>NC_142129.1:51164367-51789241 GCF_024610735.1 Ursus americanus
TGCCACAATCAAGCTCATTAATATATACATCACCTTACATAGTTATCTTGGTGTGTGTGTGTGTGTGTGTGTGTGTGTGTGTGTGTGTGTGTGTGTGGTGAGAACACTTAAGATCTACTCTCTCAGCAAATTTCAAGTATGTTTTCAACTGTAGTTACCATGCTGTATGTACATTAGATATCCAGAACTTATTCATCTTATGACTGAAAGTTTATACCGTTTGACCAACATCTCCCCATTGCCCCCACATCCCAGCCCCTGGAAACTATCCTTTTACTCTCTGTTAACTATGAGTTTGACTCTTAGATTCTACATATAAGTGAGATCTTGCAGTATTTGTCTTTCTGTGTCTGGATTATTTCACTTAGCATAATGTCCTCCACATTCATCCATGTTGTCACAAATGGTAGAATTGCCTTCTTCTTTTTTTTTTTTTTTAAAGATTTTATTTATTTATTTGACACAGAGAGAGAGACAGCCAGCGAGAGAGGGAACACAAGCAGAGGGAGTGGGAGAGGGAGAAGCAGGCTCCTGGTGGAGAAGCCTGATGTGGAGCTTGATCCCAGAACGCTGGGATCACGCCCTGAGGCAAAGGCAGACACCCAACAACTGTGCCACCCAGGTGCCCCAAGAATTGCCTTCTTTTTAAGGCTGAATAATATTCCGTTGTGTGCTACATTTTCTTTATCCATTCATCTGTTGACAGAAGTTCTTACTTACTTTTAATGGAGTCCAATTTATTTTTTTTAACTGTCTTATGATTAGTGCTTTTGTGCCTCTTGTTGAAGAAAACTTTGCCTACTCCAAAGTTATGAAGGTATTCTCTTATGTTTTCTTCCAAATGCTTTATGTTTTACCTTTTTCACTTAAATCTATGGATCCATGGAACTGATTTTTGCACATGGTATGAACTACTACGTCATGATTCTCTCCCCACCTTCTACCCCATGTCACTGTCCATTGACTTAGCATCATTTAATTTAAAGACTGTTCTTTCCCTGCTGAATTAGTGTCAGTTTTGTCATACATCAGGTGACTAATATATATGTAAGTCTGTTTCTGGCTACTCAGTTTCATTGTTTTTTTTTCGGCCCTTATGATAATACCACACTCGCTTAACTACTATGATGTTTAGTAAGTTTTCTAGTAAACCTTGATATTCAGAAGTTCAAATCCTGTAGCTCTGTTGTTCTTCAAGATGCTTTGACTACTCTTGATCCTTTGCAACTCGCTCTTGATTCCTTTTAACCTTTCAAAATTAGTCTTAATTTTAACTAGGGAGTTATTTTGAATTTTTGTAAAAATTTTACCTCCACCCAATTCTCTGTAATTTGATGTAGCATGGTTTTATTTGCAATCATTTTCTGTCCTACTAGAATAAACATTGGATAAATTTTAAAAACCCCTATTTGCATTTATATTTACTTTGCTTCATTTTGTTTCACAAATAAGTATATTGTGACAAGATAAAAGTTAGTAGATCCAGGGGCGCCTGGGTGACTCAGTTGGTTAAGTGCTTGACTTCGGCTCAGGTCATGATCTCAGGGTCCTGGGATTGAGCCTTACATCAGGCTCCGCTTGACCTGGGAGTCTGTCCCTCTCCCTCTCCCTCCGTCTCTAACCCCCTTACCCCGCACAACTCATGCTCTCTCTCTCTCTCTAATAATAAAAAAAAAGTAGGGGCGCCTGGGTAGCGCAGTCGTTAAGTGTCTGCTTTCGGCTCAGGGCGTGATCCCGGCGTTCCGGGATCGAGTCCCACATCGGGCTCCTCCGCTGGGAGCCTGCTTCTTCCTCTCCCACTCTCCATGCTTGTGTTCCCTCTCTCGCTGGCTGTCTCTCTGTCACATAAATAAATAAAATCTTAAAAAAAAAAAAAAAAGTAGATTCCAGGCAGAAAGAAAATAAGAGTAAGAGTATAATATGAAACAAGAAAAAGGGTAAATTCAGGCCTGCTTTTTTGTGTATAGATTTAGGGCAGAAACTGTGACTCCCAATTTATTACAATCAGAGCAAAGAGAATCAGTTATGAGAGTCACAGTATCCATATGTAAAAGCAAACAAGTTACTCTAAAGGAGAGTTTTTTCTGGTGGTGAAAACTGAAGATGTGAATTTTCTCCTCTTTTGGATTTTAAACATGATACATGTGATCTAGCAGGATTTTTGGTAACATTTGGGACACAATTCCAAAGCCCAGTTTATTTGAATGGACAGTTCTATAAAATCAGTAGTATGGTACACATCTGTAGTTTTTGATAGTTTGACTTGACCCAAGGATAAAATTTGGATTAAAAAATAAATGGGCTATTTTTTATGCTAAAAAGATAACATGCATATTTCTCAATTCTTAATGAATATGTGTGTGTGTATTTACACATATTTTTCTTAACCATGGTTTTATTTTTTTCTTTATTTTTTTAACCATGTTTTTAATGGGAATTAGACAATAGAAACTTCAGAGTATATTCTTTGGCAAGAACCTGTGTTGTTCATTAAGGCATATCTGTACACTTTGATAGACAGCTGAGCAGAGGCTATATGCATTGATATTCTTCAATAATAATATTCATAGTATTAAAACTTTATTGCCAGGTACTGTAATAAGCGCTTTTATTTGCATTTTTAATTTAATCCTCACAATAACCCCTTGCAAATAGGTGCTGTGGCTATCTGTATTTCACAGGTGAAAAAAGTAAGGTTAATGAGTTGCCCAAGGTTATACTACAAATAAGTAATAGAATCAGGATTCCACTTCTGGCAATTATGCCTCTCTTTCTAGTACAATATAATGCTGATGAAAATTAAGAAGCTTAATGCAGGATTTGTGCCTCAGGAGGTTAGGAAATCAGATAGAGCTAAGGTTTTCCTTCAAGAAACAGTTTTTAGGTCTACTCTCATACAGATGGGTGAAGAAAACTACATTGTATGTTCACAAAAATTTTGCTTGAAGTAAATTTGTTTTGCATTTTCTTTAGCTTCCTTTCCCCCTTATTTTTACTTAACTAAATCCCAGTCTTCTGAATAACTGTTGTTGAATATGATCATTATCTTGAATAGTACCACTTTTACTCTTATTTAGTAAGTATTAAGCTTTCAGGGAACCAAGTGGCTTGTCTAAATAGCTTGTAAAGAATCAAAATATAAGCAAATTGAATTACTTAAATGCTTTCTATAAAGTCAATTTTGTAGCGTGTCTTTTTATATTTTTACAGTTTTAAAATATTTTCTGTAGTTTTCTTAAGATGCATGATATTTTGGAATTATTTCATTGAAACTAGGGGAAAGTGTTCAGTATGTTTTGCAGCTGGCATTCCTAAAAGCTGAATGAAAATTGCAGGGCCAGGGCGCCTGGGTGGCACAGCAGTTAAGCGTCTGCCTTCGGCTCAGGGCGTGATCCTGGCGTTATGGGATCGAGCCCCACATCAGGCTCCTCTGCTGTGAGCCTGCTTCTTCCTCTCCCACTCCCCCTGCTTGTGTTCCCTCTCTCGCTGGCTGTCTCTATCTCTGTCGAATAAATAAATAAAATCTTTAAAAAAAAAAAAAAAAAGAAAATTGCAGGGCCAATTTCATTATGTTATGATATTTATACTTCTATTAAAACTCTTGTGTTTGGATCCTTGTTTGTGCACATTGTTTTGAAATGAGCCTAGTAATTTATGTTTGAAACTGCTTTAATTTCACAAATAAGAAGTAACTTAATTTTATAGGATTAGTTCTATTCATAGTAATCTAACTATAAAATGTACTCAAAATTTTAACATTTTTCTATGTTATCTTTCAGGTCGAGGGTCTAGAACAGATGTGGAAAGATGTTCACTTCAGAGAAAGGGGCTGTGGAGGAATGGTTGTCAGAATTTAAGGTAATATTTACTGTTTCAATATAATAATTATATTACAAAGAAGTTTTATTTGGGGTTTAAATCCCAGTGGCTCTTTTTAAAATTTTATTTTACTTTTTATAATTTTTATTTTTTATGACTGAAAGGCTATGTGTATATGGAAGCAGAAATATGTTCCAACAAATCTTAATAAGGAATTATTTGCACGTAATAATTCTTTCCAGGAAATAAATCCTTTTTTTCTCCCAAGTGGTTAAAAGTTTGTTTTCTCCTTTTCATAGCAACCCCACAAAGAATGGTTAAGGTTTCTGAATGTTAATGTTACCCTCTCCAACCTTTAAAGATTCAGCATTGAAATGTTTCTCCCAATTTGGAGCGCAATGGGAGTGGGTATGATAAACAATGGGGAGAAGATGGGAAGATATTTGCCCACCTTTCTACCAGTGGATCCTTCTTTAGCTGGCTAACTTTTGTTTTCTTTTCTTAATGAACTTTTCTCTATACTAGCTAAAATTGTGTTCTTTTTTTGTGGGGGGCGGGGGTGCAGAGGGAAAGAGAAGGAGAGAGAGAACCTTAAGCAGGCTCCATGCCCAGTGCAGAGCCTGACATGGAGCTCTATTTTACAACCCTGAGATCATGACTGAGCCAGTATCAAGAATCAAAAACCCTCAACCAACTGAGCCACTCAGGGGCCCCTAAAACTGTATCCTTTAACCAGTTAATTACCTTCTCCTTGTCCTCTGGGTCTTGTTACACATAATTATGTGAACTTCATGATCATGAACCATTGGAATGAAGGGTTTAGGCTGCAACTGTCACTTTTTTTGTCCAGCCTAATCAGCCCATGACTTTCGGGGACTTTCGGAAGACTACACAACAGGCACTATATGGGCATCTCACCAAACAGAGGAAAAGATAAAATTATAGGATTTGGAGGAAAGGTGAAGTTTAGATGAAATTTAAATGAAGCAGTATTTTTATGGTCTCAAAACAAAGCAGAACTGTGTGTAATGGAGTCAAAATCTGGTGTGGACTTCAAAGTGGACCCAAGGTCATGTTGTCTTGGAAACTACAAAGTTAACATCTATGAGGAATGTTGTGCTCAGAAACCCCTTATCTGAAGCTCTGCCTCTGCACCTTGTTTGGAAATCAAACCTGCTTCTCTGTGTCAAGGTGACTTAGATCCTCCATGCAAGAGTGGGATGTTTCATTCTTACTGATACATGTTTATACAGCCAAGTTTTTGATATCTATGATTGTAGATAACAAGGCTTCTCAGTGAATAAGAATACAGCTAGTCACTCAAAATAGGGAGGTTGTTATGAAACCTCAGCTGCAGTGTGTCCTTGGAGAAGCAATGTTTCCTGTTAATTTTGTAGCTGGCCTTATCAGTCATTATTATCTCATCCTGACAAATGGCTGGGCAGATTTTCACTTTGTCAGTTATTATAGTCATGAGTTGAGTATCCTTCTACAGATCCCCTAAGTCATCATAAAGTGATGTAGAATCTTATAAAATTGCACTGTATATAGTGCCTTCTACATATTTTAATAATTTGATTAAACATTCTGCATATGTTGTTTTTGTAAGTGTTCAAGGTGTTTTTAAGTTGTTTTTTTCTTTTTTTTTGCTTCAGGAGTGTTTAATGTGGTTCATTATATCATGATTTTTAAAAAATATTTATTTATTTGAGAGAGAGGAAGCACAAAAGGGGAGAGGAGCAGAGGGAGAAGCAGACTCCCTGCTGAGCAAGGAGCTGGACATGGGGCTTGATCCCAGGACTCTGGGATCATGACCTGAGCCAAAGTCAGACACTTAACTGATTGAGCCACCCAGGCACCCCATCATGATTTTTTTTTGACAGTTTGATGGATATAGTCAAGTTTAAGAGTTGAGTACTACTTCTAGGGCATTGTTAAGTTTAATAGTAAAGTCAAATTTGCAAAAACAAATATAGCCAGCCATTTAGTCATTTTTTAGTATGGGAGTTGTGGAAGGGGGGCATGTTAAAGAGTGGGGGAAGGGCTAGCTGTTAAGGCAAATAATTGAAAATCATGACTTATTCCCTTACCTTCCTGTCTGTTTGTTTATTCCTTCCTCTCCTGGCTTGAATATGTAGTACCCTAGCAAGTGTAGCAGTGAAGGTTAAGCAGGCAGTATAGTAAGTAGTATGGGCAAAGTATGCCCTAGTGTTTGAGGAGGTGGGTAGTTGGGCAGAGGATTGCAGAGGTGACATGCAGAAGACTCAGCCAGACTGGTTACATTGGTGGGTTGGTTACTTTGAGTAAATAAGTAAATGCATGGAGGATAATGGGAGTTAGGTTTCTCTGTGTCTGAGAAAGGAATTAGAAACATGTAATGAGGAAAGGCAAGAAAGAACACTAAGGTGTTAGATTAGAATTGAAAGAATCAGTATGAACTCATGGTCTAAATAATATGTATATGATAAAGTTATAAATGTAAAACCATACATAAATGCATCCATGTATTTCCCAGCTTTATTCACTGGGGGGGGGGGGCAAGGAACAATGACACCCTGGTAGTAATGAGTACGCCATGCACCCAGCTTGTTTTCTAAATACCATCTTCAACTAAAAGAAACTAGGATGTGAATAAAATATTATCTAAATAATATTTTAGCAATATAACATATATTATGTGGGTAGCACTATTTTATCAAAATTTTTATAAGTTTAATTCAAGAATAAAGAAACTTTTCCATTGGGAGAAGGGGAGTGAAATCCTGGACCCCATGAATTAAATTTAATTTTCCTCTAGCCCCCCAAGATTAAATTTACCCAATTTTCTTTCTTTTTTTAAAAGATTTTATTTATTTATTTGAGAGAGAGAGCCTGAGAGAGAGAGCATGAGCTGGGGGGAGGGGCAAAGGGAGAAGCCTGGGAGCCCATCCCAGGGCTTGATCCCAGGGTCCTGGGATCATGACCTGAGCCCAAGGCAGATGCTTAACCGACCAAGCCACCCAGGCACCCCTAAGTTTACCCAATTTTCAGTCAATTTAATATATTGAATGTTTTAAATTATTGTCAAGTTGACATTATAGCTAATTAAAGAGAAGATATTTTCTATTCCTTGTTTAATTTGGTAAACATTCCTGAAAATTATTTTGAGTGTTATTCTGAATTGTGTTAATGTGTGTTGAATTCAGCTCTGTTTATGTTTGATAAAGAGATTAAGTTTATCAGGCGAAATCATTAGGATATTAAAGGTAATAGAAGGTAGAAAAGTGCTTGAGAACATATCTTTTAAGTACTTTTAAAATTAGAATATCTTGTCTTTTGAAATAATTTGTGATGTTAGTTGCATGTTTTGGTTAAAATATTTAAGAAGGGGGGCGCCTGGGTGGCACAGCGGTTAAGCGTCTGCCTTCGGCTCAGGGCGTGATCCCGGCGATCTGGGATCGAGCCCCACATCAGGCTCTTCTGCTATGAGCCTGCTTCTTCCTCTCCCACTCCCCTGCTTGTGTTCCCTCTCTCGCTGGCTGTCTCTATCTCTGTCGAATAAATAAATAAAAAATCTTAAAAAAAATATTTAAGAAGGGATGCTTGTATGTATGTATATATATATGTATATATATATATATAGAAAGAGAGAGAGAGGGATTGAGGGAGAGAAGGGGGTGGGGGAAGCCTCTGGTTGTTTAATTTGATAACCATGGTGCTATTTAATTTGATAACCATGGTGCTATTAGGGCTGTAAGATCAGATTGACAAAGTAGTACAAGCACATAGGGACTCAAAAACCCTTTGATGTAATCATAATTATTCTGCTAGGTGGTTTTATGATGTTGGAAAAATCACATTAACTTATTTAGGTTTCAATATGCTCATCAGAAAGAGTGAAGTGGGTGGTCTGTGAAGATGATTTTAGTTCTACATTGTTCCGTGTCGCAGTCTGAACTCCCAACCCTGTAACTTCATTCACCATGCTCACAACTGCACGAAGACAACACAATTTTTGCTTTGTGCAATTTTTTTTTTTTTTGCCTTTGGAAAAACTATTCATATCTACTCTAGCTATGGGCCCTCACTGGTATTCTCTTCATATACCAACAAAGTGATTAGACTTGAGACTTCATTATTTTAAGATTACATTAATAGTTTCTTTTTTTTTCAAGATTTTTTTCAAGATTTATTTATGTGTGTTAGAGAGAGAGCGAGCACGAGTGGGGGGGCAGAGGGAAAAGGAGAGGGAGAGAAGCAGACTCCCTGCTGAGCTGGGGAGCCCATTGGGGGCTAGACTCCAGGACCCTGAGATCATGACCTGAGCCAAACTGAGAGTCGGATGCTCAGCCAACCACCCAGGTGCCCCTAGATTTTATTTATTTATTCATTTTAGAGAGAGAGAGAGTGAGTGCCCACGTGCATGAGTGGGGGGAGGACAGAGGGGGACAGAGAGAGAGAGAGAGAGGGAATCTCTCAAGCAGACTCCGCTGGAATGCAGAGCTGGATGAGGAGCTCAATCCCAGGACCCTGAGATCATAACATGAACTGAAACCAAGAGCTGGCCGTTCAACCTACTGAGCCACCCAGGCACCCCTCAGTTTCTATCTTTTCGAAGATTTGTAAAGTATTAACTTTCAGATTGTATTGTGTTTTTCTTAATGTTATGTGTAGACTTATCTAGCAGATTTCTAGACTCCTAATTTTTTCAATTTTCTGGTAATCACCGAATCTTAAAATCTAATCTATGTATAATGTTGAATAGAGTTGTTTTATTTATTGGTTCTCCATCCGTCTGTCTTCATTAATTCTCTTCCACCCAACCCATATCACCTCCTTACATTTTTAAAAAACCATCTGCCAAATGATACTTTGGTATGAAGCATCTGTCTTCTTCAAATTTTGCCAAGACTAAGTTCCCATTATTTTTTTTTATTTTTATTTTTTTTGTCTCCAGTTCTGCCTTTTGAAAAGTGAGAAAGCTTAGCTGGTATTTAAGAAGGCCAGTACCTTTGAACTATTACAGTGCAAGACAATGTAAAGGTTTGCTGTAATAGTATTTAAATCCATTAGGCTCTGTTAGATTTTAAGTTTTTCAAAGCACTGTTCATAAACACAGCAATTATATTTTCTCCCCTTCTATAGACAAAAGTGGCTTTTCCCACATTTACAAAATGAAATAATGACAGAATTGTGCACTAATTTTTAGAAGACGCTTCCTCTCAGTTAGCAGCATAGTGTCCTAGGTCCAGGGTATTTTCTGGGGTTTGTCTTTTCAGAGAAGAGCTACTCTTTTGCCTTCAGCTGTTTCACAGAAAATATTTTATCTCATGAGGGTTAATTGGTACATAAAGTGAAAATCGTAATTCACATTTTTTAAAAATTTATTTATTTATGTGAGAGAGACAGAGATAGTGACAGAGAGCATGAACAGGGAGGAGAGGGAGAAGCAGGCTTCCCACTGAGTGGGGAGCCCATCCCAGGGCTTGATCCCAGGACCCTGGGATCATGACCTAAGCCGAAGGCAGACGCTTAACCAACTGAGCCACCCAGGCTCCCCTGTAATTCACATTTTTAATGAAGGTTACAGTTTTAGCCTAGATAGTATATGTAATATAATAATCTTTCTATTCACTAATCATTTTTTTAAGATTTATATTTCAATTAGCTTAGTTTAGAATTTTATAGTTAGACACACACACACATAATAGTGTATTTTATATATAAGTCAGGTTCATTTCCATTCAGGTAGTTAAAAATCTGTTGTTTATTTGACTGTTATTCCCTTTTATATAAATTCCCCTAGTATTAGGTTACTCTTGATCAAATAACGGAAATGAAATGTTGCCTGGAGATCTTTTGTTACATGCTTTTGAAATATTGAAGAATGCCCTAATCCCCTCTTTATGTAAGCAGTTGCAGTGAAATTTCTTTTTACTCTGGAGAATGGTGGAAGGTTTCCAGATAGTTCACGTTTACTTACCATTCTGGTAAACAAAGCTATCTTATTGACTTAAAAAAAGAATCTATTCAATTATATATCTTAAGATGAAATGTGACCTATTTTTAAAGAATCTACTGAAGTGTAAACAGTGGCTGTGTTTATTTCTTATTCTGTTCATCTTATCATAAATCCCTTCAGCAAAGGTTTGAGTATGAGGCCTTATGCTGAATACCATGGATGGAGAGATGATAAGATAGTTCTTGCCCTTAAGGAGCTCAAAGTAAAAATGAGTCACATATCCTTAGTATAAACATTTATGCTGTTTAATTTTCTGTGTCTGTTTATGCACATGTACACCTATATATACTAACCATAATTGTTTTAAATTATGATATACTAGGAGATGGAACATGTAGAAATAGTGTATATCCTGGAATGACTGTTAGCAATATCTTGAAACATTATATCTACCGCAGGATTAATATTTGTTGATTGATTAAAGTAATTTTCATGAGAAAAAATAATGACTTGGAGACAGATAGTAAGGAAGGGATATACTCTAGAAGGGTAGGTTTTTATCATTTCTTATAATGAAAATGCTTTGTTTTTGCTCTTGGTTTTGTTTTTTTGTTTTTTCCAGATTTCCCTATTACTTTTACCCAAAACTGTCTGACTTGAGTTTTATGTCTTCCCATTCCTCTCTTTTCTTGGTGTCTTTTCTGAATGGATGGTGCTGGCAAGCTGTAAACAGTTGTCCATATTTTAAATGGCAATAGGAAAACTAGTTTGTTGGTAGTGTGGCTGTTTCTCTAGTTCTGAGAAGTATAAACTCTGCCCCCAGTGCCTAACTTAATAGTATATGTAACTCAGGAGTTACTTTGGTAGATGATCTGTGGCTTTAAGGTTTGAAACATTATTCGATTCTTATACAACATGTTTATTAAGAAGTAGGATCAATACCACTAATGAGTTTGTAACTTATGTAATGCTACAAAAAATGTATCTCTGGTTTTACACATGTTTTGTATCCTATTTCTAACCTGAAACCGTGATCAAAGATAAAATGTTAATGTTAATTTATATCCCTGTTGATGATAAGAAAATTAAATATGTTTTTTGTTGAGATATAATTCACATGACATAAAATTCATTGTTTTAGGGGGAAAGTATAGTGGTTTTTGGTATAGTCACAATATTGTGCAACTAACACCAGCATCTAATTCCATCACACCAAAAAGAAACTCCATACCTATTAGTCACTCCCAATTCCCTCTCCCCCAATCTCTGGCAACAACTAATCTCCTTTCTGTTTATGGGTTTGCTTATTCTGGACACTTCATAAAAATAAAATCTATTTTTTAAAAATTTTTTTAGACACTACCAGAAACATCTTTATCAAATTATGCCACAAATTTGAAAGACAAGAGTTCTTTAGTTTCATCTCTGTATAAAGTTATCCAGGAGCCACAAAGTGAGGTAAGTACTCTTACAGTTTATTGTGCTAGTAGTGTTCAGTTGATTGATTTATAATTTTTTATTGTGAAATATAACATATGTATAAAAGAGTAAGAAAAAGTATGTGTTTAAAGAACTTTAATATATATTATGAATTGTTTATCTGATTATATTTGAGAAATGGGGTGGAGGGGTAAGAGTAGAATACTGTATGTTCAAAAAATGGTAGAATAAAAAAAAAGAACTATAATAAAATGAACTTCACTGTACCACCTCCTAGACCAAGAAATAGAATTATTACCATATTCTGAAAGTCATATCTGAACATGTTCCTCCTCTTCCTCTATCTGTTTGTCTATCTGTCTGTCTATCTATCTGTCTTGTTAGAGGTAGCCTAGAAAATCAGGGCTATTATATGTATCAATTGATTCAACAAATATTTGTTTGCTCATTATGAGCCAGCTTCAGTGCTAGGCAATAGAAAATCAAAGATAAGTAACACATGGTCTTTATCCCGAAAGAAGAAAGGGAGAGAAAATAGGTAAATACACGAATTCAAGGCAATGCCCAGATGGATATGCACAATTCCAGGTATGCAAGGGGAAAGGACATTCCAAACTGTTGGGTTAGTATATGGAGGCCTGAGAAAATGCAAAACATTTAAGGAATGGCAAGCAGTTTGACCCAGCCAGTGTTTCTTTGTCCTTCCTTCTTTTCTCTTGCCCCCATCTCCTTTTCTCTTTTTTTAGAAAGAAAATTTAGTTTGAAGGTGATAAAATGGTCTATACTCCAGATTCTTGTGCTTACAAACCCCACCATTCATAGTAGAAATAAAAAAAGGATTGGAAATAGTGTGGAAAATAAAAGGCATGGCATTTGGAAAAAAGCAAATAGACTAATGCAATAGTTAACAAGAGAATAAGACTGGTACTGAACTGAAGCTGAAAAGATTGGTTTAGGCTGTAACCATGGTGAGCCTTGAATTCCATCATAAGCAGGTTAGACTTTTTTTGCACTGAAGGCGTGACTTGATTAGATTATTGTTTCAGGAAGTTGGCTATGTGGAGGATAGATTGGAGAGTGGAAAAATTGAAAGCAACAGATGCTAGGACAGTAGCCTAGGAGGGAGCTATTGAGAATGGAAAGAGGTGGAGTAGAGGGGAGAGATATGAGGCATGTAGTTTTTTTTTTTTTTTTTTTTTTTTTACCTAAGTTTGGTAGATCACATGGCAGCTCTAACACCACTAATGTTGTTATTCGTTGGTAAAATAACTTATACCCTGAGTCTGGTCCTGTGTAAATCTATGTGCCTTTTGGATGAAGCTCTCAAAACTATAGCCTACTGTTATTTGAGTAGTCAACCCCTTTGGGAAGGGGTTCTGGAAAAACCCAGCTTCTACTGATTATGCTGTAAAGTGCATCATGACTTTTACAGGCTGAAGAAAAGACTAGGGATGAAATTGACAAGCCCAAAACTTTACCTGGAATAACTGAATAAAACAATCAAATTTTGCTTCTCCCTTCCTTCTCCCCAAAGCTTTTTAATTTGTATAGTATGTGTAGGAAGCTTGTTTTCTTGAAGGGTGTTAGTTTCTAAAGTATTTGGGTGGAAGGTATTTTAAAGTTTTCCATGTTTGAGAATTATTTCACCAAATAGAATAAGTATAGGTATATGCTTTATTTTTTTAAACAAATTTAATCTTGTTTCTAATTTACTGTTTAGTATTTAGTATTTTGAAAGTCTTAAAAATCATCCTGTGATGAAGGGTGTTTTAACCAGGCTACTTTGGATATTGTTTGTAAGGTAAATTTCTGATAGACTAGTTTGATTCATAGCATTTCTTTTATGCAAAGTGAATACAGCTCTCATGGTTCAGAGCAGTATTTCTCAAAGCATTTGCGATGAAGGACCAGTTTTTAAAAAAAATTTCAGTCTGTCACAGACCAATGTGTGTACCACATGCCCATGATGAATGTGTGACTCACATCATATGTGAAGTACCACACAAATTTGATAACCCCTGACTGATCTATACTATATCCCATTCAGTAAGCCGGCTGATCACCCACTTGGATGTTGCAGCAATATCAATTTGCTGTAAATATTTCTTTTTTTAAAATGTTTTTTTATTATATTATGTTAGTCACCATACAGTACATCCCTGGTTTTTGATGTAAAGTTCGATGATTCATTAGTTGCGTATAACACCCAGTGCACCATGCAATACGTGCCCTCCTTACTACCCATCATCAGCCTATCCCAATCCCCTATCCCCCTCCCCTCTGAGGCCCTCAGTTTGTTTCTCAGAGTCCACAGTCTCTCATGCTTCATTCCCCCTTCTGATTACCCCCCCTTTCTTTATCCTTTTCTTCCCCTACCGATCTTCCTAGTTCTTATGTTCCACAGATGAGAGAAATCATATGATAATTGTCTTTCTCTGCTTGACTTATTTCACTTAGCATTATCTCCTCCAGTGCCATCCACGTTGCAACAAATGTTGAGAACTCGTTCTTTCTGATAGCTGAGTAATATTCCATTGTATATATGGACCACAATTTCTTAATCCAGTCATCTGTTGAAGGGCATCTTGGTTCCTTCCACGATTTAGCTATTGTGGACAATGCTGCTATGAACATTGGGGTGCATATGGCCCTTCTCTTCACTACATCTGTATCTTTGGGGTAAATACCCCGTAGTGCAATGGCTGGGTCATAGGGTAGCTCAATTTTTAACTTTTTAAGGGACCTCCACACTGTTTTCCAGAGTGGCTGTACCAACTTGCATTCCCACCAACAATGTAGGAAGGATCCCCTTTCTCCACATCCTCTCCAGCAATTGTCGTTTCTTGCCTTGTCAATTTTTGCCATTCTAATCAAAAACACACTAAGATACCTACCACCTGTAAATATTTCTAAATGTTTCCAATTTCTATATTTACATTGTTGGGCATTGGTAACATTTGTGGATAGTCTTTGGTCCATGGACCACACTTTTAGAAGCACTAGTTTAGGAGGTTTTGCATGTACGTTTGTTTTATGTTTTTTTAATTTGATTTGTGTGGTTAAGACAGTGTATATTCTGTATTCTTTTTTTTTTTTTTAAAGATTTTATTTATTTATTTGACAGAGAGAGACAGCCAGCGAGAGAGGGAACACAAGCAGGGGGAGTGGGAGAGGAAGAAGCAGGCTCCCAGCAGAGCAGGGAGCCTGATGTGGGGCTTGAACCCCTGGAATCACACCCTGAGCCGAAGGCCGACGCTTAACAATTGAGCCACCCAGGCACCCCATATTCTGTATTCTTAAAACACAACTCAGTCTTAAAAAAATGTATTTAGAAGTGCTTCTGAAATATAACAGTGTAATCTACTTTAATATCATAGCCCTCCTTTTCCTCTTTGGAATATTTTGTATCTTAATTTGGAGATATTCCTAAAATGTTGATATCATCCATTGTCTTTTGACATTTTTGAAATTTGGGACAATGGTTTGGGTGTCATTTGAAGTTTGGCAAATTTGGTATTTGGATTTTATTAATAGTAATTTTTCATTATTCTGTTAATTTCGTTTAATAAGTATTTATTGAACCCATATAATGTGCCAGAAATCACTTAGAAATGTAGCAGTGAACAAAATAGACTAAAATCTTGATCTTCTGGATTAGAACTTGTATTCTAGTAGATAGAATAGACATTAAGCAAATACCTAAATGTATAATATAGTGTTGGTTAGTGATAAAACTATGAAGAATAAAGTGGAGTAGGGGGAGTATGTGGTGAGATTCAGGTGGTATTGGTTGAATCAGCTCTGAATGAATTGGGGGAAAAAATAAAACTAGGGGCAAGAGTTTTCCAGGAGAGGGAGTAGTGAATGCAAAGACCCTGAGATAGAAAGTGTGTGGTATGTTCAAGAAATTGTAGAGGCAGTTTATGGGTACAATGCAGTTTGCTTGACTGACCCTTTTATTAACTATAACTTTAAGACAGGCATATGATTAGAGGCTAACAGAGCTCAAGTGTGTTATTAAACCAGCTGTTTTGTGACAGAGCCACATAAAGTCTCTTTGGTGTTCTAGGCATAGGGAGCCCAGAGTATGGAGAGATCATTCAGTGGGTACTGGCTCCTGAAGAGTGGTGTCCTTCCAACTTTTCTGTATCTTTTTCCTACCTACGTTCCTCAGTAATAGTTCGATGTAAAAAAATTAATTTGCAAGATTTTCTTGTAAATTTACACAAACTTAACTCTTTCCCAACTACTGTCCCTGCTTTAGTCATTCAAAGGCATTTTTATGTCACATTTCTATCACCATTAGAAATCTCTCTTAGGATACAGACTTCTTACTTACAAATGGATTTTTTGTAAAAGTTTATTTGTAACTTACTTGTTTTAGAATCCAGAATGTATTTTAGAATGGAAAGAAGGTACATGATGATTAGGTTCTCATTAGACCCATAAAAAGCCCATTTAATACCTGAAAATATACTTGAGGTGCAGTTCTCTCTTAACAGTACTGTAAAATCTACCTACCAAATGTAACAATATGTCCATGAGAAAATACATACAAAAATTCAAACCAAACACTAGTAACACAGCATGTTCTAAAGCTCCATTGCTTATCTAAAATATATTCAAGTTAGATAAGTCAAACACTGCCCGTATTTCCTACGTTACATATTTTTCTATGCTTTTCTGATATTTTTCAGGTATGTTTGTAAAGGAGTCAAAAAGTGTTAGCTCCAGTTCTGATCTTTGTGAGCTGCATAATTTTGGCCATAGTAGATAGCCTCTTCGTCTCAATTTCCTTATGTAGAAAGTATGGATAATGATATTCTACCCTACAATGGTGTGGGAATTGAACAGGTTCAAGTACTTTGAAAGTACTTTGCAAGTTGTAAAACACCGCACAGATACTGGTATTTGTCTCTCTTGGTTTGACATGCATAATTTCATCTAACCTCATTGTAACATAATGATTTCTCCACCTTTGAAACTGTCTTCATTTGGTTCTGCTTTCATAAAGCAAAAACTCTTTTAATTTTGGATTTTAAATTGGTTATAAGACCTTTTGAGGGTGTTTTGATTAAAATTGATTATGTGTTCATGCAGATTATTGAATAAATTTTCAACATAAAATTTCATAATCTCGCAAATACTTGTTAGGTTATATCAATTGATTTAACCAAAGTTTTCCCAGGTAGTTAAAGATTAGGGCTGTTACACAACACTACAAAATTGCTGACGTTGGTCCAGAAAGAAATTTTAAAGACGCTACTCTGAAAGCCAAACATTTTCCTGCCAGTTCTTCTTTTTTCCTATCACCCCAACCCAGTTACTCCAAATTCCTACTAAAAAATGTCTCTTGTTATCTATGAATGGGGTTACTTTTCCTCTAGCTGTCCAGTTTCCTTTTACCCTTGCCATGCCACAGTGGACATCTGTTGCCCTCTGACAACCATTTTGGGAATGAAAAAAATATTCCTTAATTGTCAGAAGTTAGATAATTTTTCAATAGGAAAGACTAATTTGACTTAATATTTATTGAAGTGTAACTTTCACTGCACCTTGTATAAATAATATTGACTTTAGTTATACCCAGTATACTTTACATATTTAGCATATTTGAAATCAGATCATCCACCGTACACTAGTTTCTGTTCATTACAATTACTGGAAGTAGAAAATTTGTTTAGTAAATTGACTTAAATCAATTGCCTAAGTTAATGAAGTGAATGAACTCTAGTTCATTGAAAATATAACAGCCTGACGTTTTGAAAAATCAGTACCCTGTGACTCTCTTCACATATTTATGACTTGTGTGTGATCATTGTATATGCTTTAAGATAATACTTACATATAAGAATCTCTTATGTTAACTTTCTGATTTAAAAAAAATGTCTATGACATAGATACAGTTATCTCTATTAACTGGGTAATGCTGGCATGTGGTGGGAGAGGAGAAGGTTATAGATAACTCCAGATTGTGTTTCAAATAAAATGACAGCAATGTTTAGATTATCCGGGGGGCAATGAACCATGGTTACAATAGGGATCTAGATCTAGGGGTGCTATAATTATTCAGCTATTCCGTACACATTGCTGTCGGAGGCTGCCTAATTATAAGCTCAGGAGGGTGACGTGATGATAACTACCTAGGATTCCCATTTCAATTTCTCCAACCCTGTAGGTAATCATGTATATATTGGCATGTTTTATCAGGAAGATAGGAGATTAGGGAAGAAACTTCTTACAACCTAGCTATTTTAATAAGTTAAAAGATATGGTATAAATAACAATACCACTTTAGAGTTATAGATTATTTTAAAGTTTACAGGTGCTTCCAAATACATTTATTTTGAACTGTTTGGCCTTCCACTAGAAGTAAACTTTCAAAGGTTTGCTAAATAGCTTAGCAGTGAATAGTTTTGCTTCCAAAAAAATGAAAACATTTATATATTTCAGTAATTACCAATTAGGGGAAGCCATTTTAATTTCATATGTCAGTGTCATTCAAATACAGTCTAATCCTTGAATTAACACTTCGTCTTTTTTCCAGTTGCTAGAACCTGTCTGTCACCAGCTCTTTGAATTCTATCGCAGTGGAGAAGAGCAGTTGCTTCGGTTTACACTGCAGTTTCTTCCAGAATTGATTTGGTGCTACCTTGCGGTCTCAGCCAGCAGAAATGTGCATAGCAGTGGATGTATTGAAGCTCTTCTTCTAGGGGTTTACAATTTGGTTTGTATTTAATGCAGTTAACAAATGTTTGCCAAGAGCAAATATATAACCTTTTCAGCAAAAGTGAATACATAATATCAACTGCTTTTCATTTTAGTAAAGCTAATATTTGGTTTTCATACATCAAAATGATGCATAGCTCATTCTCCTAAAAATAACTTTATGGAGATTGAAGGCCAGACAGGCATACATAAAATTATGTAAATATACCTTTTTGGATTAAAAAGACTGAAAATCAGACCATTTCAGAAAGTTCTTTTATAGAGATATCTAAAAATATCAGTGTTGAATTTTAATTTTTTTGAATTTAAAATCTATTGTTTATAAATTGTCTTTCAGCGACCTTCACAAAAAGCTTGGGAGAAAAGATCTAGTCTAATACGTACCACTAATAATTTCATAAAATCTGGACTGTCTCCAGAATTCATACCATTGATTTAACAGATAGTTTTCATTACTCTTTGTGTATTGGTTAGTATGATATTCTAGATACTTAAGGTTTGTACTTTTTAAAAAGGAAAAGAAATTTAAGGGCCTTTTCTTGACATATTTCATAACTATGTTAATTGATTTAGAAAATGTAACTTTTTACATAAGGAAAACCAGTGATTATTAAGACACTACACATCTCTATTTCAGCTTTCCTATGTTACTTATATCTTAAAGAGGAAGGTTAACTCCTGGTGTTTATAAATAATTGATAATTGATTTCATAGTTTGTGATTTTAGTTAACTTTACAGTTCATTTCCTTTCAGGTCTTTGTTTTAGACTAACCATTTATAGTTAGCTTTTAAACTTCTGTGTAAAAAATAAATATTTTAAGTTTTTTTTCACTTTTATAGGAAATAGTTGACAAACAGGGACATAGCAAAGTATTGAGTTTTACGATTCCATCTTTATCCAAACCATCTGTATATCATGAAGTAAGTGATATTTTCTTAAGGTAAATTTTTTGGTTCTAAGATTTGAAGTTGCTATAAATTAGGGTCTGGTTATTGAGCCCTCCCCGCCAAAGTTGATTAATTTATTAGTACCTTAAAAAATACAAAACACCAGACAAGGCATTTACTATTCTCAAAGCAAAATGAGAAATCAGAATCATAAAACTTTAAAATCTGATTAAGAGATCTGTTGAAAATACTCATTTTAAAATATTTTTCTCTCCTTCTGATGGATAAAACTAGTCTAATATTTTTGTATGTGGCAATTATGTATTTCTGGGGTAGAACTTTTTTAAGTTCTTATTTTAATTCCAGTATAGTTTACATACAGTGTTAACGTATATACAATGCAGTGATTCAACAATTCCATACATCGTCCGTTATTGGTATAGAATTTTTGAAGTTAAGCTAATTTTATTTTTATTTGTGGTTTGCGTTTTAAGTAATTGTTAAATCTCTGAGCAGAAAATTTAATAGGCAGTCGCAATGTTTTTAAGACATGATGTTCATAGCAATTATTCTTAGTGGTTTATATATTCTCACTATCACATTTTCAATAGAATGGCTTTTTCTTCTTTATTCAAATGTCTCTAGCCTTCCAGCATTGGGTCCATGGCTCTGACTGAGAGTGCACTATCCCAGCATGGTCTGTCAAAAGTTGTGTACAGTGGACCTCACCCCCAAAGGGAGATGCTGACAGCACAGAATAGGTATACTGTGGAGACATAACCTACTATCCCACCACACTAATTTTTAAAAGATTATTTCAGTAGAATTATAAATAATGTTTAATGCGCTGTATGTAACACTTTTTAAAAATATTTGGTCATTTTATACAAGAGAAAAACACATTTTTGTGAAATGTTACTTTATACTTCGATTCAGATGTCATCTGGAACATTGAATCTTTAAGATAATTTTCAGATGACTGTGACTTGAGAAGTCTTTTTTTTTTCTTTTTAGTTTTGTATTGCTATTTATATGGTTATATTGTATGGGTCTATTCTATAACATAATATCTTTCCATAATGCCTGCCTAATTATGGTTGACTTCTTCGAATTCTAAAGATTTGTAAATATTCTTTTGGTTTATCTTTAGGTTTGAAGTGTTAACATTCCTTTTGTTGTGTTACAATGCTGCCTTAACCTACATGCCCAGTGTTTCTCTTCAATCATTGTGTCAAATTTGTTCAAGGTAAATAAAAATTCAAATATTTTTAATATTGAAATATATGAATCTAGGATTGCTTGTTTGTTACATATCTAAGTTATTTTTGATTTTTAATCATTTGTTTAAAACATTAGAAAAGTTAATATGAAACTTAGCCTAGCCAACATATAGAAAGCTCCTGATAAATGACAGTTCCAAAAAACATAATGAAGAGGGTAAAGCTGAATAACATTTCAATGGAATATTTAATCAGAAAAGAATCATACTATATAATTAAAAGGATGGAACTGTTAAGACCTTTTGATTTTTGGCATGTAGTTGGTTTCTGTTTTGTTACTTTGTTTTTATTTATTTTTATTGTGCTCTAATTTGGTATCAAGAAATAAGTAAGAGATACTGTTTTTAAACTCTCCTTGTTAAAAAAAATTGAACTTTACATCAAAAACCAGGGATGTGCTGTATTGTGACTAACATAATATAATAAAAAATATTATTATAATTAAAAAAATTGAACAAAGAGGTTGTTTAAATTAATTATGATAGTCCCTAGGTATACTATGCAAACATTTAAAAATTGTGATTTAAACAGGTATTTAATGATATTAATCATATATGGTATGATTCCAGCATTGACTTGAGTATGACCAGAATATTAATAATACTTATGTCTAATTGGTAGAATTATGGTTTATTTTTGTTTTTTTCTGTGTGATTTTTTTTGTCATTCTTTAAATTTTCTATGATGAACATATTACCTTTGGAAAAAAGAAAGCAAAACAGAAGATAGAGAAAATGCCTTTGGTTATATAAGTAAATAAGGGGAAATAGAATTAAGAGGCTTTTAGAATAATTTAGATTTAGGGAACTTATTTAGAAGAAGCAACTTTCAGAAAGAACGATTACCCAACATTTGTAGCAACATGGATGGGACTGGAGGAGATTATGCTAAGTGAAATAAGTCAAGCAGAGAAAGACAATTATCATATGGTTTCACTCATTTATGGAACATAAGAAATAGCAGGGAGATTGGTAGAAGAAGGAAGGGAAGAATGAAGGGGGGGGTAAACAGAAGGGGGAATGAACCATGAGAGACTATGGACTCTGGGAAACAAGCTGAGGGTTTCAGAGGGGAGGAGGGTGAAGGATTGGGATAGCCTGGTGATGGGTATTAAGGAGGGCACGTATTGCATGGAGCACTGGGTGTTTTATGCAAACAATGAATCATGGAACACTACATCAAAAACTAATGATATACTGTATGGTGACTAGCATAACATAATAAAAAGTTAAAAAAAAAGAAGATGCAACTTTGGAAAGTTAGTAAGAGGGAAGGTATCTAGAGCAATACTTATAAATCAAATCAAAACAAAACAAACAGAAAAGCAGAAATTGATACTAATAAGATAGCAAACCATGCAGGACCAGAGGGAGAAAGGAAGTAACAAGGCAGGGGCCTTGTCAGAGAAATAGAGAAGTGGAGAATCTTTCAGATGACTCCTGAGTTAGAATTTAGTTGTATTTCCTAGACCTTGGAAGATAGCACCAATGTGCCATCCCTCCCATTTACTGAATCTTTCTAACATGTTTCTTATTTTAAATCCTTTATAGACAGAGGTGTCCAAAGTTTTGAATTTCACAGATCTATAAAATTTCAAAAAAGTGGGGTGGGCTATCTATATAACATGGCCAACTTTTTAGTTGTCAGGTTATCATATTATAAAATATCTACTGTGAACATTATTTAACAAAAGGGAGACTATTTTAACACCAAAAGAGGTGTGTGGGAGGGGGTAGAAGTGAGGGACAATAATTTATAAGTTAAAAATGGGGTGTTTAGCTTTTCTTGTTTCTTATTTCACTATGGTCCAGTAAAAACCTTGTTATGGACTAAAATGAGTGTGAGGACCAACCCTTCATAAACATTTATTTAAGAAGTAACTTGATGCAGCAACTTTTACCTGTAGAACTTAAAAAACACTACAAAGCCCAGGTTCTACTCTACAGCAGTGTCTTATATGATAGGACCCCCGAATAATATTCTAATACATTGGAAGTTCTAATGTTCTAATATAGATAGATGTTCTAATACAGCCTCCTGAATAAGAACGACTATTGATGTCTTCTTGAAACTACTGATGGAAAAGTTAGGAAAGAACATGTATTACTGGTTTCTGTCCTGTGTGGCTCCTATGGACTGCCCTCTAATATAATTACTTCCACATTCTTGGTAGAAAATTGCTAATATACCAAATTTAACTAACCAGGGAACTGGGTAATCCTTCAAAAACACAAGAAATATCTGGTTTTAAAAACAAAGAGAAATACAGATTAAAAACTAGCTATAGGATTTGGGCCAAGGAAGATTTTAGTAGAGACATAAGATTAACTCTATGACAAGGAAAAACTGAAAAAAAGAAATTTTAATGTTCACCAGCTGTAAGAAAACGAGCATAGAAAGAGATCTTAAGCCACGGAAAATGATAAAAGAACTCTATCAAATTTGTCATTCGTGTCTTTTTTAGTTTGCTTTTTTCTCTTTTTGATTCTCAATGGCTTAAAATCTAGTTATTCATTTCTCTTAATTCCTGATTCCTTAATCGTTTATCAAATATTCTAATTAAGATATTTTATACATTTTTAAGATGAATAGAAAAGAATTAGAAAACGCTTGTATCTAATCAAGCAAAACCTAGTCCATATCTATGAAAAGAAAATGGATTACAGAACTGTGATGACAAGTAAGTTGTAAACAGTTATAATAAAGAACGAGAGCTTCCTGATGATCTTAGTCCTAGTGCAGGTTTTCCTGCCAATCAACTCATCACATTGTCTTATGGCTAATCCAGCCTTTTGGCCACATGGCAGTCATTTTAGTTTGCTGTTTGATTTGGTTGATGATGACTATGCCAAAATGATTGATTGGGTCACCTAGGAGAAAGGATACATAAATACAACCAGAAAAATTTCATGGACTATTTGAGCTAGATTCAGTGACAAATGTATCCCATTCTTTCTTTAACTTTGTTAAAGATTATAAAGAATTGTGGAAGTAATTAAAACAATCTTGGACACTTCCCACCCTCCACCCATACATACAAATCCATTCTACTCAGCAAAAATCTGTTTGGTTGCTATAAGCTTTGCTTCCCTGATTCAGACTTATGGCCAGCTTGATTTAATAGCTGTTTTCCTCCTGTATAGAGTGTATGGACCACTTGAAGAAGAGACTTGAAGCAAGAAATAAACTGAATGAGTTTTAGTCAATAAGTTTTTATTTTCATTAGTACTAAACATTATATATGGCCCTCCTAAAAGGAATATAACCACCAATACTGCAAATAAGCTTTGCTAGTGTATGCTGAAGTCCTCTAAACTGTGGGAAATAAATTTCTTTTTTTACTGTTGACTTCTCTTTTAATACAAGGCTGTTTTACCAGATGGCTTATCTTGCCTTTTGGTGTGGAATATAAATTTTAAAGGTGAAACTGTACTAAGCTAGTAAGTTAAATTCTTTCCCATTGTCTAAGAGAGCCTCTTGATTTTATTTACCTGGTGAGTCATCTGGTTGACTGACTTGGATATATACTACTATGGATTCTTTTTTTTTTTTTAAAGATTTTATTTATTTATTTGACAGAGATAGAGACAGCCAGCGAGAGAGGGAACACAAGCAGGGGGAGTGGGAGAGGAAGAAGCAGGCTCATAGTGGAAGAGCCTGATGTGGGGCTCGATCCCATAACGCCGGGATCACGCCCTGAGCCGAAGGCAGACGCTTAACCACTGTGCCACCCAGGCGCCCCTCTACCATGGATTCTTGATCACTCTATTTGTTCTTATGTATCTATAGTGAAACCCTGTCCCTCTCCTCACTACTAAATCAGCCTTCCTGACTACCTAAACAGATCTCTTCTAATCTATTAAGGATGTCCTTTGTGCAATTAAACCATTCTATGAATTCTCTTGACTGATAAAACTATGTATTTATATTATATATTATATATAGTCTACACCAATATATATTTTATATATATATATACACACACACTTAACACAGTGTATGCCACCTTGTCATCATCCAATAAGTGACAGCTGTTGTATATTGTACACTAATGGTGAACACACATGTTCACTATGGATGCATAACATTTTTTTCTTGCCTGTTTGCTATTACTACCAATAGTTCTAGAGCATCTCTTTTTTTTTTTAAATTTTATTTATTTATTTGATGGAGAGGGAGACAGCCAGCAAGAGAGGGAACACAAGCAGGGGGAGTGGGAGAGGAAGAAGCAGACTTCCAGCAGAGGAGCCTGATGTGGGGCTCGATCCCCGGACCCTGGGATCACGCCCTGAGCTGAAGGCAGACGCTTAACGACTGAGCCACCCAGGTGCCCCTCTAGAGCATATCTTATACTAGATCATTCCTTGTTGAAAGAACTGATAGTTGACTTTTCATTTCTTATTTTATTTGTAAACTTTTTTTTAACCTATCTAAATCTTCTCCATCCTTTACAACCCAATTAAAATAATGTCTTATCTTCCAACTTGAGCACAATTTTTGTGTGTGGTATTCTCTTGAGGAAAGTGATAGAAGATTCAGACTTTATTAAGCTCCTAATTTCAAAAAGCAGAAGCATGAGAACAGAAAAGTACCCATTACTGTATAGGCAATTATCCTATTTTCTTTTTTCTACCTACCTCCTCATTTTTTATTCACCTGAACTTCTCCTTACCTCCCCTCTTATCACTTCTTAAAAAGCAGAGCAGAAAAAAGAAGAGGATTTGAAATTGTTTTGTTTTATTTTATATCTGTATCTGTTACCCAGATGGATAAGAAGTAGAACTGGACAAAATTTTAAATATTTCTCAAATTGAAAATTAGAAAAACATTTTTTCCCCTTTTTTTCCAGCTAGTTCTTACCTTCTGGTCTGATGACCTGGTAATAGTTAATCTATTTTCTTTTCTAGTTTAGGTTCTGGTATATTCATGAATAAATACTCTCTCCATTTAGCCTCACTGGAATTGTGCCTTCTGATTATTTTGTGGTTTTTAACTCAAAATATTTTGACAACAATCTCAAAAGTTTACTTTTAGGCTGGGAATAAAACAGTGTCTTTTAACAGAGAATGAGAGTCATGGCTAGAGTTTTTCTCACTTAAAAATTGATACTTAGAACTTCTCGCAGAAATGTATTTATAAAGAATGCCTTCCGAAAGGATTTTTATTTTAATGTGGTTTGTGAATTTGGGAAACATCTATATGTGACCAAAGGGTAAATTTAATACAGAAATAGGAGTTATACCACTCAGCTGCTCTTTTGTAGGGTTGGGTTCCTATGTTTGGAATTTGTAAAGCAAAATAGAAAACTTCAGGATACTCCTCTGATGAACAGAGGAGTCGGGCATTCATGGAACATTGATATTCTTATTTTGTTCTGCATTTTATTTAAATTCAATGAAGGATCTCTGAGAAAAGAATATCCTTAAATAGAGAGATCAGAGAACTGGAGAGTAAATCAGAGAATTCTTGATTATTAAAAGGAATGGAGAAAAGAGGGTCAAGGGTTACTATTATCAGTTAACGATGCAGCTGGATAGGACTAGATTATTTTGGGTCTTAACTCAAATGTCACTTTCTGGAGAGGCCCTCCATGACCATCTTCCTAAAGTAGCACCTTCTTACCCTAGCTTATTTTCTTTTAACATTTACAACACTATAATTACCTGATTTGTTCATTTGGTATATAGTCTGTCAATTGCTGGAGCTTCATGAGGTCAGGAACTGTGATGTTTTGTTCACTGCACTGTCCTCAGAGTTTGGAGAAGTGCCTGGCATATGGTAGAAACCTGGTAACTATTTGTTGAATGAATGAAAAATAGATGATCTCTTCCACTTCGGATTTATGATCCATTAAGTACAACTAAGATTAAAGGAAATAATTTGGTTTTTGCTTTTTAAAAGTCTTACATTGATAAATGCAAAATTCCTGCAGTCAATGACCACAAATGTGTAAAGTTTTAGTAGTTATGAAAAGCTAACTGCTATGGTCTGAATGTTAGCGCCCCCCCCCCATTCATATGTTGAAATCTTAATGCCTAATGTGATGGTATTAGGATGGTATTAGGAGGTGCCCTCATAGCCAAGAGATGCCACAAAATTCTCTTGTTCCTTCTGCCATTGAGGATACAACGAAAAATCCATAACCCTAAATAGAGGGCCACCCCATTTGTCGTATTGTTATAGCAGTCTGAAGGACTTAGACTAATCCTTTGCATTTCTGAATAAAGGTTTTAGCACAGCCTCTAACAGATGACTGCTTATTTCCTTATGGGTAGCTAGCAGAGAAAATCAGAGAACCTGGAATTTTGTTTCCCTTGTGAATCTGGCAAGTGTGCTGGTGTTTGAGAGAATTGTCTCTCTAATTCTTACCTAAAGTAAATTTAAAAATTGATTGACCATTCTAGATCTGTGGCAAAGTTGTTTTTTTAAAAAATTGTGTACTGATAGCAATAGCTTATTTTTCTGTCTATATGCTCTATTCTGAATCCAGAACTTATTTCCTGATTTCTAATCCCATATATCTAATCCAGTAGCCATCTCTATCAAGATGTCCCACAGACACCTTGTAAAAGTTAGAACTCTTTCTGCTGCAACTAACTGATATCTGCATAAAACTGGATTATACCAAAGGGAAAATTTTTTGGCTCTTTGTACCTGGGAAGAGCAGGGATGGAACTGGCTTCAGGATCAACTAGATCCAAAAGCTCCGTTGTTATCTGGATGTTGTCTCCCATCTCTCATCTCATCTTCTTCATATGTTGGCATTGTACTTTTTTCTATAGGTAGGCTTCTGCCATGTGATAAGAACAGTGACCACAAGCAGCTAAAAGCTTACATTGTCTACCTTTAATAAATGAAGAAGAAAGAACCCTTTTCCCAGTTTTACTGTGAAAAACCAGGCAGCAAAAACACTTTGATGTTGCCAGCCTGAGGCTTCTACAAACCCCACTGGGGTCATGTTTGTTAATGTCATTGGAAGAGTGCTTAAATATTGGTTTAAATATTGGTTTGGCTGGTAAAGATAGATAATGGTAACTTAAATGATATTTCTTTTTCTTTCATATAAAAGTCTGAGCTGATAGATGGTCTGGGGATAGATTGGCTCTGTTTCTAAGGTGTTCAGGCCCCTTCTTTCTTGAGATTCTGCCATTCCCTAGGTTGTTAGTCTTGTCTGTATGGTGATGGATCACTACTTTTATATCTGCCTTCCATATCCTGCAAGCAGGGGGAAAGAGAGAGTGGAAGGCATGCAACTGCTTCTTAAGGATGCAACCTAGAAGTTGCACTGTTTCAGCTAGCAGACTGTTGTCCAGAACTAGTTACATGGCCAGGAAATGTGATCTCTAGCAGGGGGCCATTGTTCTAGTTAAAATTGGTTGGGGAGAGTGGAGGAGAGGATACCTTATATATGTTATGAAATGGAAGAAGGGAAAAATAGATGTTAGGGTACTGACCTCTTGTCACAGATAATTTTGTTATTTTATTTATACCGCCATCACATGATTATACCTGACGACACAGGGGAAGACTAGTTCCTAAAGGTAAGAGGGATAGAGGTATTATTAATAGAAGACTTTGGTGGCAGAGAAGAGGTCATGGCAGACAGAAGTAACATCTATACCATATACCTACAAATCAACATATCAGAACTTAACATCTTCCAAAACAGTATGTCTTGTTTGTCCAAGTTCATTTAATACCACTACCATCCAACCAGATATCCAAACTGAATGTGGTAATAAATATCACACTCCTCTTGTTTCTTCAGTCTCACCCCACGATTGAGTGAGTGCCTACTTCCTAGGTGGGACTTTCTCCTTCTCCACCCTTTCTCCTTCTCCCCACAATTACTTCTTTAGTTCAAGTCACTTTCATCTCACTCATGGGATGTTTCGACATTCTCTCCAGTTTCAGTGCACTGTTCCGATGTAGCCTGAGTGATATTATCAAAAGACCAATCTGATCATGTCACTCCCTTGTTAAAAGAATAAAACAAAAACATTCAGTTGCTTTCCATTGCCTGATAAAGCCTCGCAAGTTATAAGATACTCCATAATCTGACCCCTAGTTAGCTTCTCTGTTATTTTCTAGTGTTCAAGCATTCTATCCTACTATTATTGTCTGAGTCTCCTTGGTGTCGTGCTGTTTTATCCTTCTCTGTTTTTGCCCATTCCTGTATTTTCACCAAGAAGCCTTCTCTGACCCTCTACTTCTTCCACTAGAGTTTACCACTGTCTCCTTTTGCTACCTCTGTAACTTATTCATTGCAGATATTTGTTGACTACACAGTCTCCATGATTAGATTGTGCATCCCTGAGGGAACTACATCTTTCATCTGCATTCCTAGTGTCTGACACATTATAAATCTTTAAAAATATTTACTGAATGAATAAATTGAAAAAAATCCTATCTTTTATATATTGGTTCTCTGTTATTTACAACCATCCCTATTATAAAGGTATATAAGGTGTAAGAAAATAAAATTTTTCCGAGTTTTCTTTTTTAGATAATAAGAGGAGTTTCTAGTCTAGTTTGGATATAAGTTTTTGCAATATCAAACAAAATTTAAGTTGGTTTTATTTCATATATAGCTAATTTTTTCCAGTTTTTATTTTAGTCATCTCAGGCTGCTGTAACAAAATACCATAGGCTAGGTGGCTTAAACAATAGATGTTTATTTGTCACACTAAGGTCAGGTAACCAGCAGCTTCGATTCCTGGTGAAGGCCCTCCTCCTGGCTTACAGGACACTGCCTTCCTCACTGTATCCTTCACATGGCAGAGAGTGAGTTCTGGTCTTTCTTCCTCTTTGAATAAGGGCACTAAACCCACCATGGGGACTCCCATCCTTGTGACCTCATTTAAACCTAGGGTCACACCAACAAATAGCATCATACTGGGGTATTACGGCTTCAGTATACGAACTTGGGGGGGGGGGAGGAACACAAATATTCAGTCCATAAATATCCCTGCTTGTTTTTACCTTTGGTTCTACAGGGTTCTAAGATCTTCTCAGTATCAAATGAATTTTTATTTTTACTTTAAAGTTACTTTGAATTAATGATATTCTCAAGGGTCTATTTTCAAAATGGTCTGTGGTATACTTGAGTATGTTTAAATGAAGGCTTAGGTTCAATCTATTGACTAGTACTATATTAAATGAAGGTTTGTTATATCAACCACAACACATTGTGAGAAAACAACTTTGCCCCAGTTTTATTAAAATTAGAAACTTACTATTTTATAAGCAGTGCATGTTGATCATAGAAAATTTAGAAAATACATATAAAGAAGAAAATCTATAATCTCACTCTATAACTTTGTATATGATCTTTTTGTAGTGGCAAACAACATTCACCTATTTGTTTCTTACAAAATGGGAGTGGGTTTCATGCATTATTCTCTACAGTTTTTCTCCCCCTGCCATTTAAACAGTCTTTGAAAACATCTTGTTTGTTTCATAGTATTCCCTGAATTATTTATATAATTGGTCCTCTGTGTTGGACTTTTAGGTAACTTCCTATTTACTGTAGTAAATACACCTTAACATTAGTACTCCTTAGAGATCCTTCACTATAATAAATATTTAAATTACGGTTGTGTTCACGGAGTTTCTTTTTTAAAAGATAGTAAAATCTATTGGTCTTTCTTTATGATTCTACCTTTGATATCCTGCTTAAACTTGCAAAGAATATGTAATGATTTGCTTATATTTTATTTCTTTTTAACATTGAAAATTTCAATCTATCTGAAATTTATTATGATGTATTATATATGGGACTGAGTCTAATTTTAGAGTATTTTCTTGGAGCCTGCCGTTTGTGTCAAGAACTTTATCAGCAATAGAAGATCATACTATAGATCTATTTATGATAAATAATACCAAGTTTCATGTAATGGGTTTTATGATAACTAAAAATTATTAATTATTGAGTTGACTGAAATTAGTGAACCAACTCTGAGAATCTGGTTCACTTACTATATAATAATATACCTCTAGCTTTATACATTCTTTCCCCCAGTTTCACTTACGCAGGAAAATGTTACAGACAAATGTTCTGTTTAGAAAGATTCTGTGTTTCATAGCTATTAGGTTTGTTATGAGAGCATATCTAGTACATTGTTGGCTTATAAATGTTAAAAAATAAATTGCCTAAATTTTTACCAATTTTATAAATATATTTATTTTGTTTTTTCTAGAATCTGTGTTTGTGGCTATCCCCGACAACATGTAAGAAAATACAAAGGTATAAGTAGCAGGATACCAGTTTCTTCAGGATTCATGGTGCAAATGTTAACAGGGATTTATTTTGCCTTGTAAGTTTATCATACAAAGTAAATCTTTGATCTCTTTGAAAAATCATAGTCTATTGTTTTCTTTTTATTATATTTTAAACTTATTGGCTAGACAGTGAGCATATTTTTGTGAAAGAATACGAACAAAGTCTTTTTTTTTTTAAGATTTTATTTATTCATTTGAAAGAGTGACAGTGCGCAAGCAGGGCGAGGGGCAGAGAGAGAGGGACAAGCAGACTCCCTGCTGAGCAGGGAGCCCTATGCGGGGCTTGATCCCAGGACTCTGAGATTATGACCTGAGCCAAAGTCAGACACTTAACTGACTGAGCCACCCAGGCATCCCAAATATGAAACTAGATCTTGATAATAGTTTTTTTACTTAAAATGTATCTCTTATTGTTCTGAAGAATTTGTAACCCACTAAAACATTTTATCTTTCTTTAACTCAAGGACAGAATGAAAATTAGCAACATCTACATATACTCAGTTTCTTTCTTTATTACTTTTTTTTTTTTTTTAAAGATTTTATTTTATTATTTATGTGACAGAGAGACAGCCAGCGAGAGAGGGAACACAGCAGGCGAGTGAGAGAGGAAGAAGCAGGCTCCTAGCGGAGGAGCCCGATGTGGGACTCGATCCCGGAACGCCGGGATCACGCCCTGAGCCGAAGGCAGACGCTTTAACGACTGCGCTACCCAGGCGCCCCTATTACTTTTTTTTTTGGCTGTAATTTCCAAATAGTTTTTTTTCCCCAATGAAGACCTTTTTCCATTTCCAGAAACTTTAACTCTTGAAAAACATCTTAGAGCCTCTTTGATCATAAGTAGCTTAATATTAATTTATTATCAATTTCAAATATTAATGCTCAGGCTTATTTAATGCCTTAGATAGTAGTATTTTTCTTTGAACCCTATCTTCTTCTACACATATCTTATTATACTTTGCATTATATTCATTTGATACCTTGATTTTTCTTAGTAGATTATAAGCTTCTTGACTGAAGGTAGAATTTATGATCTTTGGATTAAATATGGCTTGCTGCCTGTTTTCTTAAAAGTTTTATTAAAATACATTTACATCTGTTTACATATTGCCTAAGGCTGATTTTGTGCTACAGTGACAGGGATGAATAGTTGCAATAGAGATTGTATGGCCCACAAGCCTAAAATATTTATTATCTAGCCCTTTAAGAAAAAGTTTATTGACCCTCATGTTAGACCATATTGTCCCACAGCTCTTGGATGCTCTGATCTGTTTTATTTTCTGTCTTTATTGCTTTGTGTTTCAGATTTAGTAATTTCTGTTGACCTACCTTCACACTCATTAATTCTTTTCTTGATGATGTTGAATCTATTAATGAGCCCACTGACAGGGTGCTTCATTTCTGTTACTGTGTTTTTTTTCTAGTCTTTTCATTTGACTCTTTCTTATGGTTCCCATCCCTTGCTGAAATCACCATCTGTTCATTCATGTTTTCCATCTTTTCCACTAGAGCTTTTAATATATTAATCATAGTTATTTTAATTTTCCTGATAACTATAAAATTGGAATCATTTCTGAATTTGGTTCTTTTCTTCTTTGTCTCTTGACAGTGGGTTGTTTTCTTCTTGCGTTTTCTGTGGTTTGTAATATTTGATTATCATTTTGTTCCTGGATAGAATAGTAGTGACTGAAGTAAATATTATTTATGCCTGGAAATGGCACGCTTCTTTTCTTTTAGGCTTCTAGTGGAGTTATTATAGGCAGGAGTGAGCTGAGGTTGGATTTTGTTGTTCTGTGGTTACCTTCATGGCACCACCTACTTCAGATTCCTCTCGTGGTACGTGGCAGTTAGGGTGTGAGCTAGATTGCTGGAGGGTATTTCTCAATATTCTTGCTCCCTCCTCAGCTTTTAGCTTTTCCTGTGTGTCTGCACCAAGGAAACGGTCTTTCTCTATGTTCTTGTCCCTCCTTCAGCAGTAGAGTGCTGTTGCTTGTTTCTGAATGTATACTGGCCTGGGTTGGGGGTTTGGGGGGAGTAGTGATCTCTGTTGTCCTGGTCCAGCCTCAGTCATAAGCAGGACCTATGTCCCTGCATCTGGGATTGGGGGAAGGGGGTAGATTTTCAGTGGTCCTGTCCCTCCTCCAGTGGTAAGAGAACTCTAGTGGTCTCAACATAAGACAGTTTCCTGATCCTTTCCCACAGGTAGAGGTTTTCTTTTTCTTTTTCTTTCCCTCACAGCCACAGTCAGTCTTCACCTTTGCCCTTGGGGTGAAAGGGTTGCTGCCCCTTCCCTAAAGGCTTTAAAACTTGTTTCACATGAGAAAAAGGTCTGTCTGGATCTTCAGGCCTTTCTTGCTCAGGTGGCTGCTCTTCTCCTTCAGGCCCAAACTACCAAGAGCAGCTTTCTCTGGTCCCTTGCCTTGCTCCCAGTTTTTCTTATAAGGGCCTAAAAGAGGTTTGTGGAAAAGAGCTTGTAAGTGGGTGTGAGCTCCCTTTTGTATCTGCTCCTAGAAATTCTATACACTCATGCTAGCCCATACTGGGCTTTTAGCAGTTTGTTTAAAAGTTTAGCTGAAGTCTTCTTACCTGCTTGCATTGTGGTCTGTCTCCTTAGAGGCATCTGTCTGCCCTTAGGTTTCAGGCTACTTGGCTGCCCTGTGATTTTAGTTCCTTACTGAATTAATGGAAAGCTATGATTTTATAGATTAACTGACTTTGTCTTATTTTTAGGGTGAGAACAATGCTTTTTCCATTGTTTAGGCCTCACTTGCAGTCTTGATATAATTCATTTCTTTATTTTTGTTGGCAGATGACCAAGCCATTATTTCTCTGTCCGTTTTTATCATTTACCTAATTTTTAGAGTTTAGCCATATCTTTGAAAATTAATATACATACACACTTCTTCCCCCAATATCTTTCTGATATTTGCAACATGTATCATGTACACTTCTAAATGATTGTCAGAATGCAAAGAAGTAACTACTTAAGATACTGTAAGCCACAGTAATTGTAGATTCTCATTAAAAACTGTGGGAGTTACAGAATAATTTGACCATAAAGTGTTCTGAACATTATTCTAAGGTATATAATTTATTATGCTCCGACTTACTTTGCAAGTGTAAAATGCTTTGAGATTGCCTCACTTTTTTGATATCTGGTCTATAAATAGACATGTTCTTTAGAGAAGAAATATATATCTATAAAATTTTCTTTGCTTTTAATAGGCTTTCAGATACAATTGAAAGGAATTCAAAGATATAAAAATATGTTTTAAGGAGAGTGGAATGCTAAACAGTGTGCTAATGTGATCTATTGCTTTATTCAGTAAGCAGTTTCTCATTTTATTTTGTTCAAATATATAGAATTAATTGAAAATAATTATACTTTCTTTATTTAATTTTACAGTTATAATGGAGAATGGGATTTAGCTCAAAAAGCATTGGATGATATTATATACAGAGCTCAGCTAGAATTATATCCAGAGCCATTGCTGGTAGGTGCCTCACTTGTTTATGTAAATTTTGTAATTTAAAATTTCTCGATTTAGAACTGTAAAGTGAAAAGTAGCCATTCCTAGTGCATTAATGTCATTAAACTGAGTGATTCATGCTTCTGTTATACTAGGAAAATTTCATGCTTGAAAAGGTGTATATAATTTGAGAATTTCATTAAGCTAGCTTCTTAGATACCTGATAATAGTCTTTTAAACTTATAAGAATGTTTTTAACACGCTAGAGCTGCATTTATTAATTAGCATTAGGCATTTGGAAACATAATTTCAATATTTTGGAATTTTAAATTTCATCATTTACATATTATTTTTAACTATAGGTTCCTTCTGAGCTCTTACTCTTTCTTCTAGAAGATTTATATATCATCTTATGAAATACCTTGGAGAAAGTATTCTTTTTAAAATCCTTTTAAAATTTGGCACTTTGTTTTATATAAGGGTGTAACACATCTGTTAATACCAATCTTAAACCATATATTTTTTTTCTTAGGTTGCTAATGCCATAAAGGCTTCATTGCCTCATGGTGCCATGAAATCTAGTAAGGAGGGTACAAGGTGTATTCAAGTTGAAATCACACCAACTTCCTCTAGAATATCAAGAAATGCAGTAACCAGCATGTCAATAAGAGGTCATAGGTGGAAAAGACATGGTAAGAAATAAAAAAGTCTTCAAATTAGAGGATTGTTGATTCTATCGCATTTTTATCTTTACTTACAGTGCTATACCTTCTAACTTTAGTAAATAATATTGTAGTGGTATGGAAGAAAGAGCTGTTGGATCACCTCTAATTCCTAAATTATTACCCACAAGGGATAAGCAGTAAGGCAAATGAATATAGCCCCTTATGTTACATATATGAATGAAAATTTATTTAAACATTGTATTGGTTTTTAAATTTTATTTCAATAGAATAGGAGGGTAGGAAAATGCATGCTAAAATTATTCAGAACTATGGGTTTCTATTCAAAACTGTTTATAAATATTCTTTAGTGTTTCTTATTTCTCAGCTAACTCTTCGGCAAGTGAACTTGCATACTGAAGTAGAACAACTAATAGGGACTTTCACATTTTCTTTTGTACTTCCTGGTCAAGAATGCCACTGTATTGATGGCAACTCTAGCTAGGCCTTTCTATTTCCTGGATGTTAATTTTCTTCCAGGACAGTTTTTTAAATATTCCTCCTTGACTGCTTCATTTTATTACTTAAAAATTCTATGGGAAATTAATTTTATTTATCATGGCCTTCTCAATGCTTTCCCATTTCTCTCCCTTTTCTTATGATTTATTAATTTAATTTCTTATTCTTTTTATAACTCCCCTCCTACCTAGAAGTTATTTTATTGGCAAGAATCAGTGTAAGATTACTATCACCTCCCTCAGAAGGTAATCAATCATAGGACAAGAAGCAAAAAGCCACTTCTTTGCCCCAAGCAAACACATATATTACTCTATTGTCTTCTTCCTGTAAACTGTGGTGAAAATGTAGCTCCTTTTGGTATATTTGGTTTCAGTTGTCTCTATGGTCTCTGCAGAGAAAATGCAAAAGTGAGAAGAATATTATTCATGGTGAAAGAGAAAGTTGATGATGAGAACATTGCTCCTACTTAGGAATTCTAGGAGATAGTATGTCACAAGGGAATGATGATGGAAAATTTCAGCTTACCAAATAATCATTTTCAGTCTTTTTTTTTTTTTTAAAGTAGTGTGACAATTCTTGAAATTTCTTTAGGAAGGCATAAAAGAGGCAGTAAGTTTACCAATAGCAAGGCAAATGATGCTACGATTTAAAACATACAGAGTCTAAACATACTTCAGTTTCTTCAGTGAAAATTATGCTACTGAATGAGACTAGATGACAGGTCAGAAGTCATTAGTATGGTGGCATCCTAGAGATCAGTTTTCTGTTTTGGCATTAAAAGGTGAAAATAGGCACAAAGACAGTGAACCAGACCATATAGGTCACTGTGGCCATAACTGCTCCCAAACTACTACAAAAAATGCGAGAATGAATTTTAAATTCCTTTTCCACACTTCGTGTTCCTTAGGTGAATGAATGGGGAATTAGAAAAAAAATATAGGTTCTGCAGTTAAAAATGTGAAATATTGAAGTTCAGTTGTATTTGTGTATGTGTTTGTGAGAAAGAGATGTGTGTATGTGTCCATGCATGCATTTAACAAAATAAGATGTTTACCCTGCAGTTAAATAGAAGCAATTTTCTAGAAATATTTTATAGGAATAAATTACCAAAATAAGAGAAAAGACTACTTGAATATGTTGCATCTATTAGATTCTTAAATATCTTCCAGATTCCATTTTGGCTACCACTTGAGGGGTATAGCCTCATTAAAGTAATCTTCCTTATCACCTGTCCCCTCATACTCAATCCAACTTTCAAAACTCAATGGTGACTAAAAAATCACAGATGAGGACTTAGAAGAGCATAAACTATAAAAAAGCAAGTCAGGTTTATGGAACAGATGCAGAGTATGGCTTGTCTTGTTCACCACTCTTCTGTAGTGTGAATTCCCTTTATCCAATGACCAAAATGCACCTACTCTAAGATACTTATTTATCTCCACAGGTAGGTTGCATTTCCCTTTTTATGGTAGTCTTGGTTTTCCTCCCAGAGCAGTATTTTTCACTGTTATCCTGTTCTGTCGAATTAAAAACTACTGTTTTCCATCTTTGTGATCCTGATTCCTACTTTGAACACATTATTCTGAGCTCTCTAACCAACACTGGCTTCTTGTGGGGAAGATAGGTAACTTTGTGATAGCTGTTAAATATATAGACAATTCTCAAGTTATAAATGGATTTTTAAATTTGTTTATGTATAAATTGTATTTATTCCATTTACATATTATATAAGTTTTAACAAAATTTAATTTATTTATATACTAATTTTTGCAGAAACAATGTTAAAGGGTTTGTAGATTCCAGGGTGACCCACAAAAACTTTTCATCCCATAATGTTTCTGAAGCATAGGATGTAGGTTTAGTTTATGACTGTGAACACACATTTAGAGTTTATTTGATGAACCTCTACACTGTTTGCTGTTCCACCCATATCCCTACTACTCCCTGACTATACCAACCCTCCCAGGAGGAAGGATTTCTTCTCAGACACTGAACTGTATCACAGAGTAGGAACGTGGAATATGCAACTTTAAAACAGTGATAATGAGAGCTGGGGAAGGAGGAGGGACAAGAAACATGAACTTGAAAGAATATTCTTTTTTATCTCCTTGTCTTTTTCTTTGTTATTGCCAGTTGCCAGGAAAGAAGAAAGCAGTTGGTCCTTTTTTCTTTCCTTGGGTCTCTCTCCTTTTTCTTTTCTTTTTTCTTGTATTTATGTCTTTTTAAAAAATTAGATATAATTCACATATATTAGTTTTTGGTGTACAACATAATGACTTAATATATGTATATATTGCAAAATGATTACTACTCTAGAGTCTACCAAGTCTAGTTAACATCTGTTGCCACACATAGTTACACACTTTTTTCTGTGATGAGAACTTTTAAGATCTACTCTCTTAACAGCTTTCAAATATACAATATAGTATTATTAACTATAGTCACCTTCTATCCTAACATCCTCAGGACTTACTTATTTTATAACTGGAGGTTTATACACATTGACTATCTTCACCCATTTTGCTCTCCACACCCTGCCCCCCACCCCTGCCTCTGGCAACAACCAATCTGTTGTCTCTATCTATGAGCTTGGTTGGCTTGTTTTGTTTCTGTTCTACATGTAAGTGAGATCATATGGCATTTGTCTTACTCTGATTCATTTCTCTTAGTATAATGCACTCAAGGTCCATCCATGTTATTGCAAAGGACAGGATTTCCTTCTTTTTTATAGCGGAATAATATTTCATTGTATATATGGCACATTTTCTTCATCCATCCATTGATGGACATTTAGGTTGCTTCCGTATTTATGTCTATTTATTACCTGTCTCCTTTTCTCTCCTTTTTCTAGCCTATCTGGGGAGAAGAGGGAGAGGAGTAAATGAGGTTCTCCCATGGAAGCAGCCACGCAGAACTTTCTTTTTTTGTTTATTTTCTTTCCATCTCTTTTTATTATTAAAGAATATAGATAATTAAGCCATATGAACATATTGGTATGTTTACATATCTGAGTCACCCAAAATTATACATGCTAACAAATATATTAAATTGGAAAATTAATCACATATATTCTTTTATTTGTAACAAAAAACTTATCTTTACGGCAAAAGCTAATTGATATTTTAGTGATTTTAAAAGCTAATCTGGAACAGTTTTTATTTCTTACATTAAATTTTTTTTCTGAGCTCTCCTAGAATGTATCGCAGATCTGCCACTCTTTTCTTTAAGAATTATCGAAAACTGGGGCGCCTGGGTGGCACAGTCGTTAAGCGTCTGCCTTCAGCTCAGGGCGTGATCCCAGCGTTCTGGGATCGAGCCCCGCATCAGGCTCCTCTGCTGGGAGGCTGCTTCTTCCTCTCCCACTCCTCCTGCTTGTGTTCCCTCTCTCACTGGCTGTCACTATCTGTCAAATAAATAAAAAATCTTAAAAAAAAGAATTATCGAAAACTTATATTTTAATATAAAGTATTATTTTGGAAGGTAAAAAATTAATAGCTTTAACACTTCCACACATTCAAAACATATGTTCCTTGCCATGGTCTTATAACTATTGAATAACAACCCAAATTTCTAGGATTGTATTTTGACCAGTTTAATTGCTTGGCCCTGTATTTATTATTTAATAATAATAGTAGACTTTATTTTTTTAGAGCACTTTTAGGGTCACAGCAAAATTGAATGGAAAGTACAATACCCATATGCCCTCTGACCTCTCCCCCACAATATACACATATATGCTCCTCCATTATCAACACCCTGCACCAGAGAGTTACATTTGTAAGGCCCTATAATTTTAATTTGGACCAGAGAGTGTGTCCTCATATCAACTAAAGAGGGTGGCTTTTAAAGAAAGTTTGGTTTCTACTGAGATATTAATTTAGAGAGACATGTGTGACAAGTAGTATGTTTGCCTAGTTTTCCCCACTTCTCACTTGATTATCTTAATATTGTACTGACATGGCTTAATTTAATGGTGTGTTTTCAAACTTTTTAAACATTGTGTATAAATTTCTGAGAAGAGTTTAATGACTTTATGATTCCATGCCAATACATATGTTTGGAAAGTGAGATTACAATGTAGAACTGCTGCTTTTGACTTTTAAGGGTTATAATTTCAGAATTAGTAGTTTTATTTATATATTGTTAATTCTTTTAAGCATGCTGTATTTCACTTAGTGTATATTTTTTAGACCTAGATTTTCAGACCACCTAGAGATTGAGGGCTATTTAGAAGTCATAATTTGAAGATAAAATGTAACTAGGAAAGGATAATAATAGAATAAATGTTTTAAAAGCATTAAGGTAAGGGAGAAATGAGTAGATTATGACCATAGCAAGAATCAAAATGAAAATTCCATTAAGAAAAAGAAGATAAAATAATGAGATAATTTATTAATTTTTAAAATTAATAACAAAACTGCAATTCTATTTAGTATTTCCTTTAAAAACTAAACAGAAATAGCTAAAAGGAAAACAGAATATTTCTCTACAATTATGCTTCAGTTGTATAGTCATTCTTAAATGTTACTTCTAAAAGCTATCTTAATTATCTACCATGTCAGCTATAGCCCTTTTTCTTAAATCCTTGAATGATTGTCTACCACTTCAAGGTTCTATTGTACAATCTATACTTATTTCCTTGTACTTTTTCCATTCCCTTTCCTCTTCCAGAGCAAATTTAATTGCTATTTTTTTTTGTCTGTCTCCCCACCACCACCACTATTATGACTCATCTTCTACTTTTAAAAAAATTACCTATACTTGGAACAAGGTAACCAACTTTTCTCCTTTCTTTTAAAATACTTGAAATACTACTCCTTTGTTCTGTAAAGTCCCCTAATTAAGTTATGGTTGCAAATAATGAGTGCTTATAATTTTTGCCAACTGCTTGTCTAATAAAAAGACTCATCTAGTGAAATCCCAGTTCCTCATTACTGCCCACCATTCTTTCTACCTGTGCATTTATTTGTGAGATAATGAGGCAAGTAAGTGAAAAGCATTTGGTATGCTTTAAAACATTACATAAAGGCTGATTGCTAACTCATTAAGAACTGTTTAATTTGTTTTATTAGCTACACTGTAATTGTATTCTTGATAAGATTTTATTAGCTAGCTTGCTATTTGAATGATCCTGTGATTGAGCCTTTTCATAAAACGCTGATTTTGAAATGTATAGTTTGGATTTTCTCAATTTGAGATAAACATTTAGTTTGAGTTAGTATCAGACACAAAAGTATACATGTTTTCTATAACAGTAACAATCGATTTAATAATTTTTTTGTAATTTTTTTAAAAAGATTTTATTTATTTATTCGATAGAGATAGAGACAGCCAGCGAGAGAGGGAACACAAGCAGGGGGAGTGGGAGAGGAAGAAGCAGGCTCCCAGCGGAACAGCCTGATGTGGGGCTCGATCCCATAACGCCAGGATCATGCCCTGAGCCGAAGGCAGACGTTTAACCGCTGTGCCACCCAGGCGCCCCCTTTTTTTGTAATTTTTGTAGCCCTGAAGTATAGTACCCTAATCTGATGTTTATATTACCTTACAATCAGGATTTTTTAGAAGGTTGTTTTAATACCTGTTGTCTCACTTAATCCCAAATTAACATGAAAATAGGATAGATCGAACTTGTATTTCTCATTTATATATTGTTACAATTGTTTGTAACAGGTAGGTATCAATAATAATAACAATATTTATAAACTAGATCCTTTGAATTTTGCCCTACTTTTGGTCCTGGCATTCTTAAGTGGTTTATTTTTATAACATTGTATTTCATTACTTTGACTTAGGGGATCCAAGAGTACAAAGTTTTAAGTAGTAAAAAAGAACTAAAAATAAGAACTACACATATTTTTAAGTCTTCAACTTAATACGAAATAAGTACCCTGAGATTTTTTAGAGTGTTTAATTAATTATATGAAATGTTTAAGTGAAAAATCAAATAAAATACAGTTTACATAAAGAAAGTGAAGTTTCATGTTGTTATAGCAATTTTATTGCTTTTTCAGCATTAAGTTTCTATTTAAAGGACGCTAAGATCTTTAAATAAATTTAAATGATTATAACAAAGTTTGAAGAGACCTGTGATTATGTTTTTAAAAATGATGAAAAATGCAATTTATTTTAATTTGCTTAGGTGGTTTAATACTAACTTATTAGATGAAAAAAGAAAATGAACAATAAAAAGATGCAGTTCATGTTGGTAAATAATTTATTGATTTAGATTATAGATTTGGTTATTGATTTAGAAAATGTTAATAAATTTATATTACATAATAATGTATTGATAAACAACATTACTGACTTTCTAACTTTGAACAGATCTGAATAATTATAAGAGGTGTATTTCAGTTAAATATTTTAGAAAATAATTATATGTAAATATTTCAAAACACGTAAGGTAGTCTTTTCCTAGATTCTGCAGATGAATGTCATACGTAAGTCTTGAGATGGAACATTTATTTTGTGAATCTGATTTTATTATTTTATGAGAAAAGTGTTTAGTTGAGAAACAAAATTGCTAATAGTTATAAAAGCATTTTGAATAACACAGAAATCATAGTTTTTAAACTCAAATGTGGCAGACTTTTAAGAATTGGCTATTGGAATTTCACATCTGCAAATAGAAATGTATAATACTTATGTTTTTATTTTATTTTATTTTAAAGATTTTATTTATTTGACAGAGAGACAGTGAGAGAGGGAACACTAAGCAGGGAGAGTGTTAGAGGGAGAAGCAGGCTTCCCGCTAAGCGAGGAGCCTGACGCAGGGGTCAATCTCAGGACCCTGGGATTATACCTGAGCCGAAGGCAGACGCTCAACAACAGAGCCAACCCAGGCGCCCCCTTATGTTTCTATTTTAAAAGTTGTCTTACTTGTTAAGGAAATTTAGAAAAAATTATCTGGCAGTTTTATAAAAAGGTTTAAATGTTTTTAGTATCATTTTGAGAAGCTCCATTATTTTCAGATTCTAAAATGCTATTTGAGGAACAAATTTTCCTTCCCCAATATAGATGGTAAAACATTTGGACCAAAAATAAGTATTTCCTTCTGACCAAAGTTAGCATTGCATGAATTTTAACTGATACTCTTGATATGGAACTTTATACTCAGGGAGGACAAAATAAAATGGGAACTATTAAATGACTCAAAGAAAAAGGACATATTAACCAGAGCTAAAATATCACATTATCCAATTGATACATATTAATATTAAATTAAAGAGGAAAGTGTCAGAATCCTGGCTTAGCCAACTTTAGAAGAAAATGAAACAAAACAAAACAAAAAACTTAATTTATTTCTAGGTAATAAAGCAAAATTCTTTTCTACATAGAGAAACAAAATATTTCAGAATTATTGATCTTATGAGGCAAAACCCCTTATTTGTAAATTATTGTGTTCTACATTTTTTATTAAGAAGGCCTTACATTAAAGAGGAGTTTTTGCTAATGTTAAGGAATGTATTATTTATTATTTATTCTTACTTATCATTGAGCACTACACTTCCCCCTACTCTCCAACCAGGACCTTTGTAGAAGCATTTGTTACACGTTACACACAGAAGATATAAGCTTTTGTAGATAGTTTTGTAATAGATATTGCTTACCTGTTTTTGGTCTGTCTGGCCGTGAGGATCTTTAACCGTCGGGAAGGATTCACTGGGTCCAGTAGCATCCATATGTTGCAAATCTCAAAATGATTTTTTTTTTTAACTGGAGATTTAAAGATGACAAACGATGTTGTTGAGAGTGACTGAATCCACCTCAATAAGAACTGTATCACTTTTTACATACACAACAAAAGCTAAAGATTTGACTGATCTTTACTTAAGGAAACTGGGAATATCTCCTAACCAGTATGTTTTATAAATAAAACATTCTAGTCCGTACTGCATTTTTCTTTGTGCCCCAGGCTGCTGTTTTCTTACCTGGAAAGTCCACTGCTTCAGGACCTATATTTCTTTTTTTTTTCTTTTCTTTTCTTTTTTTTTTAAGATTATTTAACTAATTTATTTATTTGAGAGAGAGAGGCAGGCAGAGGGAGAGAAAGAAGCAGACGCCCTGATGAGTAGGGAGCCTGATGCGAGGCTTGTTCCCAGAACCCTGGCATCATGACCTGAGCGGAAGGCAGATGCTTAACGTACTGAGCCACCCAGGCGCCCCAGGATTATATTTCTAAGTCTTAGTGTTTGTAAATGTTCCTGCTCAGAGTGCAGCCCTTTAAGTTCGGGGTCCTTACTCTGTGTTTCTATCGCAGCTTTGATTTCCTCTAATCTGCCTTGCAAATTACTGGCCCAGGCTGTAGAATGTTACAGTGCTACTGTTTTTTCTAACCCAGGACACCCTTCATGCTCAATATTTTGTGTTACACAGATATGACTTCTGTTGATAAGAAATACTAATAAAATACACACAGTTTATCTGTGTGCCTGTCATTGGCTGCCCATTGCAATCAGAACAAAAGCCATAGCTCCTTACTTTGGCATAGGTGGCCCTAGCGATATGATATCTTGCCTATTGCTTTGACCCCACTTGAAGACCTCTCTCACTTTTCCTTCTAACCCTTCAACGCACTGAGCCATTTCCATTTTAGGGGCTTTGTCCTAACAATTTGAGATAATTGAGGCTGAGATTTGAATGAAGAGAAAGTGGCAGCTTGAACTGTCTTCTTCCACATCATTGTGTAGCCAGGGCTTTATCGTCATTCAGATCGCAGCTCAAATGTCCCTTCCTCTAAGAGGTCTCCCCAGACCACCCATCTAAAGTAGACTTTCTTCCTTACCACGCTTCTTACTCTTTCTCATTATACTTATTGCCTTCATTGCATTTTCCACTCTCTAAAATTCTGTTGTTTCCTTAATTCCCATACTGCAGTGTAAGCTCTGTGAGGGCAGGGTCTTTGTCTGGTTGGCCAGCACCTAAAACACTGTCTGGCGTATAATAGGTGCTCAATAAACAGGAGTTGCATGCATGAGTGAGTGAATGAATGATAAAGAAATTTATAATATAGATTGAGCAATTCATTACTTCTTTTTTTGAAAAATAGGGTAACAACATGATAGTAAACTGGGTAAAGGGATATTCACTTATAATCCCAGTACTTAAAGAATTATCATTTTACAGGTTTTTCCCATATGTGTATGTATTTTTCATAGTTGTGCTCTATTTAAAATTTTTTGATGTTTTTGTTCAATTAACCTTGTCAAATATTTTCCCAAGTTCTCCTAGTAAGTCCAGTTGTTTTAAAGGCTACATAGTACCACATTGAGATGATATTCCATTGTTTACTTACCCAGGGCATTTCCTTAATATGCCAAATAATTTGTTTCTAACTTTTTGCTATTATAGATAACACTGCAATGAATAGCTTAATGAATATAGATAGCATTTTTCTTCCACTGAATAGGATAAATTATAAACATAAACTGACTGGATTAAAAGGTATGAAGTTGTTCAGATATATTATGACATTTTAAATATTTATATCTTATAAATTGTAAAGGAATGTGTGTCACTTTCTTTTCTTTTAGAGTTTACTCTAAAATACTTTTCATAATGTCAGAATTGTATGATGCAGACATTTAAGATGTAGATTAAGTTTTTAAAGCTTTGGCTTATTTTATTAATTTCACAAAGGAATTTGTAAGTGTCTTTTATCATAACCAGATTCCTTTAGATTTACCATGTAGTCTGAGTTCAGAGCTGTGTAAATTATATGAATAAATAAATTATTCCTTTATTAAGTTTCACTTTTAGTAAATAAGGTAGCCATAAAAAGAAAAAAAAGCTATAACTAGAATAAGGAGTTTAATGAGTGATGTAATGGAATAGATATTTGAGATTATAACATTACATATGAGGAAAATCACAACTTTTCATGATCAGTTTTAATGATATTTGCAATTTGTTTTACCTTTTTTTTTCTCAAAGCCAGAAGAAATTTTATAGGGAGAAATGATTTGAGTGCCTTTGAGAACCAATTTGGAAATGTCTATTTAAAAAGTATTCTTTAACTCTCCTAATTTCTCTGTATGGAGAGAAGGTTACCTGTTTATAGAGGTCATACAAATAAAATATTCTCTGAGACGTTTCTCTTTGGATCTTTTTTGAACTTTTCGAATTATTTGAAGTCAAATGTAAGTATTGTTTTTTATAGGTATAGAACAACCGTGACACCTTTTGCATAGATTTAAGTTCGAGGCTTTTGAACAGATTCTATTTTCTTATATATTCATATTCCCTTACAACATTTCCTCTAGAATTTTCTTAAAGAAAGATTAACTGCATCTCCTTAGCTATGTTATCCAGAGGATAGCATAATAAAAGAACTGTAGAGATATATATATATATATATATGGCATTGTTAAGCATTTTACTAAACCTGCATTTGGAGGTGGCTACTTTACTTTTCCGTAACAAAGGGACTTTATTTTCTCTGCCATCTAAAAATGATTATTAGCATAAGCTGTATATTATTTTTTCCTTTTTACCTAGTCAAGTAACACTTTCCCAGATTACCTTTCTCATGTCTTCTCCATGTTTTCTCACCTTCATTTATTTTAATAATTTCACCATGTAACAGGAAATTCATTTAATTTATCAAACAAATATTTATTGGGCACCTACTATATGCAATCTACTTTTTCAGATATTAGGTATGCAAGAATGACCAGAAAATCCCTGCCCTTGTGGAACTTATGTCTAGTGGACAAGATAGAGAAATAACTAGTTTAGAGAGTGATTAAGTGGTAAGAAGAAACAATGTAGGGAAGAGAGTTTATGAAATATGGAAGATATTGAAACTTGATGGGGTGATCAGAGAAGGTTTCGCTGAGAAGGAAATTTTTGAGAAAAAAACCTGAAAGAAGTAAGGAGGTGAGCCATGTAGGTAGAGCATTCCAGGCCTAGGGAATAGCAAGACCAGTAAGAAGGTGTGTGTAGGGAGATTGGGTCACATATAGGGGAAAAAGTTGGAGAAATAACGGAGACCAAGATCATGTAACAAATGTTTGAGTTATATGGTTATCTTTATTCTGTAATTTTCCTGAGTATTGTATTTGTTCTTTCTAGCTCTGTATAAAATCACATGCTTTTCTTTTTATAAATTTACCTTAATAGCTTAAAAATTTGCCATTTTTATCATTTTTGAGTGATAACATGCATAAATTAGTCAAAAATTTGTGCTTGTGGAAAAACACATAATCTCATTTTTCTACTTGCCATTTATTTTCATAATTTTAAAAAAATTTAATATCATTGTTTTGGGGGCTACAGATCCCAGTACATGTGACTGGCAAATCCCATTGCCTAGTGCTGCTTTATATAATATTTCTCTTGTCATTTTCTAGTTTTTCTTGCAATATTTTCATCATTGCAGCACCATTTTAAAGTAACATTTTTCACTGGTGTCTTTTAAAAACTAAACCCAATTTAAAAAAATTTTAAAACTAACCTTGAAAGTTATTGACCTGTTTAGTTTTCCTTGGAGACTTTTATCTGCTCTTGCTCTCTACTCAGCCAAAATAAATTATTTGCTTTCTATGAAAAGACTAGGAATCTAAGCAAATAACTTAAATGTAATTGAAGGATGTCAGAGTATACTTATCTCAAAAGACTTTAATGAATTGAAGAGTTAGGCTTTGTAATACATTAGAATGGACATTTGAAGTCAAAAGATTTAGGTGTTTAGCCCACCCACTGAATAGTTGTTAGCTCTTTCTTGAACTTCAGTTTCCTTGTCTGTAAATGGGAGTCAAATTGCCTGCTTCAGAGAATGTAATTGAAGAATATATATGAATGCTTTAAAAAAACCGTTCAGTACCATTGTGTTGTTTTCTATTCGATTAGGCCACCTATACTTATCTTTTATGTTCATTGTCTTTGCTATGTCTGGGTAATTTCCACAGCTTATCATTTTTTTGGACTAATTGGTCCCTTTAATAGATCTTTTGTGAAACTGCTTCTGTAAGGTAAACGGAAAAGTCTTGCTTGTCACCCAACAATGCCATGGTGATTTTACTCTCAGTTCCAGTGGCCTCTGGCATTTATCTCAGTTAGATATTTACTTGCCCTCACTTTGAAGACAGCTATTAACAAGGGGAAATAAGCTTCGTTGGAACTTTTTAATTGCGTTAAAAATCTATTAGACGTGATACTACCTCACCAACATCCTTTGGCCTGTTTAGGAAGTCAATATTTCATTTAAAGAACCTTCAGTCAAAGGTTTATGAAGCACTAAGTAAATGGGAAATTATTATACCAGCACATTGACCCACCCGCCCAGTGCAACATGAAGCTTTGAGGGCCTCCTGAAGTGCATATTGCTGCTAGGTATGGAGTACCCAGGGCATTCATAATAACTTTTGCTTTAAGTTTTCAAAATTTGAAAGAATTTGAATAGAGTAGTGGTTCCCGAACTTTGCTGCACATTAGTCACTGGGAGCTTTTAAAAATCCCGATGTCTAGGTCATAACCTCATGCTAATTAAATCAGAATGTCCAGGGTGAGAACCAGGTATCAGTAGTTCTTAAAGATTCCCAGGTGATACCAATGTGTAGCAAAGCTTGAGACCCTGAGGAGTATGTGGCTCTGGCCTCTATTCTTTTACTACCTATTACTGTTTCACATGCTTAGCACGATGAGTGAGAGCTTGATAATCCTATCATGAGAAACAGTTGAAAGTAGTAGGTAATGTCTCTCAGGCAGATTTGTGTTCTACATTTTTTAAGATGTATACTGTTTTACATAGTTTTATGTTGTTTTGAGCTTTAATTTTCGTTACCAACCCATGGTAGATATATTCATGTTATTTTCCCCATTCATTACAGGTATTTCCTTGACAATTTTAAAGAAAACCATGCTTTGTGGTTTAAGATACAGAATAAAATGTCTACAAGTATTAACTAGTTAGGAGTTTCATTCCTTTGTTTTGATTGCAATAGCTGCTTTTGGAATAAATGACCAACAGCCAAGTTGTTTTTCCAAGTCCATTTTTATTTTCCTCCAGTTTAGTAATGAACTGTTATAAGCTGGCCTAAATTTATGTATGAGTATGAATCTGAAGGAATAGACTATTTAATTGTGTCACAGCTGCATTAATATTTACTAATACACACAATGGTGTGTGAGACAAAACTGTACTTGCAGCATTATTAAACGCGATATTATGAGTGAATAATCATTTTCCCAGTATCGTATTTCATTAAGTCAGCCCCAGTATAATCTAATAAAAAAACAGAATTTTAAGTGTGCAAGGGGAATTCCTAAGTGTCTTGGTTCCTAATGTTGACAAGAGCTGGAACTTTGGCTGTACGTCCTGGAACATTTTGCCCAATGCTTTACCCAAGGTCAAATAGTCACAGTGTTATCTTAAAAACAATGGAAATTCTATTTTGATTTGTAAAAAAAAATTTCTGTTTCATGGTCCGTGTCAAATATGTGTGCAGAACATGAACTGATGCTCTGTGATTTTTTTCATTGTCATTTAAAATTAAAGAACACCATCCTACTGTTTCCAGTACTGTCAGAATGATGTAAATTATGGAAATTTCTACAGTGCAGATATTTGGGTTAATTCATAACATTCAGTCATCCAGTTTTTGTTTTGGATCTTTTGTTTTTCTTGTTTTGCATTTTTATTTTGTTTTGTTTTCAGCCATCATTTTGTCTTATCATCTTCAATTCTAGAGCAACCTGACAACAGTAATGATACTACTGAATTGGGCATCCTTGTCATTCCTGAGATTAGTGTCACAAATGTGGCCGGAGAGAGAACCGGGAATGGGGAAAAAGGCAGAACACTAGGAGAGATTGATGCTCAGCATATGCAGGGTGTACAGGAAACAGCCACAGATCCTAGAACTGAGAGCAAAGGCTTGCCAGAGATCAGGAGGCAAAAATCTGTAAGAAAAATGATGGAGGATGGAATAAACTCACCTGGCAGAGTGCAGTTTTAGCAGAGCACTTTCTAGCTGCCCTCCAAGGTATCTCATGGCAAAGGGCCATTGCTGCATGTCTTAAGCAACAGTTGCACAGTCACAAAAAATTTGCATGTCATCTAATAATCAAAATGCATGAATTATGCGCCACAATTTCTCAATGATCTAATGCTCTTTGGAATGGTCAGACCTATATTTTCTCTGAGTAAATTGTTATGAAACTAAGGCAGAAAATTACTTCTAAAATAATTTTCTGCTTATGTCTTGAGACCTGAAATTATTTTTTAATCTTTGTATTTTTTCCATCTTTGATTTGAAGGATAATGTATATAGAATTTTAACAAGTTTGAGCTCGTGTTAATTATGGTCTATTTTTTTTAATCTAAGTAAAATAATCTAGAATGTAGAATGCAACCTTTAAAAAATCTTTAAAATACCTTAATACCATTTTTTTAAAAAAAGTTACTTGGTAAGAGCTTTGATTTTATACTGCTTTGCTACTAGGGGAGAGTTTACCCCTAGTTTTTCTGTTTGATGTTTTTCCTAATTATTTCTGAACTTTTGCATGAATAGTAAGAGAACTCTTCCTAAAAACACGGGTGGGTGGTGGTTTATGGCATGCTTTTTGTTTAATACACTCTAAATTACTCTTATTTAGTTACAATGAACTCTTTTTTTCTATTTTATAGAATATTTTGATTTATCCTTTAGTTTTGGTCTATAATCTGTTGCTTTATGTAATTATGCTAAAGTTTTAAGTATCATTGATTTGGTATTAATCATGAAACGAGAATTATTTAAAATACTTAATATTAATTGATCTTTGTTATTTCTTTGTTTAGGAAATGCAGAAATAACAGGTCAAGAAGAACTGATGGAGATATCTGAAGTTGATGAGGGATTTTATTCCAGGGCTGCGTCTAGTACCAGCCAGTCGGGTTTATCAAACAGTAGTAACAATTCTAGTAACAAGACAAGTGTAGGAAAGACTCAGAGACGGTCAGCAGGAAGCAAAACTGGAGGAAAAGAAAAAGAAACTACAGGGGAGTCTTGCAAAGATCACTTTGCCCGAAAACAAACTCAAAGAGCCCAGAGTGAAAATCTTGAGCTTCTCTCTTTGAAGAGACTGACGTTAACTACCAGCCAATCTCTGCCTAAACCTTGTAGCCACAGTTTGGCTAAGACTGCCGCAACTGTGTTCAGTAAATCCTTTGAACAAGTCAGTGGTGTCACAGTCCCACATAACCCATCATCTGCTGTTGGCTGTGGGCCTGGGACAGATGCCAATAGGTTTTCTGCTTGTAGTCTCCAAGAAGAAAAGCTTATTTACGTTTCTGAAAGGACTGAACTTCCAATGAAGCATCAATCAGGTCAGCAGAGACCTCCTAGTATTAGCATTACTCTATCTACAGATTAATTGGTAATAGTTTTCTCACCTAACCAGTGAATCTAGAGAGATAACTTTGCTTCTTTTGAAAGTGCCCAAGGTCTGTCATCCTTATTCCAGACAGGAGCCCTGATGTCTTAAATTCTGAAGGCTACCTTGACTTTATGAAGGGAATAATATGTAGGTTGCAATAAGTTGAAATACAGTCTTGTTATTTCTTGGGTGTATTTTCCCCCTTGATTTGAATCTTTTTTTCTTTCTTATTTGTTGCTGTTGCCCTAAGATTGTAACAATACATCTTGGCAGGTTTTCCGGTCAGATCGGTTACATCTCATGAGAGGTTGTGAGTTCTTATTTTTTAATAACTCCTACTTTGGTAGTTGTATGTTTGGCCTTCAGAGTCAAAGGGAATCTCCATGGATGGGAACTGTTTCTGAGAGAAGGAGGCAGAGGTGCAGCCCTGGGAAGGCTCCAGCTGACGTGCAGCATGGCAGTCTGATAAACAGGCACGTGAGAAAACAAAAATGATGTGTATGAAAGTGCCTGGTAAGAATGTTTGTAATCAGATTATCTTTGAGATTAGTGGAATTGTTGATATAAAGCACTGGAAAATGCCTGCTAACTCAGTACCTAGACTATTTTATAATTCCAGGGGCTGGGTAGAGGGATTTCTGTTATCTTTGGAACATTTTTACATCAAAAATTAGATTGCTAGTAGATGTGTTGTTTTGAAATATTTGATCTGGATTTAGCAGGTGAAAATACCTTTCAATTCCTAAAATGTAATAGGCTATGAAGATCACTTACCCTGCTGCTTGACTTTGGAAACCCTAGGTAGTTTGGTTTCCTATAATTCAAATCACACATCATTGAACACTTCCTGGAAATCATTGTAAATCGTGCGACACAGCTCTCAAGATACCAGTGTCAATCATATAATACTGAATTGTTTGTCGGCAAATGAAGGATATTAGGTAAATTTTTCATCTATAAAATGTCATGAAAGAAAATATAGAGAAATATGGACAAAGGACATTTATATATTAACTAATTTAGTATTTATGTTTGTGTTCTTAAATTTAGAATTATAAAATGTGAAAAAAATTAAATTTTTTTTTTGTCAACAGGCCTATTTTAAATATTCTTGTTATGATAGAATAATCAATGTAGTTGCCCCCAACCAAAAAATAAAAATGAAAAAGGCAATATAGCAGAAGCTAAACAAACTTGTATGTAGCTATGGAAAACTATGTGACCTCTAGATAGACGTAAAAGTTTGGTGTTTACTTGTGCAAGTTGTTTTGGCTATGGTTGAGGTTCCCTGTAAATCAAGTATACTTAACTAATAATTCAGAGTGAGAGAGAGAAAGCAAGGCTGAGGGTGAGAGTAAGACGACTGGGAAGGAAGGCCTAAGGAGCAGTCCTCTCTTTGTCTCTTTCACTGTTAGTACACAGTGGCTTCCTTATTTGCAATCCCTGGCTGTGGTCACACAGAACATGCTAGTTTTCCTTTTGTGCCTGCTTATGCAGAGCTCAAATGTGAGAAATTTTTATGTCCTGAGGAGTGCTAAAGCATACACTATGAATGCAGTTTTGACCCTAACTGCTTTAGCTACCATTTTAAATCTAATTCTTCAAAAAGCATGAACTAGTTTTCATTCATTAACTCTGAATAGAATATGGCTTTTAATATAAGTGAATTTGAGTTATTAGTTCTAGTAATAGAAATGGAATAAGATTGGGGTGCCTGGGTGGCTTAGTCGTTAAGCGTCTGCCTTTGGCTCAGGGCATGATCCCAGAGTCCTGGGATCGAGCCCCACATTGGGCTCCTCTGCTGGGAGCCTGCTTCTTCCTCTCCCACTCCCCTTGCTTGTGTTCCCTCTCTCGCTGGCTGTCTCTCTCTCTGTCAAATACATAAATAAAATCTTAAAAAAAAAAAAAAAGAAATGGAATAAGATCTATTGGCGTAAATTGTAGTAGAAAGAAAAAAAAGATAACCAGACAGTGAAAGTTGATGTTGTATTAATTTAACAGGAATCCTGTGTACAATTTAAAATATTTTAAAATATCACTATGGATTTCCTATTGTCTTTTTGTAATTCTTGAACAAAGAATTTCCCCTAAGCAAGGTAGCTACTAACAGTATTAATAGTCTTAAGAACTACTTTAGAAGATTGGCATTTTAAGCAAGTTAAGGTGCTTAGGAAACTTGTGGAAAAAGTTTGAGGAAACAGCTGTCACAAACGAGAGATCAGATTTTAATCATCAACTGCTATAATGGATCTTCTTTTGGTTATTCTAGATCATTGCTATGCCTATAGTCTGAGGACCAGTATTTAGCATTGGCATTACTAGGCATCTTGTTAAAAATGTAGAATTTCAGAGCCACCTTTGTCTACTGAATCATAACCTGCATTTTAACAAGATCCTCAAATGATTTTTATGCACATTAAAGTTTGAGAAGAGAGTATTAAAGTACAAACAAATTACTTACCTAGTATTTAGAATTCTCAGTGGGTCTCACAGCCCTAGATCAAATATGTTAGGTACTAAATATTATAATCTTAATTGTTTTTAACAGCTAATGAATTTTTAATAGTGTCCATAACACTTATTAGATCCTCTAATTCTAAGTTTTTAATGACTTTCATTTATTTTTACAATAAAAATGTAACATTTTGTATTTTTCTTGTTAACTGTGAATGGAATCAAAGCTGTAGATGACTACAATTTTAGGTATGAAAGGGTACCATCCTTTTATACAACGCACAACAAATCTGCATGCGTATATTCTTTTAAGAACTCTGAAGGCTTACTCAGTGGAGTGGATCTGAATTTATGCTTCAAATAATTTGCACCAGTTGATTTTCTGGAGTGTGAAGTTATGTTAACAGTAAAATTATTTATAGTACCTTTGATACTGTTTCAAATAAGGATTATACATTTGAAAATTTTTATAGCAATTATAAATATTGGATAATGCTAACTTTTGTTAACAATTACAATGATCCCTATTGCTCACTTCCCACTCATCTTTCCAGATTGAGTTGAATTCACATTTGTAAGTTGTTTCTCATGAAGATCCTGATGTAGCCATGTGGTCACAGACCTCCTATGTATCCAGAATAATACCCTTTACCACAAGAAGGATTCTGCCCAAAATGGGTCCTTGCACCCCATACTTCAAAGGATCTGAACAGAAATTGTAGTTCCACTCCACATTTTAAGCCATTAGAGGTTCTTGAAATTACCCAACCTCTCGCTCTTCAAATACCCAACTACCTGAGGTATTCTAACGAAGCTGGGTCCCTGCATTTGCCTTTGGAATGAAGTGGGGAGAGAAACAAAGTAGACTTTTCAAGAGGACCTAGGACAAGGGAGTACCCTGGAATCCCTTATACACCACCATGGAACTTTTTAAGGAGGCTCTGTAGACTTGAAGGTTAGAAATCCTCAGCCCTTAAATGATGACACAGTTTGTTCTGAAAAAACAATATTTCATTGCCCTTTTCAATTATGAAGCAACTGCTTAGCAAACATTACTCACATAAAAACAAAAAGTTGAATTAAAGGGAAATATATTTTTTAAACCAAAATAGATAAAAATGATCTCAGTTGTAAGGGATTTTGCCTATTTTGGAAGAATAAAATTAAACATTAAAATGTTAAAACCTTTACATTTAAATTATAGAGAAAAAAATGTACTCTGAGACATAATTTTAAACAAATATTTAAAATAAGGCTGTTTAACGTTTGAGTTTATAGGCACAATAAATTTACACTTTATTAAAAGGAAGCACATCAAGGAATCTTTATGGTAAATAATGCGACTGAAAAAAATGTTTTTAAAAAAGCCATTAAAAAGAAGAATAATTTGATGGGTACCTAAATTAAGCATTGTAGATAGAAGTTAATGTATAATAGTATATTCCCAGTCTTTGGATGAAAAAGAAAAACTCTCTATTTCTTTAATTAGCATGAATTTATACTTTTAGATTAACTGCTTAGTAAAATTATACTTGATACTTTGAGTTATTCACATTTGTTTGATTTTGTTAAATTCTTTATCAGAACTTAAATGCATTGTCTTCTGTACTGTGTAACTTGTGCATATCTAAAGAGACTAGCACCGTACATTTTAGAAGATGTTTTTGTGTTTTTTTATAGTAGAGTTCTAGAGTACCTGTGTCTTGATATGAAGTTTCTATTAGTAAACTCAAGATCTTATTTTGCATACCTTTGCTTCCTCTTATGTGGAGTTTTTTGTGTACTCTTATTTTCTAATCATGTAGTGGTACTAATTTTTTCATAGTGAACATACTTGTTTCTAATTGTATTCCTAGAGTTTACATTCCTAAGAATAAACTATGACTTTGCATATTTTTATGTGCTCTCTACCTTTTTAAGGCTATGGAAATAAACTGGAGTTTAGTTTTTTGAAGTTTTGTATATTTGTGTAAATGTCCATATGCAATACTTTATACAACAGTGTTGCCTCTTGTTTTATTGAAATAAAAACTGAAAAAATATTTTTTCCAGATCATTTTACTCATTAAAAAATCATCATAAATTTTTGCAAAAGTCATGATGTGGAGGAAGAAAGTAAAGGAGGAAGACTTAGGTGAGTTGAGCCATTGAGAACTTTTGGGAGTAAACCATAGGACAATGACATCTCGTTTCTGGCTTTGTTTTACCTGGCCCAGGGATAGGAAATGTGATAGGTCCATTGGTGTCCATTCAGAAGAAAATGAGCTCCATGGGTCATGAGCCATTGACCCATTCTTTATCATACTAGAAGCACAGGCAAATTTGGATAACAGTGCTTTGCCCTTCTATCTTTAATATGAGTCTTTATCTTTTGAGTGCAGAGATTTTATGCCCCTAATTCTTAGCATTGGACTTTTTGCACAGTAGGTATTGAGACATTTAAAGAATGAGTGAGTTAGATTGATGTTAGTTTTGGGAAAGAATCAAGGATAGGGTCTCCAATATATTATAGTAAAATTTTAGAATTTCACTTATTGGCTCTAGGAAATCTCTAGAAAGGCATTAGTTGAATTGCTTTACTATGTGTGCTTAGAAACAAAACCCTCTTAGAAACTTGAAAAGAAATTCCTGATATGTAGTTGATTGTATATTTGGATAACTCTCTTTTATCTAAGAAGCTGAGTAATTTGGGAAATGTTTTCTGAACTACTATTAGAAGAGTATTCATAGAGAACCACAACAGTGATTTTGTGAGCAGTATGTTAGCCTTATGAAATATACACTCTCGTAGTGACTTTAGTAATCCCAATAAATAGTTGACTCAACCTCATAGAATCTGACTGTGGTAATACCGACCTAATTATTTTGTAATTATTAAGAAAGGCTTTTACAAATAATTCTAGTCATTTGCTGATTTTCAGTGCATTGTTATTGTGGTGGTTATACATAGCTAATATATGTAATGAAAATTATAATCTCATTTAATCTTCAAGACAGTTCTATAAAATGAGCAGAATCCTCATTTTACAAAAGAGGAAACTGAAGCTCTGGGGGCAGGCAACTTGCCCAAGGTCACCTAGCTGCTGGGTGGCGGAGCTAGGGCTTGAACACAGGTCTTATGACTCTCACTTTCCTTTTATATTACTTGGTAAGAGGAGGTATTAAGTAGATACTACATAGTGGACATATATTTGAAATTCATCCATCCCATCTGTCTTATAGCTGATAGAATTAAGTTCTGATGTAAAAATAAAAGTTTTCCCAAAATAAATTATGATATGTTTTGTAGAACTTTAGATAATTGTGTTTCAGTGGTAAACTGAATGCTGGTTATTCTACTAAAGACATGGTAAAAAAGCAAATTAAGATTTAATTAATTTTTTTACCTGCCAGATAGATAACGATGAAAGAGATTGATATTAGTATGACATAGTTGTGGGAAAATGTTAGTCTCTGAGATAATTAGCAGGACAATTAGTGCAACTAAGTTGGTAAGCAATTCAGCAAGATCTATCAAATTTTAAAGTGTACAGACCCTCTGACCTAGCAATCCTACTCTTCTATGTCTATTCCACTCTTTATATTCTACAGAAATTTTAGCATAAATGTTTGAAGGTATTCATTGCAGCATTGCTTATAATAGCAAAAAAAAAAAAAAAACCCACAAAAAAAAAAAAAAAGAAAAAAAAAGAAAGAAAAGCAATCTAAATGACCATTAAAAGAGGACTGGATAAATTATGGTACATGCATATAGTGGAATATGATGTAGCTATTAAAAATAATACAGATCTGTATGTGATGATTCAGAAAGATTATATAATATAATGTTCCCTGAAAAAATCGTGTCTCATATATATATGTATGTATGTGTATGATCCCAATTCCATAAGAAGTCTGCGGAGCATTTAACATGGGTATTATTTTTGTATATGTTTCTATATATGTATATAGTATATATATAACATATATTTGTGTATATATATATAATATATGTGTGTATATGTATAATATATATGTGTACACAAACATATGTTTGCTGGTATGCAGGGAGGAAAGCATTATTTTTCTAAGCATGGTCTAAATATAGCCTGCATTAGCAAAAAACTGGTGCTTTTTAAAATAGATTCCCTTTGTGCTAATCCCCCTAAATCAGAATCACTGTGAAGCGTGAAACATGGAAACCTATATTTCTAACAAGTTCCTCAGTTAATTCTCATATGAACTTAATATTTGGCCTGGTAGCTGATAGCAATGAGTTGATTATTTTTGTGTGTCTAGTAGTAATTTGTAGTTAGAAAAGACAAACTGCTTTTTAAAAAATAATTGAGGTATAATTGACATATAATATTATTTTAATTTCATCTGTAACATAATGATTAAATACTTGTATATATTGAGAGATGGTCATCACAAGTCTAGTTAACATCCATCACCATACATAGTTACAATATTTTTCTTCTCTTGTGATAAGAACTCTTAAGATTTATTCTGTTAGCAATTTTCAATTATGTGGTAGAGTAGTATTAGGTATAGTCATCATGCTGTACATTACATCCCCAGGGCTTATTTATTTTATAACTGGAAGTTTGTACCTTTTTTTTAAAAAAGATTTTATTTATTTATTTGACAGAGATAGAGACAGCCAGCGAGAGAGGGAACACAAGCAGGGGGAGTGGGAGAGGAAGAAGCAGGCTCCCAGCGGAGGAGCCTGATGAGGGTCTCGATCCCAGAACACTGGGATCACGGGAAGTTTGTACCTTTTGACCCCCTTTACTCACTTTGTCCACCCTCTGTCATCCCCCACCTTCTGACTTAATTTCACCTAGCATAATGTCCTCATGGTCCATCCATGTTATTGCAAATGGCAAAATTCCCTTCTTTTTTATGGCTGAATAATATTTCATTGTTGACCACAGTTGACTCTAGAACAACACAGGTTTGAACTACATGGGTCTACTATATGCAGATTTTTTACCATAAATACAGTACTATAAATGTATTTTTTCTTCCTTATGAATTCCTTAATATTTTCTTTTCTCTAGCTTATTTTATTGTAATAATATTTATTGTGTTAATTGACTATGTTATTTGTAAGACTTGTGGTCCACAGTAGGCTAAATTTGGGGGGATTCGAAAGTGATATGTGGATTTTCAACTGCAAGGGAGGGTCACCACCCTTAACCCCTGCATTGTTCAAGAGTCATCTGTATACATTTTCTTTATTCATTCATCCATCAATGGACACTTAGGTTGTTTCAGAAAGGACAAACTTCTTGAAGAGATCTTGTTAATAAAGAAAACTAAGTATGAAAACTTACTGCAGTAGGAGAGTGCACTGCCTTGATGTGCTTAGCTGTGCCTCAGAACCAGAAAATTAGAGATTAGAGGTTTGGGATCTGTGTTCAAATGGTTTAAGGCATATCTGTCAAGAGAGGAAACTGATCAGATTTGACTAAGTTAATGAAATGGTTTAGGATTCGTGGACACAGCAAGCAAGGACCTTAAAGAGTCTTGATAAACTGTTGTTTGATAAATGAGCTGTATGCCCAGGTAAGCAAATTATTGTCTCCCACCTATCAGAATTTCTTTATGCAAACAAAAATTAGGGACTGTTTCTGTTTGGTTTTTTGTTTGCTTTGTTTACAATCTTATCTTTCCTAGGCAAAGATTTCCTGGAATAAACAACTAAATCATATTGATACAGGTGAGCTAAAGTCTTACCTAAGTCATATTGACATTAATGGTTTCAGGTCTGTTTCTCTCTCCCTATTCAAAGATTGTAAGTCAATATTATAAATACAGCATATTGCTGATGTCTTTTAGTGACTTCTTATGGTTCTACTGAAAATTTCAAATATTTCTTCTGAAGCTTCTTGACCCCTATATCACACTTGGTTCCTAAGTAGGTAAGTGCTCAAACATAATCCACATCACAATGTATTGTGATTATCTTTCACTCTCTCCCACACTAGACCATCGCCCTGTGTATTAGTTTAGTATAATACCCATTACATAGTAGTAAATTAAAGATTTGTTTTACTTAGTAGAGTATGGATCCAATCCAGGAAATGAGTGGAAAATAGGAGATCTGTGTTGTTCCTCTTCCATTCAAGAGAAGTCAGGGAAATTCCTTTGATTCTCCAATGTTCATCCACACAGAGATAAAGGTGAAAGTTGTAAAACCTGACTACATTGGTTCTTTAAAGTGTATCTGCATAAAAGTTTTTTGATAAGCAAATTATGATACATCATGTTTTTGTTTTGTTTTGCTTTACTTAAAGTAATGAATAGCATGGAGATTTTCTGGGCTAGCATTTGAAATTTATTTTTTTCTTCTATCATTCTTTTCTGTGTATCTATGGTATACATGAGTGATACCTATACTCTTCAGAAAATAAAGTAGGAAAGACCTAACTTCAACACAATAAATCCTCACCTCTTGTTTCATTTGCTTCCTTTTATAGAAGCTAAAAATATATTTAATTTTTGTATCCCAAGTCCACTACTGCCTAATGAAGATTTGTGGTACATTTATCTTAAAACTTTTACTCTCTTTATTTAGCTGAGATGCTTCTACTGCTATATTGCTCCCCATGCTATAATTTTTACTAACATTTTCTTCTCCAGATCTCTTAAAATATAACCCTGAGAAACAACATGTCACCACTTCTTCTGTTTCGATTCTACTCTAGTGTAGAATCTTGTTTAAATACCCATTTACATCCATCAAGTTGAATTTAATGAGGCAGGATGTCTGAGAGAAGGAGAAAACAAATGAGCAAGCAAGTAAACCCATAAACTATATTTATAATAGGAGAGAATACTATATTTCCCAGCTCACTGAGGAGGAAAAAACTGAGCCTGGTTATATAAGCAGTACTGCAGAGTGTGCTGGTACTAGCTTAGAAGTAGACAGTGGTACTACAACCTCACTCAGTGACGGTATGGAGCACAGTAAGGAAAGGAACTCTTTACAGTGAGAAGAATTTAAGCAGTGTTTCTTGTCTGCTTTGCATAGAAGGTGAGATTTCTAGGTCTACAGCATCTTACGATTCATAGTTGGTGAAGGACATGGAAGTACTAAGCTAGGAAGATGAATGATAAAATTTGGGAGCTAAATGTATAGTTGGACTTCTCAAAATTGTCTCAGATTTTAAGAATAATTGTTTTCCACATAAATACTGAACAAAGGCTGTATTGTGAAGGAGATGCTAAATAATCAGATGGTCAAGTTGATTCTGAAGATGTTGGCAGATTTTTTTGATATCCCAGTCCTTGTTCAACCAACTTATGAACAAAGTGGCTGTCCTGGAAAGATTGGGGCTATACATGGACTCCATAAATATGGCCATCCTTTCATCAAGGCTACTATGATTACTGCTGCTGCTAAGAGCCCAGTCTATAAGCAGGAGGGACCAACCCTTAGATGTCATGCCCTAAGGTAAGCAAATAGTTGGTTAGTGCCAGGTTGATGATATTAAATCTCTTTTCTCATGAAGAGGCAGCTATTTTTCCTCATAGAATAGGCAATGTGAATCTAGATTTAGATTTGCCTTCCCTATATGCTGCACTTCTGTGTGCAATGCTAAACACCCTATTTACCATCATAATTTTCCTCAAAATGTTGCATTTAAGGAGCTTATTTTATAGTGTAAGAAATAAGGTAGAGGAGGAATTCCACTTCCAGTAATGGCAAACTATGTAGTTAACAGCAAAATTTCCATGGACAGCTAGATAATCTGAAAACAATCTTTTTAAAATATAAAAATCTAGAAAGGCAAGACCAGCATTAGGGCCATTTCTGACCTGGAGTTGTTGGCTGATTCTAGAAGAAGCACTTAAGGGGATAAACAGTGTTTTTACTACCTCTGGGAGGAAAGGAAGATAAAAGTTGAACGCTAGTGCCTGCCAAGTCACGGGAGAGAGCTTGGGTTCCCATGCGTGGGTTCCAGGCACCAAAAAGCTCCACCAGAGAAGTAAAAGTGAATTGAAGGTACACTCACCTCCCCTACACACATACACAGGGACTTCAGGGAAGCCTCAAATCATCCTAGTTCCTAAAATTAGATTAAAGTAATCCTTCAGGTGCCCAATGATAAACAAATGAATACTCTATGGCGGAAAAAAAACTTGATCATTGTAAGCCTCAAATTCTACAATTTTTCAAATTAAGTTTCCAGCAGAGAAGAAAAAATAACCAGACACTTTTGCAACACAGCACCGCTCAATGATAACAGCTGTGACATGGATAAAATTATTTAAAACCAGTGTTTGAAGCCATGAAAGAACTTTAAGACAAACAGGACTCTAAGAGCCAAAATCCCAGAGAGAATGTGCAGAAAATAATTAACACAGCAGGCCTGAGACACTATTTTTAGAAAGCCCTGCTTGTAAGGGTGGACTTCCACTGGCATCTGGGAACTTGGATTATGAGAATGTTCCTACCATTCCTTAACTATTTAGACAAACAGCATAGCTTATGCTGAACACCTACTTCCCTTCTAGGAGTCTGTAATTATGATATGTGCTAGGCAGAAAGTGCCTATGACCAGCTTCCAATACAAACCTTGGGCAATAAATCTAATGAGTGTCCATAGCAGACAACATTTCACATATGTTGTCATAATTCAGTAGTACTGGAGAAATTAACCACATCCTGTGTGATTCCATAGGGAAAGGATTCTTAGAAGCTTATGCCTGTTTCCTCTGGATTTCATCCCATGCACTTTTTCCCTTTGCTGATTTTGCTTTGTATTGCTTTGCTATAATAAACCGTAGCCATGAGTATGACTGTATGGTGAACCCTGTGAGTCCTTCTTCTGAGTCATTGAACTTGTGAGTTGTCCTGTGGATTTGCAACACAGTAATCAGAGAACTGAGCAAACATTCTGCAGCTACTTCTTCCTTTATGGGATTGCAGTTTTTGAGACAAATCTGAGTAGAAGGCCCAAGAAGAAAGTTATTGCTAAGAATCAGAGAAGCAAACAAACTATGGCAACCACACAAGACCAGAGAGACAAAAAGATTAGGGTCACTTAGCCAACCAGCATTTGGAAGACCTAAGATCCCAATAAAGCAGGAAGGTTCGCAGAAATGAGTCTGACACTCTGCTGATTTTCCCCTTGAGTATTTCTGAATTCTTGGATTGTTCAGAGCAGAAGGATTTTTAAAAACAAACAAAAAGGCAGAAACCTGAAAGTCAAAGCATAAGTTGTTTTTTTTTTTTAATGTATATTGCATTGTGGTAGTGAAGAGGCAAAAACTGGATTTCAGGACCTATCAAGAGAAGCCCTAGAACATACCCCAGAATCTCATTTAAGAACTCTGAGAGTTACACCATAAGAACAGGAGAGAATCTGAGTAAATTAAACCTTATAAAATTGCAACCTAGTTTCACATCCACTGAATTATAGATTGGATTAATGCGATCTGCCTACATTGTCTTCCTAGTAGGGAATAGGGTGATCCCTTTCTGTAGGAAGATAACATCCAGAGACTGTACAGTGTATCATATACGATACCTAGTATTAAGTAAAAATTACAAAGAATGCCAAAGAGCAGAACCATGAGGAAAAACAGGCAATAAAACTGGATCCACAGAAGATCTGGTTATTAGGGTTATCAGAGATGGACTTAAAAATAGCTTTGGTTAATGAGTCAGGATGGAGAATTTCATGAGAGCCAAAATCTGTTTTTTAAAAAATCAATTTGAAATTCTACAACTGAAAAATGTAAAGTCTAAAATTAAGAGCTCAAAAAAAATGCTTAAGCAGATTGGAGAATGTATTAAACAACCCATTTTAAACAAAAGAGGGAGATTGTTAGGCTTGATTTAAAAAAAAAACAAACTGTATGGTGACTACAGAAGATACACTTTAGATTCAAAGACACAAAGAGTTTCAAAATAAAATGATCCAAAAAGATATACCATGCAAATAGAAACCATAAGGAAGCCAGAATGGTTATACTAATATCAAACCATTAGATGTTAAAACAACAACAACAAAATGTTATGAGATAAAGAAGTCATTTTATAATGATGAAAGTGTCAATCCATCATGAAGCTATAACAATTATAAACATGCACTAACAACAAAACCCCAAAATACATGAAATAAAAACTGGCAGAACTGAAAGGAGAAATAGACAATTCAATAATAGTTGGTGTCTTCAATACCCCACTTTCTTATTTATTTATTTATTTATTTATTTATTTATTTATTTATTTATTTTAATTCAATATAATTAGCATACTGTGTTATATTAGTTTTGGGTGTATTCGATAGCCCACTTTCAATAATGGATATAATGAAGATCAAGAAGATCAAGAAGAATTTGCCCCAGTAATTCGGTGTCAGTATATTAATTTCCTAGAGCTGCTGTAACAAATTACCAAAAATTCTGTAGCTTTAAACAACAGAAATTTGACTTCCAGAGGACCGTAATTTACCTTATCTCACAGATGTAACTAGGTAACAATCACATCAGTATAAATAACCCAGAAAATGGCCTGAAGACTGGAAGAACAACTTCCAACTAAATATAGAGAAGAGGCCCCATTGAAGAGGGTATGAGGCGTAGAGATGTGGTTGGGAGTTAAATGGCCAAGGCTGCTGAGAGGGGAGAGAAAGAGATGGGGAGCTCACATGGGGAAGATGAATCCCCATAACACTTGGCTTTGAAAATGAGAGGGGCCAAATTTTGTTGAGTTTTTACAACCAGCAGAACTTAAAGCCTGAAACTTTAAAAATCAGTGAATTCTGTTCTAGGAGTGCCTGGAAGGTGATAGGATACAGTCCCTGCCCTTAAAGAGACAGCACAACAGTCTGTGGAGAATGAGAATAGAAGCAGCAGTTTGAAAAAATGCCTGGGGCATGTGAAAAGGAGTTAGTTACTCATCAGAGTGTGTCCCAGAGGAACAGAGATCTCTGGGAGACTCCTCCAGGAACAGAGGACCTGGCAGGTGCCATTTCCCTTCCCAACCCCCAACATAAACACGTAGCCGCCTGTGGGAACCAGTGCAGTCAGTACAGGTATTCATTACCTACCTTGTTGACACTATGTCCTGCCCCTTCTACAGGTTCCCTCCCCAAGAAGACCAGCATAAGCACAAATCTTCCCAACACTCCACATTCTGACTGGGCGCTTTACAGAGCCTTGGTCCCAGTGGTAGCTGCTGGTCACCTCCTGTGGAAGACTGGCTCCCACATTGCTAAAACTGATCACCCTGCATGCATGTGCATGGCATAGCAGTCCCAGCTAGCCCCAGTCTAGGTGGAGGCTGCTTGTCAACTGTGGAAGAGGACCAAAATGCACCTTGTTAAAACTGTGTGACTTGTCCACTACTTTTAAGAGCAGGAGACATAGTTGTCTTTCCTAATACACAGAAATAGATACAGAGAGTTTGATAAAATAAGGAGACAGAGGAATAAGGCCCAAATGAAATATCAGGACAAAACCACAGCAAGAGACCTAACAGAAATAGAGATCAGTAATATATGTGATAGAGAATTTAAAGTAATAATCTTAGAGATACTCATTGGGTTTGAGAAAAGAATGGAGGACATCAGTGAGACCCTTAACAAAGAGATAAAAAAGAACCCATCAGAGATGAAGAGCACAAAAATTGAGATTAAAAATACATGAGATGGAATGAATAGATGGATGAATACATGAGACTTGAGGAAGCAGAAGAACAAATCAGTGATCTGAGGAACAGAGTAATGGAAAGTAATCAAGTTGAGCAGGGGAGAGTAAAAAATTATGCAAAATGAGAATAGAGTTAGGGAACTCAGTGACTCCATCAAGTGTAATAACATTCACATTATAGGGATCCCAGAAGAAGAAAAGAGAGAAAAGGGGGCATACATTTTATTTGAAGAAATAATAGCTGAAAACTTCCCAAATCTGGGGAAGGAAACAGAAATTCAGATCCAGGAGGCATAGAGATCCTGCAACAAAATCAACCCGAGGAGCTCCACACTAGACACATAGTAATTTAAATGGCCAAAGTAGGGATGAAGAGAGACTTTTAGAAGCAAGAGAAAAGAAGGCAGTTATGTACAAGGGGAACCCCATAAGGCTATCAGTGGATTTTTCAGCAGAAACTTTGCAGGCCGAAGGGAATGAAATGATATATTCAAAGTGCTGAAAGAAAAAAGTCTGCAACCAAGAATATTCTATCCAGCAAGGATATCATTCAGAATAGAAGAGATAAAGAGTTTCCCAGATAAACAAAATGTAAAGGAGTTTATGACCACTAAACCAGTCCCACAAAAAAATGTTAAAGGGGACTCTTTGAGTGGAAAGGAAAGACCATAAGTAAAAGTAAGAAAAGTAGAAAGCACAAAGTCAGTAAGAATAAGTAAAAAATCAGTCAGGGGACTCATAAAATAAAAAGATGTAAAACATGACACACTATACCTAAAACATGGGGAGGAAAGGAATAAAGAATGGGTTCCAATTTAAGCAATGATCAACTTAATATAGACTGCTATGTGCAGAAGATGTTATACAGAAACCTAAATGTAACCACAAATCAAAAACTGGTAATAGATATGCAAAAAGTAAAGAGAAAGGAATCCAAGTATATCACTAAAGAAAGTCAACTTATGGTGAGAGAACAGATCAAGGGAAGAAAGGAATAGAGAAGACCCACAAAAACAAACACAAATAACAAAAATGTCAATAAATATATACCTATCAATAATTGCTTTGAATATAAATGGACTAAATGCTCCAATCAAAAGACATAGGGTGATGGAATGGATTCAGAAACAAGACTAATCTATATGCTGTCTACAAGAGACTCATTTCAGACCTAAAGACACATGCAGATTGAAAGTAGGCGGATGGAGAAATATTTATCACGCAAATGGATGTGAAAAGAACACCAGGGTAGCAATACTTATATCAGACAAAGTAGACTTTAAAACAAAGACTGCAGCAAGAGACAAGGACACTATGTAACAGTAAAGGGGACAAAGCAACAAAAAGGTATAACAATTATAAATATTTATGTACCGAACACAAAAGCACCCAAATACATAAAATGCTTTATAACAACCATAAAGGAAATAATCGATAGTAATACAATAATAGTAGGGGCCTTTAACACCCCACTTAAACCAAATGGACAGATCATCTAAACAGAAAATCAACAAGGAAACAGTGACTTTGAATAACACACTGGACCAGATAGATTCAACAAATATATTCAGAATATTCCATTGTAAAACAGAAGAATAAACATTATTTTCAAGTGCACATGAAACATTCTCCAGAATAGATCACATATTAGGCCACAAAACTGGTCTCAAAAAATTCCAAAAGATTTAAATCATACCATGCATTTTTTCTGACCACAATGCTATGAACTCAAAATCAACCACAAGAAAAAACCTGGAAAGAGTAAAAACACATAAAGGTTAAATAACATGCTACTAAACAATCAGTGGATCAACCAAGAAATCAAAGAAGAAGTTAAAAAATACAGGGAGACAAATGAAAATGAAAACACAAGTGCCCCAAATCTTTGGGATGCTGTAAAAGCAGTTCTAACAGGGAAGTTTACAGCAATACAGGCCTACCTCAAGAAGCAAGAAAAATCTCAAAGGAGCTAGAAAAAGAACAACAAACAACAAACAAAACCCAAAACCAGCAGGAGGAAGGAAATAAAGATTAGAGCAGAAATAAATGATACAGAACCTAAAAAAAAATAATAGAACAGATCAATGAAACCAGGCACTTGTTCTTTGAAGAGATCAACAAAATTGATAAACTTCTAGCCAGACTCATAAAAGAGAGAGAGAGAGGACTCAAATAAACAAAATGACAAATGAAAGAGGAAAAAGAGCAATCAACACCACAGAAATACAAAGGATTGTAAGAGAATATTATGAAAAATTATATGTCAATAAATTGGGGGAAAAACTAAGAGCTTTTCTCCTAAGGTCAGGAACAAGACAAGGGAGTCCACTCTCACCACTTTTATTCAACATAATACTGAAGTCCTGCCATGGGAATCAGACAACAAAAAGAAAAGTCATCCAAAGTGGTAAGGAAGAAGGAAAACTTTCACTATTTGCAGATGACGTGATTCTGTATATAGAAAACCCCAAAGACTCCACCAAAAAACTACTAGAACTGGCAAGTAAGTAAGGTTGCTGGATACAAAATCAACATACAGAAATCTGTTGCATTTCTATACACTAATAATGGAATAGCAGAAAGAGAAATTAAGGAAACAATCCCATTTACAATTGCACCAAAAACAATAATGTATCAAAGAATAAACTTAACCAAAGAGGTGAAAGACCTATACCCTGAAAACTATAAAACACTGATGAAAGAAATTGAACACAAAGAAATGGAAAGATATTCCATGCTCATAGATCAGAAGAACAAATACTGTTTAAATGTCCATACTACCCCAAGCAATCTACAGATTTATGCAATCCCTATCATAATACCAACAGCATTTTCCACAGAACTAGAACAAATATTCCAAAAACTTGTAAGGAACTACAAAAGACCCTGAATAGCCAAAGTGATCTTAAAAAAGAAAAGCAAAGTTGGAGGTTATCACAGTTCCAGGCTTCAAGTTATATTACAAAGCTATAGTAATCAAAACAGTATGGTAGTGGCACAAAAATAGACATATAGATCAATGGAACAGAATAGAAGGCCCAGAAATAAACCCATGTTTATATGGTCAATCAATCTTGGACAAAGGAGATAAGAATTGTATGTCAAATTGTATCTCTGCATTTATCCTTCTTTGAGCTTATTGAGTTTCTTGGATATGTAGGTTAATGTTTTTTCAACATATTTAGTACATTTTTAGCCATTATTTCTTTAAATTTTTTTTCTGCTTTCACTTTTTTCTCTCTTTCTGGTACTCTCATTACTTGGAAGTGTATTTAAAGGTTTTTCACTCTTTTGCTATTCTTCTGAATTTACGATCTCTATAAATCTATCTTCAAGTGTACTGATTTTTTTTTTGCCAATTCAAATCTATCATTGAGTTTCTCTAATGACTTTTCGTTTCAGTTATTCTACTTTTCAATTCCAGAATTTCCATTTGTTTTTTTAAGTAATTTCTCTTTATTGATAGTCCGTTTTTGAATGAGCATTGTTATCAGAAATTCCTTTACTTCTTTACCTTGAATTCTCTGAACATATTTATAAGAGATACTTTGAAATCTTTGTTAATCTAACACCTGGTCTCTCTCACAGGCAGTTTCTTTTGTTTCTCTCTGTGGCCCATACTTTCCTGTTTCTTTACATGTCTCAGTATTTTTTTTTGAAAACTGGACATTTTAGGTAATATTTTGTGGCTGTGGATACTGATTTCCCTCCCCTCACTCCGGGGCTTATTTTTGTTGTTATTTATTGGTGGTGGTGGTGGTGGTGTGTGTGTATGTGTGTATGAGACTTGGCTAGATTATTTTAGTAAGGTCTGTTTTCTCTCACTGTGTGGTATCAGTCTTTGGAGGGCACTGCTTTTGGCATGCACACAGTCCCTCTGGATGGGGCCTGAAGCCTCCACTATTAATCACATAGTTAGACTATCCAGGGTGCTCCAAGGCTCGTGGGTAAACAAAGACGCTCTTATTAGGCAGGGCATTTCAGAGGCTTAGAGATCACCTCCAAGGAGCTCAGGGCAAAGGCCAGACCTCTCTTTGGGTAAGGTCAATTCTTTACTACCCTATGTGTGAAGATTCCACGCTGGTGGGAGTGCAGGGTATATTAGACAGTGGAAGGCAGCTAGTGGCAGGTTAGAGAATTACTGTTACGGTGACAAATGGAGAGGGGGTAAATGCCATTAACATAAGACATAGATCAAAGACATGCATGGAATTAACCAGCATATTTAGAGAACGTGCTTTTTATCATTACTCCCGTCAACATAGTACCAGGAAGACCACAATAGAGATATAATAAAACCAAAATCATAAGCAAAAGAAAAGCTAAGTTATGTCTGTGTGCTGGAACATTGGGTTATATGTTTTACAACAATGCCGTACCAGAATATCTAACCAAGGAAAACTACTTAAATTGAGCATAAAGAGAATTCACAGCAAAAATTTACAGCAATGGGCATTAAAGCTTTTGTTATCTAATAAAATCTAACCAAATCCTCCAAAAGAAATTTGTCAAATGGACCTTCGTGCTACTCCACTATACAGTAATATGCCTTACTCATTTCACCATTTTTCATCTTAAGCTATTTCTAAGTTTTAAATTATTAAAAACAAAGTTTTAGACTCAAAATTGGGGGCAAGAAAGATATTAAAGCTCATTTAAGTCCAATTTTTGTTTTAAAAGTAGCACTCAAACTGCTTGCATAAGAATCTTCTGGGCAGATTTCCCAGCCTCATCCACAGAGACTCTGGTTCAGCAGATGAGAGGAATTGGGGCTGGAGCACAGGAATCTGTATTTTTATAAGCATGTCACTCTGGGTCTACCTCTGTGTCCTTCAGAACGTTTTGCCCACACAATTACTTCCTCGTGAGGATTTGTTTAGATAAGCCCCAGGAAAACATTTGTTTTAATGAAGCATCTGACACCTAGAAAGTCCTCAATAAATGTTTTTCAAATAGTGAACTCTCCTGTTTTAACTGATCCCTAGATTCAAGGATTTAGATGGAAAGGCTAACGGTTTCTGTATTGAGGTCACCTGGACAGACTAAGGTAATGAGCCAGCCTCATCTGGTCTCTGCCTAGATGTCACCAGGTGGTGATACTTTTTTGTTATTTTTTTACTTTTGTTTCATAATAAAAGTTTATTTTAACAAACCCAGGCATGTCTTACCTAAACTGAATAAGGAGATGAGGGTAGTTTCCTCACCTCTCCTAGACACCCTTGTTCTTTGTTGGCAGCTTGGACCAGACTTGGTCAGGTGATTGAAATGCAAACTAAATGTGAGAACCATTGCCTTTTACAGCAACACATCACATGCAGTCAAACAAAACCAAGAGTTAAATGACTTGTCCAGGGTTGTATCAATACTTTAAACATACTGGTTCAAATTATTACGTGTATAGTTCCCCAAATGGAATTACCAACTTAAAGACATTCGTTCTTTTATGGCTTATTGCTAGGTAGATTTTCTGAATGATTAAAAAAAATTGCATTGTTCCAAATTATGCATTACGTCTAGGTGTTAGCAACTATGTGTTCCTCTTCTGCCCTCCAACCCCGCTCCCATCAACCAGTGCTTCCAATCTTAAGCTTTAATCCACTTTTAATTTTTTTTAAAGATTTATTTAATTTTTTCAGAGAGAGAGAGAGCGAGAGAGCAGGGGGGAGGGGCCGAGGGAGAGTGCAGAGCCAGACCTGGAACTTGATCTCACCACCCTGAGATCAGACCTGAGCCAAAAGCAAGAGTTGGACACTTAACCAACTGTGCCATCCAGGCGCCCCTAACTTACCTTTAATTTTTAAAAGATGTGTAATTGTGCCCTAAACTGTCCATTTCCTTATTAAAGAAACCCTGCAAGATTGTGCATTTTTCATTTTGGTAAGTTGACGTCTGCAAGTTTCAATGTGTAAATGGTTTGTCCATGTTGATTGTAAATCGGGTAGAATAAGATACTAATCTTATACATTTGAAACTGAGGCTCAATAATTTGGGTAGTAAACTTTTATCAATAGTTTATTACACATTTCTTTGATTTTCCTTTAATATCATATACTTTCACAGGTTTTTGTATGTTACATATATCTGAAAATGGCCTCCATTTTGTCATGTATTAGTCTTCCATAGCTGAGATAAATACACCAATTTTTTCCCCTAGATTTAAAAATAATGAGCACTGAGTAATATATAAGACTGATGAATCACTGAACTCTACCTCTGAAACTAATAACACATTATATTTTAATTAATTGAATTTCAATTTTAAACATTAAAAAATAATAACATTCAATGTTTAATGCTAGCCTATTTGGAATTCTTTTCAAATTTTGATGTATTAAAAAAATCTCTTATCTGTCTTCTTGAATTATTTCTGCCCTATACTGCCTCTTTGTTTACAGTGGTATGTGAATTTTCTCTTCTTTACTAAGGAGTCAGTGGAGATGGAAACATTAATTGATCTGAGTCAGTGAGTATCATTCTGGAACAAAACGATGCCAGCATTAAGATTATGATGATAATATTGCTATTACTACTATTATGATTACTAATCATCATCATCAAATAATAATGGTGCCATATGATAGTCTTGTTCACTATTCTTTCCAGATAAATTTCACTATTAATTTGTCAAGAGAGGGGGCTGGAGAATATAACTGGTATTTAATTTAATCTAATTTAGTAAACATGTTAATATTTTACTTAGCTTTCTTAGACAGGAGCAAGTCATATGTCTTCATAAATTTATCTTTCCCCCCTCTATTATAGTTTTGTATTTTCCTATAAATAAATCCCTTCTATTAGATGGTGAAATTATTAATCAGATTAAATAAGACCTCCATAAATAATATATTTCTTTTTATTAAATAACATGTAGAAATGAAACATATTTGATGCCCTATGTGAAAAGCCAGAATACATAATGCCATGTAAAAATATACTTGCATTTGGGAAAAGATTAGAAAGAATTATATGGGGACACCTGGGTGGCTCAGTCGTTGAGCGTCTGCCTTCGGCTCAGGGCATGATCCTGGCGTTGCGGGATTGAGTCCCACATCGGGCTCCTTGGCTGGGAGCCTGCTTCTTCCTCTCCCACTCCCCCTGCTTGTGTTCCCTCTCTCGCTGGCTGTCTCTCTGTCACATAAATAAATAAAATCTTAAAAAAAAAAAAAAGAAAGAATTATATGAAATAAAGACTTACAAGATTATGGTAATTTTTTCCTTTTTGGCAAATTTCCTTCAATGACATTATTAAATTCTTATGAGAAGAAATTAAACAAGATGACTTTAAAAAAATATTTTCTTTTAAAATATGATTTGTACCCTTTTCCTCTTGAAAACATGATGAAGCCTGCTCTATTTCACTTTTCATTCCAGAAATAAGCACTACAAGATCCCAAAGACAAATTCTTTTTCATTTTCAGTTACTAAGTTTTCTTTAGGACTTGGAATCTTTACATCCTCTATGATACTGATCTTACATGTTATTTATTTTCTTGCTTTTGTTTTATTAGCTTTAATATTGTATTTACAGTATTCTGGTAGCTGTCTATTTCTAGATAGTAATAAAAAATTTGTTAGAGTGTAAGAAAATTATATTCTCCTAATTTTTCTTCAAAGATTTTATAATAAAAATTTCAAATATTAGAAATGTTCATTCCTAGAATGCATTATTATTAATATTTATGTTCATATTTCATATCATTATTATATATTTCACATATAAATTATATTTCTCCCATTTTAACTCTCTTGTATTTGCTTTCTTTTCTTTCATTAATTTGTTCTTCAACAAATATTTATTAATAGAGCAGTTAATTTTACTGACTGGTATTTTCTTTTTCTCTTGTTATTTGAGTTAATGGTTTTTTAATTAATTTTTTTGGCAGAATCAACTATTGGTATTATTAATTTTAGTCTTCCTTCTCCTCGGATATGTTTATTCCCAGTCTTATAATTTCCCTTTTTCTACTTTCTCTTGGCCTGCTATTTAGTTTGTTTTCTTTCTCAAACTAAAGCAGAAACCCAGTTGATGTTTCTCTTTTTATTTCTTAGTACTGGAAACCTCTAGAGCAATACAATTTTCCATAATGTTCTGCTTCTGCAATATCCCATAAACTTTGACATAATGCATTTGTGTATTGTGTAATTTTGTAATTTAGCTGTATATTAGGAAAACATAGAAATATACTTCTATTTGGACACTTTTTTAAAAAAATATTTTATTTTTAAGTAGTTTCTACACCCAATGTGGGGCTCAAACTCACAACCCCGAGATTAAGAGTTACATGCTCTACTGACTGAGTAACCCAGGTACCCCTTCTATTTGGACACTTTTAAATTCTACTGTTGTTGTATATCATCTTGCTGTGATCTGAGTATGTGGTTTGCAGAATTTCTGCCTTTGTGCATTTCCTATTTATGTCATTGTTCCCCAAAATATGGCTACTTTTTGTGAAAAACCCACAATAATTTGAAAAGAATATGTTTTCTTGCCTTATCATTAAGGCTTTTTTAATGAACTAAGTTATTACTACCTAATGTATTATTTTATTCAACTTTTAATTTTTAAGAAAACATTTTTCTATGTGTGTTTTGTCATATTCTTTCTGATAATGGAGTATTGAGGTTTTTAAGTATTTTTATTTCCATTTCTTTTTGCACTTCAGGCATTTCTAGTTCATGTTTTTGTTGCTGTGTTGTTTGGGATATATAATATCAATATTGTTAGGTGTTCTCTTTTTATTTTTTTTCAAGTTTTTATTTAAATTCCAGTTAGTTAACATGCAGTGTAATATTGTTTCAGGTGTAGAATTCGGTGATTCTCACTTACATATAACACCCAGTGCTCATCACAAGTGCCCTCCTTAATGCCTATCAACCATTTAACCCTTCCCTCCCCCCTACCTCCCCTCCAGCAACCCTCAGTTTGTTCTCCATAGTTAAGACTCTGTTTCTTGCTTTGCCTCTCTTTTCCACACCCCTCGCTTTTTAATATACCTTATACAATCATATAGAGAGCTTGTTTACTTCGTAAAGCTTTTGGTAAGAAATCCTTTCTACTCGCTATCATGATAGTAATCCCTATCCTTGTATCAAAAACGTTCAATTTTCTTCATCCTCAATTTAGATCATCTTAATTTTTAGTTCCTCTATGTATTTTTGTTTTTAAGATGCCCTTTAAAAGTATCAGATTTATTGGATTTCTTTTTAACCCAGATATTTATCTTTTTTTAACTGAAGTATAGTTGACACACAATGTTACATTAGTTACAGGAGTACAAGATAGTGATTCAACAATTCTATACATTATGCTCTGCTCACCACAAGTGTAGCTACCATCTGTCACCATACAATGTTATTACAATACCATTGACTATATTGTACCTTTTATCCATGTGACTTACTCATTCTATTACTGGAAGCCTGTATCTCCCACTCTCCTTCACCCATTTTGCCCACCCTCCACCCCTCTTCCCTCTGGCAACCATCAGTTTGTTTTCTGTATTTATAGGTTTGTTGCTGCTGTTTGTTTGGTTAGGTTCCACATATAAGTGAAATCATATAGTATTTATCTTTCTCTGTCTGGCTTTTTTCACTTAGCATGATACCCTCTAGGTCCATCCATGTTATTCCAAATGGCAAGATCTTTGTCTTTTTATAACTAAGTAATATTCCATTGTATATATACATGACATCTCTATCCATTCATTCATTCTTTATTTTTTTTTTTTTTTGAGAGAAAGAGAGAGAGCAGAGGGGAGGGGGAGAGGGAGAGGAAGAGAGAATCATAAAAAGACTCCACACTGAGTACAGAGCCCGATGGGGAGCTCCATCCCAACACCCTGAGATCATGACCTGAGCTAAAACCAAGAGTTGGGTGCCACCCAGGTGCCCCAATCCATTCATCTGTTGATGGATGCTTGGTTTGCTTCATGTTGGCTATTGTAAACAATGCTGCAATAAACATAAGAGTGTGAAATATTTTATCTTTTTTTAAAAGGAAGCTTAGCCAAATCTCATTTCTCATTTTAACCAATTCCTTTCCATTCACCTTATTCCATTTCTACGTAAGCTTAAATATTGTTACTGTACCATTTTTTTTTTCCCGTAAAGGAAAACTAAACAACTTTTCTTGTAGCTCTTTAAAATGTATCCCTCCTGGGATGCCTGGCTGGGTCACTGGGTATAGCATGGGACTCTTGATCTCGGGGTTGTGAGTTTGACCTCCATGTCGCGTGTGGAAATTACTTAAAAATTAAAAAAAAAAATCTTAAAAAAATGTATCATGCCCTCCAATTCCATCAGGAATCAATCACTAATCTGCTTTCTGTCACTAAAGATTAGTTTCCACTTTCTAGAATTATATAAAGGGAATCATAAAGTATATACTTTTCCTGGCATCTTTCATTCAGCATAATTGTTTTGGGATTCATCCTTGTTATGATGGGAATCAATAGTTTATCATTTTTGTAGTTAAGATAGTTAAATAGTAGTCCAGTGTATGAATATATCACAATTTGTTTATACGTTCACCTGTTGATAGACATTTGGGTTGTTTCCAGTTTTTGTATATTATAAATAAAGCTGAATATTTGTATGCAAGTGTTTATGTGAATATATGTTTTTGTTTCTCTTGGGTATATGCATAGGAGTGTGTCTTAGTCTGTTTGGGCTGTTATAACAAAATACCACAGACTGGGTAGTTTAGAAACAATAGAAAATTATTTCTCACAGTCCTGGTGGCTGGAATTCTGAGCTCAGGATGCCAGCATGATTAGGTGAGGGACTTTTTCAGGGTTGCAGACTTCTCATTGTGTCTTCACATGGTGGAAAGGTCTTGGGAGCTCTGTGGCATATTTTTTACAAGAACACTACTATTATTCATGAGGGCTTCACCTTTAGGACCTAAGCACCTTCCAAAGTCCCCACCTCCTAATACTATCACATCAGGCATTAAGATTTCAACAGATGAATGGGGGGGGAGGCAGGGGAGATACAGAATCACGTAGACCATAGCTGAGAGGTATTGCTGGATTGTATAGTAACTCTATGATTAACCGTTTGAGAAATCACCAAACTGTTTTCTACAGTGGATGCACCATTTTACACACCTTCCAGTGGTTAATGAGAGTTGCAATTACTTCACCTTCCTACCAACACTTGTTATTGCCTGTTTTTTAAAAAATTCTAGCTATCCTAGTTTATGTGAAGTGGTATCTTACTATGGTTTTGATTTGCAGGTCCCTGATGACCAATGATATTGAGCATCTTCTTATGTGCTTAATGGCCATTGATACATCTTTGGTTGTTGAAGTACAATTTATTTTTTTCCCTTTATGATCCATGTTTTAGTATTTCTATCTTAGAAACATTGTTTATCCTGAAGTAAAAAAGATTTTCTCCTTTGTTTTCACCTAGGAGTTTTATAGATTTAGGTTTTACATTTATGTTCTGTGATATACTTTGACTTAATTTTGTGTGTGATTCGAAGAAAGAGTTCATGTTTATTTTTCTCCGTATAGATATACAATTGTTCCAGTACCATTTGTTGAAAAGATTTTCCTTATCTCATTGAATTACTTTGGCGCTTAAGAAAAAATCAGCTAACCGTATATGTAAGGTTCTATTTCTAGACTGTATTCTGTTCCATTGGTCTATATACTATGTTTTTGCCAATAGCAAACTGTCTTGATTACTGTAGCTCAGAGCTTCTCAACCTCGGAACTATTAAAATTTTGGCCTCAATAATTCTTTGTGGAAGAGGTAAGAGTTATCCTGTGGATTGTAGGATGTTTAACAGCATTTCTGGGTTTTATCCAGAGCTCTGCACCCACTGTAGATAGCATAGAGATGGATCATGTTCTTTTATTCACTCTGCCAATCTTTGTCTTCTAATTGGCATGTTTACACCATTTACATTTAATGTAATTATTGACATGTTGGGGCTCAAGTCTGACATTCTATTTGTTTTCTATCAGTTTCCTCTGTTTTTGTTTCCTTTTTTTTTTTTTCTGACTTAGTCTGGGTTGCTTAAACATTGTTTTAGAATTCACCACATTTTTAAGAAATTCTGTTTTCCTTCAAACCTATTTGTCTGTTTGTTTAAAGTATGCCTTTTGGGGGCGCCTGGGTGGCTCAGTCGTTAAGTGTCTGCCTTCGGCTCAGGGCGTGATCCCAGGGTCCTGGGATCGAGCCCCACATCGGACTCCTCTGCTGGGAGCCTGCTTCTTCCTTTCCCACTCCCCCTGATGTGTTCCCTCTCTCGCTGGCTGTCTCTCTGTCGCATAAATAAATAAAATCTTAAAAAAAAAAAAAATAAAGTATGCCTTTTGTAGGGAGCATATAGTTGAGTCTTGCTTTCTTATTCACTCTGACAATCTTTGCTTTTTCATGATGTGTTTAGATCATAAACCTGATATAATTATTGGTATGGTTAGATTTAGTTCTGCAATTTCAATATCTCATCCTTTGTAGCCTCTGTTTCTTGTTCTTCTATTCCTACGCTTTTACTTTTTAAAAAGTTTTCTTAGTGTTCCATTTTAATTTATCTGCTGGTATTTAGGCTGTGCCCCTTTATGTTACTGCAATTTTTAGTGGTTGCTCTTGCATTAGAATATACATCCCTAATCAGAGTTTGTTTTTATAATACAGTGGATCAAAAGCTATCCTAGAAGCCCACACAACAGATGTTTATTTATATCTCATTGACTAAAACCAGTTCTTATCTCTACCTTTATAGCAATCATTGTCCACAGGTAGTGACAGAGTTAGACAAATTAAGATTCATATTCTGGAAATGGCACAGAAATCCATCTACATTGAAATAGAGGGGTCTCTGCCTGCTACCTGAACGAATTGGTATTTATTAACAGGAAAAAGGGGAGTGAATATAGGATGAACAACAGTCAGTGTCTGACACAATGATTAATCTTATGTAATATACCTAGTTTGCCAAATTTTTAATCCCAGTACATTTTAACACAATTCTTTTTTGTTATTTTTTGTTATTAATAATTTATTTTACTAAGGAAAGCTATGCCCTGCAAAGTATTATACAAACTCTAGCTGTTAGTATTTGTTGCCACTATACCTACCATTCCCATATTGTTGTTTATTTGGGTTAGGCGTGCCCTTTAGGACAAAGTTTGCACAAAACTGGCCTGTGGTAGATAATAATTATAAACTATTAATGAGTCGAATGAATAATGAATGAATGCATAGAAGTAGCTGTTTTCTGACTGTAAAAATAAAATTTGATAAAAGGTCAGTTCAAATTTATCCTAGAGGATCAGAATTTCTTCCAATGAGATTATTTTGCCATAAAGGAGACAATCATAATTAAAACAAAACTGAAAAAAATCTTAATTTGTGCCATTGGGTTGTTTTCTTTCCCATTTTTAAAGGAAGGTAGGTGTCATAAACAATGTTACTTGTGAGTTTGTTTTTAAAAGGCTAATATTTTTAATTTCATATGTTTTAGTACAATATGGATATACTTGAGAAAATAAGCTTAATGACGGGGGGAGAACTGGCATTTGCAAAGTTTAATTAAATATAAAATGCTTGACTTGTGAAAAACAAGACTGTGGTTTTGAAAACACATTTCCTACTTTCTTCTCTAATGGGAGCTTGCAGCTCTTTATTAATGATGATTGAATTATGAATTCTCTAGGGCAGAGACTGTATCTTCTATCTCATTAACAATTTGTGCGTGCAGAGAGACAGGTTGTTCAGCCTCGGGATGGTCTACAATTAAATAAATGCATACACAGACATTATCTTATTGAATTTCCTTAACCTTCCAAGGAAGTAGTCGAGGAAAATTCTCCCACTTGATGGATAGGGAAGTTGAGTCTCAACAATGAATGAAAAATTTAAATCACATGACTTGTATTGTTCTAGTTGAGACTGAGATCTGCTCCTCAGCCCAATGCTCTTTCCTCTACCCTAGCATCCTCAGGCCACCCCTCCCCTGTTGCAAACTTCCCGGGAGTTGGGCTGCTACAATTCGCATGGAGACTCTCCTGCCACCTACGCGTTTCCCAGAGCAACAGCATGAGCAGTTTAGGTAGGAAATAATTTACTGTGTAGGGTTTTCTTATTTAGCTTTGCTGGGCCTCACCCACTAAGTGCCAACACTGTCCCCCTGTCACGTGACATCCAGAAATGGCCCCCACATTACCAGATGCCCCCTGGGAAGTAATACTGTTCCAGAACTCTCCACCAGGCTGCTTCTCTGTTGTCATAAATGGCAGGACTGGCAACCACAATGAATAAAAATAGTCTTGACGAAGCATTTTGAACATCTTTGACCAAACACGTATACCCTCCTGTATGCAAGGCTGCTCTAGGACCCAGGAGGACACATTTACAGGGAATAAAGAGTATTTGAAATCCCTCAAGCAAAGAAGTGCCAAGGATTAGAAAAGGAGTTACCAGTTGGGGTTGAGGAATCACCCCAAAATAATCCTGATGATGACAACAATAATGCTGACATTGAGTTATTTCTATGTACTGGTGCTATGGTGATGAGCCACTGACATATATTATCTGATTTCATTCTCCCAACAGTGCCACACAGTCGTTGCTACCATTATCCTTGTGTTATAGATTAGTAGGCTACCGTCATCCCTTGCCGTAGCCATTACTATAACCTCCTTTCTGGTCTTTCTGCTTCCGTGGTTACTCCCATGTAGTCCATTCTCCACAAAATCAATCTGAGCCATTTTTATAACATGATAAAAGATCATGTCACTCCTCTGCTAAAACTCTCCAACTACTTCCTGAGACAATAAAATCTAAAGTCCCACAGTGGCCCATGGGCGCATATGCCCTGCCCCGCACCCCTCCCTGTCCTCACCTCCTGCTCTGCCTCACATGGACCTCACTCCAGCCACACTAGCTCCTTCTCCAAAGCTTTGTTCCTGTCTGCAGTTGTTCTCTCCCCAAGATATGATGCCCTCCCTTACTGCATTTAGACTCTGACCCAACCTCATACCCAACAGAGTCCTTTCCTAATGGCTTTCTCTAAAATTGCCTCCCTCCTTCACTCTTTTCCCATCGTCCTTCTTTACTCTTCTTTACAGCTCTTGGTGCTACTTGACATATTAACTGCTGTTTTATCCATCTGCTCATTGTTTCTCCTTTCATAAGAATGGGAGCTTAGTAAGTGGGAGCTTTGTCTTGCTCACCCTTTAGAAAATTATTTGGTATATAGTAACTCAATATTTGTTGAATACATGTGGCTTAGAGCAGTCAAGTTGCTTGCCGGATAGTCAGAGCTAATAAGGGGTAGATTTACACTATGAACTCCCAGAATGTCAGAGAAGACTCTTCTTTGGGAAGGAAAAAACTACAGATGGCAGAGAAGCTTAGGATGGGAGATGGGAAAAGAACAAGGTCTCCTCTCTGCCAGAGAACGTTCAGAGGAACTTTTTTCTTTTTTTTAAAGTCCATGCAATAACCAAAGAGAATTGTACAAAAGGCAAAACTAAGGTATAGACACAGAGACTTCAAGTCAGGAGTCTGCAAGTAAACTGAAACTAAAGCCCATTTCGCTTTCTGGGCTGTGCATTTTGTTAGATAGCTGTGTGCTTTAGCCTTGCTGCTTAATTGTTATATGAAAGGAATGCGTGCCACTGGGAGCTGTGTGCCCTTAAAACAGCTCTCTAGGGGTCGTTTTGAACAAATAAATTCAGGCTTAGTTCAAAAATAACCAAACCAGAATTGCAGTCTGCCCATTAATTTTTGCTTTGTTCTATTGCTTTAGAGTTATATTCAATTTATGAGTTTTTCTCTTCCAGTTCTTGGCATTCTATCTTTTTGTCCCTTTCTCCTTCTATACCGTAATTTCCAGGGAGCCTAAGTAGCTCTATGTTGAATACTTAAAAAAAAAATTTTTTTTTAATTTTACAAATTTTTAAATGGTTTATCTTTTTGGCTAGGGGGAAGCAAGGCAAGTCGACAGAATAGATCCTCAAGTGATGTGGACTCAGTTTCTTGCTGGAATTTGCAAAGCCGATTTAAATATGATCTTAGTTGTCAGAAGATTGCTTTTAAAATGTAGAAATTAAAGAAGACAGTCTCTGAGAATGCAAATTTTGAAGAACTTGGAATCTTTTTCATTTCAAATATAATATTAACCACAGAGCTCATCTGGCTGGATATCACAGAGTTTACAACATGAGGAAATCAAAATAATAAAAACAGCCTCTCTACCTTGCTGGTATTCGGTGCTGTCTTTGTCCTACACCGTCTCCTGCATGTCACTGTTTAGAGAAATAGCAGTGTGCACAAGAGATCTAAAGGGTAGACTATTAAAACACAATGACTAGCTCAGAAGCAATGAATGGATTTCAGTAGACACAGTATGAGGACTTGCAATATGGAAATGATGCTTCCGGGGTTCTTTGCCTCACTGTGCAGGGCAAAACAAAGTTTAGGTGAGGGGAAAAAAGTGATGAGTGCCTGGAAGTCACATGGTGTTTAAGACAAAACTGCACAGCAGTTCATAGGGAGGGTTAAAGGCGTAAGGAAAGCCTTTGACCTCACGTGGCCCACACACCTGTGGGACTCAGGGGTCTGGGCTTCCAGAGGGATGACCTGGTGGGCTTCAGCACCTGCGGGCCTGTTTTGCAGAGCTTTTACATTTCTGTCATTTCCCCAGCACCTCTGGAGATGTCTTGGCAAGATAGCATTTACATATAAATGACTCAAATAGAACTAAATTTTAACAGAGACTGGTACTAAGGGTTGCAAATGAATAAAAATGAGGAAGAAGTAACATTAGATCTGTTATTTAATTTCACATATTCATCTTTCCATCATACCTAGAATGCTCTACTTAGTCACAGTGGAAATGAATTGTAATTGTAAAGAAATTATTAAATACACACACACAACATAAACATGCATTTTTAACTATCTAAAATGAAATTTGTTTTCAGCAATTCAAATAGTTTCGCTTAGAAGGGAAATACCAAGATTAATCCAGTCAGAGCTTTTTCTGACATGAAGTTAATATGAATGGAATTATTTCTCAGAAAAGGAGTGCATGTTATACTTATGGAGTATTTTTGAGAATTTCAGTCTAACACAGACATAGTAGTTTTAATGACTGCTTTTTAAAGTCCTGAGTATTTTTGCCAAAGTGTCCATATAATCCATTTTTTAAAAAAGATTTTATTGAGGGGCATCTGGGTGGCTCAGTCATTAAGTGTCTGCCTTTGGCTCAGGGCATGATCCCAGGGTCCTGGAATTGAGCCCCGCATCGGGCTCCCTGCTCGGCTGGGAGCCTGCTTCTTCCTCTCCCACTCCCCCTGCTTGTGTTCCCTCTCTCGCTGGCTGTCTGTCTCTCTGTCAAATAAGTAAAATCTAAAAAAATAAGTAAATAAAAATGATTTAAAAAATAAAAAAAATAATAAAGATTTTATTGAGAGAGAGAGAGAGAAGGAGTGCAAATGGGGGGAGGGGCAGCAGGAGAGGGAGGGAGACGATCCCAAGTCGACTCCCTGCTGAGCTCGGAGCCTGACCTGGGGCTCGATCTTATGACCCCGAGATCATGACCTGAGCTGAAATCAAGAGTCTGACGTTTAGCTGGTGCCCCCATATAATCCCATTTTAATGGGCTGATAATTAGCTTGTTTTCAGTTTACGTAAAAGATCATTTATAGCTTGCAGGCATTGTCTCTTGCTGAACTATAGGTGGATAGCAATTTCCTTCCCTCACGTTAGCCCTCAAGTTTTGAGGATGAAGAGAGATATCAGGGAAACTTACAGAATAATGAATTTCCATGATTAGCAGGCAACGTGGGGAGATACGCTGGGCTTCACCACCTAAAAAACTCCAACTCCCTTTCACCTGATAGTGTTTGAAATATACGATTAAAGACAAAATTTTGAAAAACATTGTTGCCTCCAGGGACTGTCTTATACAACGGCACTCCCGTGGGCAGGGTGGGGTAGGCCTCCGTTCCCAGGGCTGGGAGATGAGGGTGCGTGTGTGCCATCCTTTTCTTTGCAGTCCAGATGTGCCCAAGGACCCTGGAAGGAGCACTGTGATGACTGGTGAGCCTGAGAGGGGTCTTCTGCATGCAGGGGCAGTGGGATGGCACCAAGGGAAGTCACTGCAAGGGAAAAGGGGTTACAAAAAACTATCCAGATAGGAGGCTACCTTACAGCTTTGCCTAAGACTGGCCTTGATCTCTGCAGGCTCTAAACTTGTGAATAGTGTGCAGAGGCTGGGGGTGGCAGAGGGAGTTGGGGGAAGAAAAGGTTTGCTTAGCTTTTCATGGATTTATGTTTATTTAGCTTTCTGTGAAAAAAAAAATGAGGGTTTATTCCAATGCTCATTTAACTATAACTCTGTTTGACGCAGGAAGTCTAAGGGCTGGAGGCTAAGAAATGAATTCTTTAGTCAACTAGAGAACCAGATGGGGTTGACAGGTTCTGTGCTTTGTCTCTCTAACTCCATTGACAAGGCTGGTCCTAGGAATAAAGTAAGAAATAAGTTCCGCAGACCCCAGTCTTAGAGTTCTGGGGCTGCATCTAGGGAGTAGAGACATGGTTGGGGATGTGAGCTGGTCCAAAAGAATATTGGAGGGGTGGGGGGGGGGCAAAGGAGTGGAACTTAACTTCCCTGTGGGCTCGGCACCAGGGGGTGTGGGGCAGGTCATACTAAGGACACCCCAAGTCTTTACAACCAACTGCAGTTCAGAGGATAAAGGGAAAATGTAGGTGATGGCTTGCTGTGTCTTTCTCTCCTGCTCATCTAACGCTGCAGCTCTCACATTCAACCTCCTCACACACTCCAAATGTTCTCACTGCTCATCCAGGCCATGATAGGTCTCAGTTTTCTGTTTTCTAGTGAAAGATAATATTTTTTGGTGTTAATAATGATATTTGCTTTATACATTCCAGAAACCCTGATAGTAATAAAATGATTATTGTCAACCATCCCTCTCTTCTCTACTGATTTAAATATTGATGGGTGAGTTGAAGGGAACCTCATTAAAAAGACATGCTGACAAGCAGCTCTTAAGGTGTCATCTGAGCCATCTAGCAGGAAAGTATCTTGGTGATGGACTGGAGAGCAAGAGAATTACTCCATAATGCAGACACCCTTCAGGTGAGGAACAGGCCCTGGCTAAGATTTTGGAAGCACAAAGGCTAACAATCTGGGCTCTTTGTTTTAATCTCCTCACCACTGGACATGGTGTTCATTACCTCTTGACTAAATGAACAAACCTTTTTAGGGTACTCAAATCCCTCCCTTTTAGTACTCACTTCCCCAAACCTGCCTCTCACATCCTAATTCCATTCCTAATAAATAGCCTAGATGCAAATACTTTCAACCAAATTCTGCCAGACTAATTTGTGTATGCATGACTACTCAAAAATATCTTGACTCCTGTGATGTCAAACAAAGCCCACATACCATTGAATACCATGTGTGCGTTAAACAAATGAGGGAAACCATACTTTAGTTTAGGGATGGACCTAACTTTGTGGAAATCATATACCTATTTGCAGGAAGAATGTCTTCAGAAATCATCAGTTTTTGCCCACTATCACAACTTTCTTCATTCTGTTACTGGAAGAAATAGTTTTTCTGTCCCAGTGCCCCAAACCCTGATGATTGTAGTTGTACTGGAAATTAGAACCCATGTAATTCAATTCTCTCATTTGATAGATAAGGGACCTGAAATTCAGGGTGCCTTAATGATTATGTGAAGGTCTCACTTTTAGTTAGAACTACTAGAACCAAAGAACAAATCTGCAGACTCTCAAACTAGGGTCATGTCTCCCACAAAGAACAGACAGAAGAGGGCAAGAGATGGGTTGTCATCAGACCTTTTGAAGCAATCCATTCAGTTATTAGGAATAAACACACTCTGAGAAGAGTGGAAAAGTTAGAGCTATTTATATATGCTAACATGGAAACCTCTCTAGACATTATTGAATGAAAAAAGCAGTTACCAAATGGTACATAGAGTATGAGTTCATTTATGTGAACCAAAATGAATAGAGTATTTTCTATGGACAAAACTCTGAAGGATGCATTCCACCCTGATAACAATACTTACCTCTGGGGAGAGCCCTAGAAGTAGAGGATAGTGGTCAAAGGAAAGTTTGTCTTTCTGTATCTGTATTGTTTGAATTTTTTGAGGAGAAACTCTTTAGGGAGTAATCACTTAAAACTTAATTCCAAAGAGTAAAATTACATATTTTGTTGTACTCCATGTCGTCCTGATGGCTTTATTTCTACCAGTATGGATCATGCTTAGAGGGACTCAGTTTGTTACCTTAATCCCCGTGGAACATCTAGATTAATCCCAAAGTTTTAGGGAGGATGGTCTGACATGGGGGAGAGAGGGGAGAGTGTGGATTTAATTTTATTTTCCTCAAAACTACTCATTACCTTCTCCCTCCTGATGATTGCCGTTACACACCTTTACCTCAGGTCCGCCCAAACTCCTTGAATATAATGATAATGATGATGGTGATGATGGTGATGATGATGAAAACTGAATAATGGAAATCCTGCTAATAATAAATGACAATAGCTATGCCATTTTGAACATGAACTCTACCCCAGATATTCTCCTATGCACCTTCATGCATTATCATTCTTTTTTTAACCTTTATCACCAGTCTGAGGTAGGTACTATTATTATCCCCATTTTAGAGGTGAGAAACGGAGGCTTGAAGGAATCAGTGAGCCGGACTGCAGCCAGCTGGCTGGTGAGTGGAGGAGGCTGGACCGGAACCCAGAGTGTTTGACTTGAGTCTGCGCTCGGGCACAGGTGTTAGCGTTTCTTGTACTTGGAGAAACGCTGACCGCCAGTGTCTGCGGGAGCAGGGCGTCCAGGCTGGAAAATTGAACTGGTCTGAACGAGAATGCGCTTGCCTTTGGAGAGACCTTCTGTGTGATCTGGTTCCCCGTTGCTTCCTCCTCGTGCTCCTTTGAGCCTTTCAATTTGAGGTGTCAGCTGCCGCTGGGTTACCACATCAGGTGCCTGATTCTATCGGGCAGTGTGTACCGAGGGGAAAAATCTCCTCCTCCGGAGCGCGAAGTCTCATCTGCCATCATGGACAAGCCTCACAACAATTTCTGAGTTGCCAGCTCCTCTTACTGCGAACAGCAGCGTAAAAACGTCTCTGAAGAGAGAGAAGACCGGGCTTCCTGGAGGTCAGTGAACAACCCCTTGCCTCTTTTTTAAAATATTGGCTGTGTTTATGTCAGTTTTGTTCCTTAAAGGTATGAAAAGCCAGAAAGTGGTAAACTTTGAAATGATTTTTACAGTTGATGTAGAGAAAGGTGCTCTTCAGGAAGCTGGTCGCCTGACGCTAAAGAAGGAACCATTTTTCTCCCCTCCCCCCACTTCTGTCTGAACTTTGGGGATTAGTTCCTTCTTCCTCTCCTGTGAGCAAAGCCTTTCTAGTTCATGACCGACGGCCTGAGGTAAGCCACAGGCATTTTTGTGTAGATACATGTGGCTATCCTGATGCCTATGCCATGTATGTATACGGCTACCGTATTACCCTTGTAAATGCAGCAAACGGGCTCGTTTCTCGGGCGGCCGCTCGGTGCCTGGCTCGGAGCCCGGGACCCCGACAGGGCGGCGAACGGCCTCGTGGGGTCTGTGTCACAGCCCGCCAGCCTGCAGGACTCTCAGCTCCGCGGGGCTCTCCAGTTACCAGGACTACAGCCCCTTCAGAGGGTGGAGAGTTTTGACAAATGTGTGTGGTACCATACGTGTCTCTACAAGCAAAGCCATTTATTTTAGGCGGAAGCATTGGCAGCAAAATTTAAATAATTTATCTGGAATGTGTCAGATTGAATGTTTTAGGATATGTTTCTGGCTTTCTTTGGTAGAACGTTTAGAAAGTAAAAGCTTTGTTATCTTAGATTTCTCAACTGTCTGCCATTAAGTGTCACAAGATGTATGGACTAAACATGGAGGCGGCTGGAGAATCAGAGTCTGAGAGAAATATTTGAGATCATCACTGAAGTGAAACAAAGCCTCAGGGCTACCCAATGTTCTAAGGCCTTGGAACTGAAAAAAACATAAGAAAAGATTTTGTTGGGCCACAGCTGCTACTAAATGTTATCCAAAGAACTGGAAGCCTGCCCAATCTTACTCTTCTCTACCCAAAAGGAAAGACTGGTTCCTGAAATTGTCATTAAAAAATGGAATCCTTTCGGTTAGGCTGGCATTGCTGTTGGAAAGAAGGTCAATCAGCCTCGGAGGACCAGGCCCAGACTTGGGCTTGGCATTAACCTTCAGTAGGATTCATCTGTGAGGGGCCTGGCCGGCAGTTCGCTGAGGGAATGAGGCACCGCAGATGGGAATCAATGCCTCAAAGCCTGGGGGGAGAAAGATCTGGAGAACTATAGCTCTGAGGGGCGCTCTCTAGGGTGGAGGTGATCTGCAGCCCTTTGCCACTTAACTCTGCAGGGGGCCAGCTCTTGTTGCTTCTAAGCGATTTATGACATATGCCAAAGTGCAAAATATAACTCCCCTCATTAAGAATCTTAACCAATGTTAATGCATCTTGTCCCAGGCTTCCGCATGTGTCCATACGGATGTTTTGGACATCACTTGTCCTTGTCCAAGCTAAGGTAGGAGAGGTGGTGTGTCAGCTTCTCCCAGTGTGGTGACCTACAGGCCTGGAAGGCCCCCCCCCCCCCCCCGCCAGAGCATATTGTGCTGGGAGGTCACGGGTGACAGAAACTGCTGGCCTCTCTTTCGACAGCCCACAGGGAACATTCGCACCTCTAGCACTTTCTGCACAAAGCGGTCCATGGTAGCAATGCCCTTGTGGGCTTCAGAAGCTCTTCCCTGCCCTACTTTGTAATTCACCTTTCTGTAAGTCCTCTGCGAGTCCAGTGAAAGATCCAAACCTTCCTGCTGCCTCTGTTTGGTAAGCAAAATGTTTAAGTTTTAGAAATTCCTTAAAAAAAAAAACACCCAAACTCTATTTAGAAGTAAAATAGTGTTAGCAGAAGCAAGCATTTACTCTTGCGGATACGTGTTTGGGAAAACGTATCAAAGCATTTCTTTAGGATTTGTATCAGTTATGCCAAGCTTTGTAAATTTGCCCTTTTGAAAAATTAAAGTTGGAAAAATCACGTGTTAAAGGAGAACAAATTATTTACACCATTTTTCCTGAGTTGAATGGCAGCACAATGTAGTCAAACATAGCTTTAACCATTTTTTTGTGTGATTAATTCGTGAGTCTCTGATTATAGCTGGCTGAATGTTTCCCCCCCAAATAATTAGTTTTGAGCATTAATAATAAGCCTTTGTCAACAGCAATTGCTATGACTTTATTCAACTGCAGTAAGGCCCTGATAATAGATTACACAATTAACTTTCTGCCATTGAAATAAATGAAATATTAATGGTTTAAAAGACTCCAATTGAAATTAAGTTAAAGCACATTAACTTCTTCCAGTTTATGACCATACTATACTAGTTTAAATGTATTTTTCATTATTTGAAATCTTTTTCTCGCAGCACACCATGATGGTTGGAGAATTAAATGACACTGAAAATTCAGAAGATGAGGGGAAACAGATTAAAACTGCAAGCACGAGATGAATGAAGAGAAGAGTCGTTTAGGTAAGTCTCTGGGTAGATGTTCCCTTAGTAAGCTCTGCGGCAGAAAGGGGGCACATCACCTCTGGGGGGCTGGAGGGTGGGGAATACTGCAACTGTCACATCATCTATCTGAAATCGCATAGTTCCATTGAGCCATAGTGGTTTCCATTAAAATGGGAGGTTAAGAAAATAAGCAAAGATAATCAAGCAACATGGGTCCTTTTATGTGACAGTGTTCCACAAAAATCTCAATTGATTTCACTAATTTAAGTGTCACAAAACAATTAGCTTTGCTTTCCCATCTCTCTCTCCCAAATTGTGGGTGCATCTTAATTTTTCCTCATCATGTTTATAAAGAGTATTGATATTTCAAGTACACAATTAGTGTTATAATTACCACCATTGTGGGTAAAAAAAAATGTCATCTCTTGTCCATTTTTTACAGTTACGTGTAAATTGTGGAGTGTAGGGTCATTTGGGGAGGGGAGGCTAAAGTTAGGTCCCCAAACTAGAGAAGCTTATCTCACAGAGAGGACGCTTTACTCCACACTGAATGTTCTAGTCCTTTGCCTCGCTAATTCAGAAGAGCATTTGTTCACCAGGAGCTCAATCCCAAATAAGTTTCCGAATGGAAATTCTTACAACACTTTTGGCTGAGGCTTTTAGGTGATTGGTTATAGTGTCCAGAGCTTTGTTCACATCTTCTTCGCCTTTATTCACATCTTCTGGGCTCGGGAGCTATAATGGGTTGGACAATGAAACTTTGTTTTTACGAGAGGAGGAAGTGGTGAATCTTTTTTAAAGAAGAAAAGGTAAAACAAAATACCAATTCCTGCTTGTACCATTTATTTTTTTTAAAGATTTATTTATTTTAGAGAGAGAGAGAGAGAGAGCATATGAGCGAGTGGGGGGAGAGGCAGAGGGAGAAGGAGAGAATCTCAAGCCGACTCTGTGCTAAGCATGGAGCCTGACATGGGTCTCCGTCTCAGGACCCTGAAATCATGACCTGACCTGAAACCAAGAGTCAGATGCTTAATCTGCTTAACTGGCTGAGCCACCCAGGTGCCCCCACTTGTACCATTTAAATGGAAGTTTTCTCCAACTATAAGAAGAAAGTAGTGGAAACTAAATGTGGATTAGCTCTCAGATAATAACACAGAATTGCTGATATTTTTAGGAGGGATAATGGCATTGTGCTCATGAAGAAAAATGTGCTTATTTTTAGGAGATATGTGCTGAAGGGGTAAAGTGTTATGATGTTACAACAACTTATTTTCAATATATATTGAAGACACACAAGAGATAAAGCAAATGTGGTAAATATTAGCGGTGGTTAAATTTAGATCCCGGTATATGGGCAGTCATTGAACCTGTAATTAAAGGTCTGTGTATCAGTTGGAAATGTTTCCGGCTGCTCATACAAGAAAGCTCAACTGACAAAGACTTAAACTTTAAGAACATTTATTCCTTTACTGAATAAGAACTCCAGAAGTCATCCATTCAGGGTTGGTCCAGCAACTCAGAGATGGCAGCAGGATCCCAGCCACCCATCTGCCTTGTGACCCTCCACCAGCTGCTTTCTGACATTGTCATTTCATGATTGCGAGGCAGCCTCTGTGGCTCTAGGCATCGCAGCCATATTCAAAGACAAGGGGGTGGGTAGGGAATGGCAAACGCAAGCTCTCGTCTTGCACTTGCCTCTTTTATCAGAATATGGAATCTTTCCCAGAAGCCCCCCCAGAAACTTCAGCTTACACCTCAGCGGCTGGAACAGCCAGGGACCAATCCTAGCTACAGGGAGTCCGGGAAATGGCATCACAGTGAGTGACTTCATCCGTTGTGATTCATCCCCTTGCTCTGTCTCCCTGAACAAAACGGATGTCCTGTAAACAAGAAGAAAGGGAAAATGGCAGCAACTTTCTATTTGTTAAACAGATGACCCTTTTCTCTAGAGGGGAAAGTGTTCTGTTTGAGTAGGTAACAGAAATGATTTTAGATGAAAGTAAAACCACCACTCACTCTTCACTCTATCATGTTGCTGTTTAAGAGAAAGATAACTGGTGTCTAAAAAGAGACTTCAGGTTTCTTATCTTTCTGCACATGGTCTCTTCAGCCCAATGCGACAGAAACGTTTTAACCATACATGAAAACTATCTTTCGTTTCACTTTCAAGTTTGATAATAAATTTCAATGCACAGTGTACTTTTAAATGTTGTTCTTGTTGGATAGACACTCTGCAGCAGAATAGAATATCTACTACTCATTATATTATTAGCCAGAGTTGACCCAGTGTCCTCTACATGGCAGGCTCTGTAATAGGTGGGCCCCAGGTTCTTTCGTTCATGAGGGAAGGATGTGCCTGGCTGTTACGAAAAGTCCCAATTGAGTCTGAGTTATCAGACTTAAGAAAGAAGGAGAGAACTGGAAGCTTTTGGCAACTGTTCTAATTTCTACGTTCTCCACAGTCTGTATGAGGCCAATATAATAGGATACTCTTGACATCTGGGTTCTTCAAATGGAAACCCACTTATTGACCATAGCAAATAATCGTTATAACTAGAGTTCCCTCCTGTCCTCTTCCCTATCCCTTTGTACAACAGTAAGTTTTCTTTTTAGGAAGGATGGGCACACTCACTGCAAATGCATTCGAATGAATTCCCAGACCAGTGATAGCCACCTAACCACCACTGGGATCAATCGTCATGCATCCTTGGAAGGTGCAGAATTGCATGGCCTGGTCTCAGAAGGTCTTTTAGTGTCCAGAAGTCCCTCCTCACTACAATGGCCCATTTGCCTGATGATTTAGCATCTGATATTGATGGCCGGCACTGTGCTCGAGTATACCATGGCTGGCTGTCCCGTTTCTGGGTATTCTCTGCCATGTGATTGTGACATTGATTGCTACATGGGGGTTCTGCTGCAGGGCTGGCTTGGAGCAAGCCCAAGAGCACCCGTCTTTACTACATCAACCAGGCCTACCAGGCTCCCTGACTCAAGGATCTTATTGGGGCTGCACCAGTAGCCTGTGGCTTACCCGTCTCTCTGCAGTGACCCCTTGGAGCCGTCCTGTCTCTAGTAGAAACCACATGACTGTTCTACCTCCAAAGTTAGATTTAATCCTTAGGATAGATATTTTAAGTGATTTGCCCCAATCTTTTATATGGAACATTTCCTTTTAATTTAATCTTAATATAATATGAATATATCACTTTTTAAATAAGGGTTGATGTCCCGGAGAGGAGACTAGAGAGGTGCCGTGAGGAGTTGACTTTGCTGGGAGCAGACAGGCAGTCATAGGAACAGGAAGGAAGGCAAAGCATAGGTGTGGGCAGGTGTGGTGATGGGAACTCAAAGAAGTCCTCTTCCATTGCTTTTGTATCTTCAGTGACATAGGAAGCAAGATCACCAGCTTACAGTGAGGGTGGGAAGGATTTCAGGAAAAAGGAGAATTCAGGAGAGTGGGAAAGGACCCACTTATGGTTAGTGATTTGAATTTGAAGTGAGATCAGCCGGGCATGGGTAATATCCCACTGTGTAGACTCTGTCTCCTGGCTGGGCCAGATGGAAGATCTGCAAACATTCTAGAGAATTCCTGATGTGAGAGGTCATCTCCTAGGAAGTTCTTGCTACCAGCTAGGGGCCATGGGGCTGGCCTGGAATAGGCTGTGGGACCAGCCAGAGACCTTACTCTTCAATGGTTCCTGGAGAATTTGTCCAGTGCTGGGGTGGGAAATGGACAGCAAAATCCTGGTGCCTCAGGCATTGCTGAGGTGCTGAAGGACTGGGATGAACCTGGAGAGAGGCCACAGGGCTAGTGGTCTCTAAGGTGTGAAGGGCCAAGGTCCTAGTCTTCTAGCTTTGGGGTGGGTGGCTGGGTAGTGTTCCTGTGTCAGGAGATGGTGGGTTCAACTTTGATGTCCTTCCCCAGTGCCTTATGCTGCCTTTGGGTTCCAGAGGGCCTCTTAAGTGACCTATCATAGTTCCTCCATGATTGGCTTGTGGGATGACTCTATGGTACCCAGCCCCATCTAATCTGAAGCTCATCATAGTGGGTTATAATTCATTGTCTATTGTCTATTATCTCTAAATAACAGAAGAGTAAGAACTCTACCTTTTTTTTTTTTTTACCCAGTGCCTGGCAAAATACCTGGAAGATTGTAGATGCTCATTAAATTTTGAATGCAAGAATACATAAAAGAGGGCAGGTATGCAGGCAGGCGGGAAGGAATAGACTTGGAATCCCTGCCACTCTACCGGGGATATGCTGGGTGGTGTTTGCAAAAATAGATCTGACTTGGTGGTAGCATCTATAGAAAATACAGCAATGCAGGCAGGTAGAGTGTTGGTGGGAGTTCAACAGAGCTCTCTAAAACAAAGAAGACACACTGGAGGTTGCAGGAGGAGACCACGAAGACTGGGCTGGGGGATCAGCTGCCATTTTGGAGAGAGTATCAGAAAGACCAGAATGATCAGTGATGGTCAAGATGGGCAGAAGGGAAGTGGAGAGGGTTCCTAGGTGAACAGCTGTGGCAGGCTCCAGCCCCCAGCTCTGTGGGTATAATGGGTGTGTTGAAAAGGCCAAAGATGAGGCCCCCTGCAGCTGAGAATCCACAGAAGGGCACAGTTGACAATTCACCTCTCCTCCCTGTTCCTTCTGGGAAAGAGTCCCTTTGGACTCTGGGAAAGTGGTCCCTTTGGACCGCTGCATCCTCCCTACTTCCTACTCTAACTTTCATGCTTTGTACCCCAACCTCTGCATTTTCTTGTTTGCAGTTATGCTTTCTCTTTTCTCCAGACTTTCATGTCCGTGGTTCTCCCGACTTAAAAAGCTATCTCTACCCTCGAACCTCCTCATGAGCTCAACTCCCACTTGGCACTCAGATTTTGCCTAGGAGTGACATCCACTCAAAGCCACTGTTCTGCCTTACCAGCTGGAGTTGCTGCTATTTCCATATTCCTCCATTACACTCCAGACCCCGTGCTTTAAAGCCTGGATTGCAGTGTGAAGGCACACTTCCTTCTCTGCCTCCATGTCTAGACCTGAGAAATGGGATGTGACTAAATATTCCCCTAGTGGTCACTCAGGGGAGTGAAGACTGCTTTGAAAAAACAGAAGCCCTGAGAATCCCCTAACGTGTTTAGTAAAACCAGGTGCTCTTCTGTTGCCTGTATTACTAGTTAGCACTGGGCTATGCTCTCAAAGCAAATTCACACCAAACAGGATTTTACTTTCTCTGAGTTAACAGCCAGATGTTATTTAAAGAAATATATATATATACATATTACTAGTTAATAATGTTTATCATTTGGATATAAGTGTTTTAGGAGCAACTTTGATCTACCTCATGAGTCCAAGATTTTTGATTTATGTAAGCTATGCCTTATCAATATGGGTAAGATCATTCAAATTGAAATTCCTGTATTTTGAATGGGTAAGGGAACCGGAATAGGCCATTAGAATGTCTCAAAATATCTGATACAAGATGCCTGTGTATTTTTGTTAGGAAGTGTTTTGAATTGCCAACTATAGCACATGGAGAGGAAAGTGCATAAAACATACATGTATAAGGAATGCTTATAATAAATAATTATAAAGTGAATACATGAAACCAGCCCTCAAATCCAATACTAGGGTGGGGCCTGCATGGAAGATTTGTCCCTCCAGGAGCCCTTCGCAATCACATTCCTTCTTCACCAACAGGAAAGAGCCAGGAGCCTCACTTTTCCTTGCTCTTCGGTGTGGTTTTACCACTGCTGTAGGCATCCCTAAATGAGATAGTTGGGTGTAATTCAAGTTTGGCTTGAGCATTCTGTAAATGCAATCCTACCATATATACTCTATTGTGTCTTCTTTTGTTTAACATTATTTTTGTTGTATGCATGTTGTTACAATTAGCCCTGGGTTGGTGCCTTTTGTTGCTATATAGTATTTCACTGTATAATAAACCACAAGTTATTTTATTAGTTTTTCCAAGGAGCCAAATTTTGGCTTTATTAAGCCTTTTTATTGTACCTTCATTTTTCTAGTTCATTAATTTCTGCTCTTACCTTTATTATTACTTTTCTTCTATTTTCTTTGGACTCAATTTGCTGTTCCTTTTCTAACATCCTAATATAGATACTTGGCTGCTCAAAATCAGCCTTTCTTTTCTAATATCTGTATTTAAGACTATAAACTTCTCTTTAAGCAGTATTTCAACTGCCTCTATCAAATTTTGATATGTTTCGTTAAAAATATTTTGTAATGTCTTCTGTGATTGCTGGCTTGACCAATGGATTATTTTTAAATATATTTAAAAATTTACAAACAGATGAGGAATTTCTGATGTTTTTCTAACGGACTTTCAGCTTATTTGTCTTGATGTCTGAGAATGTCCTCTGTGTGGTTCAATATTTTGAAATTAAGATTTGTTATACAATCCGTTAGGTGGCCAATTCCTACAAATGTTTCACGTGCTTTAAAAGTATGTGTATTCTGATATTTCTGGGTACGGTGTTTTTTCTAAAACCTTTAAGTAGAATACACACACACACACACTGTATATATTTGTCTTGTTCAGTCAGTTCCCAAGAGGCAGGTTGTGAGTTAAAAATCTTCCACAATGGTTGTCTTTTTCTTCTTTTAATTCTACACATTTTTGAGTCATGTATTTTGAGTTCTTGTTATTAAGTACATACAAAACTGGAATGTTTATATCTTCCTAGTGGATTGAGCCTTTGTCATTATGAAGTGATCCTTTTTTTCTTAGGCAATGCTCTTTTTTTCCCCCCTTTTAAACTCTACTTTGATACTAATTTAATGACAAGAATTCTTTTTGGTTAATGTTGGCATAGTATATCATTATCCATTTTTTCAATCTGATTTTTTTTGTTTTAATGTGTCTCTTGTAAATAATATCTAGTTGTGTATTTTATTTTATTTTTAAAGATATATTTTTATTTCTTTTAGAGAGGGGCTGGGAGGGACAGAGGGAGAGAGAGATAGAGTCCTAAGCTAGGCTCTGCACAGACCTTGGAGCCCAATGCAGGGCTCATCCCTTGACCCTGAGATTGTGACCTGAGCTGAAACCGAGAGTCAGACCCTCAACTGGAGCCCCCCTAGTTATATTTTAAAATCCAGTTTGTTCATCTTTATCCTTTAACTGGAACATTTAAATTCATTTATATTTAATGATAACTAGTTATATATTTAAGCTAAACATACCATGTTATTTTGTGTTTTCTGTTTGGTTCATTATGGTTTTTTCTTCTTTTTCATCTTCTGTTCTTACCATTCTCCCCCTCGATTTGTCTTTCTGTGTTCTATTGTAGATTTTTCTTTCCACATATCTCCAGTTAACTGATTTTTCTTTAGTTATAATCTGCTATAGAACATATCAATTACATTTTAATTTTAATTTCTGTTGTTATAGTTTTCACCCCTAGAATTTCTTTTTTTGTCTTTTTTATTTATCTTTATTATGTTATGTTAGTCACCATACAGTATATCCTTAGTTTTTGATGTAGCGTTCTATGATTCATTGTTTGCATATAACACCCAGTGCTCCATGCAATATGTGCCCTCCTTAATACCCATCACCGGCCTATCCCAATCCCCCACCCCCCTCCCCTCTGAAGCCCTCAGTTTGTTTCCCAGAGTCCATAGTCTCTCATGGTTCATTCCCCCTTCTGTTTACCCCCCCCCTTTCATTCTTCCCTTCCTTCTCCTACCGATCTCCCTGCTATTTCTTATGTTCCATTAATGAGTGAAACCATATGATAATCGTCTTTCTCAGCTTGACTTATTTCACTTAGTATAATCTCCTCCAGTCCTGTCCATGTTGCTGCAAATGTTGGGTATTCGTTCTTTCTGATGGCTGAGTAATATTCCATTGTATATATGGACCACATCTTCTTTATCCATTCGTCTGTTGAAGGGCATCTTGGCTCCTTCCATAATTCAGCTATTGTGGACAATGCTGCTATGAACATTGGGGTGGCCCTTCTCTTCACTACGTCTGTGTCTTTGGGGTAAATACCCAGTAGTGCAATTGCTGGGTCATAGGGTAGCTCTATTTTTAACTTTTTGAGGGACCTCCACACTGTTTTCCAAAGTGGCTGTACCAACTTGCATTCCCACCAAGAGTGCAAGAGAGTTCCCCTTTCTCCACAACTTCTCCAACATTTGTTGTTTCTTGCCTTGTCCATTTTCCCCATTCTAACTGGCATAAGGTGGTATCTCAATGTGTTTTGATTTGAATTTCCCTGATGGCTAAAGATTTTGAACATTTTTTCATGTGTCTGTTAGCCATTTGTATGTCTTCATTAGAAAAGTGTCTGTTCATATCTTCTGCCCATTTTTTGATTTGATTATTTGTTTCCTGTGTATTGAGTTTGAGAAGTTCTTTATAGATCTTGGATACCAGTCTTTTATCTGTAGTGTCATTTGTAAATATCTTCTCCCATTTCATGGGCTGCCTCTTAGGTTTTTTGACTGTTTCCTTGGCTATGCAGAAACTTTTTATCTTGATGGAGTCCCACAAGTTCATTTTTTCTTTTGTTTCTCTTGCCTTTGGAGATGTGTCATGAAAGAAGTTGCTGTGGCCAATGTCGAAGAGGTTGCAGCCTATGTTCTCCTCTAGGATTTTGATAGATTCCTGTCTCACATCGAGGTCTTTCATCCATTTGGAGTTTATCTTTGTGTATGGTGTGAGAGAGTGGTCAAGTTTCATTCTTTTGCATATAGCTGTCCAATTTTTCCAGCACCATTTATTGAAGAGACTGTCTTTTTTCCACTGGTTGTTTCCTCCTGCTTTGTCAGAGATTAGTTGCCCATAGAGCCGAGGGTCCATTTCTGGAGTCTCTATTCTGTTCCATTGGTCTATGTGTTTTTGTGCCAGTACCATGCTGTCTTTGTGATCACAGCTTTGTAGTATAGCTTGAAATCCGGCAATGTGATGCCCCCAGCTTTGTTTTTCCTTTTCAACATTTCCTTGGCAATTTGGGGTCTTTTCTGGTTCCACACAAGTTTAAGGGCTGTTTGTCCCAATTCTTTGAAAAATGTCATTGGTATTTTGATCGGGATGGCATTGAAAGTGTAGATTGCTGTGGGTAGCATAGACATTTTAACTATGTTTATTCTTCCGACCCATGAGCATGGAATGTTTTTCCACCTTTTTGTGTCTTTTTCAATGTCTTTCAAGAGTGATCTGTAGTTTCTAGAATATAGATCCTTTACCTCTCTGGTTAATTCCAAGATATCGTATGAATTTTGGTGCTATTGTAAATGGAATGGATTCCCTAATTTCTCTTTCTTCAGTCTCATTGTTCGTGTATAGAAATGCAACTGATTTCTGAGCAACGATTTTGTATCCTGCCACATTACTGAATTGTTCTATAAGTTCTAGTAATTTGGGGGTGGAGTCTTTTGGCTTTTCCGTATTGAGTATCATGTCATCTGCGAAGAGAGACAATTTGACTTCTTCTTTGCCGATTTGAATACCTTTTATTCCTTTTTGTTGTCTGATTGCTGTTGCAAGGACTTCTAGTACTATGTTGAATAATAATGGTGAGAGTGGGCATCCTTGTCGTGTTCCTAATCTTAAGGGAAAGGCTTTCTGCGTTTCCCCGTTGAGAATGATATTCGCTGTAGGCTTTTCATAGATGATTTTTATGAAATTGAGGAATGTACCCTCTATCCCTACACTCTGAAGGGTTTTAATCAGGAAAGGATGCTGTATTTTGTCAAATGCTTTTTCTGCATCAGTTGAAAGGATCATATGGTTCTTGACTCTTTTCTTGTTGATGTGATCTATCACACTGATCGATTTGTGAATGTTGAACCACCCTTGCATCCCAGGGATGAATCCCACTTGGTCGTGATGTATAATCCTTTTAATGTACTGTTGGATCCTATTAGGTAGGATCTTGTTGAGAATTTTGGCATCCATATTCATCAGGGATATCGGTCTGTAATTCTCCTATTTGATGGGGTCTTTGCCTGGTTTGGGGATCAAGGTAATACTGGCCTCATAGAATGAGTTAGGTAGTTTTCCTTCTGTTTCTATTTTTTGAAACAGCTTCAGGAGAATAGGTATTATTTTTTCTTTGAATGTTTGGTAGAATTCCCCGGGGAATCCGTCAGGCCCTGGACTCTTGTTTTTGGGGAGGTTTTTGATCACTGCTTCATAATAAATAGGTCTGTTTAAATAATCAAATTCTTCCTGTTTCAGACTTGGTAGTGTATAGGTTTCCAGGAAGGCATCCATTTCTTCCAGGTTGTTTAATTTATTGGCATGTAGTTGTTGACAATAGTTTCTAATGATTGTTTCTATTTCCTTGATGTTAGTCGTGATCTCTCCCCTTTCATTCATAATTTTATTAATTTGGGTCCTTTCTCTCTTCTTTTGACTAAGTCTGGCCAGTGGCTTATCAATCTTATTTATTCTTTCAAAGAACCAGCTTCTAGTTTTGTTGATCTGCTCTACTGTGCTCCTGGTTTCTAATCCATTGATCTCTGCTCTCATCTTCATTGGCTGCCTTCTCGTGAGTGGGTTAGGCCTGTTCTTCTGTTCCAGCTCCAGCTTCTTGAGGTGAGAATATAAAAACTGCATTTTAGATTTTTCTGTTCTTTCAAGTGAGGCTTGGATGGCTATGTATTTTCCCCTTAGGACTGCCTTTGCAGTGTCCCATAGGTTTTGGACCATTGTGTTTTCATTCTCATTGGTTTCCATAAATTGCTTAAGCTCATCTTTAATTCCCTGGTTTACCCAATCATTCTTAAGCAGGATGGTTCTTAGTTTCCAAGTGTTTGAGTTTCTTCCAAATTTTTCCTTGTGATGAGTTCCAGTTTCAAAGCATTGTGGTCTGAGAATATGCAGGGAATAATCTCAGTCTTTGGTATCAGTTGAGACCTGTTTTGTGACCCAGTATATGGTCTAATCTGGAGAAAGTTCCATGTGCATTTGAAAAGAATGAGTATTCCTTTGTTCTGGGGTATAGTGTTCTGTATATATCTATGAGGTCCATCTGGTCCAGTATGTCATTCAGAGCTCTTGTTTCTTTGTTGATTTTCTGCTTAGGTGATCTGTCTATTGCTGATAGTGGAGTGTTGAGGTCCCCTACTATTAACGTATTTTTATCTATATGTCTCTTTATTCTGGTTAAGAGTTGGCTTCTGTATCTATCTGCTCCCCTGTTGGGGGCATAGATATTTATAATTGTCATATCCACTTGTTGGATACATCCTTTAAGAATAATATAGTGTCCTTCTGTATCTCTAACAACAGTCTTTAGTTTAAAATCTGATCTGTCTGATATGAGAATTGTGACCCCAGCTTTCTTTTGAGGTCCATTGGCATGAAAAATGGTTCTTCATCCCTCACTTTCAGTCTGGATGTATCTTTAGATTCGAAATGAGTCTCTTGTAGACAGCATATGGATGGGTCATGTCTTTTTATCCAATCTGCAACCCTGTGTCATTTATGGGAGCATTTAGGCCATTCACATTGAGAGTAATTATTGAGAGATATGATTTTAATGATGTCATGTTGCCTGTGAAGTCTTTGTTTCTATAGATCGTAAATTTCTGTTCTGTATCACTCTTGGGGTCTTTTTACTTTTATAGAATCCCCCTTAATATTTCTTGTAGGGCTGGTTTGGTGGTCCCATATTCTTTCAGTTTCTGCCGGTCTTGGATGGTCCTTGTCTCTCCATCAATCCTGAATGACAGCCTTGCTGGATAAAAGATCCTTGGCTGCATATTCTTCTCACTTAGAGCTCTGAATATGTCTTGCCAGCTTTTCCTGGCTTGCCAGGTCTCTGTAAACAGGTCTGACGTTATTCTGATGTTCCTCCCTCTGTAGGTGAGGATTCTCTTCCCCTGTCTGCCCTAGAATTTCTATGTAGTTCTTTTCAAACTGGCTCTGTCACTTTTTATGGTTTCCAATCCCCTGCTCAGATTATCAGGCCTGGCATTAATTTCTTTAAATATAATAATCACTATTATTTTATAGCCCATGTCTGATAATTTAAATGTCTGAAGTCTCAGTAGGTCTGTTTCTATTGTCTGTTATTTATGATAGATCTTGCTCATGCTGTTTCATTTCCTTGTATGACTTGTTACATTTGATCATGCCCTGGGTATTGTATTTAAAAATTAGTGTAGGAATATTTTGAAGCCTAAGATGATAGTGTCTTTCTTTAGAGAGGAAAGTGGCTTTTACCAGATACATAGTGGGCACTAGCCATTTGGGACCAGTTTAATGCAAGATCCAGGCTTGTGATGTTCTGGACCATCCAAATGAGGTGAGGCTGGACTCCAGGTCCAGGCGAGGATTGGCTTACTTGTGGTTTACCCTGTCTCACCCTAGGGTTGAGTTATATGGGATCTCAGCTTAAAGCAGGAACTGTTTTGTCTATGTCTCACCTTCGGTGGGCATGGACTTCTATCATCTGACTTTCTGATATGACCCAAACTGCAGAGCTGACAGAGTCAGCAGATGTCTCAGGGTGACCTGGGCTTGCTTCTTGGGGCTTTCATGTTCTCAAAAGCATTTATCTGATGTCTTCTCATGGGATTCTTGGCCCTTTGAAGCTTTCAAGATTTTAAAATGTATTCTGTCCAGCTTTCTAAAGTAGAACTACATTGCATTTTTAAAATGTCACAACTGTGCTGCATAAATGTATAATTTTGACTTTCTGATTCTATGTCTTGCATATGACATGTCCTTTGGGAGAAAGGCATCTTTCTGGATTTTAAGTTTGTTTCATCTTTTAGGTCAGTAATTAAAACATGCTTTGCTTCATCGCCTTGTAGGGAGATGGAAGTTGACACTTTGCCATTTCTGCATTCCTGATAGAATTATATGAACACGATCTTCTCCTAACAGTAATGTTTGACTTAGTGGTGGCTGGCTCTGTGTTAATGTTTGGGGTCTTAATTGGTGATTGGATCGTCAGGAAACCAAGAAACAAAGGTAATACTCTTAACTCTGACACACAATTATGAGGTAACTTATGATCTCACTAGACTTTTTTGGGATTATTTTGTGAAATAAAATACAGATATGAACTTAATAGAAAGACAGCATAACTTTTAGAAACTAGAAAAAGTGCGTATAGCTTTATACCATTCTTCGGTATTATGTTTAAAACATTTTATTGTAGTCTTTAGATTCTTCCCATCACAGATTTTTAATATTAAACTCTTGAAAACGTGCTTTCTTTTTAATCCTTTGATATAACCTATGTATGATATACTTGTGTTATTTTTTTATTAAAGACAGTTTCTATGTGTAAAAGATATCTTTTGTACCAAGTAATCTGTCTAAATTCGGAACTAATATCTGGAGACTTAGTCATTCAAGTGTAGATATATTTTTAGCTTTTGGCTCTAATATCTTTTTAACCCTCTTATGCCAAGTAAGAATGTAGGATTTTTAAAGTTTTTCCTATTTTGATTGCTCGTCAACATTTCATTCCACCTAGGAGGCTTGGAAAGACATTCTTTGAAGCCATGTCATTGGAAAAGCTAACTTACGTAAAGTTGGTTCTTTGACCATATTTTTTTTAAAAAAGATCTTATTTATTTATTTAAGAGAGAGAGCATACACGAGTGGGGGGTGCACAGGTAGCAGAGGGGGAAGCAGACTACCAGCTGAGCAGGAGGCCCGGTGTGGGACTCGATCCCAGGACCCTGGAATCATGACCCGAGCCAAAGGCAGATGTTAAACCGACTGAGCCACCCAGGTGCCCCAGTCGTTTGGCCATATTGATCACTTCAGTCACAGAGTACATCCAGAAGAGTGGGATGTATCAGTAGGAAACCTTTAAGTTCTCTGATTTGTCTAGTGTCCTGCTTTTCTTATAATTCTCCTCTCAAGTATGTTTTCATTTACTTATAAAGCTCAGTTGTTTTTTTTCTTTTGGTTGCGAAGGCTTTGCCTTTAGTGAGCATATGAGCCTGCTCTTCGCCTCCTCCTCAAGCCCTTGATTGCTGTTGAAAGCCATAACCCTGGTTGGCCCGGTGATTTGGTCACATGTAATTACTCTGCATTAAATGATAGTGTAGCCATGACCTGTGTCTTAAAGCCAAGAGGAAACATTGTTTCCATTCGCAACGGCTCATGCTTTGCTCTTCACTCAGAATGCCTTGGTCGTGGCCTGCGGCTCGTCCCAGAAGGGAGATGGCGCAGGTCTGATGCGGCTGGTTCAGCTCCCTCCTGTGCCCTAAGAGTGAGTGGCAGAGACCAGCCTTGAATGCCTCTCAGTGAGTCATCTCCACACGGCCCCACTCACCGGTTTGGGATCTGGCTCATCTTTAGTCAGTGTTCTCCTCACCCCTAGTTTGTGAATCAGAGCCTAAATCCCACCGACACGAAGGCAGTAGAACAGCAGAGTCAGTGTCTACAAGGTACAAATTAGCATCAGATCTGGCGCTGATGGGGCAGCAAGAAGAAAATGGGTAGAATCAACACAGTCACATTGTGCTTCAAACCTACATCGAAACTCTTGTTCTCAAAGGTCTTTGTGTTCATTGTAGATATTCCTTGAGCTGTCAGAGAAATAACTGTGGTATGTACCACAATGGGCTGAGAAAGTCCATTTTTGGATTCCACACTCCCTTTCCCACCCTGCTGTAGGTGGCCTGCTACTCGGCTGTGATACTCCTGGCAGCCTTGGTGAACCTGGCCAGCACCACACTGGGCATTCAGAAGGACTGGATTGTGAGCCTCACACATGACAACAGAGGCCAGCTGGCTGGTGATCTGGGTCATGGTCCTCTAATCAGTCGAGAAGTAGGCCTGGCTCAGTGAACACAATTGATGAGTCAATCAGGGCTCTGAGAGGGGCAGTAAAGTCGCCTTTAAGAGAGAGGCATCTGGAGTCAAACAGACCTGGATTTGAATCCAGTTAAAACAAACCATGGCTCTTACCAGCTACAATTTACATAACTTCTCCAGACTCTACTTTCCTCATCTGTAGAACGGGAGAAACAGACCTCACACCCACACGCCATGCCGGCTCAGTTTGGAGAACTCTGTGAGATGCAGAATTTGTAAAGCACTTGGACCTACATCTGCACACAGGGAGAAATGGATGCCATTGTTATTATCAAAGAGATACATAAACTGTACTTTCAGGAGAGAAGCCCCTCAAAATATGGCAGAGAAGTCCCATGGCAATTTTAGACCTGCAACATAAGTGGATTAAAAGATTTCTTCATTCTGGCCAGTGATAAGCTTCTACATCCCCTGCAAAAAATGCGTCAGCGAATGTGACTGTTGATTATCACTTATAGTGAGAGGTAGAATTTTTTTCAACAATGGAGCTAAATGGGAGAATCTGGCATCTTCTTTGTTTTTTCTTCCATTTATAAAACTTGGATCATTCACGTTGTGATATATTCAAATTGCCAGCTTAAAAACTGGAGATCTTGTCCAACCCTATATTTGTGGAATTGGTACTCTCTGCTAGAAAATGTTCGTGAGTTGGTAGCCAAGATAAAGGAAGCTATCATGGAGAAGTCTATTAAAATATACTCCTTACAAAGAGTAGAAGTCCCTTATAATCATGTCTTCTCTTAAACTACACTTATTTGGATGGTACTGTGGCTTAAATAACACCACCCAAAATAAAACAGCTAGGCGGGTAAAAGCTGGGTGACATGGTGTTGAAAGTGTCCTCTGTCTCTGGGTAAAAGAAAATCTTCCTAGCCTCTCTTAATTGCTTTTAAAGAAATCTAAAATAAAACACAGATCCTGTTTCGAGGCTCACTATGATTTTTTAAGTGAGCCTGCAAGTATGTTCTTCAGCAATGGTGGAATAGTTAGGAGAGTAAGCTTTGGAGTCAGCCTGCTTGGATTTGAATCTCAACTCCCCCACTTACCTTTCCTGTGACCCTGAGCAAAAAAGTTCGCCTCTTCGTGCCTCTACTTCTTAATTTGTTAAAGGGAGCTATTGCCAGTCTCTTAGAGTTGTTGTGAGCGGTCAGTGAGCCAGTTGTGTGGAAAAGGCTTAGAACTAGGTGCCTGGCACTAGGAAGTTTTCTACTAGCTCTGTCCTTCTTCTTCCTCCCCCTCATCGACATGTTGGTCATAATAACATAATGACTAGTTAATATCGTTGTTGTTGTTAAGATAGCAGGATGTGATAGAAAAGAGAAGACAGGAGACCGAAGTTAGAATAATTAGCTCCAAGGGACCTTGTCCTCAGTTTACTCCTCTGTTAATTATTCAAGTTCAATAGAACTGATCTTGAAGGCTTTTTTCAGGTTGAAAATCCTGTGATGAATCCATAGTTAGCCTGAAAGGGAACTTTTCTCTTTCCACTGCAGTTCACCCCATACACGGCTAGCAAACGTGTATGGGGTTAAATTCACCAGGAGGAAGGACTCAGCCACTGAGCTGCAGTGTTCCCTTCCCCTCACAGCGATGAATGCAGTGGTCCAGCAGCTGGACCAGATCATTAATGTATTTGCTCCCTTGTCCGTGGGCCAGGTGATGACATGGGCATCTCATGTGATCGGTTGTGGTTTTGTTCTTGGATGGAACTTGGTTTCACTTCTTGTGGAGTTTCTATTTCTGTCCAGGGTTAATCAGCTAGTTCCCCAATTGGCTGTAAAACCCCAGCAACAAAGAGGGGGGCACTTCCAAGAAAGGTGACAGGATGCCGTGAACCTTCAAGGTAAGATAAACTCAGAGGCAGCTATTGTCCTTTATCTCTCCTTTATGTCAGTATTTCATTTCTTCTTTTCAGAGCTTGTGTCAGATTATAATCTCCACATTTTGTCTGCAGATGTGCCTAGAAACAGTGAAAAAATGAGAAGGTTCCAACTGTGCCATTGGTCATATAGTTCATATGGCTGATCTCATTGGTGGGGGCAGGTGGGGACATCATGTGCAGTTACACAGGTTGTACACTGCCCCATTCCAGGGGCTTTATTTAGAGAGACTCTGATGTGAGTAGCATTCCCATGGGATTGTGCAGTATTTAACCTGTACAACCTATTTCATGGTCCTGGGGGCAAATTTCTTCTTCCTCTCTCTCGCTCATCCTCCTCCTCCTTAAAGATGCTAAGTTAGAAAGACAAATATCTCAGATAGTATGGGCTGCTCTTTGGCCAAGATAGTGTAATGCATTGACCATCTCTGCTATCAGCAGTGGGGTTTTTTGGTTTTGTTTTGTTGTTTATTTGTTTGTTTAAGTAGGCTCCACACCCATCATGGAGCCCATTGTGGGGCTTGGATTTATAACCCTGAGATCAAGACCTGAGCTCAAATCAAGAGTCGGACACTCAACAGACTAAGCCACCAGGCGCCCCTCAGTAGTGTTTTATAAAGCAAAGATTCCCTAACATTAGGGGATGGGAGGGAGGGGGACCTGCCAGTAGATATGGTCTGAAGATTAAGAGCTCTCCCTGCCTGCTGACAGTGTTGCCCATTTGCCTGGCATAACAGAGCTCAGGCCTTGCTTCTGAGATCAGTTTCTTTTCCTGGACTTCTTATAATTAATTATCTCTTCTCTCAAGCTGTTCTGTAATTGAAGCCTACCAGATCTCATTGTATGAATAAAATATATGTATTTATAGAGATAGATACATGCATTTAGATGATGGATGGGTAGGTAAGTGGTCAGAGAGACAGATAAATAGATAAATTGTGCTGTGTCTTTCCATCTGTCCCTTTTAGCTGTGTAACCAGGCAGAGTCATTTGACTCCGACTCTGTGTCTCACTGTCTGTACAGTAAGGGTAACAATGACAGGACTGATTGCAGGAATGCTGTGGCAGAAAGATCGCCTCTGCAAAGCCCCATTTTGCTCCCTGGCATATAGTGAAACAAGTCAGTGTTAGCTGGGTTTTCATCGGTGTGGTTATTATTATTAGCTTTTCTTTTCTTTTCTTTTCTTTTCTTTTCTTTTCTTTTCTTTTCTTTTCTTTTCTTTTCTTTTCTTTTCTTTTCTTTTCTTTCTTCTTTTTTTAAATAAAGCTGCTCTGGCAATAAATTCATTTCTACAACCAGGAGCTTCCCTCTCCCCATAGTTCTTGGGCTGCAATGGATTTGGCCTGAGCCCCTCTCCTTCCTTCACAGCCCTCTTTGATTCCTGTTGTTGTTGTTTTTTTTTTTCCAGAGCTTGTCTTCATCTGTGCTAAACGCCTCTCACAAAGGGTTCTTTCTTTTTAAATCTGCTTACAACCATTGCCTATTGCATGCTGGAAGACTGAAAGCTATTATCATTTTCTTTTCACAAGTCTCTTTTTCTTCAGAAACATAACCAAAGGAAATATCCATCACTGTTTTTAAGAGTTCGTTACCATGTTTCAGGGGCGCCTGGGTGGCACAGCGGTTAAGCGCCTGCCTTCGGCTCAGGGCGTGATCTCGGCGTTATGGGATCGAGCCCCACATCAGGCTCTTCAGCTATGAGCCTGCTTCTTCCTCTCCCACTCCCCCTGCTTGTGTTCCCTCTCTTGCTGGCTGTCTCTATCTCTGTCAAATAAATAAATAAAATCTTTAAAAAAAAAAAAAAAAGAGTTCGTTACCATGTTTCAAGCCTGTGAAAATTTGTCTTTCACGCTCTGCTGTATTTTCTCTCCTGTCAGTGGCCACCTTCCCAACCTCACCGTGTGTCTTAGTTTGGGTTCTCTCAAAAGCAGTTCTTGAGAGGAGTATTTGGGGTAAATGTAATCTACTTGGCAGGTGATCCTAGGAAGCATGAAGTGGGGATGGGAAACGAGACAGGGAAAGGAGAAGAGCCAATAAAGAGTGTGTTGGCATATAGGTTACTGTGACTGGGGCTCAGTCTTGCCAGGGCTGGGAGACAATGTGTAGGATTTACCTCAGAATTGTCCCACCAACGCTAAGGAAACTGGGGAGTTTCTCCACCAAGTGCTGTTCTCGGAGGTGTGATGCCAGGGCACATGCAGTACCACCTGCCCTTGTGTTCCTGGGGCTAGAGAGAGACTCAGAAAGACATGGGTGCTGGGGATAGGAAGCCATGGTCACCCACAGGTACTGCCCAACAAAGCAGCAGATGAGGGTGGGGCTGAGGGCACTGGGGCAGGGCACTGATGCAAAGGTTATGGGATTTTATTTGAGGTGAAATGGACTCTTGGGAAACCACTGCTGGATTCACCAATAAGCCCAAAACTTTGGGAAGGTTGAAGGACCACAAGTCTAGCCTTGAAGGACACCAGGCCAGAACCACAGGGCTTCCCCTCCTGCCTCCCAAGCCCCCGAAGGCTGCTGCGCATGTGCCGTGAGGGCGGGGAGGTATCCTGGCGGGCCTGGCCTTGGCCTTCCTCTACATGACGGTGCTGGGCTTCGACTGCATCACCACAGGCTACGCCTACACCCAAGGGGTCGGAGGCTCCCTGCTTAGCATCCTCACGGCCCTGTCAGCTTTGTCTGGCCTGATGGGCACCGTGCCCTTCACCAGGCTCAGGGAGCACTACGGATTCAGTGCCCTTCACCAGGCTCAGGGAGCACTACTACGGCTTCAGTGCCCCTCACCAGGCTCAGGGAGCACTACGGCTTCAGTGCCCCTCACCAGGCTCAGGGAGCACTACGGTTTCGGTGCCCCTCACCAGGCTCAGGGAGCACTACTACGGCTTCAGTGCCCCTCACCAGGCTCAGGGAGTGCTACGGCTTGGTCACCACAGGAATCAGGTCCAGCTGGCTCCATGTAGGCTGGCTGACACTCCGCGTATTTTCTGTCTTTGGTCCTGGAAGCCTGACTGATCCGGCTGTTTTCTCACTTTCATGAAGCAAAAACTATTCCTCAAACCATGAGTTGCTAAAAGAGGACAAGGTACATGTTTATGTCTTTGAAAGAAACATGAACCAGCCTATCCTCCCAAACTGCTCTTCCATCCACTGGACCAACAGCACAGCTCTGTTTGCAGGATCCCAAGCCTCCTGAGTCTTACATCTCCATCATCTTGCTGTTCTTGGGTGTGCTCCTGGAAAGAATCGGTGAGTAGTGGGTCCGGTGTGACATGGGATTCTGCAGACTGTGATGGCGCTAAGTAATCTTGGAAGCGTTTGATGGTCTCACCATTGTGTCATTGTAAGTCTTTATTGTTCATTCACGTAGAACATGTTATGTGAAAAAAACTGTCCTAGACACTGGGGATAGAGAGTGTTTTCATCACACAAAGTCTTAGCCCCGTGGAGCATACAGTCTGGATGGGAGGCTGTTGAGTAAACAGTCAACAATACAAAGTGAGAGGAGCTATGTGTGTGTGTGGTCAGGGGGAGGGGGTGGCAGTCAGAGGATTGAGAATATATAAGAGGGACACCAAACCTGGTCTTGGGAGTTAGAGAAGCTTTTCTAGAGGGAGGCACATTTAAGAGATCCCTGAAGAAAAAACTGAGCAGGTGACTTGAAGAAAGAGTGCTCTAGGCTACACAGATAGTTGTACAAAGGCTAAAATGTGAAGACATGGAAATTTGGAGAAGTGAGAATAATTATTTCCTAGGAGTCAAGCATGTCAGTGCTACAGTTGGCATCTACATTAAAGGAGCATTTTGACCTGGATCCTTTCTCTATGGAACTGGGATGGAGAGACGGGAAAGAGGACAGCTTGGTGGGGCCCAAACCTTCCTCAGCTGCTTAGGAGAGGGGAGGGAAGTCATTTCCCAGGACAAGGTGTGTAACTTTGAAGGTCTCCAATCTTGTCTACCCTAAGAGCTTGGTCTTGGAACTTTGCCACTAACCACGTGTCATTCATACGTGGCATTGAGCACTTATCTGATTTAGTAAGCTGTTTAATTGTTGTTGTTTCAAGTTTGGTCAGTTGATGCAAGGTGAATCCAACAGTGATGTGTTGGGAACCACGGTGATGGATATAGAAGTCACTCAACAGCTTATTGGCCCCAGTGATTAGACCTGCAGATTCCCAGCCTGGCCAGAATCTGGGCCTTGCTCGTAGACATGGAGTCCCTGAGATCAGGTATCCACCCAAGCCTTGCTCCCTCCCTTAAATCCAAAGTCACCACCTTCAAAGCCCCTTCCTGAGGCCACAGCTCAGAACCAGTGGATTCCCCAAGCCCAGGTGAGAAATGGAGGAAGTGGAAAGTGTGGTAGTGGGTGGTGGAAGGTGTAGATCAACAACCAAATCTATCTTTTTCATTCATTCAACAAGGCTTCCTGTAAACGTCCTCTGTGCTCTAGGTCCTGGGCTTCAGCGAGGTCCCTGGCCTGTAGGGGCTCAGAGCTTTACCTTCTCACTGATGGAGCCACAGTGGGGTGAGAGCATGGGGGTGGGAAGTGTTTTCCTTATTTCTGCCATGGAGACCCAGAACCTTTTGGTTCACAGAAGCTTTGGAACATTGGCAGAGGGGAAATGAGAGTTTTGTAGATCCGATTCAAGAGGTTATAGAACCATGGGCTGGCCTGGGAACCTCATTCCTCTGATGAAGTGTATGTGTCAGTCCAGAGAAATTGTGCTCTGAATTCTAAATGACTGGTTTAGAAACCTGTTCTTTCATCTGGAGTTTATCTAACTTCTAAAATACTTGAAGCGAAGTACCTGACAGGTAGATTACTTTTTATTAGGCTATTTGGCTTGTATTTCCAGCTTTTAATTGCCGCAACAACTGAGAGCAGATTGGCCATTTAAAATTTATGCAATTCACAATGTGATAATAAACTCTTCAGTTCAAAAGGGGGGGAAAAGTCCACCTTGACTCTTCCTGACATGAGGGAAATAATCACATTCGGAGAACACGGAATGTCACCGGCAATGCCTGTAACCCAGAGACCCATACGGCATGACCAGCTTCCGGCTTTGCTCTGCTGCAAGATCCTTGATGAGGATTCCAGAGACACAGAACACTCTTTTTTTTTTTTTTTTTAAAGATTTTATTTATTTATTTATTTGACAGAGATAGAGACAGCCAGCGGGAGAGGGAACACAAGCAGGGGGAGTGGGAGAGGAAGAAGCAGGCTCATAGCGGAGGAGCCTGATGTGGGGCTCGATCCCATAACGCCAGGATCACACTCTGAGCTGAAGGCAGACGCCCAACCGCTGTGCCACCCAGGCGCCCCGACACAGAACACTCTTGACACTCATGAAGGAGACAGCTCGGGACCTAGAGCCAGGCTGCCTGATGATGTTGGCAAGTCACCGAAGCTCCCTGTGTCACTGTTTCCTGCTCAGTGAGACGGAGTCATAACGAGAATGCTAACTGTCAGGGAAGTCAAAGCAGAGGAGCTGCTTGCGAAGAATGACGATTAACTCTCCTCTCCAGATGCCGTCATTATTCTGTTTTGGCTGTACTTCCGGTGCTTTCACAAGCACCCCCGTGTGTGGGGGGGTGTGTGGGCTGGGCAGTGACACAGACCCACAGTGCCAAGCGACATGGACACTGTGTGGCTCTTGCGCACCCCCTGCCAACAGGTGCCCTTTGTCTTTGCCCCTGGCAGACGTACAGAGGACCTGGCGCGTGTGTGCTGATGAGACTGCACACGGCCGAAGCACCAGCGTCCACGAGGTTATCTTGCGTGTTGGTTGGCGTGGTCAGCACGGTCAGGTCTGGTGGTGGTGGTGACTGGCTCTCTCACCAGGAGAGTGGCCTGTGGCCTGCCTTGGCATTCCACCAGGCCTCCCCCAGGCCAGGCTCATCCTAGGTATTGGCTCAGTAAATAATTTGTTTCCATTCTGATGGAAACTAAGTTCTAGAACTCTCGTAGCAACAAGATTTGGCACATTGCCCGAAAGTCGCTTTGCCTTTTAAAATCTAAGAACTGTAGGGGCGCCTGGGCAGTGCAGTCAGTGGGGCATCTGACTCTTGGTTTCCGGTCCGGTCATGACCTCAGCGTCCTGGGATTGAGCCCCACACTGGACTCCGTGCTCAGGGCAGTGTCTGCTTGAAATTCTCTCCCCCTCTCCCTCTGCCCCTCCCACTCATGCTCTTTCTCTAAGATACATAAAAAAAATATTTTTTAAAAATCTAAGAACTGTAACTCTTTACGCCTTCAATGTAGAAATAAATTCTGTCAGTGCCTTAATTAGCCTTCACTTCTGGGCTCTTCCCATTGTACCACTGGGGCATTTTACAAATGCTTCCCAAGCACTGCATGTTAAGGGCCAGGTACAGGGGTTTGACAGGTGAGTTCCGTGTCAGAGTCTAGTGCAGGGCAAGGCTTTTGGCAGGCCAAGACTTTACAGACTGAGAGACCATGCTGGGTGGTCAGCACAGCCCAGAGGATGAGGGCTGGTCAGGGCCCCCAGGGGGTGGCCATGGCAGGACGGCAGGGGCCAGAGCAGGAGGATGGAAGGCCTGGCCAGTGCTTTGCAAAGGCAGATACTGGAGGACACAAGCATATTCAGTCCAAATAATTCTTGAGTTCAGACCTAAGTCCAGGGATCAGGACAGAGGCAACCAGGAGGCCTCGGTAGGGCCAGCGCTGGATCTTGGGGAGAATCCAGCAGGTCAGCTGACTGGATAGCCAACCAGGCAGACAGAAACTAAGCTGGTAGCAGTGCTCGTGAGGCAGGATGCAAGCGCCCAGTGCTGCCACTCATCAACATGGCTGGCTGCTGCCCTATTTGATGCCTTTGAAGCAGGTCCTGAGGCTGCTTCTGAAATAATCAAACAGAGCCTCTTTATGTGGTTGAAAGGGGGGAGTACAGGGAGAGAGGAGGCTAATTCCTGCTGTGCTAAACCAGGAGCAAAGAGGGAGAGTCTGGAATTGGAACCAGATTGGAAGCTCAAGACGTGGCTCTGTGTCCTCAACATTTTTGGAGTGGAGGCATAAATACACCCCGAATGAAGTTATATTGCTAGGTGGTAATGGCGTGGTGATGGTCATTAAAAAAAATACTTATAATACCACAAATTATGACAGTAACTACCATGCAGAGATGACCAGGCATGATGCTACACACTTCACAACACTGTCTCATCTAATCCTCCAGTGAGACAGTGCTCTAAATGTTCCCATTTCACAGATGAGGAAACTGAGCCACAGAAGCTTCGTTCACCTGACGTGACGATGTCATTCAGAGCCGGAGCTGAAATTCTCACCAAGGTCTCTGTTTATACTTTTTCTCTCCCAACTCTGCTGCCCTGTAGGCCTCTGGTCCTTTGACCTCACCATGACCCAGCTTCTTCAGGGGAACATTCCAGAAGCGGGGCGATGGGCAGTGAATGGTGTGCAGTGCTCCCTGAACTACCTTCTGGACCTCATCCACTTTGTCCTCATAACACTGGCCCTACAATCCCAGCAGGTTGGCATGCTGGTCTTCATCTCCATACTGTTTGTGACCAGTGGCACGTGCTGTATTTTTTTTTATGCGAGAAAGTGTAAGATGACAAATGGCTCTGCTCGGAAGACAGCGAAGGAAGGCACTTTAATCTGAGAGGTAGGCAGCCCCTCTGACTGCTCAGAGCTCCAGTAACCCTGGCCCTATCTCACCTTGAGTGTTGGCGGCCACAGCCCCACGTTGCTACTGAGCGCCTTCTGCTGCTGCTACATCTCATAGCAACTGCATTGCATGCGTCTTTGCAGTGATGGGTAGTTTGAAAGGGCTCTGGCTCATGGCAGGCCCGTTAACCGAACCCAAATTCCACCCCAGACAACTTAAAGGGGCTTGTTTTACTTTTGCCAACAGAGTAATTCAATGGTCTCAGGTTTTTATCATTCTTTAGATTCTAAAATTAGAATCTTTTGGTCAAGGTTAAAATTAGAGAGGGTGGAACATGGTCAGTGATGTTTCGTCTCAATTCTTTGGGTATGGGTTTTTGTTTCACAGGTGGATCGAGAATGTTCTTTTGATGTGTTAAGGGCTCCTCAAGAAGCCTGAAGTTATTTATCACAGAAGTAGATCATTGTAACCATTTTGGGATGGTTTATGGACTCTAAGGCCTGGTTAGGGATCTGACAGTCCCGTCAGCAGACTTGGGCAAGTTCTGCCTCAGTGATCAAGGTAAGACTTCCAGTTCGACCAACTCTGGTTAAGAAAACTATGTGTTTGGGGCACCTGGATAGTGAAGTTGATTGGGTGTCTGACTCTCGGTTTCGGCTCAGGCCATGATCTCATGGGTTGTACCATCGAGCCCTATGTTGGGCTCCATACTCAGCATAGAGTCTGCTTAAGCCTCTCTCCTTCTCCCCCCTCCCCTTGCACACGTGCGTTCACACACACACACACACACACACACACACACACTCTTTCTCTCTCTCTAAAATAAATAAATCTTAAAAAAGAAAAGAAAAGAAAACCACAAATTTGTGATGAACAAATTTGGAGTTTCTGGCCACTTACAATCAATGTTAAAACTAGATTTTGAGAGGTGTAGAAGAAAATCCGTATACATATAGCCCTTTGCTTCAAATAATAGTGAGTTTACAGTTTTGTAAGTGCTATGATAAATAAGTTCACATAGAAGTGAAAACAACGAAGCTGGCGAATAAGCCCCTGCAGGCCTCAAAGTCCAGAGAACATTTCTGTGCATGGGGAAGTCACAGTTTGGGACTGGCCTGAGCATGCTTAGTAGCACCTGAGCAGGTTGGCATTGCTGGGAATGACATGTTCTAGGACAGGGTTTCTCAGCCTCTGCGCTATTAGCACTTTGGGTCCGATAGTCCCTTGGTGTGGGGGCCATCCTGTGCATTAGAGGGTAGTTTGCAGCATCCCTGGCCCTGCCCACCCAAGTGTGAGGGTCCACAGTGTGTGCAGACAATCCAAGGTCCCCAAGGAGGGCAAAATTATCTCTCCCACCCCATCCCCTCCAAAGAATCACTGCTTAAGAGAAATGTGAAAACTAAGGGAAGAATCCACCACTTACTGTTAAAAGACAAAATGATAAACCTCAACTCTATGGTGAACTGATCTTCAACAACATAGGAGGAAAGAACATCCAATAGAAAAGAGACAGTCTCTTCAACAAATGGTGTTGGGAAAATTGGACAGCCACATGCAGAAGAATGAAACTGGACCGCTTTCTTATACCATACACGAAAATAAACTCAAAATGGATGAGAGACCTAATTGTGACACAGGAATCCATCAAAATCCTAGAGGAGCACACAGGCAGCAACCTCTGTGACCTCGCCACAGCAATTTCTTATGAGACACATCTCAAAGGGAAGAGAAACAAAAGCAAAAATGAACTATTGAAACTTCACGAAGATAAAAAGCTTCTGCACAGCAAAGGAAACAGTCGACAAAACTAAAAGGCAGCCAACAGAATGGGAGAAGATATTTGCAAATGCCTTATCAGATAAAGGACTGGTATCCAGAATCTATAAAGAGCTTATCAAACGCAACACCCAAAAAACAAATAATTCAGCCAAGAAATGGGCAGAAGATATGAATAGACATTTCTCCAAAGAAGACATCCAAATGGCCAACAGACACATGAAAAAATGCTCAACATCACTTGGCATCAGGGAAACACAAATGAAAACCACAATGAGCGTAGAATTTATGTCAAGTCTTCTACGTGGCACTCTTTCCATGCCCCCGCACCCCAGAAAGAAGAGCCGCTTACCTGGAAATTCTGTATTGTGAGTACTAATCTAATTTTATTCTTGCTTCTCCTCCAGGTCCTATAGTAGGATGGCAACACCTTTCTCTCTGTTGGACTGTGGAAATCTGCATGTTCCCATGAATATTCTGATTCTTGTTTTAGATTAGTACTGCCCAACAGTATGATGCAAATAGCATTTATATAATTTTCGTAGTACATTTTATTTAACCCAGTATCCAGAATAGTATCATCTAACTTTATAGTCAATATAAAATTGAGATATTTTACATTCTTTGTTTTTATTCTTCCAAAGCTGATAATTTTATACCTCAGTGCATGTCAGTTTGGAGTAGCCAGGTTTCAAGTGCTCAAGTGACTTGTGGTCAGTGCCTGCTGTATTTAAGAGTGTAATTTGGACCCAAGATGATTCCCAAAGTTGCCCATATTTCTCTACCAGAGAAGGTCTATAAATGATACAGTGTGCTCTATTCTGCATAGGGGTAACATGCCAGGGCATTGGTCCAACTGGAAAATCAATGGTATTAGGCTCTGATCCATCTACTGCACTGTGCTGCTCTGCTCCTAGAAACAAATCATTGTGACATAGATCAAACTGATTTGACTGGATTTTATCTCTTTATTTATGAAACAGAGATGTGGAGCTGTCCTTCTGGAAATGCAGATGGCAATGGCGAGAGTACAAGTGCAGTGCAGTGCAGATAAGCTCCACGAGGGGGCCCTCTAGTCATAGTTGCATAGTCCCAGGTTGTGATAAATCACTATTTCATAAAACAGTATTGGAATCAGGACTCTAGTTCATGAATATGCGGTAAATTTTGGAAAGGCAACCTTTATGAGTACAAAATGAAAATAAGCCTTTCAAACACGTTATCTGGCTGTTTGTTTACACAATCTCAACATGGCCTTTTTCTCAAGAGGGGTTATCCCTTTGACTTGACAATGAGTTGGGGTCACTGGCCCACTGACCTCACTATTCTGCATCAACTCCATCAGTCTCCATGATCTCTAGAGCCTTGTTTTAGTTATACAGACACCTTTTCTGCTCTACTTCATCCTTCAAGCTACTTGAGATCATGAAGGGAAAACATCTTTTCACTTAGGTTCCAGGGAGCTGAGAACACAAACGACCCCACTTTCTCCTCCTTTTCCATTTTAAATACATATTCAAGTGCCTAATGACAAACTTGCCAACAGGCTCTTTTTGCCAGCCCCTAGGAGGCTCAGAGCCAAATTGGCAGGACCCTAATGCATGAGGTCTAATGGCTTGGTTTTATAATCCTGCTCTCTTCTTGCTGAGCTTTTATCCCCTCTTCTAATTATTGTATTGTTTACTGTTTGTTTAGAAGCCCTGAATCATTCTGGGAATGTGGCAGTGAAGTATGTGTGTGTGTAGAAATAGATAGAATTGTCTCTTCAGAGTTTGTCCTGACAATCGGATCTTTCAGACATTAAGTGAAGTTACTCCTTCTAACAGAAGTTGACTGGGGCATATTTTAACCAGCTTCATCTTACATAGTGATATGCATAAGTCACACCATGCAAGCCCCATAAAGGCAGGAGTCATCTATCACAGGACTTAACACACAAGAGAAACACAGGGAATATTTGCCAAATTATGAAAATAAGATTTTAGAAACCTCAAAAATACTTATTTTAGTTCGGAATAGTCACTTGAAATACAAAGATTTGCTTGCTTTTAAGAACGAGAAACTACTTGTAGTCAGGGCTTGAGAATACTGTAGAGCGCCTACGTCAAAAATGGGAGATGCCCATTCTTGAAATCTAATTACATGACTCAATCTACCTGAACTGACATGAGCAAGAGCATAACCGTGATACTGGGCAAGTCACATCTGGGGAAGATAGTGACTGGAGTTCTTAAGATTTTACATTTTCAATGAAATCACAACCATTAGCATAAAGTGATATTCCTATTACATTTTCCTCTATAGTCATAAAGATTCTCTTCAAGCGCAACCTCCTCCCTTGGAATTAATAAGCCCTCTTTGGAAACATTTCATTCAACTCCAGATCTGCTTCACTTCTCAGGGCACTTGAGCCCAAAATGGCTAGTAGTTGAATAGTCCTACTGGCATCTTCCCACTCTTGCCTTAGCTCTGCTCAACATGCAGGAGTGTGCCATGCCAAGGAGGGCAAGCTGACTGTGCAGAACTGTGGGGCAGGCTCCAACTCCTAATCCCATTTTCTTTGCTGTTTGCTAGACTTCTTTAACCAAGGTATTGGGCAACTGTTCTATTGGCATCATGGAGGGGGTTTGGGGGAGACCCAGCAGGGAATGTATCCAACCCAGAAACATGCAGGCATCTTAAGGGCGTTGCTTGTTCCTGGAGCAAGATGGCATCACGCAGCCGTCAGAACACATGGTCATGGGGCAGAGCTCAACAGGCTCTGTGGTTAGACCTACTTATTACCTACAGTAAAGAACAATGACTCATAAACATACTTGGCCCATCCTTCCTTGCAAAAGCATCCTTGAATATCCCAAGAGTAAAAAAGGGAGAGTTCAGACTGATTTTTTTCAGGAGTAAACCATGTGGCTGGTGCATCAAGCTTTGAGATCAACCCAAGCCCTGTTACTCAGCAGCTAAAACCTCACTTCATTTCCCAAATTCCTGGCTGGTGTCGGTCAAGGCCATTCTACATTTTCTTGGAACGGGAGACTGCCAGTGTGGAAAGCAAAGCTACAAGGAACCAACCCTAAGCACTGCCAACCAAGTTACAGGGCATAGAAGGGTAACAGAAACTTCCCACTCTGTATTCTGCCACCGTATGGCCACTAGAATGGACTGTCAAGAGACTGAGGGCAAAATGCCTGGCAGCTGACTTCAAATGCAGCTGTCAAGACAAGGAATATGTGTTGTTGCTCAAAATATCCATAAAGAGAAATTTTATATCCCCGACGGGTAAGCCAACCTATACCCTTTGATCCTGTTTTTCCCAGGTATTTATTGCGTGCACAAGTCACTTACGTGACTTAAACCCCCAAAATGATTTTGATGTTTTTGCCACTTTTTAACACCTCAGGAAATCATTCAAGTGCTGACCCAAAACTGTCTTGCCATAGATTTCACTGGAAAGGTCATTAAGATGCCAGAAAAGTTTTTAAAGTCACATTTATTGAAGTGTAGTTTATTTAGCAAAACTCACCCTGAAATTTGACAAATGCAATCACCACCGTTTATAAACAAGATATAAAACATTTCCTCAAAACTTCCTCATGCTCCTTTGCAACCAGCCCCTCACTGATCCTTAAGAATCCACTGATCTGTCTCCTGTCAAAAGGATCAAATGTAATCATTAAAATGATCTATTATGGAAAAATTTGTAAGCATATGCTAAAACCAAATTTTTAAGAGGCTACTGTGAAACGTATCTTTAGGACAGTCAAAAGAATGAGATTTAAAAATAACCTTTGCAAATCAACAAAGTTGTCAAGATAGCGGTGTCAAGCTTCAGTCTGGGGCTGGTTGGTTGGTTGGTAGAAGGACTACTTTAAGTAATAGAACTACCTTCTATAAAATTCTCTATGGGGCAGGTAGATGTATGTTCTTACAGCTGTTTGGCACCTTCTCAGAATTCGCCCCTGCTACTACCACAAAAGGGACAAAGAAAGCAAAAGCATCTATTCCCTATGTATCAATTACCACATGTTCAAATACACTTTATCTCGTTGAAAAGCTGCTTTCAAGCACCAGCCCTGTAAAAGAAGTATCACAGCAGGTAGTTAGATCAGCAAGTACTAAAGAAGATGTGCTATTAAGAAAATAAACAGTGGTTTCTAGACCACATTTACAGAAACTGTGCAAATAAGTAAATAGAATTCCCCGTCATACTATACATTGTCAACTCAGGGCTCACAACTCAGACTTAGTCATGTTCTGATGTAAAAGTGAATGTTTCACTTAAACCCTATTTTACTAAAGCTAACAATTTACCTCAACCTTCTGGAAGACTCAAATGCAAGATGGCCACCATTGGAAAAGATACTTTGAAAGATTAAATGTCAATTACTTAAAAAAAATCCATTTAAAAAATAACCTTTTCTTGGCATAATAAAGTATTACCTATATACTAGAGGCTTCCCCCCTTCTATTTAAAACATACTTTCTAAAGGGAGGGACGTGATCATGTAACCAGTTCTTATTTCGTTGGCCTCAGGTAAATCCTTTAACCCATCAGAGAAGCATATCTAATCAGATTAGGGTTCTCATCCTTGGCCAAGAATTCAATTCAGCTATTTAATAACTCAAGCCAAATTCTCTCAATTTGGTCCATACCTGAAGTTCGTCAGCATCTTGAACTGGACTGAGCCTGAGAGAAAAGTGAGAAGGACCACGTTAGGAATACCACGTCACTTTATGGTTTGGGGCTTTGTTTTTTGTTTTGTAAAGTTTCGTAGTTATCTACTAGCTACCTTTGATGAATAAAAAGCTACCTTTGAATAGAATTCCTGTAAAAAGGCTACATTCTCTAAAATTTCCTCACTTGGGAACCTCCTTGGTAACTTTCAGCCAGGGGTAAAATGAAGAGTGAATTAAGTTTCTAGCCTCTGGGATTCCAGAGAATATAATGTCAGTGGCAGCTTAATCTCTTTGTTACATTAGCCTGGAACAGTACCAATTTTAGAAGAAAAAAAAAAGTAAATATCACTGGCAACAGTTTGTACCTAGGAAACACTGAAACAAACTCTAAACAGATTTAAAAACCAAAGGAAGCCTGGGACTTGTTTACCCAGGGGCAGAGTTGGCAAGTTGAGAACAGTCTCCTGCTCCTGTTCAGTTTCCACGATCCTTAAATAGACACTGGCTCAAGCTGCTGCTTCCTTGTCATACTGCCTGGCTCTCTCAGCCCATGTTTCTGTCTCAGATGGAAATGTTGAAACAGTTTGGCTCAAAAGGAATCCCCAACACATAAAGCAATTGGAAAACAAAGCCTGACCACTGCTGTTTCCCGGTGTGCGAGTGCTAATCGCCAGACTGAGGGGCACAGGGCAGAGAAAACCGGCCATGTGCTTTGGGTGCAGATATATGGCCGCAAAAGGCGTACCTACAGCACAGCTTGCAACGCTACTCCCCGCCCCCCCTTTAAAGTGTGATAAAATGGATGTTCCACTCGGCTTCCTAATCAGTGAAATTAGATATTTTATAATAAGTGAAAAACTCTTTCTAGGGCAAACCTGTGAACCCCACAAGCCTCACATTTCAAGAGATAACTAAGTGATACCTAAGATATCTACAATGATTCCTTCATTCATTCAACTCTAAATTTAGATCTTTACAAATTTTACTAAATTCGGAGAATAACCCTTTCTACAGCCAAGGTGCGCCAGCGTCTTAGTGGACACAACTCAGAACCCCAGTGGTTCAGATTTTTTCCCCAAGACAGAAAACCATGACGGACCTCACACCGTGAAAATGCTGGCAGGTTCCGTTCTGCATAAGGCATGGGTCACTCCTGAAAAGGTGACCCTGGGGGAGAACATTGCAGGCCCCCTCATGAGGACTCACAGCAGTTATCAGCTCCCGCAAGACTCACCCCACACCTTTTAAAAAGTCCAACTACCCTGCAAAGTGGCAACGGAAAGGCGCCTGTGGTGAGCGGCTGTGCGAGCGGGATCCCCTCGGTTTGTCTAACCCCGTAATCACGCGGCTCCGCACGGAAACTGCAAGCGCTCAGATCCACGGTCTCGCTCACTCTCCAAACTGGCGATGTCAAGGTCATTGCCAGGAGCCGCCAGGCGGAAGTCCCGAGTGCGCAGAGAACAGCGACACCAAGCCGGCTGGGGGGGGGGGCGCCCACCAGCTGCGTTATCAAAAAGTTCTCTTTTCGTTGAAATAGGAGGTTGAAGCTCCCTGTGGCCTGGAGCCCTTGAGCGTCGGGGCCACTGGCACGAGAGGTGCGGGGAGGTGGGGATGTTTAGGCGCCACAAGGGTGCTTCCCGGGGACTAAGGGTCCCCGGTTCCACGAGGACGCACCCACCTAGGAGAAGCCCTTATGGGTGCCCCCCGGGGGGCTTCTTCCCTGGGATCGGGGGGCCTCTTCCGAGGGGGCGCCGAGCTGAGGCCGAACCGGGATCACGGACGCCCGGACGGGTCGGGCACGGGGGCGAGGAGGGGCGCGTCTAGTCAGTGCCACCAGAGACGCCCACGTGGCCTGTTCCGACGTCGAGCCGATCGGAAGACACTTACCGAGTCAGGCACCGCGGTGGAAAAGGGAGGGCGCCGGAGAGACTAAGTTTAAAAGGGGCCTGGGCGGTCGGGCACCCTGAGGCAACCAACCAAAAAGTTACCCGAACGCCCCTCCCGGCCCTGTACCCGCCCCGCCAGGGGCGCCCGTTAGCTCTCGCACGCCCCCTGCCGGCAGCCCACGTCCCCCAGCCCGGGCCTCGGAGCCTGTGGAGTCGAGGGCACACCTGCCCGAACTCCTTTCTGGGCGTGGTGTGCGTGTACCTCGCTGCGGGTTAGATGAAGCTCCAGGCATCAGATAATGTTACGTAGGTATCCCCCCCCACCATATTCCATGCCTTCCCTCAGGGTGGTCTGCAAGTCTTCAAAGCACGGCTGCACGGAACCCGCACCCCCAGCCTTGTCCTTAATCTGCTTTTGGAATTTTGAGATTTGGGGCTTCGAGAAACTGGGACACTTGAGATTATTTTGGTTGGAAGGACTGTTTAACACAAGTATCTTCTGAGTGCTGACTGTGCCAGGCAATGTGATTGGTAGTGGGGGCAGAAAGTGGAATGAGAAACTGCACCTGCCCTCAAGGAACATAAAATGACATTCACTGGCTGATAGAAGCCCACATGGTGTGCCAAGGGCACAGCACGAACCACTGAGCCCAGCCTGCTAAGGGGTCAGGGAAGGCTCCTTGGAGGAGGGGTACCTACTGAGAGTCTAGCATTACCAGCAGGAAGGTGACTGCACATCAAATATATATTGGAGAGGTAAAAATCAGAGGCCAAGAGAATTAAAGAGGAATTCTAGAGTAGAAGACACCTTAGAGATCAGCTAGAATTTTCTCTGGTGGAGTAGAACCAGCCTTAGGGTGTTCTCCAAAAGCAGAGTTGTCATGATGGTGGAATATAAGCTCCACGAGGACTCTCTTTTCTTCTCTGCTAGGTTCCCAGAACTCAGCATAGTGCCTGGAATATGTTTGGGTAAGGGCGAAATGACTCCAGGAAAAGATACTCACTGGTTATCCCCCAATGTAGCTGAATATTCATGCTATCAAACTCTTGAAGGCTCATAGTCGTGGCAATGATGAGGCCTTATCCTAGGCTTTAACTTTCCTGGGTCACCTTGAGTGTGAATTTTTCCCTGCCTTCCCAGTACATGGCCTACGGCTTGGTGCGCTGTTAAGGACTTGATAAAACCTGCTGAATTTCCTCTCTTGGCCTGTATTTGGCCTGCCTTTCACATACACTTGTAGAGAAGGCATCTTGGGGCCTCGGGAAGTGTTGGGCATTTCTCTGGCTAGTTTTGCTGCTGCTAGAGGGGAACCTTACCCTCCCCCTGCCATGTTTCTCTGTGGAGAAACTTCTGTTGGATAATGCCCCAAGCCTCCGTCCACCATTTCCTCATTCCCTTCCAGAAGAGGAAGGAATTCCAATAAGATCCAATGCAAACATGAATTTTGGAATTTTGTCATTGAGTCATTGAGGTTTTTCTTGGTTCAGTACACAGTCAGTTGGGTACATTTTAAGTGTCATTACCTTTACCTCTGTGCTTTTCTGCTTTTAGTCCTAAATAAATGAAATATCAGATTTCTCAGTAACTGTACTCATTTAAAATTTTTGGCCCCCAAGTACATCATGGCGGGTAACATCCAGTGGCTCATCTTCCTCTAAGAAGAGCAAATCCACCAGAAGGCTATAAACTGAGGATTCATCTTTTTCTTCCCTCACTGCCCAGGATCAGTGTAAGGCAATGGGGACTCAAGGTCTAGACTGGGATGGAAGTAAAACAGACTGAACTCCGAGGATGCAATCTTATCAGTAGTGAAGCCAACACTTCAATTTCCATTCTGTGTTTTGTCTCTGCGTTGGATCTGTATATGGAAGGGGGAGAAAGCACATTATTTATCACCTTCCTCAAACCCTGCAGTTGCTGGATCCCTATACCCAGGAGATCCTAAGACTTACTTGTTCTCAATGAACTGACATCAGACACAGTTCTAGGGCATTTGCTTTCACAAATTAATTGGCCCATTTATTTGCTTTTGTCTCTGTGTTGAGTGCATATTTTATTGTGTTGTTGTAGTGGAGAGTCAGAAGATAAAGGAACTGCAGGCATTATTCATGATTTAAATGATCACTCCAGTCCAGGAACAGTTTAATTGGTTGTTGGGCCATTTGCCACAAGCAGGTCTGTGCCCAGCAGCCTGCCTTTTCCAAGCAGCTGTAGGCTTGTTTTCAAGCCAAGTGAGAATGTCTGCCCACACTAAAGGCTATTGGTTTCATCTGCCTAAATAAACTTGTGTGGCTGATTTTGGCAATTAGAAGGTGTACTTGTAAGTGTCCTGGGAGCACTGGGATATGAATGTGCTGCTTTCTGATCCCCATTGGGTACAAAACAGACTATTTAAAAAAATCCCCTTTCGGGGTGCCTGGGTGGCTCAGTTGGTTAAGGGCCTGCCTTCAGCTCAGGTCATGATCCCAGAGTCCTGGGATTGAACCCCACGTTGGGCTCTCTGCTCAGTGGGGAGTCTGCTTCTTCCTCTCCCTCTGCTGTTCCCCCTGCTTGTGCACTCATGAGCTCTCTCTCTCTCTGTGTCAAATAAATAAATAAATAAATAAATAAATAAATAAATAAATAAATAAATAAATAAAATCTTTAAAAAAAAAATCCCCTTTCAGGTTTCTTATTTACAAACTTCATCATTGTTCACCATACTTTTAGGAAATATATGAATAAAGGTATAAAATAGAATTTTATTTGGTTATGTATCAATATATCTAATGTATCACCTTAATTGGTAAGAATGATCTGGTTTGTTGTAAAACAAAGAAAATGAAAACATCTTTAACGTACTTCTACAACTAACCTCTTGTTGTAAAACAAAGAAAATGAAAACATCTTTAACGTACTTCTACAACTAACCTCTCAGTTCTTTACTTCTCTTTATAGCAAAACTCCAAGTGTTGTCTCTATTTGTCTTTAATTCCTCTCCTCCATTCATTTCTCAGTCTAATTATGCTGGTCAGCCCCTTGAAATGGTCCCCAGGGCCCCATCTCCTGCTATCCCTGCCCTTGTGTAGTCCCCTCCCCTTCAGTGTGGGCTGGACCTAGTGAATTCTTCCAATGAATAGAATATAGCATAAGTTAGGGGTTGGCATGTGGAAAGATGCTCCATATCATATGTCATTAGGGAATTGCAAATTAAAACAATGAGATGCCATTATGTATCTACTGGAATGGCTAAGTTCCAGATAGTGACAATACCAAATGTTGGTGAGGATGTAGAACATCAGGACCTCTCACTCACTACTGGTGGGAATGCAAAATGGCAGGCCATTTTGGAAAACAGTTTGGCAGTTCCTTACAAAACTAAACATACTCTTACCACATGATACAATCATGATCCTTGGTATTTACCTAAAGGAGTTGAAAGCTTATGTCTACAAAAAACCTGTACACTGATGTTTATCAGAACTTTACTCATAATTGCCAAAGCCTGGAAGCAACCAAGATGTCTTTCAACAGACGAATGGATGAATAAATTGTGGTGCATCTAGACAATGGAATATTATTCTGCACTAAGAAAAATTAGCTATCAAGCCATAAGAAGACACAGAAGAAACTTAAATGCATATTATTAAGTGAAAGAAGCCAATCTGAAAAGTCTACTTATTGTATAATCCCAACTATATGACATCTTGGGAAAGGCAAAACTATGGAAGCAGTGAAAAGATCAATGGTTGCCAGAGGTTTGGGGGAGAGAGGATGAATAGGTGGAGCACAGGTGATTCTTAGGGCAATGAAACTATTCTGTATGATATTATAAGGCTGGATACATGTTATTGCATAGTTTTCAGAGCCCATAAAAGCTACAGCACAGAGTGAATCCTATGGACTGAGGTTGGTTCATCTTTGTAACAAGTATTCTGCACTGGCAGAGAATGTTGGTAGTGTAGTGCAGATACTCTCTACTTCCTGCTCAATTTTTCTGTGAACCTTAAATTGCTCTGAAAAATAAAGTCTTTTAAAAAAATGATGGGATGTCATTCAGAGATTATGCTATAAGAGACTGAAGCTACCATCTTGGGCTGCTGTTTCTTGCCTTTGCTCTCGTAGATTCCTTGCTCGAGGGGAAGCAGGCTGCCATGTTGTGAGTTGCTTTAATGGAGAGACCCGCTTGGCAAGGAATAGATGTCTCAAGCTAATAGCCAACAAGGATCTGAGCCTGCCAGCAGCCCCATGAGCAAGCTTGAAAGTGAATCCTCCTATATTAAACCTCAAAAAGACTCCAGCCCTAGCCAACATCTTGATGGCAGTCCTGTGGGAGACCGTGAGCCAGAGGCACCCGGTAAGCTACACCCAGACTCCTGGCCCACGTGTGCTGTAAGAGAACACAGGCGTACTGCTTTACACTGCTGTAGCTTGTGGCAATCTGTTATGCAGCACTAGATAACTAGTACACCAATCCATCACTCCATGGAAGCAACTCTTTGCAAGGGCCACAGTGCATTTAGTCTTGACCTTAGTTGTCTTGTCAGTGGCAAGTGTGAGCACCCTCTTCTAGAAATACTTCTCATTTGGCTTCCAGGTCACCACACTTTGTTTTTGTTTGTTTTTCCCAACCTCATGGATGCTTCTTCTCAGGCTCTGTTACTGGATCCTTTTCATTTGTCCACCTTAACTCTGGAGAGTTCTCCAGGGCTCAGTCCTCAGATCTCAACTGTCATAAGCTGCTTGTTATAGCAGAATTGTGTTCCCCTAAAATCATGTTGAAGCTCAAATCCCCAGTGTGACTGTATTTGCAGATAGGGCCTTTTGGGAGATAATTAAGTTAAATAAAGTCATGAGGATGAGGTCCTAATCCAACAGGACTAGTGTCCTTATACGAAGAGAAAAAGTCACCAGGTCTCTCTCTCTCTCACTCTCTCACTCTCTCTCTTTATGTCCACATGAACAGAGGCAAGGCCATGTGAGGACACAGCAAGAAGATACTGTCTATAGCCTTAATGGAAATTAACCCTGATGGCTCTTTGATCTTGGACTTGGACCCTCCAGAACTGTGAGAAAATACATTTCTGTTGTTGAAGTTCCGCAATCTGTGGGTAGTTGGTTATGGTGGTCCTCGCCAATGACTGCACCACCCTAGAAGGGAGGCCTTTTCTGACCACCCTGCATGAAGTGTCAGTGTCCCTTCTCCCACCCAGCACGCCTATCCTCCTTACTGTTTGTTCTTTACAGTACTTTAGCCTCCTTTTCTTGTTTGTTTGTTTATTGTTCCTCTCTGCTGGATAGAGTCTCAGTGCTGTAAATGCAGAGACTTGTGCCCACCAGCACCCAGCACTGTGTGGGGCACATCTTAGACCCTCACGAAATGGTTGTTCAATGCTCAAGATTGAACTGGAGCAAACTCTGCCCGTGCTAACATTGCTTCAAATTCCCCAAACAACTGCCAGTCCTCAAAAAAGGAAGAAAATACTATCAAAAAGTGAGCTCTAGTCACAATGGCCACCTAACTTATACAGCCTCACCTGCATAATTCTTAGAATCAATCAGGGATTGTACATGGTTACATACACTAAATAAATATACTAGGGCTCAACTTAATGGCAATCTTATTTTCCTCACATAACAATTCAGAACTGGTGGGGGGCCCAGTTTCTTTCTTTGTGTTTAGCCATCCTTAGTCTGTGGCTTTAGCCCTTCTGAATGACTCCTCGTGGTCACAAGATGGCTCCTGCACATCCAGCATTTCATCCACATTCCAGGCAAGATGACTGAAAGGGCAGAGGGCAAAGGCAAATGGCCACAAAGTAGCTTTTTTAAAAAGCACTTTCCCAGACGCCTTATTTAGCGATTTCCACTTATATCTCATTGGCCAGAAATGTGCTACGTGCCCTCCTCTAGCTGCAAATGATAGTAGCAAATGCATTAAAACAACAACAACAACAACAACTGGATATATTACCACCCTGAACAAAAGTGGGGTGCTTTTGCAGAAAAGAGGTGGCAGAGTAATGGAAATTGTGTAGGTATTCAAGTGTGAGCCTCTTCCTTTTGCACAAGAAAAGCAATTTTCCCAATTTTCAGACCTAAAGAATATATCCCCAACCCCATGTTCCATGTTCCTACTTTAATCCAGATGGAGTTCTAGGGTAGTGAGAACAGCAGGTACAGAAGCTCTGAGTGGACAGTGAGAAAGAGCCACGGAACATGAGCATGTGGGACAGAAAATAATTGCAGATGAGTTTTGCTTAGTTGTATTTTTATGTGATTGTTCAAATCAGCATTGCCAGGCTTACATTTCGAGAGGGTAGGGATTGTGACTGCTTAATTTCTGTATATAAAACCCAAGCTGCATGAACCTCGTACAGGCAGTTGCTAATAAATGCCTTTCCCAGAAATGATGATAAACATGTGAAGCCGCTTGATTGCATTGTCCTTTTTGATGAACGTGTGTTTATGACCCACATTCGGAAGCCTGGAAATAGCTGCCAGGCTCATCCAAGTTTGTGCTGGGTAATTGAATGCAGCAATCCTGCAAATGGCTTCTCCTAAATCATGCTTCAAGCTTTAAAAAAATGATACTGAAACAATGAATAATCCTTTTGTTCTCTCCAGAGATGCCCCTAATACATGTTTTTCATTCCTCACCCTCGATGTGACTAACCATCCGTGCAACCAGAACTGTTCCACCTTGAGGGGAAGTGACGGGGTCTGTTCAGCTTCTCTTGAGATCCATCACCCTGTGTCCTCTCTTCTCTCCTCACCAGATGTAGTCTTTATGGCAGGCAGTGAGATCCCAAATGTTGTATCTGCGTTCTGCTAGATAGGGCCTGAGGTGCCCGGAGGGCTTTATGCTTAGTGAGCCCGGTAAATTTATTCAGGTTCAATAATTTAAACAGGCCTTTGAGGTAAGCGTTTGGTCTATTTTTGTAAAGGGCCCAGTCTTTCAGGTTCCTGCTCCCTTCCTTCCCTTCTCCATGGCATCTGGTGAGGGTATGAGAGAGGTGCATAGGGCACTGGAGGGGAGACAGGGTAACCCTGATCATTCGTGTTCCAGCTGGTCTTTGCTGCAGTGGGGACTGTCCTCAGACAGTGACCACTGCGATATGACTGTTCCGGTCTGGCTCTTCTCCGGGGTTTGCGGCTGAAACCTGGGGCCTGGCAGCTCACGGCACACACTTGCTCTTGTTTTGGGCAGGCCTTGGGAACCTGCCCTGGCCAGCCTGTCTACCCCCACGGCCACCACATTGCTTTCTTCATCGCACTTACTTATGCATCCATCTACCTGTCTCTTGCCTGGCTTTCTCTACTAAAACTTCAAGTCCCTTTCAAGATTATTTACTTAGGGGTCTCCTGTCCCCTGGGGATGTGGACAGTTACATCCTTCTCTAGTTCTGTCTGTGTCTCTATCCCCACCTCCGGGCCCAGACCTATATGTGTACCAATCTATATCGATTAAGATCATGGACTCTAAAACCTACCTTCCTGTGTTCAAATCCTTGTTCTGCTACTATTAGTTGTGCACACCTGGCAAGTTACTCAGTCCCCCTATGCCTCGCTCTCCTTATTTGTAAAATAGGGAGGATAAAAGTGGCTACCATATAGGTTGTGAGAAACACATAAGTTCCTAACCGGAGGGCCTGACACACGGAAAGCACCATGGAAGTATTTGCTGCTGTTTTACCAACTGCCTTTCCTACTAGGATGTAAAGTTCAGGAAGGCAGAAGCTTTGCCTGTCTTTTTTATTGTTCTATCTCCAGATCCCTGTGCAACGAAGAGGCACCTCATCACCATTTGTGGGATGAAGGAATAAACGAAAGTATCAAGAAACAAAAAAGAGAAAAACACAATATATTCCCCAAAACATTACCACCCTATGAAACTCCCCCTGGTACGATATATGTCACCCTCAAGATTATCTCCTCCTGTTTAGTGCTCTCCTAGGAAGGTGAGAACTAGATCTTAGTGGTTAATGAATTTTCGTATCTCCAAATTACCCTTCCCCTGGTGGGCAGCCTGGGGTCTGGGGAAGTCCCACCCCCTGATACTCAGGAGTCCTACTCTTTCTGTTGCAGGATTTCTCAGCCTTTACTCCCCACTGTTGTTGGTCACGCTGTTTGGGACAAGGAAGAGGTAGACCAGACGAAGAGTGGTGGGCAGCAAAGCCAAGTTTATTGAGCAATAGTGCGAAGCTCCCGGAGAGGGAGGGGACCCGAGAGGGCCGCAGTTGGAGTGTCTAAGTTTAGGGGTTTTTATGCGCTCCTTTGCGGAACTATCTTAAGCAATCAGAGTGGGCTGAGTCGTGCCAATCAGGGCTTTGGTCACGTATCTGTCTACCTCTTGGGCTAATCTGCTGATGGTCTTTTTTGGCTGATATCTGGGGGCTTATGTCTTAACTGTCCCTTGCCCGTGATAGTGACAGATGCTTTGTGGTTGTCTTATTTTAGGACATTTTGCAGAAGTCATTTCTGCAAAGGCTGTAAAACGGAATACTAGTGTGGTCCTGTCTAAGCTGCAAAACAGGATGTAAGTGCTGTTTTATCTTAGCTGTTCTGACTCCATATTTTCTTGTTGGGGACCCTGGTCCTGACTACCTCACTGTCCAACGAACTCCTAACATTTCCTCACAGAGCGTGAACACTGTTCTCTCCTACTGCGAGGGGAGTGGGGGCCGGGTGCTTAGAATGTCATGTTTCGCCTGTGCGCATCTGCGCCTGTGTATTAGTGAGGAAGGCAGACGACAACGAGCAGCTCTCACTACCTGTCAGCAGCCATTTTCAAACCCATGCCTTCTTTCCTCCTGCGATGGTCTCTTGCCAGTTCCTGGTCTTCTGTGTCTGGCTGGAGAGAGACTCGGTCCTGGCCGAGCGAGCTCTCCCCAGGGCTCTGTGGCATCTACCACTGTGCCCTCAGAACATCCCAGTGGCTGCTCTTGTTCCAAACATGCCCCAGGTCACCCCATTATTGGTAAGGGGTGCTGCTTATGGAAATGAGCTTCATTTCTGATAAGAGGCTCAGAATCCAAAGCAATCTCTTTGAATTTGAACCGAATTTGAATTGTGATGAATCCTTTAATCGCGTCTCAGTCTGCTTTCTGCTGGCTTTCCTCTCGCTGCTTCCTCAGGGCATGGCACACCCCTCAGCCGGACTTCGCTCAAGATGACTTGGATGTAATTTTTAAAATAGGAGTTTGTAGGGGCACCTGGCTGCTGCAGGCAGTTGGGCGTCAGACTCCTAGTTTGGGCTCAGGTCATGATCTTGAAGCGGGAGAGCTAGGTTCTTGTCTCACGGAGTCCAAGAATGAATCTCGTGGACTAAGGAGAGTGAGTAAAGCCTTCGAGTTTTTATTAAGCAAGAGTACAGGAAGAAAAGCTCTCAAGAGTGAGAGGGGTCCCGACAGGGTTGCCACTGAAGGCTTTTAGGGTTGGTCTTTTATTGAAAGCTAACCAGGGAACTTAAATCTTTTTAATTTGTTGACGGCACCTTTGTGTAAGCAAGACTAGTGATAATATCTTTAATGGCTTACTTCTTTTTAGGGTCTGGTTATTTTCGGTTGAGGACAGGAGACTGTCATAAATAAGACCCTCCCCACCCCGCCCAGACACCTAGGGGCAGGGTGGTCTGGTGTGTTCCCTTATCACTGATTTCCTTACACCTCTGCATTTTTGGGATTTCTGTGAGCCTGATCGCTTAGCCCCCATCTATCTCTCCCTACCTAACCCTGCTTGTCCCTTACTCAATTTCAGGGTCGCGAGATCGATCCCCACTAGGGGCTCCGCATGCAGACACTGCGCTCAGTGTGGCATTTGCCTAAGACTCTCTTTCCTCTGCATCTCCCCCACCCCCAAATAAATAAATAAATAAATAAATCTTTTAAAAAATAAAGTAGGAGTTTGTAATCAGTCCACAAGGCATAGAAGTCAGCCCCACATGTTGCAGGGGAGGGTTTGACCACTGTCTGATCCCACCCAAGTGAAGCGTTAGGGCTCCACCCCTCTGAATATTAAGGGTCCTGATTCTGTTCAGTGGTGTCCTGGGGCACCAATGATGTGTTCCCATGTCAAAGTTTGGAATGGCTGGAATTGAAGTGTAAGTGGGTTTTCTTCTGCTGGGAAAACCACAGGCATCCTGCAAGCCCCTGTTGACAGAAGGCTCTCACCCGACAGCAAAGAAAAGAATGATGAAAGTGACTTCTCCATCTATGTGCTCCCAAGGGCATATGCTGATCTTTAGATGTTGGCTTGGCGTTTCATGTGGCCAGGAGTAAAGAGAGCCCCTCTTCTGCTTGCTAGAGTTTTATATTATTCATTAATTGGTTCTTTTTAAAAGGCAGTAAGAGAGGGATTCTCTCTGGGAAAAAGATACATAAAATTTTCTGCAATTAAAAAAATGGTTATTTTTTTCCTGAGGGATTATGCATACTTGCTACTGTGAAATATTTCCATTAGAAATTAGAGTAATGGTTATTTAATAAGATGTTAACCACGCCGATTCTTTGCCCTCTGCTGAGGTCACTTTTGTTTCAAAAGTCTGGATGGTGGAGAATCCCTGCTCTCCATCAGACCCCTTTCTTAGGAGAGGCAAACATAGGGTCTTCCGTGGGCGAGCTCTGTGGATATGACTTGGCTGCTGTTTCCAAAAGGACGAGGTGACCCAACCTTCTCTTTTAAAACCCAAGCTATTGTCTGTAATGACATCTAATTTCAATTTTTCTTTTTTCATTTGGGGTCCTTAAAGGGGAACTTCTACCTTACAGTAGAAACATTACCCTATAGCAAGCTTACGAAATTCTTCAAAAGAGAGCAAAAGGTTGTAAGTGATATTGCAGAACTATTAACATTTTTGTTTCTTTTTCTTACCATTTTTGTTAGGAAAAGAATATCATAGAAATTCTGGTGGTCATGTATCCCCTGGTGTGTACTGTATGCTTTAGGAAAGTAAGATCAGGAAACTGGAACAGAGAGAGATGGGGAAAAGGAGTTCCTATTTTAGATAGGATGGTCAGCTATGAGAGGCTGATATTTCTGAGGAGATCTGAAGGTAGTGAGGGACTGAGCGATGAGAAAGCAGGCAGAGGGAATGTGACTGCAAAGGCCCTGAGGTGAGAAGGTGGGAGCATGGTGATCTCCTGATATGATTCCCCCAACTTGGAGCCTTGGAGCAGGCCGTCTTCTCTCCAAATCAGGGTTCTGGGCCCCCATCTCTGACCTCTTTTCCTATTCCCATGCACTCCCCCAAATCTCTGGGAAGCGGGGCCTCTTCCTCCTCTTCTCTCTGCTGGAAGCCATTGCTTTGGTGTTAGCTGTGTACCTTGCTTTCCCCCTCCTCCCCACCCCTGAAATTTTAATTCATAAGGCCACTTGTGGAAATTTTTTTAAAAGATGAAATTGTCTCCATGTCTTTTCATTTTAGCTATAACAATCCTGCTTCTCTTTGAGGCAGTGTGAATGCCTCACCTAGCTGTCTATAGTCACATACAAGGCAAAGGGTTGGGCGGAGGACATAGAGAATAACAGCGTATTGCCTTGGCCTTTCCTGCCCCCCACCCAGTTGCTGGAGCTGTGCTTTGTGTACCTTTAAGTAGACAAATCTGCCTTCTGGAATCATGACCTATGACTTGCCGATTTCCAAAAGCAATGGCTTTGTTCTTAGTCCTCATCCTACAGGGATTTTTCTACAGAATCTGACACGGTGGGCCACATAATGCTGCTGGCAATGGACTACCTCACAACTAACTAGCTCATTATTTTCAAGCGCATACGCTGAGTGCCAACCATGGACAGGTGCCGCTGCAGATGCTAGGTGTGCAGGAGAATCACACACACGTCCCGTGCCACGAGTAACAGTCCTGGGCGGGGGGGGGGGGAGGTTGGCAGCTGAGGGGCAGAGGGTACTCAGGGAGTGTGCAGGAGGGGTTCCTCGCCTGACCTGGGGCTGGCGCCGGGAAAGTGTCCCTGGACGTCTGAGTGTGAGTGTGCAGACTCTAATTTCACACAGTGCTGGTCCTCGTCCTGCCTGCCCTTTCTGCGCACCTGCCTGCCTCTGCCAGCTTGTCCTACTCTCTCGATTGGGCACTTTATCTGAGTGCTTTCTGGCCACATTATCTTTCCATATTGTCTGCCTTACAGGTTTTCTCTTTCCTCATACTTCTACCGTACATAAATCCCACATCCCTATCTTCAATCTCTGTTTGGCTCCAAAGTCCGCCCTTGACTCACCTGCTCTTTCCAGCTCCTCACTTTCGCACTTCTTGGAATCTCCTTCCTTCTGACGTAGTTCAGCCTCATTTGTGAATCAACCTTGACCAATGTTTCCCTGCTACTTTCAAAGTACTGTTGGGAGAGACAGTCTACCATAGGCATCGAGCATCCCTGCATGTTCTGAGTGTGATGAGAATGCAAGGCCCTGATGGTTCTTCACCTTGGCCATTCAGGCCTATGTTCACAGCAAGCAGCCATGAGGGATGAGGTAATGCCTCCTCCCAGACAAAGACCAGGCTTGCTTCTGTGCATATAGAAACAGTGAATTTCCCAGCTGAGTGTTCCTCTCACATAACACAGTGCTCTGCATGTACAAGCATCCTGGATGGGTCTGTGGTGTCATCAATACGGAGTTTGGGGAGGCACAGGGAAACCCTGCAAACCAACACCAAGCTCTGGCTACTTCTTTGGCCATATATAATGAATAGCACTTTGGTCTCTGACCCAAGGGTCTCATGACTTTTGCCAGCATCCATGGAAGACCAACTTGCCAGCTTGTAAGTAGGGTAAAATTTCAGGGCCTGCATAGTTCTTAGCAAGTTCTCCCTCTAAGACGCTAACTCCAGCGTACCATTTGGGATTGCTAAGCAACCAGGTTGCTTCTTAGGCCCTGAATGGCTATTGAGCACTGGGTTTTCTCCATTATGCCCTTTCCCACCATTGTTGACCTGCTGCAGCTCTCCTCTGGGCTTAAGATGAATGTTCCCCACTCAGTTCCTGTCCTGGAATTCTGTCCCTTCCTGTTATTCTTGTGTGTTACACCTTCTGCTGGTCGCTAATGACTGGATTAGAAAGCAGAAGGGCTTGGAAAGTCATTCTGTCTTAAATGAGAAATAATGTGGGCTCAGATGCAGCTCTCTTTGACACACAAACTGAGATTGAATCTGCCGTAAGAGAACTCCCACTTCTGACTGTACACAGAGAGTTACCATATAGGCTGTAGGTAATACTCATGCTTGCTAAACCTTTTATTTGCACAGTGGGTTCACTTAAGTAAGTAAGTAAGTTTCCATCTATTATCTCATCTCACCTCAAGATAATTGGGAGGTAACTATGACAGGTAATCCCAACGTTGCAGATAAGAGAGCCAGGACTGGAGGATTAAGTGACCTGCTCAAGGTCAAACAACTAGGGAGCAGCAGGACTAGGATGAGAGCTGGTGCTGCTCATCGCCTGGCTGGGCCTTTCCTGCTGAATCTTTATCATGGTTACATAGTTCAGTACATAGATCACTCTTAACCACGGAGTCAAACACTGCACACACTCAGATGGACACTATTAATGTTTAGTAATTTTAAGGAAATCTGACATATTTTGCCTTCCTAGGGGCAAGTAAAATAAATTACTGAAGTGCTACTATGCCTCTCTAAAAAGGGAAGGTATTTATGTACCGATATGGAATGATCACGATGAAATATTCTTTTTCTTTTTCAAGACACATTGATTCAGCATCATGATCAGACTCTTACATTTAGCAATCAACAGCATGGGTGCAAAAAAAAAAAAATCTACCTAAAAATCCTTTGTTGGAATGCTTTACACTTTCCACAGAACAGATACTAAAATAACCTGTTAGACAATTAGTCACAAATCCAGTCCTCGAGGTTTTTGCCCAGACACATGAGTATTGTCTGAAACCTGTCTTCTTTGCAGTGAGGCTGTGCCACCACTGTGCTAGGCTGACATCACAAGTCTGTTGTAACCGGCAGCTTCCCTGTCACTTCTCTGGCCCTCCTCTCCTGCTCAGCTTTGCTTCCTGGCAGTCATGAACCCCACTGCCACGGCCAGAGTTACTGCTGCCATGGGAACGGCCTGAGCTGCCTTGGTTCCACGGTTTGACAAGGTATTAGCCTCCACCAGCACAGGGGCAGAGCTTCTGCCTCTAAAATGTCCTCCTTTCGTGGGTCCAAAATTTGAAGTTTGATTGTTGTCATTGCCAAAATCATTACAGCTCCCACTGCCTCCAGAGCTGTGCTTCCATCATTACCAAATCCGTAATAGCCATCCCCAGTGCCACCGTATCTGCCACCACCTCGACTGCCACAAAAGCCACCTCGCCCACTGAAGGGTGCTCAACCAAAGTTAGCATTCCCACCAAAACCATCTCCACAGCCACTACCAAAATTTCCACAACCACTTCGACTTCTTTGGTTGGTTGAATCACTAGCTATATCTTGCTTAAATAGGGCTTTTCTTACTTCACAGTTGTGACCATTCGTAGTATGGGATTTTTTTTTTTTTTGTGAGACAGAGAGAGAGAGACAGAGACAGAGACAGAGACAGAGAGAGAGAGAGCATGAGTGGGGAGAGGGAGGGGCAGAGGGAAACACAGAGAATCTTAAGCAGGCTCTACACTCAGGGTGGAGGCTCCAGAGATCCTGAGATCATGACCTGAGCCAAAACCAAGAGTCCGATGCTCAACTGACTGAGCCACCCAGGTATTTTTGAATGACAATCTTGTCTACAGAGTCATGGTCATCAAATGTTACAAAAGCAAACCTCTCTTCTTGCCACTGCCTTGGTCAGTCATGATTTCAATCACTTCAATTTTCCCATTCTGCTCAAAATAATCTCTTGGGTGGTGTTCTTCAGTGTCTTCTTTCATGCCACCAACAAAACTCTTTCTCATAGTTAAGTGGGCACCAGGTCTTTGAGAATTTTCTCTTGAGACAGCCCTCTTTGGTTCCGCAACTCTTCCATCCACCTTGTGTGGCCTCGCATTCGCGGCTGCATCCACTTCCTCCATAGGGGCATCTGTGACAAACCCGAAGCCTCTGGAACACTTGGTGTTTGGGTCTTTCATTACCACACAGTCCATAAGTGTTCCTCTTTGCTCAAAATGGCTCCTCGGACTCTCATCAGTTGTTTCAAAACTCAAACCTTTGATGAAGAGCTTCTGCAGCTGTTCAGGCTCTTTGGGAGACTCTGACTTAGACATGATGGCAGTGGGAGGGGAGACTTCAGCAATGCTCACTTGGCGGCATCCACAGACAGAAAGGAGTCATCCAACGAATGTATTTCAGGAATATTCTTAATACTTACCATTTTGACATATTTTAAGACTACAAAAAGTTTCAAAAATTGTGCAGAAAGTTCCTGTGTGCCAGGAATTCCCTCTTCACCCAGTTTCCCCAATGATAGCATTATATGTAACTGTAAATGATAGCTTTATACATAACTGTAAATTGACATTGGGACAATACTATTAATTCATATAAATACTTCACTTGGGTTTCTAAGAAATAGTTTCAAATATCTGAGATAGTGAGTGTATAGTATGCATCCTATTTATTTTTAAAAAGAAGGGAAAGATGTATATGTATTTATTTGCTTCCAAATACCTAGACTATCTCTTAAAGGATATATGGAAATCAGACACATTGCATTGCATGCAGGAGGACCTGGGTAGGTAGCAGGGTGCCAAAGAGGTAGAGAGTATTTGAACTGTGTGTTCTTTGGTACCAATCCATCTATTTTTAAAAAGGAAATGAGAAATCTTTCAGAGTATTCATACAAAATAATCTTTAAGTTACATTTTTAAATGAAAAACACAAGGTAAATAAGTGTGTAGCAGCTCTTTTACAAAAAAGAGGAGGGGAGGAGCTGTGTGTCTTTGCCTCCAAGTGCACAGATTTCTCTGGAAGGATATATATGAAACTGGTAACATTGGTTTGCCTCCAGGGATTAAAATGGGCAGACAGAAGTGGGAGGGAGACCTTTTTACCTTGAAATTTGTACCTTTTAAATTTAGACTGTGTGAATTTATTTCCTTTGCAACAAAATAAAGGAAATTGAAAAAAAAATAAACCCTAAAAATAAATTGGTTTTACCTTATAATTTTTTTTCTTCTAAAATACTTAGTGGCTTTTCAGTTACTCTCTGGCTAAAATCCAAATTTCTTACCTTGACATTTAGGTTCTTTTTATAACTTGGTCTCATTATTTCCTGCCTAGAGCTTTCTGTTTCACCTACTGTGTTTCATTTTCTCTCCTCATAATCATGTACTTTCTGGCATTTCTTTATTCTTCTCTTCCTGCTCCCCAGCCATCAGAAATCAGCTCAGGCTCACTTCTGGAAAGTTGTCCCCCAACAGTCCAGCCCTCTGGGATTTCTCTCTCTTCCAAATTCCTGTAACAATGTTTTGTCTGCCCTATACATTTTGCTCTTAACCCATACTCTCTTGTCTTGTAAATGGTATGCATACTCTATCCCCAAATAAGATTACCAACTCCTTGTGGACAGTGGCTAAGTATGTAAGTTTTCTAAAATTCCCTTTTCCTGGCAGAATCTTACACTAGGGTGATCACAGTGATGCTTTTTTTTTTTTTCCAATTCTGTGGGGTTTTTAAAAAGCCTTATTTATTTATTTTAGGGAGAGAGAGAGAGAGAGAGAGAGAGGGCAAGAGCATGCATGGAGTGGGGAGGCAGAGGGAGAGGGAGAGAGAGAATCTCAAGCAGACTCTACACTGAGCACGTAGCCCGTTGCAGGGGTTCAATCTTACGACCCCAACATTATGACCTGAGCTGAAATCAAGAGTTGGTGGCTTAACTGACTGAGCCACCCAGGTGCCCCAAATATTGATATATTTTTTAATATAACATCTCTGGAAAACAAGATACATGATAAAAAATGATTTGTCTTTTTCATTTTGGCTCATATATTTGGCTGCATTTTGGAAAACAGGCCCTATTTTCCTGGTAACCATGGTGAATTAATTAGCTTTTCTGATATGTTATCAGCTGGTTTTTGAGGTTCTCGTTTTGAGTAAGTGACAGAGTTGGATTCAAATCCTGGCAGGTCGGAACTCAGAGCTGCTTGACTTCTAGCCTACATTCTTTTCTTCATAGCAAGAGATGTTTGCTAACTTCCTTCCATTACAAAGCACTGTATTTAGATTTAGTGAAGACAGAATGTAAAACCTCTTCCTCCAGGAGCTTACACGCTATCACGTGTTGCATCAGTGTGTCCTTTGTCCATTTTATGGCTGCCTACATAGTAGGTGCCACCAGATCTCAGGAGGCTCCTCATGGGTAGCCTTAGAGCTAGAGAGAAACTTCTGGAAAAGATCAGTCTTTGAATCTGAAGCAGTAAGAATGAGGAAGAAAACAATGAACAGTAATAGCTTATTTTTTTTTTTTACTAAATCTTCACTAGATACTATATTTCAGCCATCTTGTCTCTCATATTATCTTTGCACTCTTGTGACCCTCTTTTGCAGATGAGATAAGAAACACGACGGTGATCACACAACAGAGTGATAGAGCCAGGATCCAAATACAGAGCTTTGGCACTCGAATCCTTTTGTTTCATCTTGACTTGATGTTATTCTTTTTCCGCAAATTAGTCACATGGACAAATAACTTATTAATATTCTTGCCTTACTCGAAGTAGATCATAAAATCTTTAAGTGGAAGGCTGTACCTTATTTTCTTGTTTCTCCACACATAATTATCCACAGCAGGGGTTACTGCACACTGTACTCAATATGCCAGAAAAATATATGGAAAAATGCATAAAAAACTATTATGGCTTATAAATGTGATGCGAATAAGACTTTGATATTCAGATTTGAAATTCAACAAATCAACTATGTACCGGGCAGTGTGAGGGGGCTATAAAGAGCATGAATATTAGAAGACTAGAAATGAGGTCTGTGAAATGCCTGGCACAGGGAGATACCCAATACATGGTACTTAATTAATACATTTATACTCTCTGATTTAATTTTTCTCACACGCAACCCTGTTAGGTAGTGCATTAGTCCGCCCAGGCGGCCATAACAGAACACCACAGACTGGGCGGCTTAAACAATGGACATTTATTTTCTCACAGTTCTGGAGGCTCCAGATCCCAGATCAAGGTGCCAACAGGCGAGGCCTTTCTTCTTGGCTTACCAATAGCTCCCTTCTCTCTGTGTCCTCATGTGGCCTTTCCTCTATGCTTGCACGTGGAGAGAAAGCTCAGGCATCTTTTCTCTTAGAAGGACACCAGCCCTATCAGACGAGGACCCCACACTTCAATTACCTCCTTAAAGGCCTTACCTCCACACCCCTTCACTAGGGTTGAGGCTTCAACATAAGCATTTTGGGGGGATACAGTTCAGTCCATAATGATAGTTACTCTTCCCATTTTACTAATGTGGCGATAGATATTCAAAGAAATGGTCCTGTTCTTCCAGGAAGCCTGGCTGTGCTGTCAGATATTTTTTGATGACCCATATTTCCATAGGTTTCTCCCTCCTTGCAACCAAAAAAAAATCCTCAACCATCTCATCCTTTCTGGAGGTTTTTTGTTTGTTTGTTTTTTCTCCCCTAAGAAAGGAGTCAGTAGCATCTTTTCTTGGGATGGTGCTGTTGAAACCCTGACAATTTTCCCCCCTTATTTTCTTACCATTATGCCTTCACCTCTCTTCTGTTATTTTATAATTAGCTGAGGTCACAGGGGTTACAATGTAATTGATTAGTTCCACTTTCCTCTACATCACAGAACAGGAACCACGATATGGCCAGGCTTACCAACTTTGAAACAAAGCTGGGAAGGGAAGGTTGTTCAGCATACAACAAACTCTAGGTGGCATTAGCTTGTTTCCCTCTCACCAGAAATCATGTTATTCTCAATCTGAGGACTATGATGTCGTTATAATTCAATATTCTCTACTTCATGGCTTCTGCCTCCTCATGCCTTCTACTGCTTGATGCCATCTATTCTCTCTGTCTTACCAGCTTCAGTCAAACTGATATTTCTTTCCGTCTTGAGTTCAAATCTCACTTAGGGAGGATCTGATCTGGCTCAGCCAGTCAGCATTCCTTTAAGTTACTGGTCATCCCTTTAGGTTTTGGTCTAATCATATGTGTTGCTCCAGTACAATGGAAAGAGTTCTTTTATCTATCACAGCTTAAGGAACGTATTCTTTGTGAATATACAATGGCTTTTTCTTCTAATATTGTGTTTATGTCTCTTCTATAAGGCAATCTAGTGTTGTGGTTGACATTCAAGTTCTGGATTAAGAGTGTCTGGATTTACACCCTACTTCTACCGCTTACCAGCCATCTGAACTTGAGGAAATTTACTTCACTTCCCTCTGCCTCAATTTCCTCATCTATAAAATGAGAATGAAAATACAGCCTCATAGAGCTGTGAGGATTCAATGAGTTAAGGCATGTGAACACTTAGCACAGTGCATGCATATAGTAAGTGCCTGCTAAGTATTAGTTATCATTTTTTTAAGTAGGTACCACACCCAGCGTGAGCCCAACATGGGACTTGAACTCATGACCCTGAGATTGAAACCTGAGACGCTTAACCAACTGAGCTACCCAGGTGCCCAAGTTACCATTTCTAATTGAGTATTCTTGCTCACTAGGAAGGAGAATGTGAGTTCTTTTGCTAAGGATATCTCTAATTGTAAATTTACAAATAAGCATTTTAGATACACGCTCTGTGGCTGATTAAGCAGCGTGATTAACTAAGGCTGTTAGTTCCTGATGAAATTCATTCACCAATTCTAGAAGTGTTTATAATACAGTCATTGGGGATGTAAGATTAATGAGACAGAGTCTCTACCTATGATCTACTTGGGGAGATAGGCATTTAAATAATAATAAATCAACTCAAAAGTGGCAGCACAGAAAAACAGAGTGTTCGACTTGCCCTAGACAGGAGCAGGAGCAAGTCAAAGGAGATTACTCTTGGAGGAGATACTTGACTGGCTCTTAAAAAAGAAAAGGTTGTGGGAAAGCATGTCTCTCGAGGTAATAGCGGAGATGAGAGATAATATGATACTTTCAAGGACCATATAGGTTGTGCAAAGAATCTTTTATCCTAAAGGCAATGGGGAGTCCTTGGGGGGTTTTATTTTGTTTTAAAATCTACCTTTATTGTTTTTTCTTTTGATAAAAGTCGCATTTGCATATTATGAAAAGCAATGAACACACTACAGATATATACATGGAAACTGAAGATTTCCAATAATTCCTTCCCTTGTCCCCTGAAATAACTATTACTGCAAAGAGTTTGGAGTATATTTCTCTGTTTTTCTTTCTCTCTATGCATATAGTAACAAATAGAGGGTGATTATTACTATAACAGGAGAGGAATCTCTTATGAGTGCTTTTTATATGTCTTTTAATGATTTAGTACTGAAGTTTTGCAGCAGGATATTAAGTTCGGAGGGAAAACTGGAGAGGCCAAGTCTGAAGAAAGGAAGTCAATCTCTACCTCCATAGATAAAGTTGAATTTCTGGACCTGCAAACACTCATCAAGGCCAGCTAAGTTCCATGCTCTCTTTGAATTATTTTCTGACCATCTCAGCTCACAGTGCTAGCTCTCCCCTCCTAAAATTCATCTGTCTTCCCATCATGTTGTGTATAACTTTATTATGGAACTTAGCACATTCACATGACCCTGGAATCATCTGTTTACTCTTGTCTGTTCCACTCAAGTATGAAATTCTTAAGGGGGATGCCTTTAAACACAATCTTATATCTCTAGTTCCTAGCATTCGGTAAGGCTCAATGTATGTTTGATGAAGGCATATGACTTTGGTTTTGTTAAGCCCAACTGACAGAAATATATCTTTACTACTTATGTATCAGGCATTTGGATAAAAATATTAGAAAGTTTCCTTATGTGTGTGTGTGTGTGTGTGTGTGTGTGTGTGTATATATGTGTGTGTGTATATATATATATGTGTGTGTGTGTATATATATATACTATATATATATGTGTATATATATGTGTATATATACTATATATAGTGTATATATATATATATATATAGTAGTTCTCATTTTACACATACAGCAGTCACAGGTTATTATCATGAAGATGAGCCAAGCACAGGAATAGCCATAAAGCCAGGGGAAATTTTCAGGTGCCACTGGGCACAGTCTGAGTTTGACAGAAAATGATATAATGTATCTTGGGGATAATCCAGGAAAACCTCAGGGACAAGGCCTTATAAATCTCTTACAGCTTTAGAAATGAAGAAGTCCTAGCTAGGTCAAAAGCTCAAATAACAACAGTGGTCAGGCAGTTACTGAATCAAAAGTTGGCAATGCTGGCTACACATTAGAATCACCTGGGAAACTTCAATGGCAATCCAATGGCCAGGTCCTACCCCTAAGTAATCAGAATTGCTAGGAGTATGTCTTTAAATCTCCTCAGGTGAATTTTATGGGAAGCCACGGGTGAGAACCACTGCAATTCTAAACCAATGAGGACAAGATGGGTGAACAGGTGTGTCATTTCCCAATTACTCCCGCTGATTGTTGCAATGATCTGCCAGCTTCTTTAAAAGTGCAGATTTCCATGTGTAATTTCCCAAACTTTAAAATGTTGGCAAGTAATTTATAATGTTCAAACAAAACAAATAGGGGCGCCTGGGTGGCACAGCGGTTAAGCGTCTGCCGTCAGCTCAGGGCGTGATCCCAGCGTTATGGGATCGAGCCTGCTTCTTCCTCTCCCACTCCCCCTGCTTGTGTTCCCTCTCTCGCTGGCTGTCTCTATCTCTGTCAAATAAATAAATAAATAAATAAATCTTTAAAAAACAAAACAAAACAAATAAGAAAAACAACCAAACACCGCGGGAGTCAAAGAAAACATGGACAGGGTCCAGTTCAGCCTTCGCTTGAAGAAACTGATACTGTAAGAGGTTAAGTGACTTGTCCAAGATTACATAGCAAGTCAGCTAAGAGGACTAAAACACACTCCTTTTGAATTTAATGTTCCTCCTATGTCAGGCAAGGAACACCTGGAGGTGCACTTTAAAAAAGGGTAAGACTGTGGGAGGAAAAAGGGCGTTTCAGGCTGAAAGAAGCTGAAGTGCACTACCCTCAGGATCCCGCAATCATCAAAAACACGTGATTCCAAAAACGTAGGGAAAGTAAAGATGAGACGCTGAGCGGGGAGAACCAGACACGCATGCGCCGTCCGCACGTGGCGCCGTAGAGGGGAGAGGCAGGTCGGGACGGGAGGTGAATTACGACCTCTGCTGGCGACGCTCACGACTCCTGCCGTAAATGCCCTGCTCGGCGCGTGCGCATCTCCTTTCTTATTCGGATTCCCTACGCTGCTGGCGGTTATTGAGAGTTCTCGCTGCGCCGCCCCGGCCGTCGCTATGGTGAAGCTGAGCAAGGAGGCCAAGCAGAGGCTGCAGCAGCTTTTTAAGGGCGGCCAGTTTGCTATCCGCTGGGGATTTATTCCTCTCGTGATTTACCTGGGTCAGTAGGAGAAGAACCTGGGAGGAGCCGGGAGGAAGGGTGTGCGGAGGCCTTGTCTCCATTTTTGGCTTTCTAGGGCGGAAGAGCAAGACCCGACCACGCCGTGCACGTCCTTTGGTGTTGTGTAGTTAGTGGGGTCGGTCTAACCTGAGTTCGCCTTCGTCTGTTCTTTACTGTTTTTTATGGTCTTTAACAAGTCACGTAATCCCTCCCATTCTGTTTTTCCATCTGTAAAATGGAGGTGACCTACTTTTGAGGATTTTTGGGAGAGTTAGACGACCTCATGTATTTGAAAGCGACTCATTCACCCTGTCATTAGGTGGGTTTTCGCGGCATTTGTCCTCACCTCTTCAGGTGGTCGTAAGTGGAAAGAGGCCTGTAGACCTCGTGGGTATGCCACTACCTTGAAGTATGATTGACATTAGTTGTTGGATTTCTCTGCTTCTCGGCTGTACAATGAAGGCTTTCGATGATTTTTGTTATAGATCCCATTTTATAGGTGAGGAAATCGAGTCAGAGAGAAATTTTGTTCCTTGCTGAAGACCCCACTGTTAAGTGGGGACCTTTGAACTCAAGTAATGGAACATAACGGCACTTACTCTTAAGCACTATGCCATGCCCTACCACAAAGGTTTGTAAGTGCTCAGGCAAATATTTTCACCTAAGGCTGCACATTGGGACTTTATCCTATTTCTAACCTACAGTAGTTTTTCCTTTTTAATATTTTTTAAGTATAGTTGACACACAATGTTAGTTTCAGGCGTACAGTGGAAAGGAAAAAGCCCCAGCTCTGTCAGTTGGGCATAAAGTTTGAAATTTTCTAAAACTAAATTGCACACTTTTAAAACACTTTGATTTTTAACAAGGTGCTGCTTCCTATTTATTTTAGGTGTCATGCATTGTTCAAGATAAAGTACAGTCACTCTTAGTCTTGACAGAGCCTTTGATTATGCTGGATGTTTTCTGGGTCGCTGTGGCTCGGATTTCCCCATGAAATGCAAGCCAACTGGTAATCTGGGGATACTTCAGTATCAGGATTTAAAAAGATCTTCTTCCTATCTATTTCAAATGCTTTTTTTTTTAAACATTATTCGCCTAGATTTTAGCAACTTTGTGTAGGTGTCCAGGGTTAGCACACATTAATTATGATAGCCTGGTCTTACAGGCTGTGTTCCCCCTTCTCCTTCTCCCCTCTGCAAGCTTTCAGGTAATGGTAGAAGGGCCCAGTTTAGCTAGTCAAACACTAGGTCTAGCTCTCCTTTTAGCCAAGAAAGATATGGGGGCTTTGATCCTTCCCCTTCTTTGTGCCTCCTTTTTCCGTTGTTGTGTGTATGGGAATCCCGTACACACAACAAAAAGGGGAGGTCCTTTTTTAGCCTACTCTTGCCTTCTTGGTCCCTCTGGTTTCTTCGCTGCTCTATAATTCTTTACATCTACATTACCCTCCCTCTCCCTTTTTTGTGATTCCTTGTCTACAGGCAGAAAGGTGTAGCTAGTTGTTACATTCTGTGTATCAAGGGCTCTGGTTTGAAGAGAATTTTTTTTCCCCACCTGAGAGTTTATTTTTCTTTTTGTGCACACTGTCTGTATTCTCTTTCTTAGGACTACCATTATGGTGATTTTCACCCTAGCTTCCAGCTCGGAAGTAACGTTAGAGCTATCTTTTTAGTACTTCTTCCTTGTTAAACATTGTCTTTTTCTTTTCAGGTCATAGAAATTTAATTTTGTGTCTAATCTAGTTCCCAGGTAGTTTCTTTTTCTTCTCCACCTTAGCTCTCACAAAAACCTACAACTGGATTGAATTTCTTGTGTAATTTAGGTTTATACATAACTTTCAGGGCTTCAGGGAGTACGTGGAAATAATAGTGCTATAAAGTAGAACAGATGGTGACATGATGATAAAAAGTGTGTTTGGACATTGACCAAAACAAGATTTTAATGAATCACCTCTTGGAAGACCATTCTCCGTGGTGTCTTGAATTTCTACGAATCTTTTGAGCAGAGGTTCTGACCACTCTTTGTTCCATATTATCTTTTTAAGGATGTTTGTGGAGTGAACAGCCTTGGAAAATAGTATTTCCTTTTAGAGCAAAGTGCTCACTGCACTTTAGACAGTGCTCACTGCCCATTACAAAAAACTGGTTCTTTAAACTCAGGGTTCTTCTAAAAATGACATTCTGACTGTCGTTACTGCTGGGAGTAATAAACTCTCCTTTGTTTCTGACTCAGGATCTTGTATCTTCTACCAGCATCTGTGAAACTGGCAGTCTACTTTGTTGTCTGAAAATGGAGTAAAATTTCATACCCCCACAGTTCTTGATGCTAACTAATTTTAATCAGCAAATTAGCATATATGTTATCCAGTTAGTTAATAAATGTATTTTAAATGGTAAAAGACTTATTTAGTCATACTTGTAATAAAAGTGTTGACTTAATTGAGTTGTTAAACAATAACTTGGTTTTTTTCACTTTTTTCTTCCGATCTTTCAGTGCTTTATAAAAAGAGGTTTGTAGGGGATAAAATAAGATATCCTCAATTGTTTTTTTAAAAATGTAGTTTAAAAAAAAATCTTTTTGCTCTTTGTAGTCTTTTAGCCAGTATCATTTAGTAGTTGTATCATCTTTTTTTCTGGGTGATGACTAAGAGTGAAAGTGCATGCTTAGGGCTGTGGTGCTAATTGTGTATATAATAAGAATCAGGTTATTTGTCCTCCCTACTGATTAGTCCTGGGCATAATCTCATACTCTAGTTAAAATTCAAGACTGTTCTGTAGCACACACAGATACATTTAGATGGTGCTAGTAGATCATTCTAGCTACCCTAGGTTGATTTGGAAAGAAAGTCTTGATGATAAATATTTTATCTGCTAGGGTTTTAATTACTATTTATTCTCTTTCTCCTCCTTCCCCTTCCCCTTCCCCCCCTAGGATTCAAGAGGGGTGCAGATCCTGGAATGCCTGAACCAACTGTTTTGAGGTACTGCTCTTAACAAATAAACATTTCAGGGCAAATGTTCATCTCTTAGTGCTGAATCACCGGGAAGCAAGAGAGTCGTAGTGGTAGGCATTGTCATGGAGTTGTACTAGTCAGTATGGTTTTGGGCTGTTGGGAAACTGCAGCAGTTTGCAGACCAGTCTAGCTTGTCTTATCAGGTAATTGCTTTCTCTCCGCTTCCTATTTGCGTTTACTATACCATGTTACAACCATAATGAAACATGTACAAGAAAAACAACAAATTTATCATCCTACCACTTTGAAAGGTGGATGAACTCTTTTTAATTACTCATATTTCTGTTTTATCTTCAGATAAATATAGCCTTTTAGATCATTTTGACAAGAATATGTAGAATTTTGTTTTCTTCACCTAAAATTACAGTTGATATCCCATATATTTTTAACTTGTTGATCACTTAAGTTTTTCAGTAGTTTTTACGTAACAGTATAGTGAACATTTTTAGATAGATTTTATAGGTTTTGGTGTATTTACTTATGACATATTCTCATGGGAGTAATAAGTCAAGTGTATGAACATTTATGACCCTGAAAATGCATTGTCAGATTTCTTTCTCAGAAACAGCCTTGCCATTGTTAGATAAGCACTTGGTGAAAACCTCATACACACACGTACACACTATACATATTCATGTAACTCACAAGTGTATGTATATATGTATGCTTGTGAAAGCTGTATGTGTGCATATACATATATAGAGAGGCAGAATCTGAACAGGCAGGTTTGCTCTTTAGGAAGGACTGATATTTGTGGCACGATGATGACCAGGACCTGCACAAGTGCTATGCGATTTCGTCTTGGTCCTCTGTCTTCCAGACCTTTCTTGTGAATTGCCCTAATAGACTTTGCACTGGCTGTTCTAGGTTTTCTGTTTCTTCAAACTCCTACTCTAAGCCACTTTTTTTCTAGACTGGGCAGAAAGTAATAGTAATATCTATAACAGTTACCTACAATGGGTTAGCCCGTTTTAGGTGCTTTATATACAGTATCTCTAATTGTCACTTCCGTACTTCAGAGCAGGTCACGAAGTCGGTAAGATGGTGGGATATGCCTGTTTCCAAAGCCTACGCTCTTTCCACTGGGTTATGTGGGCTCCCCAGATAATCTTACCTCTTTTCTTAGCACAGTGCCATCTGATATGAATTTCCTTCACCCCCTCTGCCTTACAGGCCTCTCCTTTCTCAGAGGAAGGGGTTTTCTTCTCATAAGTTTCCACGGTATGTGCCCTCAATTTGTCCATTCCTAAATTTTATTTTTAAGTAGTATCTACACCCAGTCTGGGGCTCAAGCTTACAACCTGGAGATCAAGAGTCTCACGCTGTATTGACTGAGCCAGCCAGGTGCCCTTCAGTTTGTCCATTTCTGAAGTCACTCTCTTTTTCCCTGATAAAGTTCTTCAGTAAATGGTCTTCACTCACTGCTTCTTTCTTCATTTTCCTCTCCCTTTAACCATTTATGGTGTGGCTTCTTAAAACTGCTTTCAGAGATCTCTAGTAAGTTCCTTTTTTCTTAGCCTCTCCCTTTTGAACTGTAAAATGATTACTTGAGGTAATGTATCTGCTCTTTACTACCTGGTTGACCTCAGAGCACTTACTTTCATAGTGAAATCTTCAGAAAACATCAGAGAAGGTACTACCTGGTCAAGCAGTGTGAACATTTTCCAAGTATTGCAGATTACCATCAAATACCTTTTCCCAAAAGGCCATTAGCCTTTCTAGAGTGAAGTTTCCTCTTTTATAAGTTGGGTATTATGTCTACTTCATAAAGTTTTCATGAGGATTGAGTAAGAATATTGTATATAAAGTATAATGAGTACGTGGCAAGTAATATGTAATAAACTGTTAATAGTAATTTTAGTCTTTTCTGTGTCATCTTTACCTCACTTCTTTCTCTTGTGAGAACTTGCTCCAGCTACAAGATACTGCATGCTAATCCCAGAATAAACTATATTTTCATACCTTTGTCCCAGTGCTTGTGTTCCCTTAGCCTGGGATGTTCTTTCCCTTGTTTCCACTTGATGAAAACCTATGTCTAGAAAAGCCCAATCTCAAATGTCATCCCTTCCTTAAATCTTTTCCCCCTTCTAGCTGACACCTCTCCAGTTTTTGTGTTCCCATAATACTCGTTTGTGTGCATCGTTCTCTGCTTTATATTATGCTTATTGCCATTACGTTATATCCTATAAGCACCTAAAGTAGCTGCCAACAGGAGTTGAATTAATTAAATGACTCTGACCTCTTGGTGGTTTTTTGGATAGGAATTAATACAGCATTGCACCTTGTGGTAGGACTTTTAGACAGGATCTGCGAGCTGGGAAATAGCATTTTTTGTGCACCAGGTGATCCAGGCTCCAGAGGTGGGAATAGAATGTGCCCTTCTATTGTACTTCTTTTTGGCTTCAGTTATCCCACCAAGAGTTGATGCTTCAAAGTTGCAGTCTGGATGGAGCAGCCACCTCCTGCTTTTTAATTTCTTCACCATATGTCTTCTTAGTGCTGCTGTCCTCTCTGGTGCTCTTTAAATTCTTTTCTGTCATTAGGGGCATATTCTGGTTTCCTTCCAGGGGTGTTTGCAATTTAGGGAAGAATCGATTGAGTGCCTGGCAAGGGTTATTCAGTTCTAGAATTTCATATACCATGCTGCTTGTGCTGTGGAGACTGACTGGAGAGGCCTTCCTGGGTTGCCTGTACTGCAGCCTGAAAGGGAGAGAATGATACCTGCTAGGATTTTTATTAATGTGAGTGTTTTGTTAATATAAAATTTATTGTTCATTAATGTCCAGTTTATTGTTTATATGTAAATTTACTTATATAATACTTATCTAAATATAGTTTGTGATTTACTGGTCTGCTTCCCTTGCTAAGTTGTTGGGTTCCTGGGGATTAGAACCATATTGGTTTTAGCGTCCTCTTTCACACAGATAGTGCATTATCTGTGGTCAGCAAATGTTGGTTGATATGAATCCATATACAAAATGCAGTACTTTAATGAACATGGGGCAGTAATTAGTAAAACATTATTTAGGCAAAATATATGAACACTGAGGTTAACTAAGAGAATCCTTGTTCACATTGTCTGTGTAAGGCCAAGGAAGATCTTCTTTTGTCTTTATTTTGGATGCTCATTACCACTGAGAAGGAGACCTTAACAGATGAATAGTTAATTTTTATATCTTAACTGTTTGCAAAAATACTTGGCATTTAATGGTAGATTTTAATACACTTTTGAAAATTGGAGATAGATGGATGCTGGGCTTTTTCCCAGGCGAAGGCAGATACTTAAAAAAAAAATTCATAGAATGTTCAAGTTACCATTTTGTAATGCAGTTTTAGTTTACGTGACGTATTACTAGAAACCACATTTTTAATCAGCAAGACTTGGAAATAAAATACCTCTTGTCTTCCTCCAGAATCCTGTTGCTTAGTAGGGAAATGGTTTGGGAATTTGGGCTAGTTAGTGGCTGGAATCTTTGAGGTAAAGAGTTGAGGCTGAAATGAAGACTAATAATTGCTCCTGGGATGTGTGTGTCGTAATGCTTAAGAGCACCTGGGTCAGGGGCACCTGGGTGTCTCAGTTCAGCATCTGACTCTTGATCTCATCTCAGGCCTTCATCTCAGGGTTATAAGTTCAAGCCCCACATTGGGCTCAACACTGGCGTGGACCCTACTTTAAAAAAAAAAAAATGCACCTTTGTTACATCACTCTGCCACTTAAGATGGATAACCATCTCAAAGCCTTGGTTTCTATGTATTTAAAATAAAGGTCGTAATTGGGAGTTGGGAACTTTCTACATGGTACTGACCCATAGAAAGCATTCAGTAAATGTTATTTTCAGTTTTACTGATGTGTTGTCTAATAATGATATAGTTTTACATTGTGGGTTCGTCAGTCCTTCATGTTAATGAAAATCATTAATCATTTATCTTTTGACAGACCTCAGCTTATATTTTCCTTTTTGTTTATATAGCTAACCACACTCAAAAGCAACAAACCTGTATTTCCTTAAATATATATCTCTTGATTCTTTTGCTCAATGAGATTGATCCTTGTCTTACAGTATCTCTGAATTTGATGAGTAAACACAAACATAAATGTATAAAATCTTCTCGTTCTTAAACTGTGTTTAAATTTTTACTTTGGGGTTTAATTTATTTCTCCTCTTCACAAACATTTTAGCTTACTTTGGGGATAAAGGTCATCTGGATTTGGAAGCAATCAATGGACAGGAACAACATGGAAGGTGTGCGCTCTGGCTGGGATAAGAGATGGGACGTCGTTCAGACATTCACCAGTTGAATGGCACAGGGCTCTTCTCAGATGAATCTGTGGCAGAGTGGAACCTCTACTGACTTATTTATCATAGATTGTATCAAAATAAATGTTTTTAACAATGTTATGTCTTGAGTCCTTTTTGAATCAAACATAATGGGCTACTGGGTAAAAATTTAGCCTTTTGTACTTTTTCAAAACAGTGAATCTATATATATGCCTAGATGCTACTTTAAGAATTAGAACTTTCAAGTTAATTCCTGGCCATTCACTTAACAAGTGGATTCTACTTTTGCGTTGAATTAATAACTCCCTCTGGGACTTTCTAAGGTAGTAAAAGTAGAGACAGTTTTCAGTTTGTGGTGAACTGACCCTTTCTGCATGTCATTGGGGTAAAGTTGTCACTGAAACAGGTTCTGTGGCTCTGTTGGTAGGGGATGGGGATGGCTTTGGGGAGTTGTGTGTCTGATTTATTTGTCAGTTAAATGAGTCTAAGATTTCCCTCACTGGTGTTTGGAATCTAGAGCTGTCTGGGCAAGAGCCCATGGATAGTTAACATAGAATAGTAGCACTTTCTACTAACGCAGTTAATGGGAATTTGTTTTCATACCAGATCTGGTTTCCTGGGACCTATACCTATACCTATTTGAATCCTGTTTCAGTTTAGATTTTTCCATAAATCTAACAAAATAACTCTATTTACTTAGTTTTGGGGATTGTAATTAATGGAGGAAAGTAGGCCTGAAATAAGATGTGATACCGTTTAGGAGGAGCCCATTGGCTTGAACATTTTAAACATCCAGTGTTTAAGTAGACAATGATCATGAATGTAATCTCAGGTGACTAGAGCTGTCATTCCCAGAAAATTCTTCCTTATTTCTAATGTAAAACCCTCTTAACTAAGCCTATTTCCTCAAGTTTTGCTAACTTTACCATGGAAATGTAGGAGACTATTATGGAGGCTCATTGCATAAGGGGATTTTAAAGTGAAATTCTTGAAAGCTAACTGCAGGAAAGTCATTTTTGGCAGGCACTTAATGTAATTGCTTCAGCGTCTCTGTGAATCTAGGCACGTGATGATTTTGCTAAAAACTTACTAGCTTTTAAATTCCATAGAATTCCTTAAGAATGTGCCCCCCCACCCCGGCCCTGGCTAAATTCTAGTGTTCATGAACTCCTGTTTAGTTAGAATTGTGGTGCACATTAACTTCCCTTTCTTGCTCAGGATTTTCAGAAATTGAGATTGAGAAAGTAAAACTATGTCAGGTGTCCATTTTGATAAAATACTAACATGGATAGCAAACGTAACTGGTTTTGTGTTCATTGAGGGTTAACTTGTAGCTGTCTTTAAAAACCCAGCAGATTTTAAAGTGAGAAATCCAGAGTTAAGTAGGGAGGGACAGTTCCTTGATCTTCTATCTGGGGAAGCGAAGGAACAGAGTTTAAGCACTTGTTCAAAGCACAGGTAAGATCTAAGACCACTACACACTTGAATGTGTGTGTGTATCTTAAAGTTTGTGAGATGTTTACAACTAAGCTACATTTTATGGAATTTTCATTTTTAGGGCAGTGCAATCCAACAAGCATTGGTCTCTTCTCTGCTAGACACTGGAGAGTCCTTAAAATTCAGATTATTTCTCACCGTGATTTGCTTAGGCAAAAACACTGGGCTGATAGGATCTGGTTTGAGTCCTCGCCCTGCCACTTAGTTCCTAGCCTTTGGTGAAGTCACCTAATCTTGAGGCTTCGGTTTCTTCCATAAAATAGGAATAACAGTATTTGCCCCAAGGTGTTATTTCCTAAATTGGTGGTTCTTATAGCTGTTCCCAGATTAGCATCACCTAGGAATTTGTTATAAGTGTACATTTTCAGGTCTGGAAACAGGGTGAGGCCTAGCAGTCTCTGCGATTTAATTACATCAGCGGTTATTTTGAATTAACTTATTTCCAGATAGTCGAGTTGCATGCAGTGTAAGAAATGTTACAGAAAGATCCCTATGTCCTTCACCTAGTTTCCCTCAATGGTGACATGTAAAACTATAGTGCAATATCAGGGTATTGATTATTGACGAGTCAATTTTTCCATCACCCCGGGGATGCCTCATGGTGTCCTTTATAGTCAACCCTCCTCCCCGACCCCCCGCCCCCATCCCTAATCTCTGGCAACTAGTAATCTGTTGTCTGTATCTATAACTTCGTCATCTCAAAAAAATTACATGAATGGAGTTACACAATAAATAAATAACCTTTGGGGATTGGCTTTTTTCATTCAGCATGTTCATTTGTTGAGTCATTTAGGTTGTGTTATCAGCATATTCGTTCTTATTCCAGAGTAGTATTCCATGGTATGGATGTACATGGAGGACATCTGGGTTCTCAGTTTTTAGCTATTAGGAATAAAGGTGCTACAAACATTTGTGTACAGCTTTTTGTGTGATCAGTATGTTTTTCAGGAAGTCCTCCAGAAGACTGACACAACTCAGGTTTGAGAGCTGCTGCCCTAGACTCTCAAAAGTCTTCCTCCTTCCCCTACACATTTAAAGTCTGTTTTCTACTTCATATCCAGAGTGACCCTTTAATTTTTTCAAAATTTTTTACATCATTTTATGTAGGCTCCACACCTAGCATAGAGCCCAACACAGGGCTTGAACTCAGAACCCTGAGATCAAGACCCACGCTGATACCAAGAGCTGGATGCTTAACCAACTGAACCATCCATGAGTGATCCTTTTAAAAGATTACATCACACCCTCATCAGAACTTTCCAGTGGCTTCCTATCACTGGGAATAAAATTCTAAATTTTTACTTCTCATGACCTATGAGACTGCAGTCTGGTGTTGTACACCTTTGATCTCTTCATTGCCTAGGACTCTTCCCTCTATGTTCACTTGCACTCTTGCTGTTTTGATCTCTTGTTCCTCAGTAAGGCCAGACACGTATGTACCTTAGTGTCTGAGCTGCTCTTCTCTCTGTTGGAACTCTTTTCCCAGATGTCCACAAGCTTGGCTTCCTCTCTTTAATCTCTGCCCGTGTGTCACCTTGACAGAAAGGGCTTCTTTCACCCTTATGTAAAATAGCAAACTATACCTGTTTGGGACCCTTTACACCCTTATGTAAAATAGCAAACTCTACACCGTTCCCCCATCATTTTCTTCCTTATCTTCATCTTAGCTTTTTCAGAGAACTTTTAACCCACCTGATTTTGTATGTGTGTGCATATAAATAATCGACTCCTAGATTGTAAACTTCGTAAGTGCAGGACGGTGTTTGTATCTTTAGAGCCTAGCGCAGGTGCTAGTATAGTAGATATTCAATAAGAATAATGAATGAATTGTAGGATTGTGTGTATTAAGTTTAAAATGCTTTGAGAACTGGAAACTTGCATTACATGGATCATTGTAAAGGACCAGTATTTTTCTCTGTGTTAGCCATAATTGGTAATACAATCCTGGCCAAGGACTAGACATCAAAAGATGTTGGGAGGAGGTAACCTGGGAAAGGGAATGTTTGCTATTCCCTTGGCCCTTAATCAGTTGCCACAACAATCCTGTGAAGTAGGGCATTCTCTCCACTTGCAGATGATACAGACTGGGGTTGTTTCCCCTCAATCACAGAGAAAGCTTGTATTTGAACCCAGAATCAAACCCTTATGATTTTGGTACTGATACATGCCACATTTAAAAATAACTTTTGCAACTGATGAAATGATACAATAGACAATTAAAACAACTGTAAAGTGTTAACATTTCAAGTTCCCTAGAGGACCCATGTACTTTACCCAATATCCGGAACCCTGTACACAGCAGCACATGGAGTAGTCACATTCACATCCTAAATTTAACTTATTCAGAATTACTCTGTCAGCTACAACAAACCTTAAACATTTCTTTGTATTATCTTTCCTTGAATGGCCCCATTTCTGTTGAGGTATATTTTACATACAATAAGATGAACAGATCTTAAATGTATATTTTGATAAGTGTTGTCGATTATATATACCCTGTAACTACCACACCAAGATGGGGATCAGGATCTCCTTGAACCTGGGATCCTTAGTGTATCACACGTGGTAGGTGCTCAACAGATGTTTTTGAATAAAATGTATAAAGGTTTTCTGAGATTGACAGATGAATTATAATAGGAAAGTTAGAATTGCTGTTCCCTTTCTTTCCTGTAAGAAGAAAAGATATTAAAAGGTAAATAATCCGAGGTTTACTCAAAACCGGGTTGATGGAAAAGAAAGGTACCGCAGCATTTTCTTCCCTGTTGTGTCAAGGACAGTCCAAAGGAGGAAGTAAGGAAGAGGGTATGGAAACGGAAAAAAGGCATTTTTTTTTTTTTTCCTGAGGAAAACAGACTTGTAGTGCTAACAGAAAACCAGCAGCTCCCTGGTGTTCCCTAGTGCATTTTGCGGGTAAGACCAGAGACTAGAAAGAAGCTCCCACGGAGCAAAACTAGAGGCCCCAGAAGGAGTTTCCTAGAAAGCAGAACTGAAGGCCCCCCCCAGAAACATCCAGGACAGGAAGTTTCTATTTCTGCCTCATGGAATTTCATATTGCTGCAGACCAGTGACCACAGCAGATTTTCCTTTCTCTCTTTTTCTGAATCACAGTTTTAGTGTGGTTATCTTGCTCGTATGCCTCCTTTTTGTATACCGGGTAAGTTGGGGGAAGTAACTTGTCTTTAAGTTCTTAGATTGCTGGACCATGGAAAGCCGTCTGGAGCAGATGGGAGGCGCACATTTCCCACACTTTCTGAACTTTGACCTGGACGCAGTGTCTAGATGAGGCTTGAGAGTTGACTCCTCTACTGTGTTTTATATATGACAATTAGTATGTATAAATATTCGGTCAGCAAAGAAATAGATGTATCAGAGAATGTTAGTTGTCTATCAAAGATCCATTTTATGTTTCAAATTGTCATGTTTAGCTGCTCATTGAAATCAAGCTAAAAGGGTCTCAGACTCCTTTGCAGTTAGTTGTGACTCCATAACTAATACTTGATCATCGAGATGTAAGCAGAAGTGTTGTGTAGTACTTCTGAGAAGTCTCCTTAGGGAAGTATGTTTCTTGGAATGCACATGAAATGACAGGCTTACAGCTACTCTGGGCCGTGAAGATAAAGGCCAGGTCCTAGAAATGGCAGGGTGTGTGCTGTTAGGAGTTTAGGTCTCTGAAGACTTTAATGAGAAAGCCCTGTTTTTTACACATTTTCCCTGACTCGTGTGTCCTCAGATTTTCTGGTCTTTTCAAACAAATGAAATAATGGTGTTTGGGAGTTTTAATTACCATTTTTCTTAAGAGTGGGGTAGAACATGTTTTCATATACTGAAAGACCATTCGTGATTCCTTTAGCCCATTGTCCTGTTGGAGTATTGATCTTTTCCATATTGATTTATAGGCACTTTATAATTTAGGGAATTTATATCTGCGATATGAGTTGTAGATATTTTCCCCAGTTTGTCATTTGAATTTGCTATGACCATTCTCATCAAACGTAGAAGTTTTTGAATTTTATTAATCAGATTATTGACTGTTTAAAATGCCTTAAGAATTTTATATCATACTTATAAAGTCTTTTTCTGTCTCAAGATTAGAAAAATTATTTTCCCAAACTTTGCTATATTTTGTTTTACATTTCTATTTTTACATTTTCTTTTTTTTTTTTTGCATTTAAAAAAAAAGATTATTTGTCAGAGAGAGAGAGCACAAGCAGGGGGAGCAGCAGAAGAGGGAGAAGTGGGCACCCCACTGAGCAAGGAGCCCAATGTGGGACTCTGTCCCAGGACCCTGGGATCATGACCTGAGCCGAAGGCAGATGCTTAAACCAACTGAGCTACCCAGGAGTCTCATTTTTTCCATTTTTAATTTATAACAAAGACAGTTTCTCTTATTACTTCACCATAACTCCTCTTAATGATCTTTACCTACTACCTTGACTTCTGGTTCCAGGGAGGAGATAAAATCAAATCTATCATCTAGCACAGATAGGATCAATTAGAGAAGGTGTGGGCACAGAGACGTTAGAAGAGGTTTTAGTAATAAATTTCAAAAGAATCAGATTAGTTTCTTGTGGTCATCATACTGTCTCTCGCTTTTGGGCTTCAACAAATGACCATTAATTCTTTCTCACTATTTCTTATCCCTCTCCCAACCCTACCCATTTACTTAGATTTCTCATCATAAGGACCAGGACCTAGTCAGTTTGTTTACTGCTATATCCCTAACACCTAGCATTGTGCATGGCACATAGTGGGGTCTTAATCTTTGGTAGGCAAAGAAGTAGATGTGGCATGGAATATAGTCGCCTACTGAAAATCCATTTTTGTGTAGTCTCTGAAATCTTTGCTCAGCTCAGTTCTCTGGTGTCCCAGCAACTGTTCTGTGTTGGGCATCTGGGAGTCTCACCCTGTGCTCATACAGCTCAAGACCAAGGATTGGAGAAGGGTCTTGATAAAGATTCATCATTGAATACGTTTTTTAAAGTAGTATATGCAAGATACAGGTACAGTGCTAATGTGAGGAGAACTGTATATGGGGGTCTGTAGCTAGAGACACATGGGTGAGTTACGTGGAAGTGGAAAATGGGGGATCTAGGATGGCAGAAGAGTCTGGATGTCTTCTGATAGATGATGGAGAGCTATTATCTATTACAAATTAAAAAAGAGCTGCAAGTGTGTTTTGTTAGAACTAGAGTAAAACTGTCCATGAAATGCTTTGTTCAACAGATTGAAAGTACTTACTGTCTTTGTAGAACTCCTTCCCTGTGATAGGACATTAATATTGAATATCTTTAATAGGACCATTTTCCAAAGTTTATTTTTTTTCTTTTATTATTTGGGTCTTTTGAGTATTAGATTGAAGGAAGGAAAATGAAATACCTAAGATTATGCCATTTACATTTTTTCTGATATTAGTGATTTGTTCAAATGCCACATGGATCAAGAGTTTATATGGAATTAGCATAGTGAAAGAGGAAGTATTACCACTTTTATTATCATTCTCATCCTCATTACCATTATTATTTAAAGTTTCTATATTAAAGTTTTGCCATCCTTTACTGGTATGTCTTAGAGTATCAAATTCCAACCTCAGTAATTTACTCCTTTAGGTTATATATTGTATTTCCAGGTTTGTCATGTTAAATGATAATCTATAGGGGCTAAAAGGCTAATTGTGTTATGTTAATTGGTATAGCCATTTGCTACATAGCCAAAACTTGAGGGAATATGACACAAGATGGGTACCATTTTAATGGAGGGTCTAAGACCCAATTTTGGGAGAGCAGGCAGCCCAGTAGAGGACCTAAACCTGTTGAAGAGGAAGGAATGGTTTGGCTTTTGGATGTGGAAAAGGTGGAAAGAGGAAGATTTGAACTGTCCAGACACTCTGTTTAGTTCTGTGCCCAAGGCTAATTCTTTTTTTTTTTCTTTTTTTCCCCTTTCTTTTTTTCTCCCATAATAATAAGTGTATTTTTTAATCCCTATTACCTATTTCACCCATCTTCCCACCCACTTCCCCTCTGGTAAGCATTGGTTTGTTCTCAACAGTTAAGAGTCTGTTTCTTGGTTTGTCCCTTTTCCTTCTTTGCTTGTTTGTTTTGTTTCTTAAATTTGACATACGAGTGAGATCACATGGTATTTGTGTTTCTCTGACTGACTTATTTTGCGTAGCATTACACTCTCTAGCTCTATCCATGTTGTTGCAAATGGCAAGATTTCATTCTTTTTTATGGCTGAATAATATTCCATTTATATATACCACGTCTTCTTTATCCATTCACCTCTCCATGGACACTTGTGCTGCTTCCATAGTTTGGCTATTATAAACATAGGGGTGCAAATATCCCTTTGAATTAGTGTTTTGTATTTTTTGAATAAATACCCAATAGTGCAGTTACTGAATTGTAGGGTAGTTCTGTTTTTAATTTTTTGTGGAAACTCCATACTGTTTTCCACAGTGCACCAGTTTGCATTCCCACCAACAGTGCAAGAGGGTTCCTTTATCTCCACATCCTCACTAACACTTGCTTTTGTATTTTTTATTTTAGCCATTCTGACTGGTGTGAGATGTTGTCTTATTGTAGTTTTCATTTCCATGTCCCTAATGATGGGTGATGGTGAGCATCTTTTCGTGTGTCTGTTTGCCATTTGTATGTTTTCTTTGGAGAAATGTCTGTTCATGTCTTTGCCCATCTTTTAATTGGATTATTTGGTTTTTTTGGGTGTTGAATTGTATCAGTTCTTTATGTATTTTGTCTATTAACCCTTTATCAGATATGTCATTTGCAAATGTCTTCTCCCATTCTTCAGGCTGCCTTTTAGTTTTATTGTTTCCTTCACTATGCAGAACCAAGGCTAATTCTTAATTATTATGTTAGATATTTTGTACTAGGTAAGTATTATTTTAAATCCCACTCCTAACCCTACTTTTTCTTTTATTAGAAGAGTAACTGGTTTGGGAGAAAGCATAAAAAAAGAAAGGTAAATAAGAGTATTTCCCAATAATGGATTTAAGATGAATTGTTTTTTCCTATTACTTTTTTTCTTTCTCTGCTTCAGTGTGGATACATTTTACTGACCTGTCTTCAAATCCATTAATTGTGTTTTTTGTTATGCTGCTAACCCATCTGATAAATTCTTGACTTCTGATATTTTATTTTGCAATTATTGGATGTCTACTTGGTTTCTTTAAAAAATATTCTATGGATGCCTGGGTGGCTCAGTCGGTTCAGCATCTGATTCTTGGTTTTGGCTCAGGTAAAGTTCTCAGGGTTGTGAGATTGAGCTCTGGGTCAGGCTCCATGCTGGGCATGGAGTCTGCTTAAGATTCTCTTTGTCTCTTCCTCTGTCCCTCGTCCCCCTCCCCCCCACACATACACACACACTCTCTCTCTCCCCCCAAAAATTCTAATTCTCTGTTGATGTACTCCATATTGTCATCCTCATTGTCAATCTTTACTTCAGTTTTCTTTAACATATTCATTATAATTATTTTGAAATCTTCTCTGCTAACAACAATGTCTGGATCATCTCTGTACCTTTATCTAGCTCTTGGCTCTTAGTAACTTTACCCTGAAAATTCTCACCTGGTAAATTTTTATTTCATGGTAGGTATTGTGGGTGATACTTTGTAGAAGTTCTAGATTGTGTTCTCTTCCTCTAAAAAGTGTTGAATTTTGTTCTAGTGGCCAGTTAAATCACTGGCAGTTCACTTAAATTCTGATGAAGATTGGATTTAGCCTGTTATGGGGGGTTTATTTCAGTTTTGACCTCATTCCTAGGGTATACCCATCCCTTCCTCCTAGAGCATGATCTATATTTCTAGGGCATGACATCTTTTTGTGACTCCTCTGAAAGTCTAGGAACTGATATCCCTCTACTCTTCTCCATCATCTTCCCAGTGCTGTGCAGCCTCTGAAATTTCTGCTCAGCTCTCCACGCTCTCAGCAGCTATTCTCTGCTAGGCCTCTGGAGTCTCACCCTGTGGTCAATAGCTTGGGACCAAGGACATGAGATTTCTGTAAAATTTCAGGAGTTCCTCCTCTGAAGTTTTCTCCTGTGTACTTCAGTATTCTCCATCACCTGACCTCCAAATCCCAGCTCTTGTGGCAATCTTATACTCCAGTCTTTCTTTCCTCTGCCTGATGAGGATGTAACTTTATGCTTGGACTCTACTTCCCAAGCAGGGTGAATGTAAAGCTCACTTTGTTTCTTTCTTTCAAGTATCATGGCTCTGTTTTGGTCGTTGTCCAATCCTGAAAATAGTTATTATAGTTATATAGTTATATATTTTGTCTATTTTATGTTAGGAAGGCCAAGCCTTATACCAGTCATTGTCATGGCTGGAACCAAAAGTCCAAGACAACTTAAATTTTCAGTTGATACAGTTGTGTCAATGAGAGGTGGAGCTGGTACATATGCTTGGCTTAATCTTATTTTTCTTTTGATTTTTTTTTTTTTGGTTATACCTCCTTTCAAGTAAAAAGAGGCTCTAATTAACAGTGTTGATGTGGGTGGATAGCTGGATTCTTAGAACTTTCAAATACTTTGAAGACAACTCCCACAAGTTATTTTACATTGAAAAGGTTTCCATAGAACTGTTAATTTCTTTTTCTTACAGAGCAAGACTCCTCTCTATAAGACTGTAGCTGTAGGAAATTCAGCATATGTCAGTCCTTTTTAAAGAACTCAACTGGAAGCAAGCGTATTACTGTGGTTTGCTTTCTGATTAGATCAGAGAATGCCTAGGGTATGCGTATCTAAGAATGATGGCAAATGAAATAGGTCTAATCTCAAAACGACTTTTTGAAATATAACAAATCAGGACACATGGGGGTGAAGCTAAAAGTCTTTTTAATGTTCTGTTCTCCGAGACCACTTAAAAGTTCTGAATGTTTAAGAATGTTACTTCTAGCAATTGACATCTCGGCAAATGACTGTGTAAATCACAGAGCTTACAATTTCCTGAGTGCAGGTTAAGATTGCTTTAATGGCTGTCAGGCTACTGTTGCATATTGGAGATTGTCAAATGTGTCCTTTTCTGCAAAAGTAGAGGATCCTCCTGAAAGATTATTGCATAAAAGGGCCTTGACTATGAGCTAGTTCAATATCCTCTGTGGCAGTTTCTGAAATGGCTTCCAGTGATCCTGGCCTCATGGTATTCATGTCTATATTAGTTTGCTTAGGGCTGTCATAACAAAATATCACTGACGGGGTGACTTAAACACAAAAATGTATTTTCTCAGAGTTCTGGAGGCTGGAAGTCCAAGATCAAGGTCTTGACAGGTTTTGTTTCTCCTATGGCCTTTCTCCTTGCCTTGTAGATGGCTATCTTCTCAGTATTTTCATAGGATCTGTCCTCAGCCCATCTGTCCTTGGTGTCTTGTCCTCTTTTAATGAGGATACCAGTCATATTAGATTAGGGCCCCACCATAACACTTAACCTTATCACCTCTCTGAAGGTTCTATCTCCTAATACAGTCACATTCTAATGAGGGTTAGGACCCAATTTTAGGGTAACTCAATTCAGTCCATAACAATGCCCTTGTATAATTCCTTCCCCTTGAGTGTTGGATGGACCTAGTGACTTGGTTCTAATAAATCAAATATGGCAAAAGTGATATGTCATTTTTGTTATTAGACTACAAAAGGCTATTGTTTCTGTCTTGCTCAATCTCTGTCTCTCGCTCTGTTTGCTTGCTTGTTTGTTCTGATGGAAACAAGCTGCCAAGTTGAGAGCTGCCCTGTGGAGAGGCCCACTTGGCAAGGAATAAAGGATACCTTATGGCTAGCAGCCAGCAAGGAATTGAGGCCCTCTGCTCAATAACCCAGTAGGAACTGTATCCTGCTAATAGCCACATGAGTGAGCTTGGAAGCAGATTCTTTCTCAGTTGAGCCTTGAGATGACTGTAGCCTCCAGTAACACCTTGACTGCAATTTGTTGAGAGACAGAGGCAGAGACCCAGTTGAACTGCACTGGATTTCTGACTCATAGAAACTGTGAGATGATAAATGTTGTTTTGAGCCACTGAGTTTTGTTATAATATAAAATAATATATATCTTTTGTTATACTCTCTGCAAACTACACAATGAGAGAAGCTAATACACTCTCATTGTTGAGAGTAAGTTACCACTTATGGACTAGCCATATGTAGTACAATGCTGTTTCTTTCCGTATATTATCTTCTTTTTTTAAAAAAATATTTATTTATTTTTTTGACAGAGAGACAGCAAGAGAGGGAACACAAGCCCGGGGAGTGAGAGAGGAAGAAGCAGGCTTCCTGCTGAGCAGGGAGCCTGATGCGGGACTTGATCCTAGGACCCTGGGATCATGACCTAATGTGAAGGCAGACACTTAACCAACTGAGCCACCCAGGCGCCACTCCATGTATTATCCTCTTTAATTCTCACAGCAACCTGTTTTAAACTGAGGAGTTTACAGAAAAGAAACAAAGTTTAAAATGGGTTAGATAAATGCCTTAGGTCATAGTCCTAAAAGGTACTAAGTGGGGATCTGAATCCATAGGCCTACTCCAGACCTGGCACCAACACAGGCTCCATAATTTGTGTGGCTCTATGAAAAACAAAAACGTGGGGTTCCTATTTAAAAATTGTTAGGAATTTTAAGATGGTAACTGCAGAGCATGAAACCAAGTTTAGGGCTTTTTTGAGTGTAGGGTTCTATGTGACTACACAGGTTGCTTGCCCATTAAGCCTGCCCTGGCTCACATGCTTACCCAGTATGCAATATTGCTTCCCACCTCTAAGCTGGAAAATATTCTGGCTAAACATGCTGAAGCCAGTTAGACAAAATGACATAGGATCAGGAGTCCACATTCTGAGCCTACAGTTCCCTTTTCTACATCACATTGCCTTCCTAGGAGAGTAATCTCACGTTCTACTGGACACTACCTGGGCTTTGAAGCTTCCGTGAAGTCCTGTTCCCACCGATGGTCAATAGGAATACTGATGCCATTCCTGCTTGACTGGCCATATTCTAGTATATGTTCTACTGGGGGCATATTGCCTGAATGAGAAGGGGGCACACAGAACCAAGGAATGCTGTGCCCAATTCCAATAGTATTTGGTGAGCTTCTTCCTATCTAGGCAACTGTTTCCTTGATGGCTTCTTGTGTGGTAAACGGTTAACTCATCAGGCCTGGGTTGTTCAAACCCCATACATGCCAAAGGTATTTAGGACTGACGCTTGACTATCACCTGAGAGATAATCTCTAAGCCCTTGGAATATCCTACCTGATAAGAGTGTATTTGTATACTTGGGGTCTTGGGCCAGGCCAGATAATTTATACTAACAATGTGATTTAGTATCTGTTTTTTTCACCAGGGACCCTGGGCCTCACTGTATCAGCTTGACCTCTGAAGGGCACTGGAAACTGAGTAGCTAAGGTCAGTCATGTGGGTGCCCCATAAAAATTCTGGATATCAACCCTTGGGTGAGTTTCCCTGGTAGGCAATACTTCACCCATGTCACACATTATTTCTGAGAGAATCAAGCACTGCCCCACTCGACTGGGAGAAAACATCTGGAAGTTTGTATCGGTTTCTCTTGGACTCTGCCCTATGTGCTTTTATCCTTTGCTGATTTTAATCACTATACTTTCACTGTAATAAACCATAACCATTAGGATAATCACTTTTCTGGGTTCTATGAGTTTTTCTATTGAGTTTGGGGGCCCCCAAATTTTATTACTGGTGTAATATATGTATGGTGTTCTTTTCCTCTGACTTCTTTTAAGATTTTCTCTTTGTCTTTGATTTTCTGCAATCGGAATATGATATGCCTATGTCTAGGATTTTTGTATTTACCCTGTGGTTCTCTGAGCTTTCTGGATCTGGGGTTTGGTGTCTGTCACTCAGTTTGAAAAATATCTCAGCCATCATTAATTCAAATATTTCTTCCACACTCTTTCTTCTCCAGGTATTCCCACTACATGTATGTATGTGTACAAAAGGTATACCTTTTGTAGTTGTTCCACAGTCCTTAGGTAATCTGTTCCCTTTATTTCATTTCTTTTTTCTCATTCATTATCAGTATGAGGGGTTTCTATTGACACATCTTCAAGCTCAATGATTCTTTCTTCATCCATGTCTGGTTCATTAATGAGCCCATCAAAGGCACACTTCATTTCTATTACAGTGTTTTTGATTTATAACTTCTGTCCTAGAGTCTCCATCTCTCTGCTTACATTACCCATTTGTTCTTGCATGTTGTCTACTTTTTCCATTAGTGCTCTTATCATATTAATTGTAGTTATTTAAAATTTCCTATGTGATAATTCCAAAATTATCTATAAAATCTGTCATATATGAGTCTGATCCTGATGTTTACTTTGTCTCTTAAGACAGTGTGTTTTGCCTTTTAATATGTCTTATAATTAGCTGATAGTTGGACATGATGTATAGGATAAAGGTAACCAAGGTTAATAGGATTTCAGTGTTAGGTTTGTTTATCTGGCTAGGAGTTAGGCTGTGTTTGCCTTTTTTTGTTTGTTTGTTTTTGTTTTGAGAGTGGGAGATCAGGGGAGAGGCAGAGGCAGAGGGAGAGAGAGAGAATCTTAAGCAGTCTCCAAGCCCAGTGGGGCTCTATCTCACAATACCGATATTATGACCTGAGTCAAAATCAAGTTGGACACTTAACCGACTGAGCGACACAGGCGTCCCTGTGTTTACTATTTTTAACCTTAGCTTCTTATTGGGATGCCTGGGTGGCTCAGTCAGTTAAGTGCCTGCTTTTGGCTCAGGTTATGATCCTGGGGTCCTGGGATCGAGTCCCGCATCAGGCTCTTTGCTCAGCAGGGAGCCTGCTTTTCCTTTTCCCTGCCATCCTCCTGCTTATGCTCTCTCTCTCTCTCTCTCTCTCCGTGTCTCTCTGACAAATAAATAAATAAAATCTTTAAAAAAAAAACCCGAAAAACGCTTAGCTTCTTAGGTTATGTTCTTAAGCAATATGGATGCTGAGTGGACTCTTGCAGTTTTCAACAATGGGAAAATATTTGTTATAATGATAAACAAAATAGGATTATGTATATATACACACATATATACATATATACACACATATGTGTGTATATATGTACAAAATCTGATCTTAACATGCTGCTTTAAAAAGCACAGGAAAAAGACTAGAAGGAAGTATACCCAAATATTAATGATGAATGCATATTGATTATGGTATATTGGGTGATGCTTGTTGTTTTTTCCCCCTTATTTTCTACATTGAGCACATATGACTTTAAAGAAGAACTTGCAAAATATTAAAGAGTATGATTTCCTGTGGAGTTGTTATGAAATAAGCAACCAGCCATCTTAATTTGAGGCATATTCTTAATGAGGTGGCTTATTTCAGTACCTGTTCATTACTACTACCATATTAGATGCTGTGCTGAAGAAGTAGGAGCCTTTTGCTGTTATAAGTTGCTGTTATAAGGTGGCCATTCCATATAGTGTTTGTCTTTGTTGTCTCAGTTTAGTCAGTGGGGTGAATAATATTTGATGAAGTGAGAAAGTTTGGCTTGCGTTGGTTGTTTTCCAGTCTATTTGGAAAAAGCAAGGTAAACTCATTATGCAGAATGATGGGGAGAAGTACAGGCAGATATGCAGCTCCCCTCAGGTAAACCTGTTTTAAGAATAATATAATTTGTAAGACCCTATGGAAATTTTAGTCAAAAGCAAGTATCAAAGTCATGTGTATTGCTGAGATTTATTTGTGAAACTCACGTACACAGATGCTAATTAATTGTACAACACTCCTGCTTGTGCTCTATTAATTCTAGAAATCTGTAGAGAAGCACTTTATAACTTTATCTCACTCCTTTTGTCTTTTTTAGATTATTCAAGGACAGGACCAATTTGAGCTCATGAGATCTTTCTGATTTTTTTCTTTGGTTTCTATAAACCTGAGTGATAATATGTGGCTGTCTTCAGTACTGTGATTGTTATATCTTCCATTTATGTTTGTCCCTTCCTTTTAATCGTTTCTTTCCCCCTGCCCTTGCTGAGTTATTTCAGGCCCTCACCTTTCTTTGTCCATCACGATTCTTTCCTTTCATTCTTCCCATCTCAGCCATCGTTCACATTGTCTTCAGTAAACTTCCTGAGATACGCTGTTCACACACCCTAAATGGCTCATTATTGCCTGGCTACAAGGTTTAATCCAACAGAACACTATGTTGTTCCAACCTGTCTCTCTAACCTTGTTTTCCTCTGTGGCACCTCATCCCATGCTGCAGCCAACTTAGAGTTCTTAGTGTGCCTAGAATTCTCCATTCCTCTGTATGTTTGCACTCACTCTATCCTGAGTCTGGGAGGCCCTCTCCTCATTTCTGCTGCCCCAAAACGTGTCTCTAGATCCTGGTCCAGTGTGAACACGCTCATGAAGCCATCTGTGATTCTTGTCCCACCCTCTACCTCAGACAAAAATCAATCCCCCCCATCCTATTGTTCTTTTTCTGTGAAAATAATATGTCACTTGGTCTCTGCTTTGAAGCATATTTATCCTTGTGAAGGCTTCTTTCATCCACAAATTTATAAAACCCCACAAGATCGAAACTAGATTATCATCTTCATCTCTTCAAAGTGCCAGCAGGTGTTGTTATCACTGATGAGTTAATTAGCATAGCACCACATGGTTTACAAAGTTCTTTGACACACCTCTGTTCTCTCATTTGGCCCCGCCAACCCTCATCAGTAGACTAAGCAAGTATTACCATCATTTCATAGATGAAGTCACTGGGGTACCAAGAAGTTAGGTGCCTTTCAGAGGTCATGGGAGAGAAAAAACAACTGGATGCCTGCCAGAGGCCAGGGATTGCTGCAAGTACTATCTCATATAATCCTTACAGCAACCATATGGGGTGTGTATTATCAGTCATATTTTAGAGATGAGGAAGCTGGAGCCCAGGGAAACTCAGAATAACCTTCGTGGTATTAGATAAAACTAGAAAGTAACAGAATGGGCCATCGGATGCCTTTCTAACAAGAGGTTCATGCCTTTTTCCGCTGTGGAGTACTCCCTTTCTCTTATATGGCAGTGAAGTTAATGAAATGTGATTAGCAAGTATTGCTTTAAAAAAAATTCTTTTACAGGGGCGCCTGGGTGGCTCAGTCATTAAGCGTCTGCCTTTGGCTCAGGGTGTGATCCCAGAGTCCTGGGATCTAGCCCTGCATCGGGCTCCCTGCTCCACTGGGAAGCATGCTTCTTCCTCTCCCACTCCCCCTGCTTGTGTCCCCTCTCTCGCTGGCTGTCTCTCTCTCTGTCAAATAAGTAAATAAAATCTTTTAAAAATAAATAAATAAATAAATAAAATTCTTTTACAATTCAAGGCATAAATGGTGTCAGATCAGCCTGGGACTATGGACCTTGGATAAGTTGCAGCAGGACCTGGATGTCCAGCAGGGGGAGAGGGAGAGCAACATCTGCCTGGTCTGAGCTATAGACATTATAAGATCGCAGTGTTGTTACTTTTCCTGTTTTAGTATTTTACTTGGCTGCTAGTGTGTAGTCATGATCAGGGCTTTGCCTTTTGGTGAGAGAATTGCCTCTGTCACTGTTGTTGGCTTGTCTAAGAAGGGGGGTAAGAATTTGTACCATAGAAAACACAAAGTGTAGGGAACACTACATCAAAAACTAAGGATGTGCTGTATGGTGACTAACATAACATAATAAAAAATTATTATAAAAAAAAAGAAAACACAAAGTGTCTTTGGACCCCATTATATGCTTCATGAGGCAGATAAAAGCCCAATGAAAAGCCACATGGGTTAAGAATCCATCTGACAAAACTTGGTAGGATCAGAGTATGTGTTATCTTAAGTCATTTCTAGAACAAGACAAATCATAAATAAAAACAGAAAATAGGAGATAGTATAAAAGAGTCATTTCATGGAATGTTACATGTAGGGAAACTGGGCCCCTCTGAGAAAGAGCGTAGAAAGTGGATAGTGGAGATAGGCCAGGGGAGCTGCACTGAAACGTTAGAGGAGTCAGGCTGATGAAGCCAACAGGGTTCAAGAGGGTAACAGTGGGCTGAGTGATGAAGCAGTTGTACTGCATGCCCTGGGAGCTGGTAGATCAGGTCTGGTCTGCAGAGATAAGTTTGGAACAGAGATAGTAGGGATACGGTTGTAGTTGAAAGCTGAGAGTAGCTGGGTAAGAATGCAGGGGTGAACCAAGCTCAGAACTGTGGTTACAGTTGGCTGTGAGGTAGGAAATGTGAAGTCTGGAGAGATGAACTGAGGTCTAGTCTTAAATTTGCCAGAGTAAGGATGGGGGAATATTTATGGAATATATTTAAGGACTATTATGGGATATTTATGGAATGTCCAGTGCCTGGATGGAGAGAGCAGTCATATACATTATCTCACTAGGACGTATTTGGGGATAGGGAACCATTCTTTATACTCCCTCAGCAGTGCATGCTAAATATCCTGATTACTTAGAAGGCTGTCACATGAAGCAAAGGCATCCCAGACATCTGGTGACCTCCTTGAATTGTCTCCCAGCAAGATCTGGGTTTTTTGTTTTTGTTTTTCTCAAGTCTTTGACACATATCCATTCTTCTCTTGACTTGTGGCAGGCTGATGAGAAGTGATTAGGTTTCTCTGTTAAATTCCTGATTAGGATTCAGGCACATAGGTTAGAGCCTCTGCGATGACCTGGGAAATAGTTCCAGTTATTTAGTGGAAATGAAACAACTGTTTCAACTTATGAGTTCTACAGGATTTAAGGCAGGGCGGGAGGAGTGGGGTTTCTGCATAGTGCCGAGAATTCATCTCCAAATAACTGGCGAAACCATTAAGCTTTGGCTACTGATGTTAAATTCAGAACTCAACATAAGCCAAGATTCATTACTACTGGCTCATCAAAATCATAGTTTAAAAATTCAAAGTATTGAAAAAAATTTTTTATTAAAACAAAGCTGAAGAAATATGTCTGAATGAATTTTAGTGATAACAAAATTCATGGTGTATTTTTAAAAATGTTTTTCTCATTTTAAAAGTGATAGATGCTTGTTGAAAAAAATTGGGAAACATAAAAGTACAAAAAAGAATAAAGGAAATATCACCTATAATCCTGTACTTAGAGTTGACCACTTTTTAAAATCAATCAATTATTTTTTAAATTAACATGTTATGTATTATTAGTTTCAGAGGTAGAGGTCAGTGATTCATCAGTCTTATATAATACCCAGTGCTTGTTACATCATGTGCCCTCCTTAATCATGTGCCCATCACCCAGTTACCCCATTCCCCCATCCACTCCCCTCCAGCAACCCTCAGTTTGTTTCCCGTGATTAAGAGCCTCTCATGGTTTGTCTCCCTCTCTGATTTCATTGTTTTATTTTTCCCTGCCTTCCCCTATGATCCTCTGTTTTGTTTCTTAAATTCCACATATGAGTGAGATCATACGATAATTGTCTTTCTCTGATTGACTTATTTCGCTTAGCGCAATATCCTCTAGTTCCATCCATGTCGTTGCAAATGACAAGATTTCATTTTTTCGATGGCTAAGTAATATTCCATTTTGTGTGTGTGTGTGTGTGTATACACATCTTCTTTATCCATTCATCTGTTGATGGACATTTGGGCTCTTTCCATAGTTTGGGTGTTGTGGACATTGCTGCTATAAACATTGGGGTGCAAGTGCCCCTTCAGATCACTCCATTTGTATCTTTGGGGTAAATCCCTAGTAGTGCAACTGCTGGGTCATAGGGTAGCTCTCTTTCCAACTTTTTGAGAACCCTCCATACTGTTTTCCAGAGCGACTGCACCAGCTTGCATTCCCACCAACAGTGTAGGAGGGTTCTCCTTTCTCCGCATTCTCGCCAACATCTGTGTTTCCTGACTTGTTCATTTTAGCCATTCTGACTGGTGTGAGGTGGTATATCATTGTGGTTTTGATTTGTATTTCCATGATGCCAAGTGATGTTGAGCATATTTTCATGTGTCTGTTGGCCATTTGGATGTCTTCTTTGGATAGATATCTGTTTATGTCTTCTGTCCATTTTTGATTGGATTATTTGTTCTTTGGGTGTTGAGTTTGATAAGTTCTTTATAGATTTTGGATACTAGTCCTTTATCTGATAAGACATTTGCAAATATCTTCTCCCATTCTGTCTGTTGTCTTTTGGTTTTATCCACTGTTTACTTTGCCGTGCAAAAGCTTTTTATCTTGATGAAGTTCCAGTAGTTCATTATTGCCTTTGTTCCCTTGCCTTTGGAGACGTGTGTAGCAAGAAGTTGCTGCGGTTGAGGTCATAGAGGTTACTGCCTGTGTTCTCCTCTAGCATTTTAATGGATTCCTGTGTCACATTTAGGTCTTTCATCCATTTTGAGTTTATTTTTGTGTATGGTGTAAGGAAATGATCCAGTTTCATTCTTCTGCATGTGGCTGTCCAATTTTCCAAGACCATTTGTTGAAGAGACTGTCTTTTTTTCCATTGGATTCTTTCCTGCTTTGTCAAAGATTAGTTGACTATAGAGTTGAGGGTTGATTTCTGGGTTCTCTATTCTGTTCCATTGATCTGTGTGTCTGTTTTTGTGCCAGTACCATACTGTCTTGATGATTACAGCTTTGTAATACGCTCGAAGTCCGGAAGTGTGATGCCTCCAGCCTTGGATTTCTTTTTCAACATTCCTTTGGCTATTCGAGGTCTTTTCTGGTTCCATACAAATGGATTTTAGGATTTTTTGCTCCAGTTCTGTGAAAAAAAGTTGATGGTATTTTAAAAATTTTTATTTATTTATTTATTTATTTATTTATTTATTTATTTATTTATTTTATATGTTATGTTAGTCACCATACAGTACATCATTAGTTTTTGATGTAGTGTTCCATGATTCATTGTTTGCGTATAACACCCAGTTTGATGGTATTTTAATAGGGATTGCATTGAATGTATAGATTGCTCTAGGTAGCATTGACATTTTAACAATATTTGTTCTTCCAAACTGTGAGCCTGGAACATTTTTCCATTTCTTTGTGTCTTCCTCTATTTCTTTCAGAGTGTTCTATAGTTTCCTGAATACAGATCCTTTGCCAATTTGGTTAGATTTATTCCTAGGTATCTTATGGTTTTTGGTGCAATTGTAAATGGGATAGGCTCGTTAATTTCTCTTTCTTCTGTCTCATTGTTAGTGTATAGAAATGCAACTGATTTTTGTGCATTGATTTTATATCCTGCAACTTTGCTGAATTCCTGTATGAGTTCTATCAGTTTTCAGGTGGAGTCTTTTGGATTTTCCACATAGAGTATCATGAGAGATGACCACTTTTAACATTTTAGTGGATTCTTCTTGGGCTTTAGTATGATGCATGTACTGTAAAATTTACGTAGCTGAATTTGTACTTTATAATCAAATTCTCATTCTGGTCTTTGTTTTTGATTTTTTCCCCCACAATGCTATATGGTGAAGATTTTTGAATATCATTAAGATTTATAAACATTTTAATGGTTGCATAATCATGTATGAATATACCATTATTTAATTTTTTATTTTAAAATTGTTCATCTTGAAATAACTTGTCTTACCAAAGTTGCAAAAATTGTATAAAGGTTTTTATTTATTTATTTATTTATTTATTTATTTATTTAATTTTTTTTAAAAAAGATTTTATTTATTTGTTTGACAGAGATAGAGACAGCCAGCGAGAGAGGGAACACAAGTAGGGGGAGTGGGAGAGGAAGAAGCAGGCTCATAGCAGAGGAGCCTGATGTGGGGCTCAATCCCACAACGCCGAGATAACGCCCTGAGCTGAAGGCAGACGCTTAAGCGCTGTGCCACCCAGGTGCCCCAAAGGTTTTTATTTATTTTTTACCTGGCTTTTGCAAATGTTAACATCTTACATAATCATACACAGTGGCCCAAATCAGAAAATTAACTATGATACAATACTATTAACTGATCTCCAGACCTTATCCAATTTCACGAAGTGTTCTGCTAATGTCTAGGATCATGCATTGCATTTAATTGTAGTGTCTGTCTCCTTTAATTTGGGATAGTTTCTCTGTCTTTCTTTGCCTTTTATTACTTTGACTCTTTTTGTAGAATGTTCTTCAATTTGGGTTTGTCCAACATTTTCTCGTGATTAAATTCAGATTATGCAATTGGGCAAAAATATCGCAGAAGTGATATTGTGACTTCCTCAGCACATCAGTTCAGAAAGGTGAGATACTAAAATTTATGAAGCTATTCGTCTACACTTGAACACTTAGGTAGTTTCTGATTTCTAAATATAATTCTTCATCTCTGTATCTGATTCTTTTGTAAGGAGCAATTCCTAAAAATGTGATGATGAGTCCAAAAGTATCAATATTTTTAAGACTTTTGACCCCATATTATGAAATTGTTTTCCAGAAAGTTTTTATCCATTTATTATCATGTTAGTAATAATAGAATCCTTCCCTTTCTGTCCTTGCCATGACTGAATGCTATTAACTACAAAATGAAACGAAAAAATCTTTGTTAATTTGATTACTATCGAGGCTGGTCAGTTTTACATATATATCCTAACTATTTTTCATTCTGATTTCATTACTTATCCATCTAATTGCTCTCAAGCCTTTTTATACAGTGCTAAGTGCTTTACATATTTCATATTATCCTCTTAGCCACTCCCTTAGGATGATATTATTATTATTCACATTTTACGTATTAGGAAACTGGGGCTCAGAGTATTTAAATAATATGTCCAAGTTCTGGCAGCTATTGACTGGCTGAGACAGAAATTAGAACTCCAACCCTGTGACTTAAAAGCAAATGCAGATAACTCTTATGCTACTCCCTTTTTTTGGGTTACAAAGTACTTTCATAAGCGACGACAGCTTTTATATTTAATACTTCCCACATCTTGCAAAATACTAACAGAAAAATCTGTGGTGAGTGGTTTATTTCTTAAAATGCATAAAAAGCTTTAATAAAACAGACAACACAGGAGAGCTTATTCTTTTCATTTAAAATCTATGATTTGTTGGACTTCTAAAAATTGATAATGAGTCCTTTTAAAATGATTGCAATAAGATTGCTCTTTTAAAACTTTGGTCCTTTTTTTTTTTAGATTCTTTCTTTTAAAAATGAAAAAAACTCTTTTTGCCTCTTTCAGTTTTAGGAATGATATTCTCATGGAAACAAAGAAAATAGGGATGCCTGGGTGGCTCAGTCAGTTAAGCATCTGCCTTCGGCTCAGGTCGTGATCCCAAGGATCCTAGGATCCAGTCCCTCATTGGGCTCCCTGCTCAGTGGGGAACCTGCTTCTCCCTCTTCTGCTTCCCCTGCTTGTGCTCTCTCTCTCTATCTGACAAATAAATAAATAAAGTCTTAAAAAAAAAAGAGAGACAAAGAAAATAAATGGCTTATTTTTGTTACCCAGAAGCATAAGAGACAATAGAAACTGTAGACATTGGTTTGCCTCTTCCACTTTTAAAATACTCATTGTTGAATTACCTACCCTTTGAATGAGGTCGGATTTCTAGCTCCATGAGGAACTGGAAGCTGAGAAGGTTGGGTGATATCTCCAGTTAAACAGCTAGTTTGCAACATAAATTTGGTGCTAATATACAGGATATGCAAATTCCAGCTTTCTTCCTGCTAGATAAAACTAATTTAGAGGTGAACTGTGAAATACTGGAATTCTGAACATTCTTCAAATTCCTATTTCCCTTTTGAGGAAGAAAATCATATCCATTTTGAATATCTTTATTTTGGTATCTTACAAGTATATCTTTAAAAGAACATGCCAAAAATGAAACTTATTTTTCTTTCTAAACCCTATTTCTCCAGAATGTCCATGAATGTCTCTACCACCTTTCCATTTGCTTAAGCTGGAAACTTGGGTCATTTTAGCATTTTGCCTCTTTTACCCATTCCCCATACTCTGTGGTTTCACCTTCTAAGAACTCTCTAATCCATTACCTACCTTAGTTTAGTCTACTGCAGTATAGTCTCTTTCCTGAATTTTTTAAGTTACCCAGTGTGATGTCTCTCTCCAGTCTTATTTCCAATCTAATACCATTTTTCCTAATGTAGCATTCAGAATGACTTAGCTCTAGGCCAGTAGCATGTTCCCACTCAGTTGGGGTTGGGGTAGAATAGATCTCAGTTGGCCACCCAAAGTGGATATTAATAAGGATGAGTATCAGGGGCTTGGATGTGATTGTCCTCTTCTCACCATAAGATTCTATTCTTTTTTTTCCTTCTCCTCCTCCTCCTCCTTTTTTTTTTGGGGGGGGGGGGAGACAGAGCTAGCGGGAGACAGGGGACAGAAGGAGAGGGAGAGAGAGAATCTTAAGCAGGTTCTGTGCCCAGTGAGGAGCCCCAAATGGGGCTTGATCTCCCTACCCTGAGGTCATGACCTGAGCCAAAATGAAGAGTCTAATGCTCAACCCAACTGAATCACCCAGGCACCCCGGATTCTTTTCAATCATAACAAACTTCATCATGTCTTTTCACATCAAGGACATAGTAAGAGAATTATAAATGGATCAATGGATGTACAAGAAGGCTAGGATATGACCCTCTCAAGCAGGCTTAACCAGGACCTAACGAGACAGTTATTCAGAGTTTTGTTTAACAGTTTTGGTCTTCCTGGAGGCTGAATCTGAATAGAAGGGAAACTGCTAATTGTGATTAATGCTCTACTCAGGGTTTTGTATGGGAGAGTGTGTTTGTGTGTGCATGTGTGTGCTGTCTTAAATAATGCATGGTCTGATATGTAAATCCTGTCAATTTTATGCTCTGTTGCCATGTAGAAATTCTTTAATCCGTTTGGGAACAAAGTTATCCAAATAGTTGAATTCTCTAGAGATTTGACGATTTATTCCTTTAAGCTCAAAAACTGCGCGTTAGACATTTTGAATCCAAAATGTGTCATATACACCCTGTCCCTGCCTTAATCAATGTAACCAGTATAATTTATTGGTGTCTTGATTACTCAGCATTTTATTTATTTATTTTTATTTTTTTAAAGATTTTATTTATTAATTTGAGAGCGAAAGTGCGTGCACAGTGGCGGGGGTGGGGGCTGCTGAGGGAGAGAGGGAGAGAAGCAGACTCCTTGCTCAGGACCCTGAGATCATGATCTGAGCTGAAATCAAGAGTTGGTCCCTTAACTGACTGAGCCACCCAGGCACCCTGGTTACTGGGCATTTTAAATAGAAGTGGGTACAGTCATGCTTTCAGGGCCTTTGAGAGGTATTGGGCCATTTGCGCCTCATTAAGTAGCCTCAGATAGCTTTTCTTTAGTTTTTATAGTTTTCCTGTCTCTTCCCTAGTTGGCATTCCATGCTGTTGCCAAGGAGCCTGCCTGTAGCAGCTCTTGTCCCCACTTTCAATTTAGTTGGATATTGGGAAACCAAGCCAAGCCCAAGAGATACGTGTGTATGTAAAACAAGTATGAATAGGCCCAGAAGAAGAATATAGGGGCATAGCTGAGATCAAAGTGTGTAAATGTCAGAACATGGACTTTGTGACACTCACTAGGCGAAACCATATGAAACTGACATTAGAAGATCAAAATGGCCAATTATTGTCAGTTTCACCTGGTTAAACCTAGTATTTTAATTTTTAAATCATACTTGATTGGGCTAGATCAGCATTTCTCAAACCATTAAGGTGAAAGATCAGATTTTTAAAAAAGTTTCCAATCCATAACAGACTAATAGTTTTGTGAAAAACAATAAAAATGAATTGTTAGGAAGATGAAATTAAGACAATACATACAATATACAAGCCCATTTTTTGGTTAGATTCACAGGCCTAAAATTACACTTTAATAAAAGTAATCAGAGGGGCGCCTAGGTGGCTTAGTTGTTAAGCATCTGCCTTCAGCTCAGGGCGTGATCCCAGAGTCCCGAGATCGAGCCCCACATCAGGCTCCTATGCTAGGAGCCTGCTTCTTCCTCTCCCACTCCCCCTGCTTGTGTTCCCTCTCTCGCCGGCTGTCTCTATCTCTGTCGAATAAACAAATAAAATCTTAAAAAAAAATTTAAAAAAAGTAATCAGAACAAAATGATATAGGAAAAAGGATACAAAAACTATACATACTCACTGAGTATGTACCTCTATAGTGGTTGCCTGCTTATCCTTGGGAGATACGCTCCAAGACCTCTAGTGGTTGCCGGAAACTGGATGGTACTGACCCCTATATACACTATGTTTTCCTGTACATGCATTATCTATGATCAAATTTAATTTATAAATAAGGTACAGAAAGGGATGGCAATAACTTATAATAAAATATACTGTAATAAAACTTATGTGAATGTGGCCTCTCTCAAAATATTTTCTTGTTCTGTACTCACTTTCTTCTTGATATGAGATGATAAAAAGTCTACATGAAAGATGAAGTGGGGTGAATGATGTAGGCATTGCGACACCCTGTTAGGCTATTTATGACCTTCTGACCATATGTCAGAAGGAGGATCAGCTGCTTCCTGACCACCACTGACTGTGGGTAAATGAAACTTAGAAGTTGCTGTACACTCAAACTTCTGTCTTATGCAATCACAGCTAAACAAAGTTTTGAGGGAAATAGTGATTCCCCATATTAAATGCATATGTGAACACTTTGTGCCCATGTTTATCAGCATTAAAGTTGTTACTTGACAAATCCAGGTTGGATTGCTAATAATGTTACTCATAACATATATCTAAACTGTGTCTATGTTTTATTTTAATAACATTAATAGTAGGGAGTTTCCAATGTATGTTGACAGAAATCAAAGAAGAGATTTTAAAACAATTTCTGCATACTCAGGGGACTCATTTTTAACACAACGAAGCAAATAATGAATTATTTTCAAAATACATTTTAAGTCTTTCACTGGTGATGAGTTTCAAGAATTTATACTATAAAATTATTGTTAAATATAAATTATATTTTGATGAAAAATGATTTCTGGATCCTTGAATTTCTCATACATGGAAGTTTTTTTCATGCGAAACAAGAAATCAAAATTTATAAGGTATTGCATGATAATTTTTCACAGATTTAAAATACCAAGATTATCTCTCTTGATTGATAATTGTTCACTTGTAGAAACTCTTTTTTTAAAAGCTTCCAGTTTCCCTTTTGGTCCTTTACTGCTATGTGCCATCGAAAAACATGTCCAGTTTTTTCTTTGCATGGAAGTAGGAAGATCATTAAGAATATTGAAGATTTCAGACAAAAAAGCAAGACTATCCAATTCAAATCTGTAAAATGTTGTAGCCAAATTTTTTTATCTTGCAGGAGCACGAAGAATTTGTTCATAGCTCAAACATTCTCCATGTTCCCTTCATTAACTATTATACCTCTGCAGCAGTAATACTTCCTTATGATCAGCTTTCATACTGTTACATAATAAAGGGATTAATATTGCATTTAATGCATTAGACTTTAAATGATTCTAAACTTTCCTTAGGTCACTAAGTATATTTAGTTCTGCTGACATTTTTTCATAGAATTTTTTTGGTAAAGGAAGCAGTTCATTGACTTTTATGCAAGCTCTTTCATCTGGGCTAACCCCTTAGATGCTTTTCTATCATTGCAGCTGTGCCATCAGAATGTACTTCTCCCTGAAATGTAAGCTCCTAGGCTCATTTGTGGACCGTGTATTTTTTCATAGTTTTATATAGTTCAGAGCTAGTTGCGTTTGTTGGTAATGAAGCTGAAAAGAATTCCTTTTTCATATCACCACCATGTTCAGATTGCATTTGTATTAAAAGAGTTAAGTGTTCTATCACACAAAAAAAAAAAGGGTGAGAGGAAGCTTTTAGAGGTGATGGATATGTTTATGGCATTAATTGTGGTGATGGTTTCATGGATGTATACTTTTCTCTAAACTCATCAAGTCATAAACATTAAATATAGCTTAAAAAAAGAGACTTTACATGTTAGGTACATTTGTACATTCATCAATTTGCAATGAAAAATAGTTTGCTAGCTTTCTTTTATTCATTGATAGTCTTCCATATTATTAGCCAGTTTCTGAAAATACCATTCTATGGTACCACTAGAAAAAGTGGTACCAGACATGAATTTTTTGTTGTATATTCCTCAAACAGTTTGAAGCAAATATCTTTGATTCAGTCTTTCACTAATGTCCTTGGCTAATGTCAATTGTAAATTAGTTTTAGCAACCCGAAGTGCTGTTTTATAAGAAGCTGTCAAAGCACAAATGTTTGTGCATGAAATATTAATCATTTTGTCTGTGTCATCTTTTTAATCCAATATTTTTTCTGTAGATTATTTTTTTTGGCTTTGAACTTATTTTTTTTAATGCAGGTACCACCTAAGTTTAGGAGTATAGGTGGCTCTATTGCTTTATTAGCTATGTTTCTACAGATAACACAGTGTGGTTTTAGCCCTTGATCTACATTTATGGCTACAAACCCAGCATATGAGGGATCATATTCCAAATAAAATAGATACAAACTCTTAACCTTTCTCTTTTTGGAATCACTTCAGCAGTCATCATTTGGTTAATGACTATTGCCACATTCAGACAAAGTTATTTTGGGGGCAAAAATGTTCAGTGGAGCTTATTTAGCCATCAGATTTATAAAAAGGCTTGACTAACATTTAAATTAGTTGTAAAAAGAAATTATTAATGATGCTTACATTTTCAGGTTTTTACATACTTTGGAGTTTCAGTTGACAAACTAACTTTAAAATAAGTGGTCCTATATTTTTTGCTGTACATTCATCAAATAATTTAGATGATCTGTATGTAGCTCATGCCACATGCACCTCATCTCGTGAATTCACTAACACTGGCCTATATCTTGCTCGGAGGAGCCATTGATCACGTGCTTGGGTGATGCAGCAATATCAAATTGCTGTTTCCAAAGGTCTACTCAACTAACTTTGGTATTTTTCTTATTGCAGACCTGTAACAAAGAGTTCATGGGCCAGCTTCATAGACCACACTTTGAGTAGCACTGAGCTAATGGAAACTATAGACAGAACACTATAAACATGTCATAGCTCCCATTCGATTAGTACAGAACAGCCTACAGACATTGTCACATGCACTGTCTTCTCATTCACAACTGCTGTCAAATCTCCCACACCTAGGAAACAGCAGTAGGGACTTAAAACCCCGATATTTGGCCCCCGCCCAGTCCATTGTGCTCTTTCATCTACAATTCCTAAATACCTACACAATACCTAAGTAACTAAATAATGTGTACTGTTACTACGTTTCCCAGCTAGCTATTTGCCCTGACAACTTGCCCCTCGGTGGATGAATAGTCTCTTTTGATGATTCATTTTCTAAATAGATGTTAGTTGATCTTTGTGATCCTATAAAAAGTTCTAGAGTTAATTTTGTTCTCTAAATGTATTATTCTAAGATACAATTAGAAAAATAAATTCTGTGTCACTCTTATAAAATGTCACTTTAGAGAAAATGAAATCCTTACTCATCTTTCTCAATGTATCTTAAATGTATTCCACCCCTATCATTTGCATGAATGAAAAACGGGAAGTTAAAAACAGGTATCCTAGCATAATTACATTTCCAGCAACTTTATAGAGTAACTTTGTCTTTTCTATTTTTTGACCCGTCTTATAAGAAAGGTTGAAACTAAAATGCCCACAGGGCCGGTCAGGTAATGTAAGGAGGGAAGTAGGTTGGGTTGAACTATGGTGAATCGCCTAGGGCGCTGTATTTAAATAGGGTAGCTGCTAGCTCACCTTCAGTTCCTAAGACCAGGTGTGACTATGAACCCAGGGCCACTAGATCTGATTTTTAAGGGAAGTTGGAAATCTAGATTTTTATTAGATTTTTTTTCAGACGTTGGCAGCAAATTAAAATATGTCACCACACTGTGCAGCCCAGTGAAACCCAGCTGCAGGCAGACTGAGCTACCAGGTAATCATTTACTGCTGGCTTGTGTGGATCACTGTTACTTAGCTGAAGGTTCTCAGCCACTTAGGATCATTAGGAGGAAAGTGAGATCATAAATTTAAAAAGGATTTTCAACAAAGGTGAAATAAGAAGCTTTCTGCTCAACTCTAACTTAGCTGACAGTGTACCCTTGTGATCACCTCTGTTGTTTGGAGTGTATGTAATCATATTGAAAAAAAATTGATTTTTTTATGTGATCAGATATATATAATATAAAATTTACCACTTTGATCACTTTTAAGTGTACAATTCAGTGGTATTAAGTATATTCAAAATGTGCAGTCCTTTATTTTCCAGAACTTTTTCATGATCCCTAACAGAAACTCTGTAGCCATTAAACACTAACTCTCCATTCTCTTACCCCAGCCCCCGGTAACCTCTATTCTACTTTCTGTTGGTACCAATTTACCTATCTAGGTACCTGATATTAGTGGAATCATACAATATTTGTCCTCCATGTCTCCATGTCATATTATTTACTTAGCATGTTTTCAAGGTCCGTCCATATCGTAACATGTATTAGAATTTCATTGCTTGTTAAAGCTGCATAATCTTTCATTGTCTATCTATTTTGTTTATCCATTCATCTTTTGACAGACACTTGGGTTATTTCTACCTTTCTGCTATTGTGAACAATGCTGCATTGAAAAGGGTGTACAAGTATCTCATCCAAGCCCTGCTTTTGGTTCTTTTGAGTATGTGCCTAGGAGTGGAATTGCTGGATCATATAGCAATTCTATGTTTATCTTTTGAGGAGCTGCCAAAGTGTTGTTTACAATGGCTACACCATTTTACATTTCTACCAGCAATGCACAAGGGTTCCAAATTCTCCACATCCTCACCAACATTTGTTTTCCTGTTTCTTGATAATAGCCCTCTTAATAAGTGTGAAGTGCTATCCCATTGTGGTTTCTATTTGTACTTTACTTTTTTTTTTTTTTAAAGATTTTATTTTTTTATTTGACAGAGAGAGAGAGAGAGCCAGTGAGAGAGGGAACACAAGCAGGAGGAGTGGGAGAGGAAGAAGCAGGCTTCCCGCGGAGGAGCCTGACATGGGGCTCCATCCCAGACCTTTGGGATCATGACTTGAGCCGAAGGCAGGTGCTTAACCAACTGATCGACCCAGGTGCCCCTCCGTTGCCCATTTTTGAATTGGATTACATGTTTTTTTGTTGTCATTGAGTTGTAGGAGTTCTTTATACTGTATCCTCTTTTAAAGTAACTTTAATGATTTTTTATTATATTATGTTAGTCACCATACAGTACATCCCTGGTTTCCGATGTAAGGCTCGATGATTCATTAGTTGTGTATAACACCCAGTGCCCTCCTTACTACCCATCACCGGCCTATCCCATTCCCCCACCCCCCTCCCCTCTGAGGCCCTCAGTTTGTTTCTCATAGTCCATAGTCTCTCATGTTTCATTCCCCTTTCTGATTACCCCCCCTTTCTTTATCCCTTTCTTCCCCTACCGATCATCCTAGTTCTTATGTTCCATAGATGAGAGAAATCATATGATAGTTGTCTTTCTCTGCTTGATTTATTTCACTTAGCATTATCTCCTCCAGTGCCGTCCATGTTGTAGCAAATGTTGAGAACTCGTTCTTTCTGATAGCTGAGTAATATTCCATTGTATATATGGACCACATCTTCTTAATCCAGTCATCTGTTGAAGGGCAGCTCAGCTCCTTCCACGATTTAGCTATTGTGGACAATGCTGCTATGAACATTGGGGTGCATATGGCCCTTCTCTTCACTACGTCTGTATCTTTGGGGTAAACACCCAGTAGTGCAATGGCTGGATCATAGGGTAGCTCAATTTTTAACTTTTTAAGGGACCTCCACACTGTTTTCCAGAGTGGCTGTACCAACTTGCATTCCCACCAACAATGTAGGAGGGATCCCCTTTCTCCACATCCTCTCCAACAATTGTTGTTTCTTGCCTTGTCTATTTTTGCCATTCTAACTGGCGTAAGGTAGTATCTCAGTGTGGTTTTGATTTGAATTTCCTTGATGGCTAATGATTTTGAACATTTTTTCATGTGTCTGTTAGCCATTTGTATGTCTTCATTGGAAAAGTGTTCATATCTTCTGCCCATTTTTTGATTTGTTTATTTGTTTCTCGTGTATTGAGTTTGAGAAGTTCTTTGTAGATCTTGGATACCAGTCCTTTATCTGTAGTGTCATTTGCAAATATATTCTCCCATTCCGTGGGCTGCCTCTTAGTTTTTCTGACTGTTTCCTTGGCTGTGCAGAAACTTTTAATCTTGATGAAGTCCCATAAATTCATTTTATCTTTTGTTTCTCTTGCCTTTGGGGATGTGTCATGAAAAAGTTTGCTTTGGCCGATGTCGTAGAGGTTGCTGCCTATGTTCTCCTCTAGAATTTTGATGGATTCCTGTCTCACATCGAGGTCTTTCATCCATTTGGAGTTTATTTTTGTGTATGGTGTGAGAGAGTGGTCAAGTTTCATTCTTTTGCATGTAGCTGTCCAATTTTCCCAGCACCATTTATTGAAGAGACTGTCTTTTTCCCACCGGATGTTTTTTCCTGCTTTATCAAATATTAGTTGCCCAAAGAGCCGAGGGTCCATTTCTGGGTTCTCTATTCGGTTCCATTGGTCTATGTGTCTGTTTTGTGCCAGGACCATGCTGTCTTTGTGATCACAGCTTTGTAGTACAGCTCAAAATCCGGCATTGTGATGCCCCCAGCTTTGTTTTTCCTTTTCAACAGTTCCTTGGAGATTCGGGGCCTTTTCTGTTTCCATACAAATTTAAGGACTATTTGTTCCAGTTCTTTGAAAAATGTCCTCGGTATTTTGATCGGGATAGCATTGAAAGTGTAGATTGCTCTGGGTAGCATGGACATTTTAACTATGTTAATTCTTCCGACCCATGAGCATGGAATATCTTTCCATCTTTTTATGTCTTCCTCAATGTCTTTCAAGAGTGATTTATAGTTTCTAGAATATAGGTCCTTTACGTCTCTGGTTAAGTTAATTCCAAGGTAACGTATGGTTTTTGGTGCTATTGTAAATGGGATGGATTCCCTAATTTCTCTTTCTTCGGTCTCGTTATTCGTGTACAGAAATGCAACTGATTTCTGAGCATTGATTTTGTATCCCGCCACATTACTGAATTACTCTATAACTTCTAATAGTTTGGGAGTGGCTTCTTTTGGGTTTTCCATATAGAGTATCATGTCATCTGTGAAGAGAGACATTTTGACTTCTTCTTTGCCGATTTGAATACCTTTGATCCCTTTTTGTCGTCTGATTGCTGTTGCAAGGACTTCTAGTACTATGTTGAATAATAGTGGCGAGAGTGGGCATCCTTGTCGAGTTCCTGATCTTAAGGGAAAGGCTTCCAGCTTTTCCCCATTGAGAATAATATTTTCAGTAGGCTTTTCATAGATGGCTTTTCTGAGATTGAGAAATGTACCTTCTATTCCTACACTCTGAAGGGTTTTAATCAGGAAAGGATGCTGTATTTTGTCAAATGCTTTTTCGGCATCGATTGAGAGGATCATATGGTTCCTGAGTCTTTTCTTGTTGTTATGATGTATCACGCTGATTGATTTGCGAATATTGAACCACGCTTGCATCCCAGGTATGAATCCCACTTGATCGTGATGGATAATCCTTTTAATGTACTGTTGGATTCTATTAGCAAGTATCTTGTTGAGGATTTTGGCGTCCATATTCATTAGGGAGATCGGTCTGTAATTCTCCTTTTTGAGGGGGTCTTTGCCTGGTTTGGGGATCAAGGTAATATTGGCCTCATAGAATGAGTTTAGTAGCTTTCCTTCTGTTTCTATTTTTTGAAATAGCTTTAGGAGAATAGGTATTATTTCTTCTTTGAATGTTTGGTAGAATTCCCCAGGAAAACCGTCCGGGCCTGGAGTTTTGTTATTTGGAAGGTTGTTTATCACTGACTCAATCTCTTCATAATTAATTGGCCTGTTTAAGGAATCAATTTCTTCCGGTTTAATCGTGGTAGTTTATAGGTTTCCAGGAAGGATTCCATCTCTTCCAGATTGCTTAGTTTATTGGCATATAGCTGTTGATAAAAATTTCTAATAATCCTTCCAATTTCAATGGTGTTGGTCGTGACCTCTCCTTTTTCATTCATAATTTTAATAATCTGGGTCCTTTCTCTTTTCTTTTGGATGAGTGTTGCCAGTGGTCTGTCAATTTTATTGATTTTCTCAAAGAACCAGCTTCTAGTCCTGTTGATCTGCTCTACTGTACTTCTGGTTTCTGCTTGATTGATTTCAGCTCTAATTTTGGTCAACTGCTTCCTCGTGAGTGGATTAGGCCTGTCCCTCTGTTACTGTTCCAGCTTCTTGAGGTGAGAATATAAAAACTGCATTTTAGATTTTTCTGTTCTTTTGAGTGAGGCTTGGATGGCTATGTATTTCCCCCTTAGGACCGCCTTTGCAGTATCCCATAGGTTTTGGACTGTTGTATTTTCATTCTCATTGGTCTCCATAAATTGTTTAATTTGATTTTTGATTTCCTGGTTTATCGAGTCATTCCTGAGCCGGATGGTTCTTAGTCTCCAAGTGTTTGAGTTTCTTCCAAATTTTTCTTTGTGGTTGAGTTCCAATTTCAGAGCGTTGTGGTCTGAGAATATGCAGGGGATAATTTCAATCTTTTGGTATCGGTTGAGACCTGTTTTGTGTCCCAGAACATGGTCTATTCTTGAGAATGTTCCATGGGCATTAGAATAGAATGAGTATTCTTTGGTTCTGGGGTGTAGTGTTCTATATATATCCATGAGGTCCAACTCATCGAGTATGGCATTCAAAGCCTTTGATTCTTTGCTTAGTTTTTGCCAGGGTGTTCTGTCTATTTCTGATAGTGGAGTGTTGAGGTCCCCTACTATTAATGTATTTTTATTTATATGTCTCTTTATTCTGGTTAAGAGTTAGCTTGTGTATCTTTCTGCTCCCCTGTTGGGGGCATATATATTTATAATTGTCATATCCACTTGTTGAATACTTCCTTTAAGAATAATATAGTGCCCTTCTGCGTCTCTAACTATAGTCTGTAGTTTAAAATCCAATTTATCTGATATGAGAATTGCTACCCCAGCTTTCTTTTGAGGTCCATTTGCGTGAAAGATGGTACTCCATCCCCTTACTCTCAGTCTGAATGCATCTTTGGGTTCGAAATGAGTCTCTTGTAGACAGCAAATGGATGGGTCATTTCTTTTTATCCAATCTGCAACCCTGTGGCGTTTTATGGGAAGGTTCAAACCATTCACATTAAGACTGAGTACTGAGAGATATGATTTTAATGATGCCATGTTGCCAGTAAAGTCTTTGTTTGTATTGGCCGTGACTTTCTGTTCTGTATCACTCTTGGGGCCTTTTTACTTTTATAGAACCCCCCGTAATATCTCCTGTAGGGCTGGTTTCGTGGTTACGAAATTGGTTAGTGACTGGCGAATCTGAAATGTCTTTATTTCTCCATCAATTCTGAATGACAGCCTTGCTGGATAAAGGATCCTTGGCTGCATGTTTTTCTCTGAAAGAGGTTTAAATATGCTCCCCCAACCCTTTCTCTCATTCCAGGTCTGTGTAGACAGGTCTGACGTAATTCTGATGCCTTTGCCTTGGTACGTGAGAAATTTCTTTGCCCTGGCCGCTTTCAATACTGTATCCTTGGATCTAATATTTGCGAATTGCACTATGACGTGACGTGGCGTAGGTTTGTCGTGGTTGAGCCTGGGAGGGGTCCTCTCTGCCTCTTGGACACGAATGTTTGTTTCCCTTGCTAGATTAGGGAAGTTTTCAGCTACAATTTGTTCAAATATCTCTTCTAGACCTCTGTTTTTCTCCACCCCCTCGGGGATGCCGATGATTCTAACATTGGATCATTTCATTGAGTCAGTAATCTCCCGTAACCTACATTCGTGGCCTTGGATTTTTTTAAGAGCAGCTTCTCTTTTGGTTTTTTCCTCTATTAACCCATCCTCCAATTCACTAACTCGTTCCTCTGCTTCTGTGACCCTGGCCGTCAGAGCCTCTAGTTTTGCCTGCATTTGGCTCATAGAATTTTTAATTTCTGTCAGATTCGCTCTCATTTCTGTCCTTAGGGATTCTATATTCTCAGTAACCTTTTCGTTAATAGTTTTTTTCAATTCTACTCATCATTTTGACCATCGTTACTCTGAATTCCATTTCTGATACTTTGGTTACATCCATATCCATTATTTCTGTGGCAGAGGCCACAGACTCACTGTCTTTTCTTTGCTGGGGGGGGGCTTCTCCTTCTTGTCATTCTGATGAGGGGAGGTTGCGGGGTTGTCCAGATCCCAAATTATTGACTGGGTCCCAGGCCGTGCCCCTTGTTTTATAGGGATCTTAGGGATGTGGGCTTCTTCTTTAAAGATTTTATTTATTTATTTATGTGGCAGCCAACCAGCGAGAGAGGGAACAGAAGCAGGGGAGTGGGAGAGGAAGAAGCAGGCTCCCAGCGGAGGAGCCCGATGAGGGACTCCTTTCCGGAACGCCGGGATCACGCCCTAAGCCGGAGACAGGCGCTCAATGACTGCGCCACCCAGGCGCCTGGGTTGTGGGCTTCTTGATTTTTCAGCCTGCCTTCTGGGGGAGGGGCCTGCCACGCCGATACTCAGGCAACCCTGTTTGGGTAGAGTCTCCGTGTCCCCTGCGAGGGGGGATGGGGATGGGCACTCTCTGAGCTGGTGTTTCCAGGCTTTTGTTCTCTGGCGGCTTTCCCTGGCGGTTTGCTGTGCCTCTTCTGAGAGTCAGAGCAGCGGCGGCCGAATTTCAGCCTCTGTCACAGAACAGAGGGATTGCGGCCTGTTCTCTACTAATGTTCTGGCCACTTTAACTCTGTTACTGTTGGTGCTGCTCAACCCTGCAGCGTCCCGGGATGTGCGCCCCACACCCGGCGTCCCAGCCCTCACTTCCAGGGCCGGCGCGTCTCTGTCCTTTGTGTTTCTAACGCCGCCAGCCGCCCCGCGCGCTCCGGAAGCTCCCGGTCTCAGTCTGGATCCAGTGAGCGCACCAGGATTCCGGGGTTCCGTGAGATGCCTGGTGGCGCGCGCACCCGGCTCACGGTCTCAGTCTGCTGTTTTGCGGGTGCCGTCCGTGAGCCCCGCCCGCTCCCCCTGCAAGTGGCTACCGCTTCCCGGCGCCCGAACGCGGCGGCTCCCTCCCCCTTCCGTTTATCTTCCGATATCTGTGCACGGTTTCATGGCTCCCCGCCTCGTACCTCAATACTCAGCGCTGGAGATGTTCATTTGTAGAGATCCAGATGCATCTTCCTGCGTCTCAGGCTGGTTCCGTGGTTGTTTAGGCTGGTCTGGTACCTATCCAGCTCAACTCGGGGGACAGGCTGAAAAAGGTGTCTCCTACTCCTCCGCCATCTTAACTCTTCCTAAAGTAACTTTATTTCATGTAAAAAAGAAAGGAAAGAGAATTTCAGTGTTATGATAGCAGCTTTAATACATCTATTACATCTATTTAATTTTCTCTGTCCTAAAACCTCACCAGACCTAACATAAAGGTATTTAAAAATAATCATAGACCCACAAGATCAGGAAGAACAGGGAGAGAGAAAACAACAATCATATTTTAGAAGCTGGATAGCAGGTAGATGAATGGTAACTGAATGAGTAATTCATGACAGTGGAAATGAAGTTAGCAGATTATTAAGTGTAATAATTTTATACTAGTTATCTCCGCAGTATCGCCACACAGGTATCTAATGGGCATCTCAAATTTGTCATGTTCAGCACTGGACTCCTGATCTTCCCCTGAAAATTATTTCTCCTGTAGGTTTTCCAGCTCATTCATTGGCAACCTCATCCTCCCAACTGCACATGTATATTTCATTTCTGTGTTTGTAAGTTTCTGAGCCAGTTGTAGCATAGCTTTGGAGCATGAATGGTACTAGGAATGTAGGTTATCCCAGTCTGCTGGTTTATGCTCCAATTTCTAGGTGGGGCAGCAGGAATGAACCAAGGCTTCAGACCTCAGGTGACTTTTTTTTTTTTTTTTGAAGATTTATTTATTTATTTATTTGAGAGACAGAGAGTGAGAGAGAGTGCACAGGCTGGAGGAGGGGCAGAGGGAGGGGGAGAAACAGGCTTCCCACTGAGCAGAGAGCCTGATGGGGGGCTCAGTCCCAGGACCCTGAGATCATGACCTGAGCTGAAGGCAGTTGCTTAAGCAACCGAGCCACCCAGGTGCCCCAGGTGACTTTGAACATCACGTTTCAAGTGCCCTTGCTGATGTAGTTTCAGTTTAGGAGGCCGTACTTAATAAGTCTCTCTCTCTTTGTATATATAAAATGTAACATTTACATTTCTGTAAAATACCATGAGAACTGTAGGAAATTGTATTTTTAAGATGAAGTGAAAGCTGTGTCTCTACCTGAAATAAATACTATTTAGGTCTTCACACATGGCTAGTTCACTGGATCGATCTCTGGATGTGCTGGTGACAGAGCCATCAACTGCTCCCTGATGGTAGTTCTGAGTGTGCCAATCCTGCTTTACTGGCCACACAGGCCATGGAGCTGGAAAAGTTGGCAGAAGCCCCCATGGATGTAAATTTTTGTATCTTTTATAACAATATAGGCTTTCCTAACTTTTTTTTGAACAATAACATTATTATAATTTTCTAACATCAAGAATGAAGATTTTTAACTTAAAAGACAAGAAAAGGATTTAGATGGGGTTTTCAAGTGATAGGGTGGCATTTTCTCTGAAGCCAACTATAATTCTCTCTCAGTCATCCTGGGAGTAGTTAATCCTATGACAGGGAAAGAGGTGACCTTGGAACTAGGACAAAGTCAGATAGAATTCTAGCATCGAGACTTACTAGCTGTGGGGCCTAGGCCTGAGGTTCAGCTTCACCACTAACAAGCTGTGTGGCAAGTTACTGACCTTTAAGTTTCAGTTTCTCATACAGGTGGTAATATTTACCTCATAGAGTATTGGAAAGACTAAAGTAAGCATGAGAAATGCTTAGCATGGTGCTGGACTTTAGAATGAGCACTCAGGAAGCATCTCTGTCATCATTAATAAAGTATATATTGTCTTCAGTTTCCTCTTATTAAGGGTACCCATTTTGAGAGGTGTAACAGAAGAGTGAGCTGCAACAGTGGCTTACGTGTGTGAAATATTTTTTTTCCAGTATGTTTGATCCGTAACCTGTTCTACATTTGAAGTGCCCTTGAAGTCTAGTAGGGAGAAAGGTATTTGTGTGCGTGGGGGGTATGGTATGTGTTTCTGTGTGTGTTGTGGGGGGTGATGGGGTGTGGTTTAATATACACTAATCCCTGAATCACTGGTCAATCTAGACTGGGGACTTAAGGGTTTGGAGGAATGATTCTTAGATTAAGACTTCCAAACTGCTCAAATGCTGAAATACGAAGGACTACTCTATCAACTATTGAATTTGTGGCTTCTTTGACATGGTTCATTTGTGAGTTATGTGAGTATATCAATAGACTATAATATCTGAAAACAAATTATTCAACCAGCTAATTGTAAACACTACTGTATCTTACTTAATCCATTCCACCCCTATAATAAAAAGAAAATATTAATAGTGAAGATAAAATTAATAAAAACAAGCAAGTTGGATTGAGTGGTTTACCGAATTTCAGGGAATATTTTCATGGCATAAATAATGATACTTGTTTGCATGCCATTTCCAGTGTGCCTCTGAGTGATTCAGGTGGTCAGACTCTAGTGAGGTTGTCCAAGCTGAGTTATCACATTACCCAGGAGGCCAGCTGTGCAGGCTGATTTGCTTTCTCTTTAGGGGAAAATGAGTTCATTACAAAGAGAACAGTATGTGTCATACAGTTTCCAGGAATCCCAAGTGTTTGGCTTACAATATTTTTTTAAAAAAATAAATTAACACAAGTATTCAGAAGTCAAGCTCTGGGAGGCTTCTCCTGAAAATAGTTACAAGGCTGCATGAATTAAGATTATTTGGTTGTAAGAAACAGAAAATAGTCTCTGGCTAGCTTAAGCAAAAAGGAAATGCGTTGGATAGACACAGAATTCTCTCACTCATCTAAGAAGTCACTGACCAGGCAAACTTGGTGAGAACAGGGACTGAGGGTTCAGTAGCAGGAGTTGGTGGAATTTTGCTATCAGCATGCTCTGCTTCAGCAAACTACAGTCTCAGTTCATTTCTGGAGAATTTCATAGACCTGCCTTGAGCCGTTGTTTGAGTTTATCCTTGGACCAGTCAACTATGGCCCAGGGTAGCATCTTCGAGTCCAGACAGTGCTGCTGGGCACCCAACTCACACAACCCTGGCAGCCCCTGGAGAAGCGAGGCAGGCAGCCCCCACAGAGTACCTACCACAGGGTATTTCAGCTTTGAGCTGCTTTCTTTTTCCTCCTTCCTTTAAAGACACTGGTGAATTTTTGTTCCACTCTTTGCTTGGGGAAGTTAAGTGAGTCCCTGCCCCTATTCCTGGACTCTTGGTCAATGATTTTCAAGAAGCTCTGTCAGCGTCAGCAATTCTACTTAGTCTATCCAGTAACAGCAGTCTTTGGGTAGTTCCTTTTGTGACATGTGTTCTTCATCAATTCTTTGCTTACATTTCTTTTTTCCTATATTGATGTTTTTGTAGTTTTTAGTGTATATAGTTCTATGTTGATTGATATCTGATTATTACACATCTTTGAATGGGTTGGCCACCAATGAAGGGAGTGGGTAGAGTAGTGAACTGTGGTAGTCTGTACCCCAGCTTGGGTTTATTGTCTCAACATCCTCTCGTCAAATTGGTTACCATCTTCATCTTAGAGGAACATTTTCCGTCAGTTGTCTTCCCTCCCCCAGACCTTTTTATTGAGAGAGACTGTTCCAGAGGAAGGTGTTATTTCCTCTTTTTAAGAGATTATGGACTGTATAATTCATAGAGAAGAATAAATAAGATATATGATTATTAGTCTCTACAAGCTAATAATAAAAGGAACATTCACATATAAATAGAAGATTCCAGTGTCTTAGAAATCTTCTGTGTGCCCTGCCCTGCTCACACCATTCTTCCCCTGGTGGTGACCATTTGCTGACTTTTGTGTTCATTATATTCTCACTTGAAAACAATTTTTAAAATCACCTATGTATGTATGTATGTCTAAGCATACATAAAAACACAGTTAGTTAGTACAAACCTATCTGAATAGGGAAAGAGCTATATTGCTATTGTTAGAAAAAGTCTCCTGAGAGAAAATAAGCTGGATAGAGTTTCTTGACCGTGATTTACAAGAGACCCTTCTGGAGAAGTCTTTGGGCAAAGGCTCAAAGGAGTCCTGGGAAAGTCAAAACATCTGGCAGGCCAGGAGTGTGGGCTGGGGATGTCCAGAGGAAAAATGGGTAGAGAGAATGGGATTTTTGTGTTTGTTGCTTCCCAGCTCACCATGATCAACCCCAGCACTCAAGGATAGGTAAAAAGCAGTGGTTCTCAAAGTATGGTTCCTTGGCCAGTGGCATCAGTATGGTGTGAGTACTTGTTAGAAATTCCTAGGTCCTAGCACAGACCTATGGAATAGACATCTCTGGGGCTGGAGCCCAGCAATCTATGTTCCATCAGTGATTCGATACATGTTAAAGACTGCGATGCTTTGGATAGAAGTATATACTCTGCATATATCCTCAGTTGATCCAGGTTGTAGGGCATGGAAAGGAAAGAAGGAACTCAGTTAATTAGCATATGGTCAAGATAGGCTGAGTATAGATAATAATATGAGCCAGGCTCACTAGGTATTCTGTCATGGATCAAAAAGGTAATACAAGGCAGCTGGTATTTGTGGGATGACAGCCCTCAACTTGGCTTCTTTTGGTGATACTGCTTCAATCCAGACTGCTATCCTCTAAACCTGGTGCACATTTATTAACCCAGGATCTTCCTTCATCAATCTACCTTGAGATTACCTTCATTTCTGTCCTCTTTCTTCTGTTCCATATCTTCCTTTTCCTTGGTTTACTCTCTTTCTTTGGTGAAGCTCAACATGCAGTAGTTTCTTCCAAAAGAATGCATGGGATATAAATTTTTGGAGTCCTGGAGTATCTAAAAATGTCTTCATTCTTTTTTCCTACTTGATTATTTGGCTGAATTTAGAGGAATGCTGAAGACATTGCTCCATTGCTTCTTATTCTTCAGTCTTCTTGCTTCTAGTATTGCTGTTGAGAAGTCTAAAGCAGTCTGATACCTTTTTTTTTATTTTTTAAGATTTTATTTATTTGAGAGAGAGAGAAAGAGCTGAGTGCAGAGCCTGCCGCAGGGCTCGATCTCAAAACCCTGAGATCATGATCTGAGCTGAAATCAATAGTCAGATGCTTAACTGACTGAGCCACCCTGGTGCCTCCGATACCTGTTTTTTTTTTTAAGTGTGACTTTTTTTTTCCCCTCTGAAGCATGCAGAATCTTCTATTTGTCCCCACAGTTCTGAAATTTCACAAGAATATGCCTTGATAATTTTTTTAAATGTAGGGTATCTTAAAAAAATTAATCGTGTGTGACCCTTCCAATTTGGACTTGTATGTTTTCATTCTGAAAAATTACCTTGAATTATTTTTGTTGATTCCCTTCTTTCCATTTTCTCTGCCTTCTCTTTCTGTAATTTCTGTTTATTTGTTTGTTTTAGAAGTTGTATCTCCTAGGCTGCTTGCCTTTTAAATTTTTTTGTGTGTTTTAGCTCCTTTTTGTTCTTGGAATGTTTCCTTTTTTATAGCCTCCAATTCTCTCTCTCTCTTTTTTTTTTTTTTACGATTTTATTTATTTATTTGCGTGAGAGAAAGAGAACACAAGCAGGGGGTGCAACAGGTAGAGGGAGAAGTAGGCTCCCCGCTGATCAAAGAGCCCCATACAGACTCCATCCCAGGACCCTGGGATCATGACCTGAGCCAAAGGCAGATGCTTAACCGACTGTGCCACCTAGGCGCCCCTATAGCCTCCAATTCTTGTTTCATGGATGCAATATCCTCTTGTATCTCTCTGAGGAGATTAATGATACTTTTGAAGTTTTCTTCACTACAAAGCATCTGTTTCCTGAAAATTGCTTTTTTTTTTTTGTCTTCTATATTAGAGATTTCCTTAGATGTCTAATTTGGTTGTTTACTCATGTTAAAGAGTTAAGAACTAAAAAGCTGATTGGAAACTTTGAGCATGTGTGTGCAGGGCTTGTCATTCTTAAACTTGCCAAAATGATGGGTGGACCGTTTGTGGGGAAGCTCCTGAAATTAGCATTTTTACATTTTTACACTTTTATCAGATTCCCCAGAGAAGATTCTTCCTGCCTGGCTTCCAGTATTCTGAAGCCTGAGTTAGGATGAGGCCTAAGGGACTTAGTGTTCAGCTTCTCAGACAATATTCACCCACTCTGTCGTATTTGGAGATCCCCTTTGCCGCAGTTCCCTTGGTTAGGATGCTGGGAGTCAACAGTGTACCTGGTTTCTCCCTTCAGCTTTATCATTTCTTCTCTGCCTTTCCGTGGAGTTGAACTAGACCTCTTCATAGGTCTAAAGGCATTTCTGCTATAGCACCATTTATACATTACTGAAAAACCTTGTGTTCTGCAAAGTTGTACTCTAAAAATAGGGTTTCTGGGAAAGATGAGTTAGGAGAACATTACTCACAATTTTGTGATTTTGTATTCAGTGCAACACAAAACCCATAACAATTCTATTTAAAAACAAAAACAAAAAACCAGTAGCACAGGTAAATCTCCGTGTGCATTTGCATCTGGCATCATTCAGTAGATCCTTGCAGCTTTAAACTGAGGTTCAGGTCCTTACGAGCTTTTTCTTCTAACAGAGATTAGTCTCCAAATAAAAAATCTGATCTGACCCACGTATCTTTTCATTGATTTTTTAAAAAAGATTTTATTTATTTATTTGACAGAAAGAGAGAGCACAGCAGGGGGAGCAGCAAGCAGAGGGAGAAGCAGGCTCCCTGCTGAGCAAGAAGCCTGATGTGGGACTTGATCCCAAGACCCTGGGATCATGACCTGAATCAAAGGCAGACACTTGACCGACTGAGCCACCCAGGCACTCCTGTGTATTTTTTGTTTGTTTGTTTTTTGTTTTTGTTTTTTCTTTTTAACACAGGGCAAATGCCTTTGCAGTTTTGACATCTGCACTCTCAATTCCCTTAAAAACTTAATGGAGTAGAAAATATAGAGGTCTTTGAAGTCCCTACACCAGTCACTAAACTGAATTTGGGTCCTCCCTTTTGTATTTTTTTAATTTTTGGATTTTATATACTGTTTAGGATTTTATATACTATTAAGTCTTTCTCTTTAATTGTGAGAAATCCTGCTCCTGGTGGCTGCAAAGCAACTGGGAAAGGTCATATATGAACCCACACAATTTCTGCACTGTGTTCTATCACCTCCCTAATTACCAGTTGTGTTTGAATTTGTTCTCAGGAAAGAAACACATATTATATCTGAACAGACTGTATACCTCACTTCTGTGGGCCATGTTTACCCCCAGGACTGTTGCTCTGACCCAGAGACCCTTCAGAATGCTGGCAATTCCTTTAGGAGAATATGTACTGTGTGGGAGATCCATTCCTCCGACATCTCCATCCAAACTCCCCAGATTTGGGGCAGTGTACTTGCAGCCTGGGGCTGTGTTTGTTTCTCTGCTTCCCTGGTGGTATTGGGTTTTTTCCCCATCGTTTTTTCATTTTTGTTGTTTTCAGGAAAATTTGAGAAAGGCCAGTGGAATAGAATATATTACTCCACCTTTACCCAGAAGTTCCACAGGAACGGTAGTTTTCAAGGAAGGTGAAGTCAAAATTGGCTAGAATGTTACAGGTTGAGAAGTCTGCTTTGGCCGCAGAGACTTGTGAGGAAATAGAAGCTGTTAGGACAGGGTGAGTTAGAGGGGGGAGAAGGGAAGGAAGCTTTCCCAGAAACAGCAGGGGCTGTGGCCCTTGATCTGTTTAATTGGGCCTGAGTTAGGGTCTTTTTAGAGTACTCTCTTGTTTTCTATCTTTTGAATCATCAGAATCCCCTAAGAACTTGTGAAAAAGCAGATTCCTGGGCATCATTCATGAGGGCCCACTCTGGGAAATGCTGGCTGGGAAAAGAAGGGAAAAGCAAGCTAGCACATGATTGTAATGTGGCATTTCATGTGTAAAGGTGCATATACAGGTACACCTCCGAGATCCTGCAGGTCTGGTTCCAGACTGCTGCAACAAAGGGTGACAATAAAGCAAGTTAAATGAATTTTTTGGCTTCTCAGTATATAAAACAATGTACATACCTCATTAAAAAAAATCTTTTGCTAAAAAATGCTAACTATCATCTGAGCTTTCAGCGATTTTTTGTAATCTTTTTGCTGGCGGAGGGTCCTGCCTGGATGTTGGTGGCTGCTGACTGGTCGGGTGGTGGTTGCTAAAGGTTGGGGTGGCTGAGGCAATTACTTAAGACAAGACAAAAATCGGGTTTGCTTCATCAGTGGGCTCTTCCTTTCATGAGCCATTTCTCTGTGGCATGCAGTGCTGTTTGAGAGCATTTTACCCTCAGTAGAAGTTCTTTCTAAATTAAGAGTGAGTCCTCAGAAACCCTGCTGCTGCTTTATCAACTAAGTTTATGGAATATTCTAAATCCTTTGTTGTCCTTTCAACAGTCTTCACAGCATCTTCACTAGGAGTAGATTCCATGTGAAGAAACCACTTTCTTTGCTCATTCATAAGACACAACTCCGCATCCATTTAAGTTTGATCAAAAGGTTGCAGCCATTCAGTCCCATCTTCAGGCTGCACATCTGGTTCTAGTTCTTTTGCTATTTCCACCACATCTGTAGTTACTTCCTGAAGTCTTGAACCCCTAACAGTCCTCAATGGGGGCTGGAATCAACTTCTTCCAAACCACCGTGAATGGTGATATTTCAACCTCTTCCCATGAATCACAATGTTCTCAATGGCGTCTAGAGTGGTGCAACCTTTCCAGAAGATTTTAAATTTACACTGCCGAGACCCATCAGAGAAATCACTATCTACGGCAGCCACAGCCTTACAAAATTTTTTTCTTTAGTGGTAAGACTTGAAAGTAAAAAATACTTTTTGATCCATGGCCTGCAGAATGAATCTGTTAGCAGGCATGAAAACAACATTCATCTCATTGTCCATCTCCATCAGAGCTCTTGGGTGACCAGGTACACTGTCAATGAGCAGTCATATTTTTTAAAAAGATTTATTTATTTATTTATTTATTTATTTATTTATTTATTTATTTTTTATTAATAATAATTTTTTATTATATTATGTTAGTCACCATACAGTACATCCCCGGTTTTCGATGTAAGGCTCGATGTTATTTATTTATTTTAGAGAAAGAGAGAGAGAGAGTATGGAGTCAAGGAGCACAGGGAGAGAGAATCTCAGGCAGACCCCCCGCTGAAAGCAGAGCCCAACTCAGGGTCAGATTCATGATCCTGAGATCATGACCTGAGCCCAAATCAAGAGTTCATTGCTCAACCAACTGACCCACCCAGGCACTCCATGAGCAGTCATATTTTGAAAGGAATGTTTCTTTTTGAGCAGTAGGTCTCAACAGTGGCTTAAAATATTCAGTAAACTATGTTATAGACAGATGTACTGTCAGCCAGGGTTTGTTATACCATTTTAGAGCTCAGGCAGAGTATTTAGTGTAATTCTTAAGGGCCCTAGAATTTTTGGAATGAGCATTGGCTTCAGCTTAAAGTCACCAGGTACCCTGGCCCCTAACAAGAGGGTCTCAGCCTGTCCTTTGAAGCTTTGAGACCAAGCATTGATTTTTCCTCTCCAGCTATGAAAGTCCTGAAAGGCATCTTCTCCCAATATAATGCTGTTTCACCTGTGTTGAAAATCTGTTGGGGCACCTGGGTGGCTCAGGTTAAGCATCTGCCTTCGGCTCAGGTCATGATCTTGGGGTCCTGGGATTGAGCCCCACATCAGGCTCCCTGCTCTGCAGGGAGTCTGCTTCTTCCTCTCCCTCTGCCTCTCCCCCTGCTTGTGTGCTTTCTCTCTCTGTGTCAAATAAATAAATAAAATTTTTAAAAAAAAAAAAGAAAGAAAGAAAATCTGTTGTTTAGGGCAGCCACCTTCAATGATGAACTTAGCCCGATCTCCTAGATAACTTGCTGCAGCTTCCACATTAGCACCTGCTACTCCCCCTTGCACTTTCATGTTCTGGAGATGGCCTCTGTCCTTCAACCTCACGAACCAGCCTCTGCTAGCTTCACCCTCTTCTTCTGCAGCTTCCTCACCTCTCTCAGCCTTCACAGAATTGAAGAGAGTTAGAGCCTTGCTCTGGATTGGGCTTTGGTTTGAGGGAGTGTTGTGGCTTCCATCTAGACCATTAAAACTTCCTCCATACTGGCAACAAGGCTGTTTTACTTTCTTACCACTTGCGTGTTCACTGGAGTAGCACTTTTAATTTCCTTCAAGAACTTTTCCTTTGCATTCACAACTTGGCTAACAGTTTGACATAAGAGGCTTAGATTTAGCTTATCTTGGCTTTTGACATGCTTCCTCACTAAGCGTAATCATTTCTAGCTTTTGATTTAACATGAGAGACATGCAACATTTCCTTTCACTTGAACACTTAAGAGACCATAATAGGGTTATTAATTGGCCTAATTTCAATATTGTTGTATCTCAGGGAATAGGGAGGCTCGAGGAGAGGGAGAGACAGGGGAACGGCTGGGCACTGGAGCAGTCAGAACACACACACAACATTTGTCGATAGGACACAGAGACATGAAGTGAGCAAATGCTGTTGGAAAAATAGTGCCAATAGACTCGATCAGTGCAGGGTTGCCACAAATTTTCACTGTAAAACAATTCAGTGTCTGTGAAGTGCAATAAAGCAAGGTATGTCTGTAGTTCCTTTTTTGGTCTATAGCATTTCACAGAGAAATGTAAAAATTCCTGTAACCACTTTATCTGCAGTGGTTCAGTTACTACCTCATTAAATTTAATCAGCGTCTTTAAGCATAAAACGAATCATGTGTTGGGCCCTTGACGGTTATTACTGCCATTTTCTAAACAGAGTATTTGACTTTTGCTATAAAACTCTTAATTTTCATTTTTCTTTGGGGTTCTTTTTCAAAGGATGGAGATTTCTAAAACCTGATTTGTTATGATGTCAGAACTACCTCTTAGTCTTTATGGCATTTTGTAGTTAATTATTATTACACTGGGATAGAACTTAATTAGCAATTGAAACATTTGTGGATATACTAAACAAAATTAATTTATTTATTAAAATGTACTTCGTCTACCAACTCTACTAGAAAGCCGAACTCTCTTACTGGAATATTTCTGGTAATTTGCCAACATTTCTTTATTATTTCATTATTTTATAGTGGGCATGAATCTTAGGCTCTCAACACAGGTATGTAAGCCCTGTCTTTTTATTATTTTTTTTAATTGAACATAAGTTCTGTGTCAAGCCCTCGTTTTATAGAATTTCACAAAACCAGATCAAGGTTTCTTCAGTCAGTTCAGGCCCTTGCTTCCCCTACTGCCTGTATACCTTCAGGATTGAAAGTCAGTCCCAGGAGTGTGGAGACTTCCTAGTGCATAAGATGGGGATGGGGACAAGCTATCTGCCCTCAGGTGGTTGTCTCTGTTCCCAAGGTATTGAATATAAATTGGTCTTCATTCATCAGTCACATTATCCTTATCTCTGCTCTGTCCTGACCGAAGGGCTCTCCAGGCTATTCTTATTTGTGACCTTCAGACACACATACTACATTTGGATGCTCTTCTCAGAGATTTATTAACAAGTAACTCTCCTGTTTTTCCATCTTATGACTCCCTATCTTCCACAGCTAAGGGAGTCTGTTTCTCCTCTAGGATAGGAAAAACTGGATTTTATATAATCATGCATTTTCTCCAATCCATTTGGTAATGCATCCTTTTTTGCCATATCCTCAAAAGATCAGGCTATGACAACTGAAAAAAATGATCTGCTTTTCTACACATCTTTTCTTCTCTTTGGAAGTAGTAAATGCCTTAATCTTCAGTTTGAGTTGGGGAAAGGTCATGGGACAAAAAGGAATTACTAGAAATGGAAAGAAAACCAGCTTAATATATTAAATAGTATCCATAATAATTATATTGGAACTTGTAACATATGATTAATACCTATTGTACATTATAGATTTTTAATTTTAGTTTGGTATTTTTTTTTTACTGTGAAGAAATGGAAGGCTTTTTTCATCAGTGAGAGATGGCTCACTGGCATGGACTCGTCATGATGAAGATGTGGCCTTGAAATTTGAGTTTGGATTAGGAACTGGGAGTACCTGATATTAGTACACATATTCTGCTTCCAGGAAGATGGAATAGACATTCTGTCCCCTGTTCCTCCTACTAGGTATAACTAAAACTCTAGATATTATGTATAAAACAAATACAAGAAGACTCTGTAGAGAGAAGAGGCAAATTGCCTAGGGACCTTAGGACCTGGGGAATGACATGATAATGAGTTCCTTGGGTTTTCTTTCTGCCTCATATATTTCAGACTCAATAGTGAAGAAACCAGCAACTCATAAAATGCCAAAGGGTGCAGATTAAAAAAAAAAATGTCTTGAGAAAGGCTTGATCTTTCTAGCCAAATGACTAGGGAAGGGACAGTCTCATAAGGCAGAAAACTTTTAGATAATGGCCACTAGACTCCAGTCAAATACCACAGAAATATCTATGGTCCTACTATACCTTCTCTAGCTGAGAGCAAGTGAGGAGCCCAGGCTTCTACCCTCATGAGACTGTAATGAGGCATCCCAACACCCCCACATGGGTGGTGTCAGAGAAGGCTAAGTAGGGATCTGGGATTTCCATCCCTGCTAGGCAGTAATGAACACTCCTCCCCACCTCCCCTCTCCCAGCCCTTGCGGTGTCAGTGGATCACAAGCAGAGCCAGGACTTCTTCTCCCACTGGATGGTAAGGAGGTGGCCCTTCTCTGCCCCACTAGCATGATGTAAGAGGGGGCTTAATGGAGAATCAGAACTTTCCCGAACACTCAGTGGTAATGAGGCCACCTCCTTCCCTCCCTGTGTTAGTGGTATCAAAATGGGCAGTAGTAATGAGGCACCCCTCTTCAGCCAGCATGGCATCAGTGAAGGCCTAGTGGGATGGCTGAACTCCCATCCCTGCCTAATAGTAACAAAGGCCACCTTCCACTCTTGTGTTAATCAAGGACAAATGAAGGACTTAGATTTCTTTTCCCACCTGAAAACTAAAGACAAAGAAAAATTATTGAAAGCAGCCAGAAAGAAATGACACACTATGATTGCCTATAGGAAAACAAAACAAAACAAAACAATTTAAATGACAAGCAGATTTTTCATCAGAAACCATAAAACACTGGAAGGGAGTGACAGACATTTTTCAAGTGCTGAAAGAAAAGAACTGTTAAATTCAGTGAAAATATCCTTCAAGAATGAAGGGGAAATGAAGACGTTCTCAGATGATGGAAAGCTAAGAAAACTTGTTGCTCATATATGTACCCTATAAACAAAAAACAAAACAGAAATGGTAAAAGAAGGAATCTTAAAACATCAAAAAGGAAGAAAGAACATGGAAAGAGCAAAAGAAACAAGAGAAATGGTTGAATACAGTAGATTTTCCCTCTAGAATTTATTTTCTTTTTTAAGATTTTATACCTGTAGAGTTTTTTAAATTATGTTGGATTATTGAAGGAAAAATGTTAAACTAATGTCTAATGTGGTTCTCAATGTATGGAGAGGAAATAATTAAGGCAATTATAAATGAAAGTGAGTAAAGGGGTATAAAGAGAAAGTTTCTGTTTCACTCAAATCGGTAAAATGTTGACACCAGTGACTCTGATCAATTATGGATAAATAATGTAATAAATGCCTAGAGGAAACACTAGAAGAGCTCTACAAAGAGATACACTCAAAAACACTACAGGTAAATCAAAATGGAATTCTAAAAATGCTCAAGTAACCTACTGGAAGGCAGGAAAAAGAAAATAGAGATCAAAGTAAAAAAAATAATAAAATGGCAGATTTGAGGCTTAACATATCAACAATTACATTCAATATAAATGATTTAAACATACCAGTTAAAGACAGAGATTCACACTGTGTATTTTAAAATGTGACCCAATGACGTGTTATACGAGAAACTCACTTCAAATAGTTCAAATGATATATGTGGGTTAAAAGTAAAAGGATGGAAAAATACATACCACGCAGATCTTAAGCAAAAGAGAACAGAAGTAGGTGTATTAATATCAGATAAAGTAGACTTAGAGCAAAGAAAATTACCAAGGACAGAGAGAGTTATTACATAATGATTAAAGGGTCAAGCTACTAGGAAAACCTAGTAATCTCAACCATGTGTTAACCATATCACAGAACTGTGAAATATATGAAGTAAAAACTAAGAGAACTGAAAGGAAAAATAGACAAATTCACAGTTGTAGTTGGCAACATCAATACTCCTTTCAACACTCAATAGAACACCTAGAGAGAAAATCATCAAAGATACAGAAGCTCTCAACTAACAGATGCTAATTGACATATAAAACACTTCACCTAATAGCAACGGGATATGTATTCTTTTTCAAGAACCCATGGAACATATGCCAAGATAGATCATATCCTGGGCCATAAAACAAACCTCAACAAATTTTAAAGAATTGAAATCATATAAAGTATGTTCTCTGACCACAGTGTAACCAGATTAGAAATGGGTATCACAAAGATGATTTAAAAATCTCCAAACATTGGGAAACTAAACAATACACTTTTGAATAATCCGTGGGTCAAAGAACTCTCAAGAGAAATAAAAAAATACACTGAACTGAATGAAAATGGAAATACAGCATATGAAATTTTGTGGGACAAAGTTAAAGCAGTACTGACAGGGAAATTTATAGCACTATATGCTTACATTAGAAGGAAGTACATAGATTGTTTGTCTAAGTTCTTCCCGAATGGTAATACAAAAGGGCAATGATAGAGCAAGAACTGAGCTTTTGGGATCCAGACTCTATCCCATATGGACAATGTTACCAACTGGCATGTTAACTGATTAAGGACCTGGGTACCAAGGGAAGCTGTGCTACTTAGGTATTCTGAATCTGCTCCTGTCCTGCACAGTTACTTTGCTTCATACTGTTTTTCATCCTTGGTTAAGAATAAATCAGGAGGGGCGCCCGGGTGGCTCAGTCGTTAAGCGTCTGCCTTCAGCTCGGGTCAGGATCATCCTGGGTCCTGGGATCGAGCCCCATGTTGGGCTTCCTGCTCAGGGTCCTGGGATTGAGCCCCACACCGGGCTCCCTCCTCAGCAGGAAGCCTGCTTCTCCCTCTCCCACTCCCCCTGCTTGTGTTCCCTCTCTCACTGCTTCTCTCTCTGTCAAATAAATAAATAAATATAATCTTAAAAAAAAAAAGAATAAATCAGGAGCTACGTTAGAGTATAGGGTAAGCTGCTGTAACAAGATATCCTAAAATATAGTTGCTTAAAATAGATATATGTTTCCTTATCATCTTAACAGTCCAGTAATTTTTGGTCCAGGTAGGTGAGTCTATTGAGCTCTGTGAGGTCATTTAGTGATCAAGGTTCCGTTCATCTCTTTGCTGCACTAACCCTCTAAGGCAGGACGGTCCAGTAGAAATGTCTGCAATGATGGAAATTTGCACTGTCCAATATCATAGCCATTAGCATGTATGTGAAGTTATCATTATATCTACTACTTCACACATATTATCATAGTGTGAAGTTGGAGGCCTTAATTTTTAACTTTATATAATTTTAGAGAATTTAAAATTAAAATTAAATGCACACTGGTGGTTACTGTCTACCACATTGGACATTACAGCTATGGATATTACTCTGTTCAGCAAGATTGAAGCTGATTCACTACAACGTTTGTTTCTAATCCACAGAAAGGCGAAACACTAGAAATGGAGGGCAAGTAATATATTTTTTGGCAAGTGAAAGTAAAATTACAACATCAATTCTACTTACGTTTCCTTGATAAAAACTTAGCCACTCTGTCGGGGTTTCCCAGCGCTACCCTCGGGTTCAGTGATTTACTAGGGAGGGCTCACAGGACTCAGTGTGAATGAGTCACAGGACTCATACTCATGGTTGTGATTTATTACAGCAAAAGGATGTAATGCAAACTCAGCAAAGGGAAGAGACACATGGGGTGAATTTCGGAGGAAATCAGGCACAGACTTCCAAGAGTCTTCTCCCAGGGGAGTCACACAGGCTGTGCTTAATTCCTCCAGCAATGAGTTGTGACAACACGTGTCTACCGGGGAAATTGATTAACAAGTCAATGCCCATAGTTTTTATTGGGGTATCCTCTGCTTTGCACATATTAAAATTTCATATTCTCAGAAGGAAAGCAGGTGGTTAGTATAAACCATATGGTTTGTACAGTTTAGACACTCTTACCATTAGGGAAAGTTTTAGATTGATGTAGGGAAGTGTTTACCAGTCAAGTTTCCAGATGCCAGCCAAGGGCCAAGCTTACAAGCAGGCTTTTCTAATGAGCCGTGTGATTTCCCAGCATAGTCACACCTTCCTGCAAAGGAGAATGGAAAATGTAGCCCCTGGATGGGGAGCCACAAGTCCAATTCAAACTCTGTTACTCTGGAGAAGTGGAGAATAGATTTGAAAGGATAATGGAAAGTCTGCTATGGAATTTACACACTTCGCGACTTTACACAAGTTGCTTAGACCCCTGCTCCTTTGGTTAACGTGTGTGTCTCTGAAGTAGTAGATACATTGAACCATGCGTGGCACACAGTAAGTTGGCTCAGTGACACTTCTATTATCATTATTAATATTAGTCTATTCTTCAAGCATGTGGATTGGTTCATCCTATCCTTTCCATTCTTAACCCATCGGAAACTTAGAAGTTTTATTAGAAGTGGACTCTGGACCACTGCCTTCCTCTTGGCTCTCCCTCTTATGGATTGTTGCCTGTCACTTCTTGCTTTGAACTCTTACCTTCAGTTTCACCTTCATCACTTCTCTGAATCTTCTTGTATTTTCAATCTCCCATTGTCCATTTTCCCCCAATGGTGAACATGAACCTCCCTGCATCCTTCAGAGCTGGGCTTTATGTGGGTGAATAAAGCTTAAATGTCATTTTCTTCTGGGAAGCTTTCCCAAACCCTCTACTTTCGGCTCTCCTGTTGACTGTGTGCTGCCCCTGGTAGCTGTGTTAGTTTCCTAGGGCTTTTATAACAAATTATCACAAACTGGGTGGCTTGAAACAACAGGAATTTATTCTTTCACTGTTCTGGAGGCCAGATGTCTAAAAATCAAGGTCTGAGTAGGGCCATGCTCTTTCTGAAGACTTTAGGAGAGCTTCTTGTCTTTTCCTGCCTTCTGATTTCGGTAATCCTTGGTTTGCAGATTCATCCCTCCAATATCTGCTTCCCTTTGCATGGACTTCTCACCTGTGTGTCTCTTCTCTTCTTATAAGGCCCACCCTAATGACCTCATCTTATCTTGATTACATCTGCAAAAATCTTATTTCCAAGTAAGCTCACATTTACAGGTACTAGGGGTTAAGGCCTCAACAAATCTTTTTAGGGGACACAATTCGTCTCTTAGCATACAGCAGTTATTTCTTAGCACTTAGCATATGGCAGTTATTTCTTTGAATTATTTTCTCTAGACTGTAAGCTTCTTGAGAACAGAAACCTAGTCTGTTTGATTTATCATTATATCCTCAGGGTCTAGCAGAGAGTCTGGCACATCACAAATGCTCAGAGAGCATTTGAATAAATGAATAAATGAAAACTCTGAAATACAAAATTCTTTGTGTCTGACTCCTCCATCTAATCCCTACTTCTTTCCTTTCTCAAAGCCTTGGTGGCCTCTGTGATTCCTGAATCTTGGTCAGCAATCACCAAATCCTACTGAACTAGCTCCTAGCTATCCTTTGCGGATGGCTGCCACCATCTTCTCTTTTCTAGCCATTAACACCAGCCTAATTCAGGATATTGTCATCTCTCCCCTGGACTAATGATGTTCTTCCAGAATCCTCTTTCAGACCCTTTCCTATCCATTCTCCATACTGCAACTTGAATGATCATATTAAAATGTAAATCTCATATGTCCTTCTACTACTTAAAATGTGTCAATACCTTCTCCTCACATATTGCTTCTGATGCCGTCCATGATCTGGTCCCAGCCTCCCTCCCCAACCTCTCAACTACCCTCCTTCTTGTTTTTTATGCACTGGACATAATGTAATTCTCATTGTCTTAACCAATTCTTTGTTGATTCAGCCTTTTGCACATGCTGTTCCCTTTGTCAGGAGTGCTCTTCCCACCCATCTTAGCCTAACTCCTACATATCTTCTACATCTCAGTCCAAACCTCTCCCTCAATTAAGACTCCATGAGTACCCTCCCCAGGCTTAGGTTTCCCTGCTATTGGTGCCCCCCTTGTCCCCGTATAGGTTCTCAGTAGATCTCACATTTCTCTTTTGTAAATCTCCTCACACTTTGCATTCTTTGTTCAATATCTCTCTTCCATGCCATGTGAGGGCTGGGGCTGTGTCTAGCTCGTTCATCTCTGCATCCCAGCATTGCCTGACTTATATATGGGCTCAACACATTTTTGTTTGAGGAATGGATGCATTGGTCAACTGCTATTTCTCTTTGTTCTTTGATTTGGCTCCCACTTTGGGAAACCCATTGTCGTTGATGCATGGTTCCTGGAAATCAGAATATGTGGCTCTTTTCTTGCTGGGCTCCTCACAGCTCTTACTTCGGTGGACATTCTCTTGCTCAGCAGAATTCTTCCCCTGGAGGACGAAGTGTATGGTGACCAGACTGAGGACAGAACTTTCATATTGCTGGGGCCGAAAGGAGATCTTTACCAAATTCTGAGCACAGTGTTGAGGTGGGATAGAGGGGCTGCGTGTGGTTACTCAGATTGCCTCTCTTACCACGAAGAATATTGCTGGTGGGAAAGGAAATGGATGTAGATATGTATATATTGACTATTCATTGCCTCCTCTAGCTCTTAGAATGTTTCTTCCTAACTTGCTATTTTTCTTGAAGATGAAGATACATAGAGACACAGTATTTGTAATTTCTCCATTCATTGACCAACAGTATATGTCCCCCCCAAATTGAAGTGTCTTATGTTTGATCATCTATGTATATGGTTTCTTCATTTAACAAAATGTTTACTGGGGCCTCCTACATTCAAGTTCTAGGCAATGGGCTCCGGATGCAAAGATGAATATAGTAGAGTCTGCCTTCTTGAAGAAAGAAGGCTGACTGGAAAGAAATGCCACGTGGTGCAATGTGGTAGGTGCTATGATAGACAGGTATGTGTAATGTTGAAGGAACCAAGTGGGGGAGGAAGAACTTCCAGTTATTGTTTGGAAGTGCACATTGCTAGGTCTTATACAAGTGGTTATGTCATTTCAAAGGCTTCTGATCACATCTTTAAATGTGTTCCCTGTATTAACATGTTGGAATTTTCTACATCTTTGAAAAGGTTTCCTGGGAAGCAGTGGGACCTAAAGGTTGAGAGTAGGGACCCCGGCGGCAATTAGACCCGGATTTAAAATCTGGGCCTATGCCTGACCTTCCACCTGGGTGACTTGGGGAAATCCCTTACTCTCCCACCTCCATAAAAGAGTGTACGAAGGCGGGGATTAAATATCATAGATGCAATGTGTACAGCACGTGCCTGCCATGCAGTAGGAGCTCCATTCTATCTTTCCCCGGAGGCTTGTAGCTCTTTTTGACTCGTAGTGGTGCTGGGGACAGAAAGTTGTTTATGTTAAAAACTTCACGGGATACACAGAGGCTTAGTTGGCTGATTTTTTTTTTAGAAAGGTGTTTATTGGTATAAAAACAATTTAAACATTATATAAATACAATATAAATATTTCTTTTAAAAATATGCATAAGTTAGCCATGTATTTGAGGTAAACCTACACATTCCAAGAAATGACCTGGCTCCAAAACATCGAGGATATCCAAGCTGCATAGCATTTTACGTTAACTTTTTCAAGATGAATACATAAAATATTTTTTCAAGTGGCACTTCATAAAAATATAAATATCTATTATATAAATTAACTCAACATCACATATTTAAATATCAATAAATTAAAAATAATTAAAATAGTGTCCTAACGCTCATACTTTTAGTTCTTCACAGAGAACAACATAAGTTATGTGCCCAGTGGACAGGTTTCTGACCAGAGAAAGGAATGCCCATGAACTACAGCAATCTCAGATTCCCCAGGCTACATGACCCGCACAGCCCGCAGGCTGAACTGCAGGAAATCCTCAAGGTTCCGCAGGATGAGGTGAATTGTTGTTTGCTTCAGCCACTTGTCCTGCGACTTCAGGATAGCCTGCAGGCCGGTGTCTGTGGTGGGGTCTGGGGTGGTCACTTCATCCTGATTCTTTACCTGAGGCAAAAAGAAAACAAAAAGAACTATTTAAATATCGAACGGGTCCTCTGCAGTGGAGGGATGCTCTGGGCTGTGGGAAGACATTCAAATTCGGGTTGAAGGAGACTACCTGCAGCTGCCTGGTAGGGTGAGGTGCCTCTCCTCTGAGCCCACCCGAGCCCACCCTGTGTGCAGGCCTTTCATGGCAACTGAATTCTAATCACCCCTTCGTTGCTCTATCTCTGTTAGACCACGAGCATCGAGGGCAGCCGTGGTATCTTGTCTCCCCTTATGCTAAACAGTGCCTGGAACATAGCCCCATCCAGCTGGCGTCTGCTGAGGGCCCACTGATCTAATGGTATAAGGAGGACAGGAAACACCTTTCCACAGACCCACTGACATGAGTCTAGGTAATTGTGGGAGGCCTCGCACCTCCAAAGTGTGCTTCTAGAGCACTGCAGCACCTGAAGCTTATTAGGGATGTGAATCAGGTCTCACCCCAGACCTGCTGATCAGACTGTGCCCTGTGACAAGATCTCTGGAGGTTCTGTGTGCATTTTAAAGGGGGGAGAGCACAGGTTTAAGGCAAACAGCCAGGAAAGGCAGTGGCAGCCTGCTTCTCTATCTAGGGACCTTCTCATTGTGCTTTGGTCAGCTCATCCACACACTGTTGCCCTCAGGCCTCCATTCTGTGGCATTTGAATGGCTAGCTGGTAGTGACCAAAGCCTTTGGTACCTGCTCTTCCAGCCTTTCACCATTTCTCTGCACTAACTCTTCTGGCAAAAAGTAGGGGGAAAGAGTTGAAATGACCACAATGACAAGAGTATCATTTGGCAATAATTAAAATATTAAAATCATCTTTGTGCTCTCTGTTCTTTTTTATTATGGATCACTGAGCAGGATTGGGTGTGCTTCATTCGGGCTCTGCAGATTTGTTTTCCTATTTCTTAAGCTATTCTAGTAGAAGTTGGTGTTAAAATCCACCTCATTTAGTATAATTTTAAATACAGTTAATGATGTCTTTTGCAGAAGGGAGCCAAAAGGTTAAAAAAAAAAACAAAACGGTTTCAGCTATCAGGAAATATTTCTTCGATCCTTTCCTTTACATGTGGCTATCTCTTGAATTGGCTTTGCACTCAAGTCGTCTAGGTTCCTTTCTTTGAGCCTCTCTTCCTCACACCAAGGGAGGGGATGAGGAAATGCCCACCTTTTCCATCAGCATCTGGAGCAGGACTTTGGTACTGAAGTACACAGAGTTGGCATTTTCCTTATCACCTTCATAGTTGGCCTGGAGGTATTTCAGGTGTACCTGAAACTCCAGAAGACCGGTAGCGATTCTTGTCAGGCAGGTGTCCTAAGAGGAAAGATGGGAAAATCAGTTATTACTAGGAAAATATAATCAATTTTAAAAGTTAAAATTGCTGCAAGTCAGCAACTTCTCCCCCTGCCCTTCCAGGGAACTTCAAACACTTCTGAGCATTATATTTTGAGAAATCAGACAGTCTCAGATGGCCCCTTTTTAAATATCTGGACAGAGACATCACTTAATCAGTTTTACCCGAAGCCTGATAGATGCTGGAATTTGGCAAGGCGGTCCTTCTCTGATTCTCCCCTTAATATTCTCCCTTCTGGCTGTACTTCTGCCCTTGTCAATGTTGGGCTGAAACCTCTTTTTATGGACTGTTCTGAAGTCAGTTCAGCGTATCCCACTGTCTGGAAGGAGAAGGGCGTAGAGAATGACCTCTACGGGGAGGGCAGACCTGGATCCTGTTAAGGGCAGCCAAGGAGGAAAAGGACCACCTTATCCAGGGTGAATTAGCTAAACCTGAGGCTTCTAATGTTTGGCAGTTGTGAAAATCCCAACACTGAAGGGCTATCTCTAACCATGCCATTGAAAAATAAGTTGCCTTTAGAAAGATTTAAGTTGGACTCCTCATGAAATTTACATATGTTCTTTACATTGATCCCCTTCTTTGTTTTCTGACTTGTCTATATGTATACAGACACTGCATGTAAGAGGGAGAACTTTTGACAAAGGAGTAGCTAAAAGTAAATGTGATATGTTCATACCTGATTGAACCCAGATTGGAAGCATCCGTCCTTTTCTGCCAGTTTTGGAAGATGTAAGTTGTTTTCTGCCAGTGCCTCCTTGCTGTCTTCACACTTGTTATACTTGTCACACATCTGGGAAGGAATACCCGAACTGTTACATATAAGTGCCCCTAAAGCTAACACCACTAGAGGGCCGATTCGTGTTTTACCACGGCAGGAAGTTCTCTAGGAAAGTGAAGTCACACTGCATTAGCATCCAGGCAGGCAAGGTCTAGTGAAGGTGGGCACACTTGGGTTCAATGCTGGGCTCACCTATGACTTCACACCTGTTACCTATCCTGAGTCTGTGTCTCTATCTCTTCAAATTGGGGATAATGAAACTCCTCCCTTATAAGTTTTTTTTTCTGTGAAGATGAGACATAATATTTATGTAAAATGTGTGGCTCATAGTAGGTACTTGATAAGTAACAGCAATTTTGACGATAATTGGGTGAACATAATTTGAGCTATATAATGTTCCAGCTAGAAGGACCTATGAGATCATCTAGTTCAATTTCATGATTTTACAGAGGAGGCCCAGAGATGGTAGGGAATTTGTCAAAGATCACAAAGCTGGTTCAGCAGAACCAGAACGAGATTTGGTTCAGGGCTCCCAATACTCTCTCCTGTGTTATTTCCTTTCCACCAAACAGAGCCAAACTATCTTACCTTTAAAGCTTTGGAGCTGCTGCAACCTACCTATGATTTTGCCATTTGGGTGGGCTATCACATATGCATCTTATATGCTGGAAGGACTCTAGGGAGTCCCTAACCACTGAACTTCCATAACCTAAAAGTCCTGTGACTGTCCTGAGAAGCTCAACATTTATTTCAGGTGGCACTTGGTTAATCCTTCCAAAGTCCAAAAGACACAAAGAAGATTGATAGACCCTATTTTTTTGGTTAGGGATAAGGAAGTCCTGAGAGACAGTGAGGTCCAGCTCATGCCAAGTATGGAGCTGGGAATGGGCCAGGGGGCATGGATTTCAGCCCCATTGTATAATTTCCAGGAGGGAAAGGAACTCCCTGAGACCAGCAGCAGAAGAGAAGTACAGCAGAGTCTGCCCCTTCGGTCTGAAATCTGTACTGCCCCGGAACCCAGCAAAGACCTCCCAGTGCAGGAGCCCTTGTCCACATCCAGGGGCCAGGAGATGAATGCCCACACAGGCCCTTTATCCCCCTCAGTTGAGCCTACCCACCTCCTTTTTCAGTGCAGAGATTCTGCCGAGGATGTATTTAATGATTTCCATTTTGTCTGCAGAGATGAGTGGTGGTCTATTTGAGGTGGCCTCATCTTTGGGATCTCTTCCCAGGTGTCCCGGGGTAGGGAAAGCAGTAGCCATCACCAGGAGCAGCCCCAGGGAGAAGGCAACTGGACTGAAGGCGCCTGTGCCGGAGGCGAGGGAGAGCAGCCAGTGAGCAAACTGCACAGCTGGGGGAGCTGTGCTTCTGGCGGCTGGCCGCCTGCCAGCCCTCCCAGCCAACACACACCCCTCCCTTGGCCAGGCCCGGCTGCCAGGCGTCTCCAGGGCTAGGGATTTCCTTCACTTACTTGTGGAGAGGGAGTTCATAGCTGGGGTCCTGGAGGGCAGATGGAGCTCTCTTTCGTTCCTGGTGGGCTCGAGGGCAGAATGAGCCTCAGACATCCCCAGTCTCATATTTATTGGGGGTTGAGACTCTAATATTGAGACTCATGGGAAAATCCCACATTTGATAAATCTTTGTTGGAGGGTGGGGGTGGGGCCAGAGCGGGTGGGGCTGATTGGAAACCTTATTAAGATTGTGCAATGTGACGTCCTTTAGCATCACAGGAATCACAACCAGGGGGAAAAAGTGCCGCTTAGGTCATTACGACGGCTAGCGCTAAGAAGCAGGATCACTCTTCCTTTACTTTCTTTTCTGCTTTTTTATTTTTTTAAATCTACTTATTTATTTATTTATTTTTTAGTGACTCAGCATTTTGGCATGTCTTAAGAGGGAAAGTAAAGCTGAAGTCAAGCACGAAGTTTGGGGGGGGCAGGCAGGGCGAGAAGCTAAGGCTGACTATGATTAAAAAAATACTTTAATTACCAGTTTAACAGGCTAGGGTTTAGTATTCCAGTTAATTCATATTTGTAAAAACCTAAGATGTTTTGACCTGAGCTTCCTCAGACCGCAACACAGCCCACTCGGCTGGGGTTACAAGTAAGATGCCACTAGGAGCCATCTGCAGGACTTCCCTTTCCTGGCTGTCTCCGCGCCCAGCTGTTGCAGACGGCCTGACTGCCCCCCAAATCTCGCACAGTTGTCCCCGGGAGCCTCCAGGCACCGTGTGCCATGCTCACGTGCACGACTCCTTTGTGCCACTATGTGGCATCTGCCAATTTCTTTCCCACCTCTTCCAGCCCACTTCAGCCAGGTCAGCCTCAGCCCTGCTCTCTTCCTGGGGCCCCCACTGAAGACTTGGATCTCTGTGCCAAGGGGTTTGCCTTGTGCTGCTGGCACTGTCCCCACTGCTGGCCACAGGATGATCTTGCTCCTGAGGGGGAACCCTGAGGCGCCCAGGGTATTGTCTCTGCTGGAGACCTCCAGTTAGTGACACCCACTTGGTTCAGGGCAGAAGTGGAGAGAATACCGCTTACCTCTTTGATGGGATGTCAAAGAAGGACCTTGTGACATTTTCTAGAGCTTGTGTTCATAGCTCCCTTCTGCTGTATGACTTGTCTTGAGTTCAGAGGCAGCTGGGAAGAAATTTGCTAACACAGACAAGGCTCTGAGGTTCTGAATCACGCCTGCCCCAGGTTTTCTTATTGGGTTGAGCCTGCACAGCTTGTACAGTTCCCTCTGCCCTTATAATGACGTCTCCTGCAGGAGGGTCCTTGGTCTCATGCAAATGGGCTCTAGACCAAGCTGCCCTACCAGTCTCCCAGACACCCAGGCAGCTCAGAAGATTGGCTCCAGGCTGAAACTAGGACCCTTGTACAGCATCAGAAAAAAAAAAAAAAAAAAAAAAAGAAAAGAAAAGAAAAGAAAAAAGAAAAGAAAGAAGAAAGATTTACGAAACACTGTGTTATCATGATCAGCTCCTTTGGTTTGCAAAGATCTCATCAGGATTGTGAAAACAAGGACCTCTGCTAGGGTATTTAAAATATGAACTGATTTGCTCAAGTTTTGTTTTGTGAACAACACTTTAGGACTTGCCTGTTGGGGAAAGTGAGGTCATCCATTCTTTCACTGACTTTCTAAATGGAGGCAGGTCCTGTGGCTGAAGTGGGGTTTTTTGTTTGAAAATGAAAATGGGAGAGGATGGGTGAATGTTTTCGCTCTTACTCTTCTTAGGTCTTGAGCAACCTAGACACCCCCAGCCGAGTCCTCTCTCCTGAACTGAATGAAGCCACCTCTGCTCGCCCCCACTGTGATGCATGCAATAGGCCTCTGTGGTGTGGGATTGCTTGTTCTCAGATATCTATGTTTTAGAAAATATTACTCAGTAAATTTCAAATACTTAGTGACTCAACAACATACAGATTTTTCTTTCCAATTAAAAATTTTTAAAGGGGCTCCTAGGTGGCTCAGTTGGTTAAGTATCTGCCTTTGGCTCAGGTCATAATCTCAGGGTCCTGGATTGAGCCCCGTGTTGGGTTCCTACTTAGTGGGGAGCCTGCTTCTCCCTGTCCCACTCCCCCTGCTTGTGCTCTCTTTCTCTGTCAAATTAATTAATTAACAAAATCTTTGAAAAGATAAAAGGTTTTAAAGTAGGAAGTACACGTATCATGATAAAATGTTCAAATAGGACATCAAGACATACAGGGAAAAGTAAATCTCCTTCCTTTCCAGCTCCTATCCTTAGAGGTAGCCCCTGACCCACAGTATTTTCTTTTTCTTCTTCTTCTTTTTTTTTTAAGATGTTACTTATTTTATTTGAGAGATAGAAGCGAGAGCGTGTGTGCGCCCTTGTGTGATTGAGAGAGAGCAGGGGGAGGGGCAGAGAGAAAGGGAGAGGGAGAATCTCAAGCAGACTCCCCACTGAGTGGGGAGCCCCACATGGGGCTTGATCTCAGGATGCTGAGATCATGACTGAGCTGAAATCAAGAGTCAGATGCTTAAACAACTTTGTCACCCAAGCGTCCCTGACCCACAGTATTTTCAACTAAATCTCCATTACCCTAATCTGGGTAAGATTTTCTTGGCTACCTAGGTACGCACCTCTGGATTTACATGATTGGTTTATATACTGTACCCACATGCATTCACATTTGTACATAAATATACACACACTATAATTTCCCACTGCGTGGATGCCACGCGGGCAGTTCTCTACATCTTAGAGCACAGGCTTTTGAGTTGTACAGCATGAGTTTAAAGCCCAGCTCTGACACTGGCTGTATGATCTTGGCTAAGTTCGCCCAAGGATCTGTGCCCTTGTTTGCTCATCTAATAAAACTGGGATAATAGCAGTTTTTCCCATATCGCTGTTGTGAAGACTGAAAGATGAAGTGTGAAAAATCCCTGGTACATAGTAATGTTACAGGATTTTCTCCGGTGCCTACTATTCTTGGTCACGCCGCTTCAAAGAATGAAGAGGTAGACCAGGCAGAGTGGTGGGCAGCAAAGCAAGGTCTATGGAGTGATGGCACAAAGCTCCCAAAGAGGGAGGGGACCCGAGAGAGTTGCCCCTGGAGTTTCTAAGTGTAGGGGTTTTTATGGGCTTGTTAGCAGGCTGTTTTAATCTGATTAACCCTCCCTGTGCCTGTCATCCTATCAGGTTTTTGTCATGTACTTATCACATGGGAAAGGGTGGAAAGCTCCTTCCAGGATAGTATTAGATCCTTTTAAGGGTGGTTTCCTCTTAGGGCGGGGCCCCTTGTCCCTGCCTGCCTGCCTTCCAACTATCCTTCATCAGTAACGCCGCAGGAAACACTTGATCTTTTAACATTCTGAACTCAGGGTCCCTGCCTTGGAGAGCTCCTTCAGCTCAGCTCTCTCATCCCAAATGTGGTCCTGCCTGCTATGAATGAGCCAGGCCGCTGTTCCAGTGATCAGCTGGTCTCCCAGTTATTTTTCCTCTGAAGAAATGAGATTCTGTGTTTTGTTGAAAATGCCTTTTGGCAAATGTGGAAAATGAAGAGAAAAAGTGGTTTCTCCTCTTTTTTGAGAACATTAAGATCCCCAAGCCTGGTCTCTCAATCTGGATACTGATCCCAGCTTGTATTTTTCTCCTACACTATTTCCAAGGCTTTCTGCCAAGTGTTTTTATGACAGAAGCCCCCAGCCTTGCCTGTCCGTGGCCATCATCATTGTTCAAAGTCTTGAAAGTGGCCCTTTAGGGTGAGGGGGTCTGACTTGTGGGGATGGGAATGCACATGTATGGGGAGATTGGAGGATACTGTCTGCCACCTTGCACATTGCGAGCCTCTAAGATCTATGTTAGTATCAATGCCTTGGGCTGGCATTTGCTTGTGGGAGAAATGGGCTCTTTTTTGCTCCAAAGCACTAATGCAACATCTGTAACTCCACCATGACAGCTTCCTTTCTCTGGATCTCACCAGATCTTCCACTTGGAGAACTTATGCATCATATTTTAATATGTACAAATGACCAGGAAAGGTAATGCTGTCAGCATTTATTAATTAATAACCTCAATTGCTGGATTGCACCATAGCTGATTTGAAGTGACTGGCAGCTGAGACCAAGAGAGGCAGGACAAATGGGAACCTATGGGCAGGAAGAAGAGAAACCAAGTAGCTTTGCATCGTTTACCACCTTATCTAGGCTGTCTGGTCCTCTCTGTGCCCCTCAGAAAGCATGACTACTTTCCTACATGTTAGTGGGGACCAATTCAGAAAGTTCATCAATGCATTCAAGGTGAAGGAGAAAAAGTAACTTCTATTTGGCCTTAGGCTCTCAGGAGAAGAGGTGTTCTCCACATCTCACAGGTTAAAATATGGTGTTGTGCTCTCTGTCTTTATTTATTTATTTAGATTTTTAAAATTTATTTGACAGAGAGCACAAGCAGGGGGAGTGGCAGGCAGAGGGAGAGGGAGAAGCAGGTTTTCCACTGAGCAGGGAGCCCGACTTGGGGCTTGATCCCAGGACTCTGGGATCATGACCTGATCCAAAGGCAGACGCTTAACCGACTGAGCCACCAAGGCACCCCTGTCCTCTCTGTCTTTATTCCAAGGACTGGGGATGGGTGGGTCTGTGATCTAGTGAGAGGGAGTATCCCAAGAACAAAAGAGAAGTCACTGGGTACTAGGGAACTTGCAGTTGCTGTCAGAATGTAGTTTCACTTGTCACTAAGTCATAAGAAGTTTACAGACTGAAACAGTTGGTTAGTTAACAGCTCCTTCTGAGGTTGGCTCCTGCTAAGTAGACACCAGGCCTGTAAGTCTCTGGGAAATGTCTGCTTTGGGAAAAGCGGTGGTATTACGCTGAGAGAGAATATGAGGGACATTTGGTATGTCTACTTGGAAAGGGCTGGCGGATCTTGGAGGACAGCCCCACCTAGAGACCAGAGCTCTGGACAGTTCCCAGCCTGGCCCAATCCCAGTCCTGGCCGTCACAGTTTCAACTCTGATGCCCGATTGTTGCTCCTGGTGACTTCTTGGTTTGGCCTCAGCTTTTCTGAGGGCAAAACTGTGCTGGGGTTGTGCCTAGCTCTCCCTAACCCAGGAAGGGGGCACATCGGCCTGCCCGGTGCTGATCCCAAACTGCACATGGAGGTCAATGAGGAGGCCCTCATTGTTTTGCTATGGGTGTTTTGCCTTGATACCTTCCCCTACTGAATTGGAAAATCCCAGGCATTTTAGGAGGGAAGTGGCCTCTCTTGGGGCCACAATGTAGACTCCCCTTGCCTTGGGGACCGCCCCCCTTCTCACGTCCCCTTTCCTCTGGTCTCCAAGCCTAGAAGAGAGTGGTTGGATTTCCTGATGTTAATAAACCAGCTGCTCTGAAGCCGATTGGTTTGGTGATGAGAACTTGCTTTGCTGATTCTGAAGGAGCCCCATTGGCCCTGTGCCCTGGGGCTGGGGAGGTCACTCAGGCTCAGTTTCAGTGCTTCATCTCTTCTCCATCTGTGGGGTAGGCCTTCTGTGTCGGTGGCTTATGGTTCTGCTTTATAATTAGGAAACGTCAAATTGTCAGCAAGGAGCACTGAGTTAATTTATTCTCACGAGTCATTTGAACCATCTTTGGTTTCTCCAAAGGTCTCAGTTCTCTTGAGTTCAGTGTCATAGGGAGAAACTAAGCATGCAAAAGCATTGGCTGGTTCCTTCCACTCTTTCCCTCAAAATTAAGGTACTAAGAACCCATTTGAAAGCATCACGTGTAATGGTAAGATCAGGGGATTCTGCTGGGCTGGCTATGACGTATTTCACCCCCTTTCTCTGCCCTTTTGCCTACTTATTTGCTGAAAAGAGAGTGTCTTTGTCTTTCTGAACTAAGCCTCATGTATGTTCTACTTAGCAAGCTGAATCTACGAAGGTAGGGAAAGTCTCTCTAGTCCTTATGGTAGAATAATTTCCATGATACACCTTGGACGTATTGCACACTCTGTGATTCTGAGATGTTGGGGCTTATTATTCCTGAAGAAGGATAACCTGGATTAATTAAAAATATTACAGAAGAATTCAGATCCAGGTAAGCAAGTCAAAGAATCGTAAGTAATTTCTATTGAGCTATTGAGTTCTACATAACTATGTATGGGTGTGGTTGTATGCAGGGCAGAGCAGAATCCTTGACCAGAAGATCATAGCCATGGCTCCAGGAGGTGCTGCCCTCACTTGTAGGGGTGGCCTTCGAGGCCTGGGTTCCCAGGAAGCTGGGCTGGTGGTCCACTGTCATTTTGGTCTGCTGGACGTGTAGCTCCTCCTGTGTTGTGGGGTCTCCACAGTGGCCTGGGTCTGAGCACAGTATTGTGTCCCCCAAGGGCTCTGTGGGATTATGGCCCCATGTCTGCCATCTTGGAAGATGTTGCTTTCGTGCTACTTTGCTACAGGTGAAAGGTCGTGGCAGGAGGGAAGCCACGGCCTGCTGCACTAGTCACAACACGATGCACAAAATCATTTCCTCCACTCTGGCACTTGAAATTCTTCTGGTCACGCTTTTCTTGGGAGCTGATGAGCTTTTGAAAGGAGAGACTGCATTCCCATAGGTTTGTCTGGAGCCTTGGTACCTAAGCAATTGCTGCTAACTGCCTCAGATTCTCTTGTCCTTCGGGACAATCAGCAAAGAGGCTGTAATATATACTCCTTTCTCTGTGGTAAATTTGTTGACTGAGGCCCCAGTAAAGCTATTGAAGACAGCAGGTATATAAAATAGTCTGCAGCAGGTCAGGTGTGAGAAGAAATTTGGGTTCTGGGCTTTTTCCATCTGATATCGTGTGGCCGCTCTGTTGGCCAGGTTTGCGAAGACCCCTTTGGCCTTATTTTTTTTTTTTTAAGATTTTTATTTATTTATTCGACAGAGATAGAGACAGCCAGCAAGAGAGGGGACACAAGCAGGGGGAGTGGGAGAGGAAGAAGCAGGCTCATAGCGGAGGAGCCTGATGTGGGGCTCGATCCCAGAACACTGGGATCACGCCCTGAGCCGAAGGCAGACGCTTAACCGCTGTGCCACCCAGGAGCCCCCCCTTTGGCCTTCTTGACTTGTCTTAGATTTCAGGATTCAGAAGGAGGTTGGGGCTTTTTGCTACCAGCAAAAACTTTTGGCTGAATGTAAGATTTCCATGAATTAGGCTTGTCTTTTCATTGCATTGCTGAATCTTTGGTTTCTTGTGTTTCTTCAGTGTTGCTGCTGGCAGATATGAGCATGGGGATGATGAATAACGGGAGGTTTTGGGGCGAAGTGCTCTCTGATCTCAGGGATCCATTAGAGAGATACTCTCTAAATGTCCTCCTAGCTCCAATATTCAGTGATTCTGTGGATCTTCACTAACCATGCCTAATAATCCAGAGTCTATTCTTCATGGACTCTACACTGGGAAATAGTTCTTGGAAATCCAAAAATCTAATGCTGTCTTCCAGTTCACACCCAAGTGTGGCTGCTTCGGGAGCCTCCCATTTTGACATGCCTGGGATCATGGTGGCCAAAGGCAGAATAAACTGATGTAGAAGATATCGAAGCCCAGACATTTCAATGCAAAGCAGTAGCAGATTTATTAGTTATCATACAAGCAGGAACAGATCAATATTCAAAATTTTAATTACTTTTAACTTCAAAAAGAATTACACAAGTAATACATAATCAATGTAGAAAATTGAGAAAATAGTGAAAGGCAAAAAGGAAAAAAATTGCAAAATTTTTAAATTTAATTCTCACTGAGTGATAATCATTGTTATGAGGTTGTGATCGTCCTTATTAACCTTTCTATGTAGCTATACATATATAAATGTACGGGTAGAAAAATATCATACGTAGTGTGTTTTCTGCTTTTCCTTTTGATACTACTTTCTACGTATAAACATTCCGGGTAATTCTCTGAGTAGAGGTGATGTACATAATGGCTGCTGAGCAACCATCTCAGCATAAGACCAGGATGGACAGAGCCCAGGCAGAGGTGGTGTGATGGGGCTGGCTGGTTCAGCTCAAGATAGCCGGCTGTGCTCGTTTCTTCCCAGCTCTGCCTTTAGTGATTCCCACTGGCAAATACTACAAACCAGCTTCCCTACAAAGGGGTAGGGATACCAGTGGGCTCAAGGGAATAAAGGGATATTTTGGAGGCAAAAATCAGTACAATCAAAGATTGGTGGTCATATGGGTTCTATTTAGGGAATGTAGGAAAAGCATGTATGAAAGGCATTATTTGCTCTTACACTTTAAAGGCAGTTGGCCATAAAGTTTTTTAAAGGAAAGAAATTGTTCTGGTCAAAGCGTGCTGCTGCTGTGTTCCAGAGTGAAGGGTGCAGTTTGTATGAACAGGTAGGCACAGGCTACCAGCTGAGTTGGGGGCACTCAGCATGTGCACAGGGCAGAATTTCTGTTCTACACAATTAGGTGTCCTTCAGTTTCCCCAGATACCGGCTCATGCCATAGAAGATCAGGGCAGAGGCTAGGCCCAGCTCTTGAGCCATGGCCGAGTTAGGGAAGGCAGACTTGGCTCCGTGAGAGAATTAGACACAGCTAGGCGGCAGCCCACAGGCTTAGTTGATTTCTGCTTTGTCACTGTGCCATTCAGACCGGACTGATGAATCAGGAGTCCAGCTTTGGGGTCCTTAGTGGACAGGATGAGGAGAGCCCTGAAGCATTCTTAGGGTCCCCAAAGGATTGCGTCTTGGGTCATAAGGTTAGCTCTTAACTGTACCCAAATCACAAGGAATCACTTATCCTGCTGTTATTCTTGGCATTGTGTCTTAGTGTACTGCGTCCTCCTTTTGATTCATCTCCGTTACAGTTCTGTTGCATATTTCTAGGACATTACATTAGGAAAACAAACAGTGCCATTAAATCCAACCCCTGCCTCCTTCTAAGGGCACCCGCATGATGACAGGAACCTGGTTGATACTTGACTGCGTCATAGCCAAACTTCAGAATATTGAGTAAAATGTAAAACTCCCTGTTAGAAACTTGGTTCCATTTACATGGCACAGCTCCCAGGCAGACCACATGAGGCTCTATACTTCCCCCCCCGTCCCGCCCCCCCGTCCAAAGGATGTAAGTTTTCTCCTAACAGTTTCATCACAGGATAGAATGACATCTTGCGGATGCCATGACTTCTCTCAGTTCTGAGCTTCCATCAAGACTCAGACTGTGTGCCTTGGTCCTCCCGGAAGCTTTCGCTGACCCATTTCCAGGAATAGTGAGGGTTCCCCTCTGGGCTCTCCTGTGGCATCATGTGCTGTACTAATCAGTTTCTGGGCAGCGTCGTGATGGCAGAGGCTCTCAAGCCGGACTGCCTGGGTTCAAATCCCTGTTCTGTCATTTCAAGCTATAGTCAGCTGTGAAGTTACTGAACATCCCAGCCTCGTTTTTCTCCTTTGTAAAATGAGGGGTAGCAATTACACCTTATATCATACAGTTGTTTGATATGAAATGCTTAGCACCCTGCCTGCCACATAGGAGAAGCCCAATAAACATTAAAATTGCTCTCTCTGCAATTGACTGAAAACTCCTTGAGGGCTCCATCTTCCAGTGTCAGTGAGCAGCAAGCACAGTTTTGAATGCTTACTGGATGCTTGGGGCTGATGAATGAATGAAAGGTGGGGTACCCTTTCAATTGACCTGTTGCAAATAATCACCAAGAGTTTAGAAATAGAAAATAGTTTAATACAAAAAATTTTCTTTGTGTGCATGCTTTTTTTGTAGGTCATATAAAATATTAAGCTCTCTTGATTTTCAAATTACCAAGACTGTAATGCTTTATTTAATAAATTTAAAAATATGTATGTATGTGTATTTATTCCATACTGCAGGCAGTACATTTTACTAAAAGAAGCATGGATTTCAGAGACAGACTTGGTTTAAATGCCAGCCGCATCATTTCCCGCTCTAATGGCTTTGGGCAAGGCTTCAAACCCCTGTGCCTGAAACTCCTCATTTGCAAACGGTGGCAAAGAAAACTTTCCTTCTGGGGTGGTTGTGAAAATTGAATGAAATCACAGCCATAAAGCACAGTTACTGGTATAGACAAAATTGTCAGCAGATGCTAATTTTTTTTAAGTTGTTTTATTACAGGTGGAGCAAGGGACAGAGAGGGGAAAAGAAGGGAAATAGAAGAGGAGCAAGGTAGACAAAGCATGAAGGAGAAAAACAGCTAAAAAAGAAATAGCCACCAAAAAATAAAGAAAGTCCAAAAAAATGGCCTATAGATTCATTTTATTTAAAATACTGTATTTTTTTTTCCTTTTTGCATAGGTGACACATACCCATGGCACAAAATTTGCAGCGTACCAAAGGGTACTCACTGAAAAATTAAGTACTTGCACCCTGCCTGAGCTAACCAGTTGATCTCTTCAGGGGCAAGTACTTCCATGGGTTTTTTCCTTGTGATTCCTTCCAGAAATACTCCATACATTGATAAGCAAAATATTCCGACTCCCCACGATTTAGTTTTATTCTTCTGCGTAAGTGGGGGTGCACTAATGGCACTCTTCTGCAGCTTGCTTCCTCTGTTGCATGTGTTGCATATGAAAAGACCAGGTCTTTTCGGGACGTACAGCACTGCCTTCTTCCTTTCAGCCCTTGTATTCCATTTATTAACCCATCCCCCACTGATGGAATTTTAGGTTGTTTCCAATCTTTTGTTATTACAGATAAAACTACAATGAATAATTTCATCTGTGATTTCACACATGTGAGTGTATCAGTGGGATAGTTTCCTAGAAAAGTAGTTGCTTACTCAAAGGATACCGGCAACTTTGCTAGACAGATCGAGGTTGTACCAAGTTAACACTCCTGGCCAGAAGCGAGAACTCTTGTACCTCAGACTCTTGTCAGCACATAAGAGGATCAGGTTTGATCTTTGCCAGATTGTTGAGGGAAAAACATATCTCCATGTTATTTTAATTTGCATCTCTCTTATTATAAATAAGATAGAGTGTCTGGTCAAATATTTGAGAAAAAATTTTATTTCACTTTCCATGAACTCTATGTCATGTCATTTGAGTTTTTGTTGGTTATGGATCCTTTTTTTTAAAAGATTTTATTTATTTATTTATTTGAGAGAGAGAGAGAGGGAGAGTATGAGCGGGTGGGGGAGGAACAGAGGGAGAGGGAGAAGCAGACTCCCCGTTGAGCAGGGAGCCCATTGTGGGCTCAATTCCAGGACCCTGAGATCATGACCTGAGCCAAAAGCAGATGCTTAACTGACTGAGTCACCCAGATGCCCTATGTTGATCATTTTCATATTGACTTGAAGGAGCTCTTGATATACTCCAAAGGGTAAACTTCTGTTATTCATATGTATTTTTAGTTTAACATTCATGTTTCTATTAGCTTATAGTGGCTTTTTTTTTTTCATGCAGAAAGTTTAGATTTCAATGAAGTAGACTTTATATCCTTTCTCTTATGGCTTCTGGATTTTGTGACACACGTGAAAAGTCTTAGTCTACTCTGAATCAGGAGAATATTCTTATGTTTTCCTTGAGTATTCTTAAATGATAGGTTTTCAAAGTATTGAGCAAATACAGACTATGCTTGTCACACGACAAGATGAACTAGTCTTGTCCGTCATCCTGATATAAATGCTCACACACAGGAAAAAATGCAGGTCTTGCTGGAAGGTGGAATAAACAGTACTTTCCCCTCACTCTGTACTTTTCTTTGTTTTGCAGGTTTTCTTCGTTGATCATGTATTTGATCCCCAGAAAGACATTAATTATATAAAAATGTACTTCTACCTCCTTTAACCTTTTTAAAAGATATCCCTTGGTTCCTGGATCTTTTGGAATGCTAGTAATGCTGCCTGTTTTGCTTTGGAAACAGTCTGTCCAGCTTCCACCCTGAACAGCTTTGGCCCGGTCCTAGTGACTTCTTTGTTGTTAAATCCATAGGGAGCATTTTAGTGCTAATCTTACTTTTCCACGGTCAGATCTGAAGCTCCTGACCACGCCTTCCTGCTTGGCCTCCCTGCTTGTCCTCACTCCTTCTTGTGGCTGCTTCTCAGTCTGCTGTTCTAGCTGATCCCTCAGCTTGGTAATATTTGGGAGGGTTCCAGCACACTAGGTGCTCTAAATACTTTGCATAGATTATCTCATTTAGTCCTCATGCAGTTTTTCCATGGGAGCTATGATTATCAACCATATTTTTCAGCTGAGAAAATGAAGAATTAGAAAAGTTGAGAAACAAGTCCAAGAGTGCCCAGCTAGGGTAGAGCCAAGATTAGAACCCAGGGACTCTGTGCTCTTGACCACCCCTTTAAACTGTATATCTTATGAGCATGCTAACCTGTCCCAGGCACTTCTGTGCTTTCCATGGGCTGGCTGATCCCCGTGTGGCTTTACTTACCCTTTCTCTTTTACACATATGACTCCCAAGTGTGTGTCTGTAGCTCAGATCTCTCATGCATTCTAGACTGACAGTCTAGATATTTTCAGTGTTTGGTGGACTCCCACAGACACCTTAGATTCAGCATGCCAGTATCTCCTAAGATGGTGTATCTGGAAAAATGGGGGATGTTATTTTCATAGTGTCCAGTGGAAAAGGCTGGCAAATTAGAACCTGGGAGACTTGAACTTAATTATTCTATATCTGATGTTAGCATGTTGTATTAGGTTCGAATCAATTCATCAGCACCTGCTAGGACTGTGGCCTCAGCCCTCAAAGAACTTTCAATGATTCAGCTTAATTTGCATATCCTTGGTCTTTTAATGCCAAAAATTCCATTTGGAAGATTGGTTGCTTTTTCCCCACAGTCCAGAGTAATAATTTGCTTATCCTGATGGGAAGGTCCATTCATTTCCTAAAAATGTACAGAGCTTCCTCTCATGGAATAATTAGCATTGAAGGCCTGGATCCGTTCAAATCCTCTGAGAGTCTAGGTCCAATCCATTGGAATTAGTAATCAGAGTGAACTTGGAGGTAGGGCATTATGATTTAAAAACATTCCAGTGGGAAGAGGAAGCTTTAACCAGAAAAGGGATCTTCTGTCTGAAAGATTGTTCTTTATGCTTTTGCAGTTGATGATAATCACCATAGGAAGGGCATTACTAATTCCAGTTCTCCAGGATGTTTTCTTTTCATTTTTCTATTAAATTTTAAAAAAATTATAAAAGTAACACATACTAATCATAACTGAGGCAAGACTGTCAGCCTCTTGAGATGACCACTGTTAACAGCTCTATTACCTCGCAAACCCTGCCATAGACTCACACGAATGGATACAAACAGGCACCATAATTATACCTACAGGATTGGGTTATTATTTATTTTTTAAGTCATGAAATCATATAATTCATATCACTCTGCAACTTGTTTTTCTCACTTTATATCATGAATACCCATCCAGGTCGGCTAAGATAGCTTTTACTATTTTTAATGATACATAATATAGAATTTTCCATGATTTATTTGGCCAATTTTCTTTTGATGAACCCCCAGGTTGTTTTCAGTTTTCCATCTCTACAGGCAAGGCTACAGGAGACATCCTTGTATATAAATTCTTACATAATGAAGCATTTATCACTAAAGAGCTCTCAAAGTAAGATTGCCAAACTACAGAGTTGGCTGGTTTCTAGAACAACATTAATACATGAGCAGGGGAAGGGAAAAGGGAAGTGATGTACTTCTGTCTGTCAGGTAGTACAGTAGGTACTTTCCATAAGTTGTTTAATTTCATCTTGTCTCCTGCCTGTGGTCGCGCCCCAGCCCCACCTCTACATAACCCAGATGAGCATGTCACCCCTATGCTTGGAAGTACTGTGGTTCCCACCTCCTCCAGGCTAAAGGCCAAGCTACGAAGACGGCCCTCAAGACTCTCCACAGTTGGACCTCATCTGCCTCCCCAGTCTCTCTCGTGCCCCTGTCTCACTCCACATTCCAGCACACCCCAACTATTGCTGTTACCCACCTTACCAGGTCGCTGCAACCCTCTCCACCTTGGCTGTGCCTTCCTCTCTGTTCTGATGGTCCTTCCTCACCTCATCCCCTGGCTCTTCTCTCTCTCACTCACCAATTAGCACTCAGTCTCTGGCTCCTTCAGAATGGCTTTTATAGGCTGGTTTATGAATTAGTAAGGCTGGATCATGCTGTAGTGGCTTTAACCCACAGATCTCAGTGGCTTCACACATGTTTATTGTTTGGTCGATCACTCTGCTTCCAGGTGTGGGTCATCATTCTCTCTGGCAGCTCCCCCCCGGTGACCTGCATGGAAGGGCGGATGGAGGCTTCACCATCCTGTAATTGTATCATCCACAACACTTGGCTCTCCTGGTCCATGTGGCAGGTGAAGAGAATACTGAGAGTGCCATGCTGGCAGTGAAATGTATTGTTACTCGCATTCTTAGCCCACGGGCCAGCCCTATTACACTGCCCTGCTTAATGGCAAGGGGCCAGAAGTGTAGTCCTCTCATGAGGCTGGAAGGAAAGGAGAATTGGACATAGATTAGCATTAGAAGCTTCTACTACAAGTGAGATGCCATCACTCTCCATATGTCTACTGAAATTATTATGTGGCATTGGAATGATTATTTATTTATGTCTTCTCTACTAGAGTGGGCACTTTGGGAGAGTAGAGGACTTTACGTTGTTCATTTTCATATCTCTGGCATCTGGCACTTGTCTGGCACATAGGAAATGGCTGAGAAACTTGTGTTGACCAAATCCATTCATGCAAATCAACAATCTGCATATTATAGATGAGACACTAAAGTTCAGAGAGGTCAGTTAACTCCCCTATGATTACACAGCAGGGAACTAGCAAAGCTGAATTCAAACCCAAGTCTGACAGATTCCAAAACTCATGCTTTTAGGAAAGGTTCTAGAAGTTAAGATTCCCAGGTCTGATTTGAGACAATGAGAAGTTCACTCACTGGGGATGAATTCAGTTTTAGAGACCCAGGAACCCTAATAGATTCTTTAGTGCACCAAGTCTGGGATGCATCTAACCAAGGGACTTCCTCTTTGCGTTCTGGGAGCTGGTGTTGAAAAATTAAGCAGCCCTTTATGACCCCAGATCTCTCAGGTATGTACTTAAAACAAGGCAAGAAAAACCAGTCTCCAGCCAAATTAAAGGACATTTAAGCCACTATAAGCTCTGATATTCCTCTGTCCTCACCTAATATATTTGAATTTAAATAAAACCCCCACTTTCATGTAATGTGTGTAGCTAGAGTGCTGTAGAATTGGGGTTTGAAATTGAGTTTGAGCCCCAGCTCTGCCACATCCTCACCCCATGCTGGACTTCTCCCTTATTTTACAAAGTAACACTGATTAAAAGAATTCTCACCTCAGGGGCGCCTGGGTGGCTCAGCATCTGCCTTTGGCTCAGGTCATGATCCTGGGGTCCTGGGATCAAGCCCCATCCATGGTGGGCTGCCTACTCAGCAGGGAGTCTGCTTCTTCCTCTCCCTCTGCCACCACCTGCTTGTGCTCGCTCTCTCACATTCAATCTCTCTCTCTCAAATAGATAAAATCTTAAGAAGAAAAAAAAAGAATACTCACCTCACTTTGTGCTCCATTGACTCAAAGTTCCAATAGAACCCCAGGTAAGTATCCTACTATATCATGGTTCTCTGGAGAAACAGAACCAACAAGAGATTTTGTGTATGTATGTTTGTGTGTGTGTGTATACACACACACACACACACACATGTATGGAATTGGCTCACATGACTAGGGAGGCTGAGAAACCCTAAGATCTGCAGTTGGCAAGGTAGAAACCCAGGAGAACCAGTGATATAGTTCCAGAATCTGAAGGCCTGTGAAGCAGGTTGCCGTAAGTCTCAATCTTATAGTAAGAGACCAGTGTTCCAGCTCAAGCATTCAGGCAGAGAGGTGAATTCTGCCTTACGCAGCCTTTTTGTTGTATTCAGGCCCTCAATGGATTGGATGAGGCTTACCCACACTGGAGAGGACGATCTGCTTTATTCAGTTTACCTATTCAAACATTAATTTCGTTCAAGACACCCTCACAGACACACTCAGAATAACATTTAACCAAATATCTGGGCATCCCATGGCCCACTCAAGTTAACACAAAATTAACTATCACGCCTAACCTTCCATAATTTGCACTATTTGTTAATAAAAGGATTCATGCTTGCATTCTTTCTATGTTGCTATTTTATGTTTAAAAAAACACTGAAAGACAAAGTACTGGAAATGGAGTAATTTTACCTTCCCAAAACATTTTTAAGTGAAAATTATTTACTAAAGTTCCAGTGAGAATTCAGTTCAAAATAATCCCCACCAATTTTCACTGTTTTCCCTTACCTTGATTAATTTCCTGTTTTTTTAACTTAAAAAAGACTTCTGTGTTTAGAGCAGTTTTTGGTTCACAGTAAAATTGGTGGAAGGTACAAAGATTCCCATAGAGACCCTACCTTCACACATGTACAACCTCCACTCTTAGCAATATCCCACCAGAGTGGTACATTTGTTAGAACCAGCGAACCTACACTGATACATTATTATCCCAAATCAATAGTTTACATTAGGGTTCACTCTTGTTGTACATTCTATGGTTTTTGACAAATGTATAATGACATGTACCCACCACTAGAATATACAGAGAAGTTTCACTGCCCCAAAAATCCTCTGTGCTCCACCTGTTCATTCCTTCTTTCCACCATCACCTGGCAACCACTGATCCTTTTGCTGTTTCTACAGTTTTGTCTTCTCCAGAATGTCATTATTTTTGGAATCAGATAGCATTTTCAGATTGGCTTGTTTCATAGTAACATGCTATTACATTTCCTCTATGTTTTTTCATGGGTTGATGGCTCAGCCCTGGTTTATTTTTATCATAGCATACAATGCTAGTTGAGATGTATTACTTAACTATTGACATGCATGTTCATTGTTCATCTCTCCCACCAGAACGGAAACTTCTGGAAGGCAGGGGCTTTGTTTTATCACTGTATCCCAGTCCCTATGAAAGTATTCAGTACATAATAAGCTCTCAAAAATATTTATTGAATAAATGAATGAACACATGAATCTTTTATAACTATAAGCCTTTCATTTGGCAAATTATTTCTGATATATATTATATAAGAGTTAATCTGCTACTGCTATTTCAATGGGATTTTTAAAAAGATTCTTATTTATTTATTTGAGAGGGAGCAAGAGCAAGCAGGAGCTGGGGGAGGGGCGGAGGGAAAAGCAGGCTCCCCACTGAGCAGGGAATCCGATGTGGGGCTCCATGTAGGGCTCCATCCCAGGACCCTGGGATCATGACCTGAGCCTAAGGTAGATGCTTAACCGACTGAGCCACCCAGGTGCCCCTTCAATGGGATTTAAATGTGATGTAGTCTTATAGTCCCTTTTGGTTTGGATATGGGGCTGGAGAGCTCATCAGTGACTAATGAAATAGAAGAAATCATTTTTTTCCAGGAAAGTACTATTTTAATTTTTTTAATGCAGAAATAGAATATAAATGAAAGTGGACTATTCAATTTGCTATCACCAGAAGTGCTTCTGATAATAACTATCTAAAAAGTTTAAAAATTTTCTATTACAAATGTTCTATAATAAATTTTCCCTCTCTGCATACCCATTGACCCCTATCCCACTCCCTAGAGGTAACTTCTCCCAAGAGTTCTGGAAGTTTTGTGCAATATATAAAATTTTCGTGTAGTTGGTCACAGATTAACTTAGTCCCTACACTTGGATTTACAAAAGGCAGAACTTCTGTGTTGCTCTGATAGGTTATCTTTGTTCCCTCATAAGTCCTTCCCCATTGGGCAGAACGGAAGCCTAATTCTGTCAAGTAACGGGAGCTCAGTCTCTTTTGCTTTAAATAGTCTCCTGTTGCTTTGATATGGCTCCTTTCAAAGAAACGCTTGGCCCTTTGGCACTCCATTCCCCTGCCTTCTCCTGTCCAAGATGACACCTTGGGGAATTAATCTGGGAATTTACTGGTCCTGTGGTGGGAATGTGGGTCACACCTTGTCCACGTGGTCAGGCTGCTAGTATCTGCTCCCGAAGCCCACAGCTAGCAGCTGTGAGGCCTGTGCTCCCTCAGGTTGGTCCACCTGCCGACTTAGCCCATCTAGGATTCCACTGGCCTGGGGGCTTTTAGCATGGCAGCTCCTCACTGTCACCCTCCCCAACTTACCACTTCACTGGAGATGTCCCTTATAAGCTAGCCAGCCAACACTACCAGGTAACTTCTGTGCCCCTTTCCAGGGGACAGTGGAACTTGTGTACACTCTCACAACACATGGAGCCAGGAGAGTCCTGGGCCACTAGATCTAGGCCCTTTTTCTGCCTTATCACCTCTCCTGAAGGATTTTTATCTCTGATGGAATGTGCAGAAAACTGTATGAGGCCTTATCTTCCTGGCCTATCAAGTGGAAAAGGAACAAGAGGCCCGCTGCTTTCAACTTTCCCTTCAACCTAACACTTAGTATCTGGAATTTTGGCTTGGGAGGCAGGATTTCCACGTGTCTGACCCTCTACCTCTCCTCTCTCTCTCTCTCTCTCTCTCTCTCTCTCCTTCCCAGAGCCCACTGAGCCTGAAGGTTGGACTTTTATTTTCTGTCTCCTTCCTGTCTGCTAGGGACTTCTATGGCATATTCTTCTGCATGCCAACTCTAGTGCTATGCCTTAGACTAAACACTAAGTGAGAATTCAGGGAGAGAAATAAGCTTGCTGATAAGGGAACATACATACATTTGGAAATTCTTAAAAAATGGTACCTGTTACTTGGGCATATCTTAGTTCTAGTCAAAGGTGAGGTCATACTACATATAATGTTCTGCTTCTTCTTTTTTAATTTAATATTTCTTGAAGATAGTTCCATATTCACCCACAAACACCTATCTTCTTTTTAAAGAGCTACATAACAGGCCATAAAAACTAACATAGTTTATTTAGCCAGTCTCCTCCTGAAGGATGGTTAGGTCATTTTCAGTCATTTCAATACAAATATGGCTGTAGTGATCATTACTATACATAGTTTTGGTTTTCTTGCGTGTTTGTGTGAGTATATCTTTTGGCTCTATCTCTAGCAATGGAATTGCAGAACCAACTGGTCTGCAAATTTAAGATTATCTAAGAAAGTTGTAGGACTCTTCAATCTCATCTATTGATAAGAAAGTCATAGTTTTTCCTTAAGATAATGGCTTTTATAACTATGTCAGTGATTAAGAGAGCATGAGGATACATTTGGAAGAAAGAGGAAGAAACAGGAAGGAAAGAGATGAGTCATTTGGCAAGTGCCAGTATAATGTGGAACTGAGTGTAAGGTTCATGGATGAAATCATACAGACTTGGGTGAGAATTCCAGCTCTGCCATTTATTAACTCTGTGACCTCAGTTTCCCCATTTATATGGGTTGTTGTGAAAATCAAATCAGATAATACATGTGCAGTATTTAGTATTTGATAAATGCTTTTTCTCAGAACTACTATTATGTGCCTAGTACTATGTTAGATATTTAACATGTACAGGCAATGAAGGGAATGCAAAAGGAAACACTAGACTTTATTCCAGATTAGTTGGAAGAACATACTAAGCCTATCAGAAACCATTAGGAAACAATGAAGACCTTCAAAAGCTCTCGGTGCCCTAGAAATTCAGATCTACTTTGGAGATTATTTATGTGGATAATTTTTTTAATAATAATATTTTTTATTATATTATGTTAGTCACCATACAGTATATCCCTAGTTTTTGATGTAAAGTTCCATGATTCATTACTTGCGTATAACACCCAGTGCACCATGCAATATATGCCCTCCTTACTACCCATCACCAGCCTATCCCATTACCCACCCCCTCTTCTCTGAAGCCCTCAGTTTGTTTCCCAGAGTCTATAGTCTCTCATGGTTCATTCCCCCTTCTGTTTACCCCCCCTTTCTTCTTCCCTTTCTTCTCCTACCGATCTTCCTATTTCTTATGTTCCATAAATGAGTGAAACCATATGATAATTGTCTTTCTCTGCTTGACTTATTTCGCTTAGGATTATCTCCTCCAGTCCCGTCCATGTTGCAGCAAATGTTGTGAAATCATTCTTTTTGATGGCTGAGTAGTATTCCACTGTATATATGGACCATATCTTCTTAATCCCGTCATCTGTTGAAGGGCATCTTGGCTCCTTCCTATGTGGATAATTTTTTAAAAATCTGTTCCAGTGAAATAATTTCTTCTTGGGAGTTTGATGCTTTTAAAGAGCCCTCTTTAATTTCACATGACTTTCTTGAAAGCATCTCATAAATCATATGACAGGCTGATATGTCAACCTCATTTTTCAAAAGTTCAGTTACATGTTTGTCATGGTTTCTATAGAGTCAACATCCTGAAATTCTTTTAAAAATGTTATTGGTACCTGGGTTGAAAAGTAGCTTCAGAGTAGAGTTGAGGTAGATTTGGTTCTTCCAGTTGGTTTCAAGGGGAAATTTTAGGCTTCTTTTTAGGATTATTTTGTGAAATGTCAGAGTCTTGTGTGTGTCTCTGGTTAAGGGTGCGGTGGTGCCTGCCCAGGGTCAATAGAGGAAATGATGAAATAATGAAACTTAACTGTGGCTCTGCTCAACTAGGGGCTGGAAGGGCAGCTCAAGCCCCAAACCTGGCCATATTACATCATGACATTCACTGGTGATACTGCAGATACGTTGTTTGGGACCTTCTTCATTCTCTCCTCTATTACTCATCTCTTACAATTTTAGGGTGAGTCAGACCTGGAGTCAAGCCCTTATTCTGGCTCTTACTACCTGTATGACCTAAGGGAACTCTTTTCGGTTTATGCTTTCTCATAGTCCAATGCAGACAAATATCCATAAATGTGCATTTTAATAAGCGCTTCAGGAGATTCTGATATGGGAGGAAGTGATGAGGACCTTTCAGGGAACTAAAATCTGGAGATGGAGGGTGACTTGCCTAAGACCATGCAACTAATCAGTGGCCAAGTTCAAAACTGATCCAGAGTTTCCTGCTTCTGGGTTCAAGCATTTTGCCTATAAAAGCAGTGGCCTACCGGTGTTTGAGGGGTAAGAGAAGAATCCTCTAGCATGATCTCCAAGCATAAAGCAGGTCAAGACAGAAAGACAGACCCTAGACAGACACACCTGTTCAGTTCCAAGGTGTACCACCTTACTTGCCTCTCCTTCCTCCCAGTTTTACCAGTGCTACTCCCCTCTTCTTCAAGCTCCAGGAAAAATCCTAGGAGTCATTGCAGGTACCTTCCACTCCGTCATCCCATATGTAATCTTCTGGAAGTCCTATTAATTTTCCCATATAAATTACGTTCAAATTTATCTACTTCTGTTTGTCTTCACGGCTACCACCCTAGTCCAATTTTCCAACATCTCTCACCTGGACTGTAACTTTCTGTCTGATCTCAGACTGAACTTTTCACAGTGTGATTCTGCTCTTTCTCTCTCTCCCATCTGGTTTTTTGTTTGTTTGTTTGTTTGTTTGTTTGTTTGTTTGTTTGTTTAAAGATTTTATTTATTTATTCGACAGAGATAGAGACAGCCAGCGAGAGAGGGAACACAAGCAGGGGGAGTGGGAGAGGAAGAAGCAGGCTCATAGCAGAGAAGCCTGATGTGGGGCTCGATCCCAGAATGCCGGGATCATGCCCTGAGCCGAAGGCAGACGCTTAACCACTGTGCCACCCAGGCGCCCCTCTCCCATCTGGTTTAAAAACCTTTAAGGACACCCTATGGCTATTAGGTTGGAGACACAACATGACGTGACCTCCAGTGCCCTGCAAGGTCTGGTACTTTCATCTTATCTTGTGCCATTCTTCTCCTCTTTGTACTCCTTCTTCCAGTTCCCTGAGTGCGTCAGCTCTTCCTTGCCATAGGGCCTTTGTACATGTTGCTCTTTGGCCCGGAACACTCTTTTTTTTACCTTCTTTTGCCCAGTCAGCTCCTACTCATCCTTCGGATCTTAGCTCAAGGCTTCACTTTCCTACAAAAACCTTTCCCAATTGCTTCCAGTTTGTCAAGTTCCTGTTACAGGCACCCCCTAGAACTATTTTCCCCCCTGTATGTATGTTTATCACAGTCTATAATTCATACACTCATTTGTATAAATACTTGATTAATTTCAGTCTTTCCCACCCTGTCATATGTTCCATGAGAATAGGTAAAATGATTTTGCTCACTGTTGTTCCCCTAGTGCCTAGCACAGTGCCTGGCACATGGTAGGTCCTTAGTAAATGTTTGTTGAATGAATGAATGACACTTATGTTCTTAAATCTCCCCTTGATCTACCTCATCTAGCTCCAATCACCCAAGGCCTATCTTTCATACATTTACATTTAGCTGGGCACATCTGTATGTGTGTTTGTCTTTTATATTCTCTTTATCATAAGGTAGCTTCTACATTCCATCTCAGCCATCTTTGTCAATACTTCTAAGCTGAGTGTCTCAGATAGGAAATAGCATGGGCCTCGTGACTGAAGGGAAGGGAAGTACTTTGTAAATTACCCTTCCTCTCTCTTTTTTACTGATCTGCTGGGGAAATCCCTTTGACCATGAAAGCAAGAGACAAGAGTTAGGCTGGAGGCCATAGACTATCAGGGTGTATATCAAGGCTTGAACACTAGATACTCAGGAAAAGAAGATGGAAATCTATAGCTATTCCTAGTCCATTGAATTCCTTTACCTGTGGGAATAATAATATTAGGCTGCTCTCTCAGACTTTTTGGTTGATCGTGTCAGGGATTTCATACTATTACAAATCATTATTGTTAGGTGCTTTCAACTATAACTTATACCTAGACAGGATCTAAGATTGGTAGATGGTGGGGTTCCATGGTATAGGGCACCTCACCAAGTGTGTGTTCAACAGACCAAACAAACTACTGGCTTGAGGCAGAGATGGAATAGGGAGGCTCTGAGATCTTCCCTGGGGCATCTGGGAGTGTCCCCAAGAACCAGAAAGTTGGCATTGTGAAACTAGGAACTATCCGAGACCAGGCATGCAGTGCCTTTACAGTTAGTGCTTAGTTAATGTCAGCAATTCTACTATTGCTGCAGAGAACAAATAGGCACGTTTTTGCTTAGTGGAGGGAGGAAATAACGTGCACAACTCTCCTTTTCTCCAAGGCATACATACATTGGAATCTGTCTACTTACATATTGAGACACTCCAATGTTTAAAAAATAGGACCTTTCTTTTAAAAGGTAATCCTAAGTAGAAGAAACTATAACATGCTTCGAGTGTTGGCTAAGAGGAAGCTTTTTCTAAGTATCTTTTGTTGTGTAACCACTGAATTCCTGTCTTAACTATGACAATTAATTGAGAAACTGGTCCACTGTTGTAACTTTTACAACACTTTAACTCTTCCTTTGTAAATCTTAGCACCATGTGTTATTGTGCCTTTTTTCTTTTTTTAACCAAATTGTGCTGTCCTTACTAGCGCTTAAGTGCTGTAGGAGCAGGACTCTCTATTTTCATGACTTCTCTGTGTATTCATCTGTGGTACAGGATGGGTGCTCAGTAACCATTTACAAGTATCAGTTTACTTCGTCCCCCCAGGAGCCTCAAAGGCGGCTATTTATCATCTTCATTTTGTCAGTGAGGAAGCAATGGCACTGAGAGGTTAAGTAATTTGCCTGTTGACAGTGGAAACTGTAGTAGAACTAAATCAGTCTGGATGAGTTAATCATTATGATCTTCTGCCACAGATAAATGTTTTGTTTTGTTTTTAAAGAATGAAAGCTCCATGGGAATAGACTTAGAGCAGCTTTGCATACGAGATATATGAATCACTCAGACAGACATGTTAAGGATGCAGTTAGCTGGGAACTACAGTGTGTGCCCAAGCTGGGGCAAAGGAATGGGGGGAGGGGGACAGATGAGGACGTGGTAGGTGGAGTAGGCAAGTCTAGCAGAAGTACTCCAGGACCTAAGGTAGTCTGGCCTGGTCTGTTTCATAACACCCCTCTTTTTCTGGATTAGAAGTCAAGATCTGGGTTGTTTCTATACCTGGCAGCAGAATGGCCTAAGTGGGGGATGTATTTTCTAAGATTCCTGAGGCCAAACATAGAGCTTGTGTGCTTTCTAGCTGCATGACTTGTTCTAACCCTCTCTGCTACCACTGACAAGCTAGAGCAGATTATGGGTTCAAGGAGGTTCATGGTGGCCTGTGACATGCTCTCTTTGGTTAAGATAATTTATTTCATAGAGCTAGGTCTTTAAAATGTAATTTTAAATAAGTTCTTTACAAATTATACTCATGGTTTTAAAAAAGGAAACCGAGTCTAGAGGGGCACAAAGTGAAAAGTGAGAGTACCCTTATCCAGAAGTCTTTTACGCATCTATCAGCCTACATATAGTCTCATCTTTTTTATCTCTCTCATGTAAATGGAAATATACGTATTATGTGCTCTAAATTTTTTTCTTTTTAAAAATAGATTTATTTTGGCAACTTCTGGGTTAATATGGTAGATTGAACACATTTTCTCTGCCTTTCAAAACCACTAAAACTACAGAAAGGGATTTTTTTCTTAAGACAGAATTTTATAAAGATGGGACAAATAAAAGAGAAGTCAGAAGTTGTTAACATTTTGGAAGCAGAAAGGCAGGTGGAAGAGTGGCAACTGATAAAGACCCAGGAAAGCTAAATTGGCCATGGAGAAAGCTGAGAGCCATTTGCTTTAACTCAGGATGCCCAAAGGCTCAGCAGCTGACAGCTTGGAACAGGAGTATCAGGGTGGTGAGGAGCGGGGAATTAGGAATGTGGGGATCAGGGTGTCTGAGCTTGGCATGCAAGGCACAAGTGAAGGCATGGAGTCTATACTGAAAATGGACGGATTGTATGCATAATAATGCACATACTGAAGATTTTTTCCCATTTGCCTCCCTGAGCTCAGCAGTCAGGCCTCATCCTCCAGGTAGGGGCCGAAAGAGTATACTGTGGGGAATTTGACCTGTGCAAGCAGAAAGGAATAAAGATATGGACACCATATCAGCTAGGTCACTCTACAGTGAAGCTCACAGTCAATAAACCCCATCCTCAAGCTTAAAGCTTCCAATCAGCCCTTTCCTCACCTTCTTTTGAACATGTATAGATAACCAGCTGTGTGAGAACAGCATCTAACATGAGAAAGTCTAAAATAAACAGAAAAGCAACAGAAGAAACAGATTGCCCAGTTAGAAGAAAACCTGACATTAATATCCTCAGGGAAAATATTTCTTCCATGAAAGAAGAATGAGGTGCTATACAAAGTAATGTTTGGAAACAGAAATAATCCTCGGATATTGGAAACATATCAGAAGTGAAAAACCCAAAAGAAGTGTTAAATGAAAAGGTGAGGAAGTCCCTTGAAAGTAGAGCAAAAAAGATAGAACCAAAAATGGAACAAAGAGAAGAAAATCAGAGGATGAGTCCAAGAAACCCAATGACTCAACAGTACAAGTTTCAGAAAGAAATAAGGTGCAGAGAACATGGAGGGGAGAACATTTTTCAGAACTGCAAGGATGTAAATTTTGAGATTCAAGAGGCTCAATGATTGCCCAAAACAACGAATGAAAAGATGCCTCTACCATAATTGTGAAATTTCATTACCTTGAGAATAAGGAAGATTTTATAAGATCCCAGAGATAAAAACAGGTCACATACAAGTGATCAGCAATTAAAAGTGCTCTGAACTTCTCAACAGCAACACTGGAAGGTAGAAGACCATGGGCAATACTTCCAAAATATGAAGGACGTTTATTTCCAACCTCGATGTCTATAGCAAGCCAAGCCTTGAGTCAAGTCAGGTGAAAAGAAGATACTTTCAGACAGGCAAATCTAAAAATCTTGCAAAAAGTCCCCCTTTTCAGGAAGCTCCTGGAGGATGCACTCCATAGAGATGAGTGAAGAAGCCAAAAAAGAGGAAGGCATGGAATATACTTCAGAGAAGGGAAGGGAATCTCCTAGAGAGTGGTGGAGGGAGATCCCAAGACAACAATTGCGCATCAAATGTAGGGGGCAAGCAGTACTGCTTGGAACAGCATGACTCAGGAATTGGGTTGAAAGCTGTCATCACTAAGTGCTCTGCTATTGTATCAGTCTTTTTTTAAAGTTATTAATAATAACTTTAATAAAGACACGTAGCATAAAATTGACCATCTTCACCATTTAAGTGTATAGTTTAGTAGTGTTAGTATTTCACGTGTGGTGAGATAGATCTCTAGAATTTTTTCATCTGACAAAACTGAGAGTGAGATTCTATAGCCATTAAATAACAGCTTCCCTTCCCCCATTCCCCCACTATTCTGCGTTCCGTTCCTATGAATTCAACTAGTTTAGACACCTCATATAAGTGGAATCATACAGTATTGTTGTGTTTTGTGACTGGCTTAGATCATTTAGCACAATGTCCTCAAGTTTCATCCATGTTCTAGCATGCGACAGGATTTCCTTCTTTCTTAAGGCCGGATAATATTCCATTGTAGGTATATACTGCATCTGGTTTATTTGTTTACCCATTGATGGACATTTGGGTTGCTTCCACCTCTTGGCTGTTATGAATAGTGTTGCTATAAGGACAGGTGTACAAAAAAGAGCGAGCACAAGCAGGGGGAGCCACAGGCAGAGGGAGAAGCAGGCTTCCCACTGAGCAAGGAGCCTGATGCCGGACTGTCATTAACATTTGCATGGGTATATAATGTAACTATTGAAGAGTTAACCAAAAAGTATAACGTATATAAAGTTGTGAGAGAGAAAGCAGTGTTAGGAGAGCTAGACCTTCGTTTGCCCGTAATAGGAAGTCAGTCAAAAGACAGCAGTATTCTATTTTTTTAATTAAAAAAATTTTATTGAAGCCTATTGATGTGCAATGCTATATTAGTTTCAGGTGTACAACATAGTGACTAAACAGTTCTATACAGTACACGATGTTCACCATGCACGGTAAGTGTAATTACCATCTGTCACCTTACAGTGTTTATTACAGTATTGTTAACTATATTCCCCGTGCTGCACTTCGCACCCATATGGCTTACTTATTTTAAAACTAGAAGTTCGTACCTCTTAATCCCCTGCACTTATTTCACCCATCTCCCCACTCCTCCCCTCTGGCAACCACCAGTTTGTTCTCTGTATTTATGATTCTCTTGCTGTTTTTTGTTTGTTCATTTGTTTATTTTATTTTATTTTTAAAAAGATTTTATTTATTTATTTGAGAGGGGGGTAGGGGAGAGGGAGAAGCAGACTCCCACTGAGCAGGGAGCCCGATGTGGGGCTCCAACCCAGGACTCTGGGATCATGACCTGAACCAAAGACAGATGCTTCACTGACTGAGCCACCAGGTGCCCTGTTTTGTTTTTTAGATTCCACATATAAGTGAAATCTTGTGGTATTTGTTTCACCTAGCATACTACCCTCTAGGTTCACCCATGTTGTCACAAAGGACGAGATTTCATTCTTTTTTATGGCTAATATTCCATTATACATGTTTACCACATCTCCTTTATCCATTCATTCCTCTATTGATGGAGACTTAGGTTGTTTCCATATATTGGTTATTATAAATGATGCTGCAGTAAACATAGGGGTGCTTTTTGAATTCATGTTTTCATTTTCTTTGGGTAAATACCCAGTAGTGGGATTATTGGTTTGTATGGTATTTTTATTTTGTGTTTTATTTTTTTGAGGAAACTCCATACCGTTTTCCACAGTGATTGCACCACTTTACATTCCTCCCAACAGTGCATAAGGGCTCCCTTTTCTCCACATCCTTGTCAACACTTGTTATTTCTTGTCTTTTGGATATTAGCAAAGCTGATAGGTGTAAGGTGATGTCTCATTGTGTTGATTTGCATTTCCCTGATGATAAGTGATGTTGAGCATCTTTTCATTTATCCATTGGCCATCTGTATGTCTTTGGAAAAATGTCTATTCAGGTCCTTTTCTCATATTTAATCAGATTATTATTATTATTTGGGTGTTGAGTTGTATAATTTCTCTGTATATTTTGGATATTAACCCCTTATCAGATATATCATTTGGAAATATCTCCTCCCACTCAGTACATTGCCTTTCTGTTTTGCTGAGGGTTTCCTTCACTGTGTAAAACTTTTTATTTTGGTGTAGTCCCAATAGTTTATTTTTGCTTTTGTTTTCTTTGCTCGAGGAGACATATCTTGAAAAATGTTGCTAAGGCGTTTTAAAGAGTTTTATGGTTTCAGATCTCATATTTAGGTCCTTAATCCATTTTGAGTTTACTTTTGTACATGGTCTGAGAGTGGTCCAGTTTCATTCTTTTGCATGTACCAAGATAGCAGTAGTCTTTTTTAGTGCCGTGCTATCCAACTTGGTAGTCACTAGCTATTTAGCACTGAAAATGTGACTGGTCCAAATTGAGATATGCTGTTAGTGTGAGCTACACACTGAATTTTGAGGACTGATAACAAAAAGAGAATGTAAAGTATCTCATTAAGAATTTTATATAGATTGGGGCGCCTGGGTGGCACAGCGGTTAAGCGTCTGCCTTCGGCTCAGGGCGTGATCCTGGCGTTATGGGATCAGGCCCCACATCAGGCTCCTCCGCTATGAGCCTGCTTCTTCCTCTCCCACTCTCCCCGCTGTGTTCCCTCTCTCGCTGGCTGTCTCTATCTCTGTCAAATAAATAAATAAAATCTTTAAAAAAAAAAAAGAATTTTGTATAGATTACATATCACAATGACAATATTTTGAATATATTGCATTAAGTAAGAGATATTAAATTCATTTCACTTATTTCTTTTACCTTTTGTAAAAATGTGGCCACTAGGGAATTTAAAATTACATATGTGGCTTGCATTATATTTCTCTTGGACACTACTGGTTGAGAAATAGGTGATGTGTAAATGCCAAAATAAATAGCTAAAATAGTGAGAAGTGGTTGTCTCTGAGGAAAGAACTGGAGGATTGGGGAGGGGTGGAATAGGGAATTAATGTATTTTGCTTTAAGCCTTTTAATCATTAGATTTTTAAAATGAGTGCATATATGACTGTTAAATACAATTTGAGATATATTTATTTGGACAGTTTCCCTGTTAGTCCATTTAGATTTACCTGATCTTTTAGGAACTTTATAATATTCTACTATATGAAGTTACCATAATTGCTATAATTAGTTCCTCTTTTTTTGTGGATACTGAAATTATTTCCAGATTTTTTGTGGGGGGGAGGCTAATACCTCTGAACATAACTCTTTGCTGTATTTTATCTGTAAGTCAAGTATCCAGAAGGATATGTGCATTTAAAGTTTTCATTGACCTATACAATTTCTCTTTGTTTACACTTTGACCAGCAATACCAGCTCCTTCACATTTTAGTCAAAATAGAAATTACCAATTTTTTTGCCCTCCGTCTTTTGTCATTATTCATGAAGTTGAACGTCATGTGTGTGTTTTATTGGCTGGTACCCTCATTCTGTTCATCTCCTTTGTTCACTTTTATTTTGGGTTGCTGTCTTTTTTTTACATGATTTGTAAGAGTGGATACTTTCTTGATGGATTCTGGGAGCTGTTGTAGATGGGAAGGATGTGTATCCTCCTAAAAGAGGACCAGTCCAGAAGTGTCTGACAAGGGAACAGGCGAGAATGTTTGTGTTGGTGACATTTTGTAATTGGTTAAAAAAAAAAGTCATTTAAATAAATAGAACCACATCTGTCCCAGAAATAAAAACAGCCTATCAACACTGTTAAAACAATGGCTAATTATTAGAGTAATAGAAGATTGTCTTGGGGGAAGTAATTGTGTGGCAAGAGAAAAGATTGATTTTTAGTTTTTAGATCTGTGCCATCTCCTTCCTGACCATTTTGTTTAACTTCATTCTAAGTTTTCATAATTTGTCTTCAACCCTAACCTTATAAAAGTACTGTCTCATCCAATATGAATATTTACACACCCCCATACTCTTGCTTTTATAAAAAACTATGAAATTGTTTACCTTCTCAACACTATTCTTTCCCTTTACCCCCTAGCAGCGAGCCTTCCGGGACAGCCACTACTGTGCAGGTAGGCTTAGAATGCTTGGCCATATACACGGTCTATTGACTTAAAGTAAAGGACAGCTGCAGGTTGTTAGTAGTCTCATTATTCTGTCAGAAGAAAGAGCTGTTTCTGATATAGCAGCAGCTAGGGATAACTTACCTAAATAACTTCTCTTTCCTCTCATTTAATAGTGAATGTCTGCATGAAAATAAATAAGAAGAATGTGTCAGAGGGGGGAAAAGTGTGTGATGGAGGTGTGTAAGATGCAGGTCAACATAGAGAAGTAAGAGCTTAGAATCTAAAAATAAGCAGCTCTGGTTTATAGAAACGCAGAAGGCCCCATATAATGTCAGAGAGTATGTGTCTTTATGCCTAGGGAGGTTTCTCCTCAGGCCCCCCAGACAGTGGGTTTGCGTCCTTCTGCACTCTAAACATCTCTGGAGGAGGGAGGTGTCCACAGAAAACTGTGCATCAAACTCTTCTGTAAGTCACAAGGGTCTTGCTTTACTTAGTTGAGATCATTTCCTCTTCCATCGTTTATGGAAAGAGACAGGGCCGCTATTCATAACCTAATAATCTTCCATGATCTTGTAACATTTCTAGCCTGGCTTCTTCAGATTAAAAGAATTCTCCTCGAAGATACATTTTTTTCCGTCTACATCCTTGAATAATTTCAAAGCTCCTTTCTGACTTGTCTTTCCATATGACACTGAAACAATTCTCCCTTAGAGTTGAAACTTGCACCTGAGCATTTAATTATTTTAATGTAACTGGTGGTAGAAATTGAACATGATTGTCTGGTTTTGTCATTGCTGAAAAAGTTCACCATTTTTCTTTCATGCTTCCAACCTCCAACCTCCAGCTGCAGCTCCAGCTACCAGTTAACAACAACCTGTTTCCAGGGCTTACAATATAAATTCAACAAAACATAAAGCTGCTGGCAGTACCAGAAGCTTTTTTCTTATGGGACACTCCAATATAGAATAATCCATTGCTACAACAGCATTCTGTGAAGGTCTGCCAATACCAGGCACCAAAGTTTTGGTGTGAAGTCTGGTAGGGCTCATCCAGACACAGGGAGGAAAATCCATCCCTCACTTCTGAAGACAAATGAGCAAAGGCACTTGAGAATGAAGAAGCATAGACCAGGGAATGTGAGCTTGATATAATTTACTATGCAACTAACTCCAGCATAATTATGTTCAGTACATTATCACTGATATGCAGTAGGGTACTGATACTAACTTCCAGTGCCTCCTGCCTAAGGCATTGGTGAATCAAGTCCTTACTCAAGGTGGTTATGAGAATTGCCTACTTCCATTCTGGCTTAGATCCCTCATTTGTGTTTCTGTGCTAAGCTAGTCAGGGTGGGGCAGTTAAATTCTTGAATGAAGAATCTTACTTTCATCCTCTGTTTTTGTGCTCTTTCAAAGTTATTTCTAGAGTTTTTGCTGACTGCACAGTTAAGGAGGCTTATCCTCCCATCAAAAGGGTATGTGGTAAGCCTGTTGCTTGTCACGTATTACTAAGAAATAGCTTGTCCTTCTATCCTCATATTTATAGTCTTGTTCTGTTCTCTTCTCCTCTGGTGATCTGACACTGTTTTGTCCATTCCCCTTGGCTGGAAAAATTACTTCCTGCTCCCCACCCCCTCCTTAAGAATGAGTGTTATCACCCCTATTTACAGAATGTGATCAATAGAGAAAATGTGGAAAACACCAAAAAGCACAAGGGAAAAACTATACAATCCTCCTACCCATAAGTCATCACTATTAATATTTTAGTGTGCATATATATGTATACACACACACACATGCATTTTAATCTGTATTACATAAGAACTGTCATACTATGCTTCCTGTGTTATAACATTTTAAAATTTGGCAATATGTTATATTCATTTTCCCATAATATTCATATAAAAATGTATTTTACAACATTTTTGTTAATAGATTTTATTAGTTCAATTTTATGGAGACAGATGAATCATTTCCATTTTTCTATCATATATAATATTGCAGGGAATATGGTTGCACAGATGTCTTTGCGCTCATTTGACATTTTCTTCAGAATAAAATCCTAGAAGTGAAATTGAGGGTTAAAGGGCATATATATTTTAAGCATTTTGATAAACGTTGCCCTTCAAAATGAAAGGTGATACCAGTTTGCTCTCACACCATGTGCATGGAAATAGCCATTTCTCAAGACTGTGGTTAACAGTGGGAACTTACCTTTTTAATCTTTTTAATTTTGATAGGTACAAAAGGGCATCTCAATATTTAATATGGCATTTCTTTGATTATGAGTCTAGGTATATTTACATGTGTTTCATGGTCAGATGAACTTTTTTGTGTGATTTGCTTTTTTAGGTCCTTTGTTTTGGTCATCTTTTTCTTATTTCTTTGTGTTGATACATGAAGTCCACTAACTTACTGGTAGCATAGGAGAGTAGTAGGAACCCAACCGCCTGGGCCCAAATCCCGCTCTATCTCTTACTGGCTGTGTAGTCCTGGGTAAATTGCTTAGCCTCTCTGTGCCTCAGTTTTATCATCTGTAGAACGAAGAATCATGCCTGTCTCAGAGTATTGTGGGAAGTAAATAAGTTAGTATATGTAAAGCATTTGGAACACTGTTGAGCACATAGTAATTGCTAAATAAATGTGAGTTATTATAAATACTTAAGATACTCTCTATATAGTAAGGATATGGACCCTTTATTACATAAGTTGCAAATACTTTCCCCTATTTTCTCAATTTTGTATATTGCTTTTTACTACAAAATCAAATTTATTATTTTTTTGTAGCTTCTACGATTGTGTAATGCATATAAATTCCTTTCTTATTCCAGGGTTATGTAAACAGTCATCATATTTTCATTCAGGGTTTTGTTTGCTTTCTCAATTTTTCATTTCACTTAAAAAATGTTAATTACTTAGCCTATATGGAATTAATTTTGTTAAATAGAGTGAGGCGAGTTACTAATATTATTGCTTTTTAAAATCTCAGTACTATTTATTGAATAATCTCTCATGTTTATTGTATGGTGAATAATTATATATACTTCTTAGTGTCTGGACTTCCTATTCCATTTCATGGAGCTCGCTATCCCTACTATCAACAGTACCACATTACTCAAATTATTGTAGCTTTAAAATAGATCTTACTTTCTCGCAGTGAAGGTGACTCCTTTGTTATTACTCTTTTTATTTTCTTAGCTATCACATCTCATTAAGTTTGGAGTAACTTTTTAAATTCCAAAAAATCTTTTTTTTATCGAATTTGAATTAAGTGTATGAATTACTGTGAAATGAATTGGTATCTTTACATTGCTGGCTTTTTTCATTTAATAAGCCAATTTGTGTCTATTCTTCAAATATTTAACATATTTCAATAAAATTTTGTTTTGTTTTTTCACCAAGGCTGATTTTCTAAAAAAAATCATGGTAAAAACACATAAAAATTGTTTTTTAAAAAATATATATAGGTCCTATGTATTTCATTTAGATTAATTCCTATGTATTTTGGTTTTGTTGTGCTTTGGGAATAGAAAAAATGTCCCCCCTATATAAAATTTGCTGTTATTAAAGATTACATCACATATGGGAGAAAGTTTTTTCTTTTTGTATATTTTGTAACCGGTTGTCTTACCAAACTGGCCTATTTATACTGGTAGATGTTGTTACCTGATATGATTTTTACTAGTAATCATATCATTCAAATAATAATTTTGTGTCATCTTTTGTGAGATTTATACTTATTTTTTTCTTGTCTCATTACTACTCAAATTTCTAAAATGTTAAAAGCTTGCAGAGGTTCTGAATATTCCTTGTCTGGCTTCAGTTTTTACTTGTTGGAGGTAGCTCGTTGGAAGTAGCTATTCCGTGTCTGGTGTCATAACTAAGAACAGATTTTTCACTGAGCAAAGTCATGAAAGCCTTGTCACGTCCGTGGTAGAATCATTTCATATTCCTTGTGGCTGCAATTGCATAAGGGTGGAACCATTTACCATCTTGTGTTCAGCATGACTTAATCTGCATGTATTATATGATTTAATTTTCCTAACAGCCTTGTGAAGTAGATATTGTTATCCCTATTTTCAGATGAGGAAGCCAAAATTCAGGAGAATACAAGAGTTGCCTAATACCCAGTCACACAGCCACCATATGACAACAGACACACTTGAGCTAATCCTACTTGGTTTTTTTCCTGGCATGTTATAAAGCGATGAGAATAGTGGGAGTTACAAATTCCACTACTCTGGGAAATCCAAAAGGAACATAAAGAAATATATACAGTCTTAACTCAGTAGCTCTCAGTTTTTAATGTGTGTAAGAATCACCTGGGGAATGTTTACAGTGCAGATTCTGGGCCCTACTTCCAGAAATCCCAATCCGAGCCACTGGGCTGGGCTGGGCTGGCCTGGGGACCAGAGATCGGTAGTTTTGAAAGAAGAAGTCCACCACCTCCTCCCCCTCCTTTAAGAAAGAACATTTTAACTGTCTACCTAGGGCTATTATGTCAGTCAATCAATCACATCATGTAGCTATTTAGGATATAGAAATTCTGCCCAGAGCTAATACAACATGGCACTCCCTGCCAATCTTGTAAGGTGTTATTCCTACACAGCACAGTTCTCCTAGATGTCATCAAGCCTAGTGTTTGTTTAAATCAAGGAAGAAGAATCCCATGTTCCAGCTGAGTTGTGTGAAAAGTAAATATTTTATTGAATAAGATTTTTCTGACAACATCTACCATGTTGAGAATGATATCTATCTATCATCTATCTATCTATCCATCTCTCTCTCTCTCTCTCTCTTAGAGAAAGCATGAGTGGGTAGGGGCTGGGGGAGAGGGAGAAAGAGAATCCGAAGCAGGCTCCATCCCCGCCTAGCGGAGGTGGAGGCAGGCTTGATCTAAGAACCTGAGAACAGGACCTGAGCCCAAATCCAGAATCCCTCACTTAACTGACTGAACCACCCAGGTGCCCCTTATTGACAATGCTTTTTTAAAACTCTGTTGCGAGGACCCTCATTTTACCCAAAAGTAATTAAGGAGTTTTTCCAATTTATTTGTTCTTTGCCTATTGCCACTTCAACCGAGTTCATGTCTGGAGTTCTCTATTTTACACATGGTTTAAGCCTATAAATTTGGGAGTCTTTAAAAGAAATGAAGTAATTTTTTATTATTGGATTATATTATCAAGATTAGCCACTACATCTTCATTTTGATCAGGAAGAAATGCTTTGCATTTTTATCTAGGACACATTTACTCTAGTGGCATTAAAAAGACACAGACAGACACGTGAAAGTTACTAACTACTTGATCTTACTTAATTACTTAACCTTACTTGTGCTATTTTGGACTTTAAGTTTCCTATTAGAGAATAGATCTTACGTGAAGTGTTAGGTCAGGTTTATCTTCCCCATACATGTCTCATATTTTCAAACATAAATAAAAGTTCTCACAATTTCTAAAGTTATGGGTGGGAACTGATTTTATTATAGCTTTTGGAAAGCAGCCCAAGGAGATGCTGACAGCAAAAGTTTTTCACCTGGTGAGGCCTCATGAAAGTGTGTTTTCATTTACTTCAAAGGATATCCTATTTAAAAAAAAATCTCCAGATACAATGTGTCTTGATGTACAGAAGTTAGAAAGCAGAATGCACCTGCTAGAAAAAGAAGCCGTGAAATCAAGCCCCAGCACAGTCGCCAGCTATCTGGGGGTCAGAACAACTGTGACTGAGCTTTTTTTGCAAGACCCTAGGATACTAATGAATTGATCCAGATACTTGAATACGTAGGTGCCTGGATTGTGCAATCCCAGGTTCCCAAAGAACTCTTGGGTCAGGTGCCTTGAAGACTCAAATTCACCATTGGAGGTTACTTTTCCTGCTTAGATAGTCCTCTTTTCACAATGCCCTGGTGAGATGGTTTAATTAGTCTCTAATTCTTTGATTTATCAGAATTATTTCTGTTCTGTTGAGACCACCAGGAAGAAAGGCAGGGAAAGATGAAGAGCCGCAGAGGGAACAGAGCCTGGGAAAAGTACGAAGAGACCATGCTGCAGCCCTGCTTGCTCCTGCCAGCCAGCCTCTTGGGAACTGCTGTCTCTGCTTGCTTTACTTGACTCTGCCGGTGTGTGAACCCTGAATCAGAGGGTCACTTCTGAGAGGTTATCCGAAGTCCTAGGAGAAAGCCTTGCAAGTCGATTGAACTTCTGCTTCCTTCTTGGGTATGTGAGGACTCTGATTCCCATCTGGGCCTACTTGGAAATCTTGAGGAATATTCGTTTTGGGGAACGAGCACAATGATGATAACTGCTGCTGCTGCTGCTGCTGTTTTTTGGATCACACTCTGATACAGTAACTCGAGGACATTCCAACCCTTTTAACACACTGGTATATAAAGGGCTTGCCAATCAGCTCCCTTCCTTCTTTCCACCCTGCTTCTTGGGGAATGGGCTCATTATAGTACTTACCTTTTGGGAAGAGTCTAGCAAGTGATTTCCTCCTGATCAATTGACATTTGGTCTATTCATTAATTAGCCAGTCGCCTACACATCAAATAAACGCAAATGTTTTTAAATTTTAAAATATTTTTAAATTTTAAAATATATTTCAGTGACTGTTCAGTATCACAACTGTATAATTCACAGCCTTTAAAAAGTTAAACCCTGCTTATCCCACCATGCTGTAGTTTAAAAACTTTAAAAAAATTACACCCTGAGGTTTTCTTTATAATTTAGATCCTTCCTTTCTTCCCGCCTTCCTTTCCTTTCTCCCTTTCTCTCAGAAAACACTTATTGCCCCCCAGGCATTGTGACAGGTATTGTCCTTAAGGAACTCTGAGTTGGGGTGCTTTGTTAGGGTTGCACAGCGCAGAAGGCTGTTGAAGCAAAGAGAAGGTGACCTAACATCAATTCTTCCCTCCCTCCAGGGATATAACACTAACCTTTAACTTCATTATCACTTAAAAACCTCATTTTTCAGGGGTACCTGGGTGGCGCAGTCCTTAAGCGTCTGCCTTCGGCTCAGGGTGTGATCCCGGCATTCTGGGATCGAGCCCCACATCAGGCTCCTCCGCTAGGAGCCTGCTTCTTCCTCTCCCACTCCCCCTGCTTGTGTTCCCTCTCTCACTGGCTGTCTCTGTCAAATAAATAAGTAAAATCTTTAAAAAAAAAAAAAAAACAACTCATTTTTCAAAGAGTTCATTACCCTAAACAAGTTAATTATTTTTCCCTCCCCTTTACTGTCATAATAAAAAACCATTCATAAGTCATTTGAGTGATTTGCTATTATCTCAAGCTGTCATCTCCTTGTCTCCTTGGCTACTTCCCCAAACGCTCTGAGATCTTTGACACCTGGAATTCCAACTGCAGCCATCTTTTTCGGTGAGCATTAGTGACCACATAGCTGATCCTTCTAATGTTCCTTCTCTTGGAAATCTCCTCAGTTCCAATGATCTTCACCTCTTTTCCATTGTAGCTTTTCATAACACAGCCCCATCTCAGATTTTGCCGTCTAGTGGGGCTGCTTCACCCATGAGGTCTTGGAGGGCAGCAGCCCACCCTGATCATGGTTCCTGACCTCCCTGCTTTGTCACTCTCTTTTTCATTATGTCAGCTCTTGGATCTCACCAGGTCCTTCAGTTCCTTCGCTTCAAGTAGATCAGTCTTTTTTTCTTTCTTTTTCTTTTTTTTAAATTAAGTTCAATTAGCCAACATAGAGTACATCATTAGTTTTCGATGTAGTGTTCAATGATTCATCAGTTGCATATAACACCCAGTGATCATTGGATCATGTCAGTCTTTCAATTTCATTTTCTCTCCTGGACAACATAGACCTTATCGTGTGTGTATCTGTTGTGTGTGTGTAGGAATGTATGCTGTATCTATTTTGTTTCAGATTATCTATTTTTACTGATATAGAATTTACATGCAGTAAAATATAAAAGTCTTAGATGCATGACCTGAAGAATTTTTATATATGTTATCACCTATGTAACTACCACCCAGATCAAGATATAGAACATTTCCATTACCCCATAGAATTCCGTACAACTCCCTTCCAGTTAATAACCACCCTCTAGATATAACCGCTTCATGACTTCTAATCAGCAAAGATCAGTTTTGCCTATTCTTGAGCTTTCTATAAGTGGAAAAGTCTCTGCTTCATAGAAATCAAGATTTAAATAAATTGTTACTGGTCATCACATGGTAGAAGTTGGAGTTTTAAATGTGTTCCATTAGCTTCACACACACACACACACACACACAGCTATTATAATAAAGAGGAAAAAAATCCTTTATCTCATATGTTATTGAAATTTTATCCATTTCTCAGAGTTGTCTGTCCCTGGAGATCCTCCTTTATCACTCTGGACATCTTGTGTCATTTAGCTCAGTGTCTTAATGCTCAGGGCTCATCCCCAAATACAACTCCAGGAAAGGGAAAGAGGCTTTCTTGTATTTCTTTCTCTAACTCCACCTTTACTCAGAGAGGAATGCAATTGGGCCCAAGCAAAGACATCTTCGGTTGGGAACAGAAGATGCTTTTGGGAGCCGTGCTTCTATGCAAACAGAGGCACAGAGCTGTAGGGCAAGCATGCTTTGCCTTGATTTGAGCAGGGAAGGAAACACAATTTGTTATAATTTTGACTGTGCATATCCCTTTAAGCCTTCCAATATAATATTGCACAAGGTATTATTGGTCCAATTTGTCCAGGACCTATGTTGTATGAAAGAGAAGATACAGTGTCAGGATCCAAAGGAGTCAACCACAATTATTGTTTGTCTCAATTTCTGTGTGTTCTCCAGATGACTTTGTGTGTGTTCCCAGCAATCCACCTTGGGTCCTCTTTTCTCCTCCCTCCACATCCTCTCCCTGGGGAATTTCATCATCATCTGCTGTGGCCTCAGCCACCATCTCTATGGGTGTGACTCTCACATATGTTCATCTCAACCCAACCTTGGACTGAGCCCTTGACCCTCGTCCACCCTTCCTGGATATCTCCGTGTGCAAGTCCCACAGGCATCTGTAAGCCAATAGGTCCTGAACTGGATTCAGACCCTCCTCTTCTCCAAATCTGCTCACCCTCCTGCAGTCTTGGTATTGATGAGGTGAGTCTCCCCATACTCTCTCTTGTGAGTTATACCTCATTAAATTCTCCTTGATCTGTCCCTTTCTCTCCGCTTGCACCATCACTGCCCTAGTTCAGGGCCCATCATCTCCTGCCAGATCTTTCCTTAAAGCCTCCCTATTCTGTTCCCTTCACCTGTTCTGCTCCTCCTGCTGAGGGGGGATCTTTCTGACATAATATCTGATCATATCACTCTCTGATTCAAAATGCTTCAGTGACTTCCCATTTCAGCCTCTTATCTTGGCATGCAAGCCTTTCATAATCTGGCCCCTGCCTACTTGCCCAGATTTATCACCTTGTCGCTCTCCCTTCAAACTTTGACTAGTCTCTGAATAGACTATGCTATGCCTTTGTGCTGCTGTTGGTTCATAACCCTCTTGAGAGTTTCCCTGGTGTAACTTGAAACTGACCCTTGTACTCAGAGCTCAAAGAGAGACTGAAGAGGCAGGCCACCCCAGGTTGTTAGGTGGTAGTTTTAATAAGCAAAGGGAATTTACATAGGAGGTTTGTCTTGGGCAGCAGCAGGATGAATGGATCCCCATACTCACCTGCCAAATCTTAAAAGTTTATAAAGAGGCCTTAACAGGGTTTAGTCACATATGCTGTGCAGGCATTCTTAACATCACGTTATTACTATCTCAATAGTAAGTCCTTGGAGCAGCCTCTGGGACCAGGGAAGGCAAGCAGAATCCACATTCTAAGGAGAGGAGAAAGGATGAGGAGTCTCTGAATGTCTGGGGCCCAGCTCACAGGTCATCTGGTGGTCATGTCTTCTTGATGTTGTTCCCCAACATCTGCTGTTCACTTTTCCTAAAATGTCCTCTTTCTGCTCTCTATCTGGGAAGAGTAGGACAACCTCAATTCTACCCTCTTTGTGAAGTCTTCCTTAATTCCCTATTTCTTAAGCATAGGGTCTTCAGTCCTACATACACAAGGAAATGAATTCTGCAAACAACTTGAGGGGGCTTTGAAAGCAGCCCCATGGGGGCAAGGATCTTTCTGTATTGTATTGCTTGTATTCTCTTTCTCCTGCTCATCTATAAGCTCGTAGAGGGCAGAGAGTCTTTTTTTTTTTTTTTTAATGATTTTTTATTATATTATGTTAGTCACCATACAGTACATCCCCGGTTTCCGATGTAAGGCTCGATGATTCATTAGTTGTGTATAACACCCAGTGCACCATGCAATACGTGCCCTCCTTACTACCCATCACCGGTCTATCCCATTCCCCCACCCCCCTCCCCTCTGAAGTCCTCAGTTTGTTTCTCATAGTCCATAGTCTCTCATGTTTCATTCCCCCTTCTGATTCCCCCCCCTTTCTTTCTTTATCCCTTTCTTCCCCTACCGATCATCCTAGTTCTTATGTTCCATAGATGAGAGAAATCATATGATAGTTGTCTTTCTCTGCTTGACTTATTTCACTTAGCATTATCTCCTCCAGTGCTGTCCATGTTGTAGCAAATGTTGAGAACTCGTTCTTTCTGATAGCTGAGTAATATTCCATTGTATATATGGACCACAACTTCTTAATCCAGTCATCTGTTGAAGGGCATCTCGGCTCCTTCCACGATTTAGCTATTGTGGACATTGCTGCTATGAACATTGGGGTGCATATGGCCCTTCTCTTCACTACGTCTGTATCTTTGGGGTAAATACCCAGTAGTGCAATGGCTGGATCATAGGGTAGCTCAATTTTTAACTTTTTAAGGGACCTCCACACGGTTTTCCAGAGTGGCTGTACCAACGTGCATTCCCACCAACAATGTAGGAGGGATCCCCTTTCTCCACATCCTCTCCAACAATTGTTGTTTCTTGCCTTGTCTATTTTTGCCATTCTAACTGGCGTAAGGTGGTATCTCAGTGTGGTTTTGATTTGAATTTCCTTGATGGCTAATGATTTTGAACATTTTTTCATGTGTCTGTTAGCCATTTGTATGTCTTCATTGGAAAAGTGTCTGTTCATATCTTCTGCCCATTTTTTGATTTGTTTATTTGTTTCTCGTGTATTGAGTTTGAGAAGTTCTTTGTAGATCTTGGATACCAGTCCTTTATCTGTAGTGTCATTTGCAAATATATTCTCCCATTCCGTGGGCTGGAGGGCAGAGAGTCTTATTCAGCTTTGCACAGAGATGATGCTATTACTTGTTGAATGAATGAATGAATGAATGAATGAATGAATGAATGAATGAATGAATGAATAGTATAGCATTGTGTTAGATACTTTGCAAATAGGTTGGACAGATAAGCCTCTTCAGACTTATCTGTGGAAAGAACGAGGAAGACTGGAGAGGTAAAAGACCAACCAATAAATAGCTATTCTTTGGGAAATACTTATCTTGAGTTTTTGAACAACAGATGAAAGGCCTTTTGGGTGAGTGTGTAATGGGAGAGACTCCAGGAAATTACCTTCTCTTTCTGATTAATCGGTGGAGCCTTGACAGCTGGGGAGGCTGGGACTTCAGGACCTGGGGCTGGAGTGGTAGTGAAGGAGCCTGTTCAGAGGGCGGGGAAGGATTTTCCAGGCACTGGGTGTGTTTTTGGAAGAGGCTCCTATGCATGAGTAGAATGTTGCTAGGAAGGCATTTCGAGCAGTTTTGCCTCAGTAGTGGCAGGGTCGGCAGCACAGGAGTGAGATAAACAATGGGATGGTGAGATAATTCAGGGCATGCTGACTGAGATGCTGGGTCCTAATTGCTTGGGTCTTGTTCCTTTCAAGTGTGCTCAGATAGCCCACCCCTGGGGATCACATCGAATTCATCTGTCAGTCTTTTTTTTTTTTTTTTTAAGATTTTATTTATTTATTCGGCAGAGATAGAGCCAGCCAGTGAGAGAGGGAACACAAGCAGGGGGAGTGGGAGAGGAAGAAGCAGGCTCATAGCGGAGGAGCCTGATGTGGGGCTCGATCCCATAACGCTGGGATCACGCCCTGAGCCGAAGGCAGACACTTAACCACTGTGCCACCCAGGCGCCCCTCATCTGTCAGTCTTAAGGGCTAATCTATCATAGTTGCCGGCCGAGTAGTGTCCTTTCCCCAGGGTTCCTGAGGACAAAAATTAAGTCAGAAAATCTTACTCTGCCTATTTCCCACCTACATATGTACACATACACACAAGAGTGAGTATTCTTTCACAAACTCACAGTAGTTCAACTGAGAAAGAATGTGAGATCATAATATTTGAGACAATTTTGGGAGAGGCCATTTGATGTCATCTCTAAGATTTTCATTGTTCTCGTCTGGAGTGAAGGCAGGTTAATGTGTTAGGACACCGCCTGTTTGTGCATATGTGTGTTCAGCTTGTGTAAGCATAGAGTTTGCAAACTTTCTGATGGCATGATTAGCTTCCTATAATAGAAGAAGTAATTGGGCATCAGAGAAGTTAAGTGACTTGCCTTTGATCACAGAGTAACTTTGGACAAGTTATAAACTTTCGGAGCCTGAGTTTTCTCAATTCTATAATGGGGATGATAATACTGTACTGGATATTGTAGTTATTGCCCCAAATTCTATTCTGCTGCTCCTCCATTGTGTGGCAAGCAGCTAGCTTTTTAAAAAGAGAGAGTAGGGGCTCCTGGGTGGCTCAGTCTTTAAATGTCCAACTCTTGATCTCAGCTCAGGTCTTGATCTCGGTGTCGTGAGTTCAAGATCTGTGTTGGAGAGCTTGAATGTGGAGCCCACTTAAAAGAAAAAAAAAAAAGGGAAGCGAGAGGTGCGGTTGGGTAGTTATTCCCAAATGTATTTGAAAATGTGTGGGGGACATTCTTGATGATCATGATGACTAGAAGGGGACATTATTGACATTTACTGGAATAGAGCCACTCCTGACCATAGATGGGGTCCTGGTGGGTTTGAGTCAGTCAGGATAAGCCTTCCCCTTTGCCACAGTGAGGAATGGATATACCCTTAAGGGATTGCCTTCCAAGATGAAAAACTGTGAAGGAGCCATAAGAACAGATATAAAGAAACATTAACAAGTGGTGTCATTGGTGGTAGAAGTTTGGCTCTTAATCATACCTGCCTTGTATTGTTTCCTACTGTTTCTTGTGGGTTCATCTAATTCACTTCAAGACCACCTCTTTCAATGCTCTTTTATTTCTCATAGCATCAAAGTCAATGCTTTGTGTATAAAGTCTTCTCAGTAAACTGTTGGTGAGTTCAATTGTATAGTTTGGGGATTAAGATCTAGCCTAGAAGTATGCATTTAGGAGAAAGTTTCTAGTTTTTACTGGCACTGCTAGATTGAGACCAGTTAAGGTACAGTTCGACTGGATCAGTAATTTCTTAGACTCTCAGGGTTAGAAGGGTCCTTAAAGATCGTGGGACTCCTGACATTCTCACTGGTGCAGCAGTTCTGCGTAGCCTTATCCCCCACCCCCAAACTTTAATGGTCAATAAAAAAATTATATATGTATGAGTGTATATATTTGTATGTTTTAAATTTTTTAAACAAAAGATACTATATTGTCCCTTGCTCAGCAACTTGCTTTTTCACTTATAGTATAGTAAAAATAATTGCTAATATTTATTCAATGCTAACAATAAACCAGGCATTGCCTAATTGCAATTATTTATATTTATTATAGATTATATATAATATATATTTATTATATCATAATAAATATATAATATATAATAATAAATATATAATATATAATATATTTATTACAGATTATATAATATAATATAATGTATAATTATAATAATTATATAATTATAATTATAGTATATAATATAGGTGTATAAAATATATAATTATATAATAATATGTTATATATTATATTATAAATATATAAATATATTTTATATAATTTATTTTTGTATATATTTTATATAAATATATAAAAATTTATTTTATATATAGAAATATGTATAAAATTTATATTTTTATATAAAATTATATTAAAAATATATAAAATTGGTGTTCACATCCCTTGTATAATTGCTTTCCCTTGAGTGTGAATGAGATCTGTGACTTGCTTCCAACTAGAATATGGCAAAGATGATGGATATCACTCTCATGATTATATAACATTATATAAGGCTCCATTTTGGTAGCAGACTAGCTTTGGATACTTCTTTGCTGGCTTGATGGAGTAAGCAGCTATGTTGCATGGAACTGAAGGCACCTTCTAGAAGCTGAGGAAAACCTCTAGGATCTGAGGGTGGCCTTCAGCTAACAACCAGTAAGAATCAGGGATTCTTAGTCTTACAGATATAAGGAAACGAATTCTGCAAACAACTTGAGTGAACTTGAAAGCAGTTAAGATTCCAGATGCAAACACAGCCCAGCCGATACCTGGATTGCAATTGTATGGGATCCTGAGCAGAATGCCCACCTGAGTCATGCCTTGGCTCCATGGAAGTTGTGAGATAATAAATGCATATTGTTTTAAGTTTCTATATTATAGTAATTTGTTATAGAGCCTAGAAAACTAATCCAACCCTATTTTACAGATGAGGTAACAGGAGCTAAATAACTTGCCTAAGGTCATGCAGTGGCAAAGCTGGTATATGAATCTTGGCTTCAGAGCTCATCCTCTTACTCTACTTGTTTGTTTCTACAGCATAGTTGAGGGCAGTGGCAGAGATATTATCCAAAAACACGCCTGGGCTCTTAGAATTCTGCAAGCCAGGACTCCCAACTTCCAAACAGAACAGAAGAGTATACTCCGGTGTATCTGACCAATCCAAGAAGAAATACCTGATGTTTCTGATGTTGGAGGTTCCTCACCAAACAACCCAGCTTGGTTCCATTATAGTGAAACCAAAATTGACCAAACCCCATTCAAAGGCCAGAGCCTCCAGCCAGTTTTTAATTCCTTATTTAATATGAACAGACAACCAAGGAATACCAGACCCCTAAGAACAGCCTCAAATGAAAAAGACCAAAATAATGAAATAAACAACTGGAAAAGGCAACTCAGGGAGAGAAAAAAAAGGAGATTTATGCAAAGAGAAAAAACTTCAAGGAAAAAAACGATTATTAATATCTTTAGAGATATAGAAAAATATTTTAACCATAAAATGAAAATAGGATGCTAGAAAAGGCAATCAATAGAATAAAAAATGCTCTCAGAAATTAACAAAATGACACCAAAAGTGAATATTTCAATAGAAGGGTTGGAAGATGCTGTTGAGGAAATATCCCAGAAATTAGAAAGAAACAAGATAGAAACATCGGCGATAAATTAAAGATACAATAACAAGAGGATCAGTCCAGGAAGTGCAGTTTCTGAACAAAAGTGTCCAAAAGAGGGAACAGAACAAACCAAGGGGAGGAAGTCATCAACAAAGTAATTCAAGTACATTTCCCAGAATTGGAAGACATGAGTTTCCTGTCTGAAATTGCCTATTGAGTGCCCAGCACAATGCAAGAAAATAGACCCACACCCAGGGCACGGTATTGTGAAATTTCAGGACACTCAAGACAAGTGAACAATCTTAAAAACTTCGAGGGAGACAAAACTGGTCACATACAAAGAACAGCTATCAGAATGACTCTAGACTTTTCAATAGCAATACTAGAAGCTAAAATGCAATTTAGAATCAAGTGTGTGGTAGAATAAAGATATATTTAGTCTTGAAACATTAAAAAAATCTTTTTACCTCCCACACAACCTTTCTTAAGAAACTATTGTGGGATGAACACCATTAAAACAATGGAGAAAACCAAATTAGAGTGAGACAAGAGATACAGGAAACAGGAGAAAGGTGAAGGGAATCTCCAGGTGATGGTAAAGGCAGTTCCCAGATGTCAACGGTGCACTAGGGATGGAGAGTAGCCAGTCCACATTAGAATAAGCTGGAAGTAAAATGTCTGGAAACCTGATGTGTATGAATGTCTCGAGAATAAATCCAGATATTGAACAGAAAATGGAGGATTTGTATTACTAAGTACATTAAAAAAAAATAAAGGCAAAAAAGGGAGACTTTTTATTAATTCCAGAGGAATTGCAAAGATGTTTAGGAAAGGAAAAAAATCATGGATTGCATCATGATTCAATTCTGAATAGTGTTTATTTATGATAATGTAAACATTAAATATTGATCTAACCAAAATTACATAACTATGTTTAAATAGTAAAGAGATGGAGAGAGTATATTGTGGGTACGGAATGAAAGAGAATAAAATCATAACATTGTGGGAGGTTAATGGAGAATGCCTAATCCTGAAAAATCAAGAAGTAGCAATATAAGGAGATTATTTAGAAATACAGAGGTAAAATTTTCTTTAAAAATTACCTAAAAAAAAAATTGAAAGTGGATGCCTCCAGTGAGGAACTTTAATCTTTCATAACAAATCTTGTAGAACTATTCAACTCCTTAAATCGTGTGCATGAGTAACTTTGATTTAAATTTCTTTTTAAGAGTGTGCTTCCCTTGCTATGTTCTTTATCTCTGAAATGTTTGAGAATACCTAATGTAAACGTGATTTAAGCATCCTGAGGTTGATTAGATGAAATGTCTTTAGATTTTCTTCTAAGCCTGGAGTTTGATGAGCTAATGGTTTTCAGTAATGGAACCATCTAGTTTCTAAAGCAGTTGACTTCCCATTGGACAGTAGATAAGTTCTTCCTGAAACCAAAATGTAGCTTCAGATAAGCTCTACCATTGGTCTAGTTTTACAACTTGGGACACAAAGAATAAGTCCAATACCTTTTCTTTATCAGCCCCTTTGAAACACGATTAGACATTAGACATGATTGTTATCACTGACAAACTATTCCTATTCCCACACCTGTTTGCATGGTTTTTGGTCTTCTCACGTTCTGTTCAACCTCCTGTGATTATATTCCATTACTAAAGAGAAAAAGAAGAGAAAAAGAGAGAGAGAGAGAGAGAGAGTGTGTGTGTGTGTGTGTGTGTGTGTGTGTGTGTGTGTGTGTTCAAAACAGAAGAGATTATTCCAACTGTGGTCTGACCATAGGACAACTCCTCCTTGACCATGAAGCTTAGCAGAGTGGAGACTCCAGAGCCAGCCAGACTGGGTGTAGATCCAGCTTTGACACTTTCTAGCTGTGTAACTTAGAATGAACTATATGACCTCCTCTGTCCTTCAGTTCCCTTGTCTCTAAAATGGGACAGTGTCAGCATCTTTCTCATGGCATTGTGAAAATTAAATGATGTGATATATGCCTAGGACTTAGACCAGAGACTGACACATAATGAGTGTTCAGTGAGTGTTATCTCTTCATTTTTTCCCTATCATTCTATTGCTATAGCCCAAAATACTTATCCCTAGAACGATCAATCAAACAATAAGTGTTTATTGAGTTCCTACTTTGTGCTAGATGCTGGGAATGAGGAGAGTAAGACCAGCCTCTTATCTGGAGGAGTCAGTAGTCCATTACCATGTTGATTCATTGATTTAATTAAGAACTAAAGTCATTTACACTTGTTTTATTTTCTCATTTTGAAAAAATAGAACATATTTTTAAAAAATCAATTACTTTATCAAAAGTATACATGTACATCATTTAGAAAGTTAAATAGTATTAAAAAGTTTATAACAAAACAGTGGTTTCCTGCATTATTCTTTACACTCTTCCAGTGCCCCTTCCCAGAGGCAACCACTTTTGATTCTCTTGGCCATTTCTTCCGGAATATATATCTTGGCACTTCCAAATAATATGCCTAGATTATACTGCTTTGATTTGTGACTTTTAGACATTGTCTATCACCTATTATGGTAGATAAACATCCAAATCAATTACACCATCTTCCCCTCTGTTCCTGCGTTGCATACTCCCAAGATAATACACTTTTTGATTAAATCAACTTCTGTACTTACATAACTTGTCTATGCAAATACAATTCACAATTGAGCATTGTGAACTGTGGTTGTTTCTTTTCTTCTTGTTTTTCCTGAAATTAATTGTTGCCTCCCACCCCTACTCCAGCCATTTACTTAATTTTCTTTGTATCTACCTTCTAATAGACACAGATCAACCAAAATGAGATAATCTACCAGTCTTTCTTTCTCTTAAATAGAGCCTCCACATCCCGACCCCGACCCCATTCTGTCTGGGTTGTGTGCTCTACATGCTGTTGCAGAGCTGTCATCTTAGGACATTCCTTTCACTATCAAACTTGGAATTTCCTGTTTTTCTTCTGAGTTGGATTCCTTATCTCTTCCTCTTTCTTAGTTTACTCTCTTGTTTTGGTGGAGAATATCCTCTAGTAGTCAGACAAAAAGGATCTTCCCTTTGTCTCCAGTGTTCTGAAACACAATAAATGTTCCTGGGCATGGGCCTATTTTCACCTACTATGCTGGGCCCTCAGTGGGCCTTTCAGGAAATCCGGAAACTCCCATCTTTCACTTCTGAGAAATTTGTTTGAATTATTTTATTGATGATTTCCTCCCCTTGGTTTTCTGTTCCCTTTTTCTGAAACTCTTGTTAATTAGATATTGGAAATCCTGCAATTGGTCCTCTAATGTCTTTATTTTTTCTTTTCTGTTGTTCCTTCTGTGTTTTACTCTCCTTTTTAGGAGAATACCTCCACTTTATTTTCTGATCCTTCTTTTCAGTTTCTCATTATTACCATAATGTTTATTAATTTCTTTTTTCTTTTTTTAATAATATTTTTTTATTATATTGTTAGTCACCATACAGTACATCCCTAGTTTTTGATGTAAAGTTCCATGATTCATCACTTGCATATAACACCCAGTGCACCATGCAATATGTGCCCTCCTTAATTCCCATCACCAGCCTCTCCCATTCCCCCACCCCCCTCACCTCTGAAGCCCTCAGTTTGTTTCCCAGAGTCTATAGTCTCTCATGGTTCATTCCCCCTTCTGTTTACCCCCCCTTCTTCCCTTTCTTCTCCTACCGATCTTCCTTACTTCTTATGTTCCATAAATGAGTGAAACCATATGATAATTGTCTTTCTCTGCTTGAATAATTTCACTTAGCATTATCTCCTCCAGTCCCGTCCATGTTGCAGCAAATGTTGAGAAATCGTTCTTTCTGATAGCTGAGTAATATTCCATTGTATATATGGACCACGACTTCTTAATCCAGTCATCTGTTGAAGGGCATCTCGGCTCCTTCCACGATTTAGCTATTGTGGACAATGCTGCTGTGAACGTTGGGGTGCATATGGCCCTTCTCTTCACTACGTCTGTATCTTTGGGGTAAATACCCAGTAGTGCAATGGCTGGATCATAGGGTAGCTCAATTTTTAACTTTTTAAGGGACCTCCACACTGTTTTCCAAAGTGGCTGTACCAACTTGCATTTATTAATTTCTAATACTTCTCTTTTTTGTAACCTGGATGTTCCTTTTCACAGTTTCCTATTATTGTTTGAAGGATATAACAATGTGTCTTATTTTACCGAGAGTATTCATGACATCTTTTTTTTTTTATTTGAGAGAGAGAGAGAATATGCTTGTGGGGGAGGGGCAGAGGGAGAAGGAGAGAGAGAAATCTCAAGCAGACTCCCCACTGAGCGCAGAGCCTGATGCAGGCTCAATCCCAGAACCAGGAGATCATGACCTGAGCTGAAACCAAGAGTTGGACTCTGAACCCACTGAGCCACCCAGGCACTTTTAATTTGACACTTTTTAAATGATACTTTTTAATTTTTTGATCCCTATATATTTTGTTTCCTCCAAGTTGTTTTTATTTTTTGTTATCTAGTTTTCTTGTTTTCAGCCTTCCTTTGATATCTGGTAATCCTTGGATGTCTGCTCAGGATTGGAGTAGAAGATTAAAAAACTAATTGGAATCTCTGAGCTTGTAGATGGGGCTTGTTGACTTTGAGCTTCACTGTAGCATGAAGCACTGTTTATTATAGGAAACCTGATTTAGTTTTTTCTAAAACTAAAAGATTAAGTTAATCTCTCTTTTTTTAAGATTTTATTTACTTATTTGAGAGAAAGCAAGAGTGAGAGAAATCATAGAGGGAGAGGGAAAAGCAGACTTCTTGTTGAGCAGAGAGCCCAACCCAGGGCTGGTTCCCAGGACCCCGAAATCATGATCTGAGCCAAAGGCAGAAACTTAACAAGCTGAGCCACCCAGGTGCCCGTTTTCTGGTCTTTTTTCTTGGGCTGGCCACATTCTCCAGAAAGAAACTTTTCTTTTCTCCTGTCAAGTTCACAAGGTTATGTTGCCAGTATTCTGATAGCCAACTGGGGAAAGAGGGCTGAGAGTCTCAGCATTTTATGGTCACAAGCATTTATATGCCCTAGTTTGTGGTTCTGTTCCCAAAACCAGTGGCTTAGCCAGTTGATCTCCAATCCAGATAGAATTTCTTCAAAGAACAAACCTACCATTTTCCAACGTGGGGGGGAAGAGCAGGGTGTAACCTCAGAGGTACAGGGCCGGGAGGCAATAGAAGGCTCTAATTGCTTCTCAAACCACCTTCACTCAGCCTTTCTTTGATTTGCTTCACCTTAACTCTCAGGTTCTGAAGTATCTGGGACTGCCAGTTCCTGAGTCTTTTGAGGACTACTATAAATTTTAATGGTTTTCCATTTTTGCCATTGTTGGCTTACTGTTCTATGGTGTGCTAAATTGCTCTAAACTACATATGAGCTGCATTATTTATGAGGACTACATTTCTTTCTTCCTTCCTGTTTCTGTTTTCCCTCCCTCCCTCTCTTTCTTTTTCTGTTTTCACTATTCTCTTTTTCTGGATAGTGGCCTTTTTGGATTAATCTTATATTTAAAAAACAAAAACCATGAAACAAAACCCTTATTCTCTTTTCCATTTCTTTCTCTTTTTCCTTTCTTTCAGGGAATTTGCTCATTTATTTAGCTTATTGTTTATTATTTATTATTATTAGCTTATTAGCTTATTATTTTTTATTATGATCATCATCAGTTTTATTATTTAGCTCATTAAAATTTTCACCTTTGCTGTCATACTTAGAATTCCCAAGAGCTCTCTTTTTAAAAATAGTGTCTTGTTGCATGAATATATATCTTCTTTTTTTTTTTTTTTTAAGTTGGGAAAATGAGAGTTTATTTTAAAATTTTTTTTAAATTTAAATTCAATTAACTAACATATAATGTATTATTAGTTTTGGAGGTAGAAGTCAGCGATTCATCAGTCTTATATAATACCCAGTGCTCGTTACATCATGTGCCCTCCTTATTGTCCATCACCCAGTTACCCCATCCCCCCAACCCCCTCCCCTCCAGCAACCCTATTTGTTTCCTATGATTAAGAGTCTCTCATGGTTTGTCTCCCTCTCTGATTTCGTCTTTATTTTTAACTCTCTTCTATGATCCTCTGTTTTGTTTCTTAAATTCCACATATGAGTGAGATCATATGATAATTGTCTTTCTCTGACTTATTTCTCTTAGTGTAATACCCTCTAGAACCATCCACATCATTGTAAATGGCAAGATTTCACTTTTTTGATGGTTGAGTAGTATTGAGTAGTATATATATATATATACACACACATACACATACACGTACACACATACACATACACCACATCTTCTTTATTCATTCATCTGTTGATGGACATCTGGGCTCTTTCCATAGTTTGGCTATTGTGGACATTGGTGCTATAAACACTGGGGTGCAGGTGCCCCTTCAGATCACTCCATTTATATCTTTGGGGTAAATCCCTAGTAGTGCAATTCCTGGGTCATAGGGTAGCTCTATTTTCAACTTTTTGAGGCTCCTCCATACTATTTTCCAGAGCAGCTGCACCGGCTTGCATTCCCACCAACAGTGTAAGAGGGTTCCCCTTTGTCTGCATCCTCGCCAACATCTGTTGTTTCCTGACTTGTTCATTTTAGCCATTCTGACTGGTGTGAAGTGGTATCACATTGTGGTTTTGATTTGTATTTCCATGATGCCAAGTGATGTTGAGCATATTTTCATGTGTCTGTTGGCCATTTGGATGTCTTCTTTGGATAAACATCTGTTTATGTCTTCTGTCCATTTCTAGATTGGATTATTTGTTCTTTGGGTGTCAAGTTTGATAAGTTCTTTATAGATTTTGGATACTAGTCCTTTATCTGATAAGAGATTTGCAAATATCTTCTCCCATTCTGTCGTTTTCTTTTGGTTTTGTCAGAGTGCAAAAGCTTTTTATCTTGATGAAGTCGTAATAGTTCATTTTTGCCTTTGTTTCCCTTGCCTTTGGAGCCATGCCTAGCAAGAAGTTGCTACAGCCGAGATCATCGAGGTTACTGCCTGTGTTCTCCTCTTGGATTTTGATGGATTCCTATGTCACATTTAGGTCTTTCATCCATTTTTTTTTTTTTAAGATTTTATTTATTTATTTGACAGAGATAGAGACAGCCATCGAGAGAGGGAACACAAGCAGGGGGAGTGGGAGAGGAAGAAGCAGGCTCATAGCGAAGGAGCCTGATGTGGGGCTCGATCCCATAACACCGGGATCACGCCCTGAGCCAAAGGCAGACGCTCAATTGCTGTGCCACCCAGGCGCCCCTCATCCATTTTGAGCCTATTTTTGTGTATGGTGTGAGGAAATGGTCCAGTTTGATTCTTCTGCATGTGGTGTCCGGTTTTCTAAGACCATTTGTTGAAGAGACTTTTTTCCATTGGATATTCTTTCCTGCTTTGTCAAAGATTAGTTGACCACTGGGGCTCCTGGGTGGCTCAGTCATTAAGCGTCTGCCTTTGGCTCAGGGCGTGATCCCTGCGTTCTGGGATCGAGCCCCACATCAGGCTCCTCCGCTGGGAGCCTGCTTCTTCCTCTCCCACTCTCCGAGCTGCTTGTGTTCCCTCTCTCTCTGGCTGTCTCTCTCTGTCAAATAAATAAATAAAATCTTAAAAAAAAAAAAATGATTAGTTGACCATAGAGTTGAGGATCCATTTCTGGGTTCTCTATTCTGTTCCATTGATCTATGTGTCTGTTTTTGTGCCGTGAATATATCTTCTTTTAGCTCTCTGAGGAAATTAATATTGGCTTAAAACATTTTTCTTCTAATTCTTATTTTTTTAAATTTCTCCTGAGTTCTTTGTGTTTGGTCTATTTCTTTCAAAAGAAGGGTGTGACTTTTTTCAAATGTCTTGGTTACTTATTTGTAAAGGAAAAATACTAAATGTGGATTGGAAGTTTGATATAGGTGGGGCTTATTAGTTGGCGGGCTTTTCTGAAGATAGATCTGGAAGGGCTCTTGATTTTTCCAGTGGAAGACCTTAAATATCAGTATATGCAGAAGGTGGGGGCAGGTTTCTCCTGGAATATTCAGTTTCCCCAGAGAGGAATTGTCTAATCTCTTGACTGGAGGACATAAACCTGCCTTGCAAGTATTCTCATAGCTCAGTCTCACAAAGGTTGGCAAAAGGGGTGATGTTGGTGTCTGTGTGCATGTGCACTGGTGTGTCTCATTATCTATCGTGAGCCTTTTAGTTAATCTCCCTGTTACCTGTTGGTATTTCACTCTACCCACACCTCTGGCTGAAGTCCCATACACAGACTTCCTTGGCTGCTTAGGTTTTTTTCTCCTTAACAACTTTTTTGCAGTGCCATTTTAATGGGTTTTGGGTGAATAAATGCAAACTTTTAATTCTTTAAGTGGACCTAGAAGCTCTGCCTGTATATTTATTCTTACCTCCTCTGGCCAAGTCATGTCTTCTCCCTGAACTTGTATTATTGTTTACATGGAACCTTACTCTCCTGAGTCTTGTTTAATCTGAAAGAGCATATTGGGATTTTGAATCTGCCCTTTAATATAAGTGAGAGTATTTAGGTGTGGGGTGAGGCTCCCACAGGATTCTGGAATATGGGTCAGTATACCAACTTCTACAGGATAGCTATGGGTGAGAAGAAGGAGACTGATGGATGGAATAACCATGCATGCTGTGTGTGTGCAGGCACTGTGGATGTGGTGGGAGCTGAGCTGATGAGCTTGCTGAACTCACGCAGCACACACTCATCTTCGGCAGGGGGCCCCTGGCACTGCTTGTGCACCTCCGGGAAGTTGTGTTGATGCCCTTGTTTTATGCTTCACTCTGTAGTTGTAGTTGCTCTTGCAGATTGCTCGTTGCCCCTTTGTCCTGGAGCAGGGATTCTTAAGAGCTCCTGGTGTTGCAGCTTTTCCTTCTTAAAACCTTGCATGCAACTGATGTTCTCATAAGAGGTCATAACCTAATTAAGATAGAGTAAAAACATGGTAGATATGAAGGTAAGCTGGGCAAAAGCCATTGCTATTACATTGGAATGGGAATAGAATTTTATTAAAAAAGCTTAAAAACAAACAAAAAGCTAAAAAAAAAATGGTTACCAAGCTCTATTTGAACATTTTAGAGTTTGAGAAATGACTACATTGAAAGTCTTTCTTACCGAGTCACCAAGCAAGAGATACCCATAAAACCATCCTTTGTTAGCCTACCTTAGATTTATACCATGATTTCGAGTGTCATAAAACTACTTTTAAAAATTGTCCTCTAAATCACTTTAAAGCGTAAAGGAGATTTTCGCTAGTTCAGACTGGCCATCATCATCCTGTTAGTTCAAAATGATCCATATTATCAAGCAGATTCTAAGGTTTTCTTTTGAATAACCAGTGGATGCTTTAATGGAGCATAAGGAATTTGTTTTCTGCTCTCATCCAGAGCCCAGGAAGCTGGTTTGACGTCAGGGCCAAGCTGGGGTATTGTGGGGTGGGGTGGGGTGGGAATAGTGCTGTGGTGAGAGTTGGCATGGAGTCCTTAGCTCTCTGCCCCGCCTCTTTCGTGTGTCTATTAGTCTCCATCTGCAGGGCAGGGGGAAAGGGAATGCCAATGTGTACTGGCCTTGGGTGTATTAAAAACATCTGCTGAGAGAATGGTTTTCACCTGGGAGTAGAACACTTGTGACCTGAAGTTGTGTAGGTGGGATGTGGAGTTTTTATAACAGTTCCTAAGAAACCAGTGTAGTTTCACCCCCATGATTATCTGCAAGCATGCAATGCCTTGTTATTAGCTTTGTAAATGTTCAATGGATTTTTTTTTTTTGTGGCAGTGACAATTACAGAATTCATTTTCAGTGTTTTACTTATCTGTGTTGTGGTTTAGACTTAAGGTAGTCATAAAAATCCTCAATTGTTGTATTGCAAAATTCAACTACCGTGACATCATTTGCTAATATGTTTTCTAGACAGAGGAATAAAATTTACTTCCAGTAATAACATCATAATTTTAAATGTCCTTAAAACCTTTACCTTTTAGGTAAAAGGTAAGAATAACATCAGAACGACTGTTAATATGTAATTTCCCTCTTAGAAGAAATGAACCTTTAATGTTAATCCTGGTAAGACAGAGTTCCTTTATGGAAGTATTGGTGGGATGTAAAATGCAAAAAAATTGAGCCCTACTTCTAGGCAGCTGAGCAAAATGAGCCGGGATTCGGGGCAGCTCCGCTTTCAGAGGTTCTCACTTGTGATGTCTTCAGTTTGGCTGAAGAGCAGAAAGTAAAAGCATCAAGGATCCTACAGCATGTGAAATGCTGTGCTTCTTTATTTTTCTTTCCACTTATCATGGAAAATCTCAAATATACACAAAAGTAGAGAGGCTCGTGTACTGAACCACCACTGCAAAAATTTATTTTCCGTGTAATGCCATCAACCTGTTATGGGAAGACGCAAAGTGGCAGATGTGAGAAGTACTTACAAGTGTGGTGGAACTTAAAAAATATGGCAAGAACATACTTTCCAGTGTGCCCAGCTTTACTCCTCCAGTGAATACCACTATCATGTAAATGCCTTTTGTTAACAACAAAACACTTTCTGAACTTTTAATAAGTGACATTTTTCATCAGACCCACACTGATTTGATACAGCGCAGGGCAGGGTTATAGGAAGAGACATTATCTGGGCATCTGACCTCACCATCCACTGTCTAAGTCAACTGTAAATGGAGTCGACACAGCAGGGGAGGCAAGTCCTAAAAGAGTACCATCACAAGTCCCCAGGGGCGCTGGGAAAGCTATCAGATGAAGGTCGTGCTTGATTCATGGGCTTTAAAAATGCCAGTGACCTGCAGTACCCCAGGGCAGGTAGAGGTGCAACTGGAAACTGCACCCGCCCCTAAAATTCCCATTCACCTTTCAGACTCCTAATTATGCCTGCTGCAGGCGAGTGCTCCAGGGAGGAAAGGCTGCACATTCCTTTTTCAGAGGAATGCCACTGGTTAATTTACTGCGTGGAAAGCCCTAAAACCCCCCAGGGCCTTCCAAAAATAGATGGGATTAGTCAGTAGTGACATTTACAGGGTTTTTTTCCCCCTCCCTCCCCCCTTCTCAGGAATGACAAAAGTTGTTTTTTTTTTTCTTTCTGCTTAGTAAACTTAGCTCCCTTGAGGATTTTCACCTTAAGAAAGACACGGTTAAATTCTATACTGGATTTACTGGATCTTATTGCAAACTTTAAAAAAAATCAAAATTGCTACAGCCAATATGGGGAGGTGTTTCAATTATGTTGATAATGGAAAGGGCTGCTATGGAAGCTATCCTTTGGGAAAACTTGGGGTGAATTAGTGAAGAGATGAGAGGAGCGAACCCTTGTAGTAGCAGAAGTCTGAAATTTCTCAGCCCTCCATTTGGATAATTACTCTTTCCACACAATAGGAACCGAGGAAATGTTTAGATAGATACTGCAAAATTCTTTTCTAACCACAGCGGCAGGTGTCTGGGACTCACACCTGCTTTACAGACTAATGAAATGTAACCATATGGTGTCCCACAACAAAGAGGTGCTAATTTCTTTCTAAAAAGAAACCCAGTGAGAGGTAGAGTGCCAGTAACCAAGGGTAAGGTCGGCTGCCCATTCATTGGTCCTTTAGTTCACTCATTCATTCACTCATTCTTTCATTCATCCATTCATTTCTTTCTCCTTTCCAGCTGAAGGGCCTTTGGTCTTGTGAATGCTCCTGGTAGAGTTACCTCCTACTCTTCCTTCAGGTCTCAGCCAGATTTCACTTACTTAGGGGAGCCTCCCCTGGCCCCTCACCTCCACCTAATAGGTGGGTCATGTTCTTACTGAACTACTCTCTCTGGGATACAATAGACACTCAGTAAATATTTGTTGTATAAATGAACAAGTTAATCCATTCATCCATGCATTCCTTCCTTTGTCTCTTCACTAAGCAAGAATTTCCTAAGCAACAGCTGTGTGAGAACCCTAGCCAGGTGGGCCAGGGTGGGAGGAGAGCAACCTTTCCACACCTGAGAACAAAAACAAGTCCCGACCCACTTTTTTTTTTAAACCAAAGAGATCTGAGAGTGAGATGGATTTCAGCCCGATCTTGGGGTGGAGGTTTATGGAATTAACCAGAAGGGTCAGAGAGATAGGAAACAGTGGTAACTAAGTTTACGCTTGTGCCGAGTTTATGTTGACTCTTAGAATCTGAAATATCATTTTCCTAGTAAGGAAGCTGTGGCCTAGAGAGATTAACTGACTGAAGTCACAGAACTGGTGAACTCGTTTCTCTGAGATTTTTTGAACTGATTAAAAGTCGTTGTGGATTGAACTAAAGGAATCTGCAGTGTGTTTTGGTGCCTTGGATTTGAAGGGAATCAAGTTATTTCCAGAGAAGTGAAAGGACGCAGGGTGCGGATCCCAGAGGAAACGGAGAAAAGGAACTGTTGAGAGTTTCAGGGCTTTTCTACCCTGAGGTGGTGGTGGCAGAGGGGGGCCCCAGCAACCCCAACAGGAGAGCATCCTGGGAGGGGGCTATTCCTTCAGCAGTTGATTCAATCACCACAGGGTCTTACCAAACAGTAAACTCTTCTCGTGGGAGTGTAGGAGCTTTTGGGTGGTTCCACTTCCAGGACACTTGTTCTGTTGAGCTCAGCTATTCCGTTTAATAGATTGTCAGTTGTGTGTTTTTGAAAGAACTGCACCTCATTTGCAGAGTTTGGGCGGGTACAAAGCCACTTCACTTACAGTAGTTTGTTTGGTCCTCTGACATTCCTGTGAAGAAATTAAGACTAGAAACCTTGTGGTTTGCCCAAGAGTCACATGGCATGTTGGTGGAGGAACAAGGGATTGAACCGAGGTCCCTGACTCAGGTCCTATACTCTGTAGTACGGGAGGCTGTTGGAGGAAGAGGATAGCAGAGATGACTCACGAGAAAGCAAATGTTTCTCTCGCAGGCCGGAGACAGAGAGCAAAGTGTGACAAGGGCTTTGAAAGCACTCAGATTTTTTTTTTTTTTGAGAGTTTTTTGAGAGAGAGGGTGCATGAGTGGAGGGAAGGGCAGAGAGAGTGGGAAAGAGAGAGAGAGAGAGAAGCAGACTCCCCATTAAGCAGGAGCCCAAAACAGGGCTCCATCTAACGACCTGAGCCGAAATTAAGAGCGACACTTAACTGACTGGGCCACCCAGGTGTCCCTAAGATTTCATTTTTAATACTTCTCAGAGGTGTGCTTTACTCACCTGGAGCTTTCCTTCTTACCACACACTATAGCAGAAGGTGACAGAGGTGAGCAGCAACTTTTAAGGATAATGATCGTTAGCAGCCGAGTATACAGCATTCACTGTGTGGCAAACATCGTGTGCTTCATATATATTAGTTCATTTAATCTCACAATAAATCTGTGAGATAGATACTGTAATTGTCCCCAGTTTACAGATGTGGAAACTGAGGCACAGAGAGATTAAACTTAAAGTCTCACAGCGAGTTTATTGTCTCAGGTTTGTCTTCTTAATCACATTTTTTTTAACCTACTGACTTTTTTACCTATAGATTAGTGAGCCATTTGAGTACATAGGAAAACCCTCAATATTGCATTCTCAAAAATATTCTTAAAACCCTGGGTTTCAAAAAAATTACTTTTCTTTGTAAAGTTTCTAGAAAATTACACTTCTTGAATATGTGACTCATATGCATAGTACAACACTTACAACCACCAAAGGGTATGTAAAAAAGTCAGTCTCCATCTACCGTGCCCCCCAGCTGCTCTGTTCCCCTCTCCAGAGGCATCTGCTGTTAACAGTTTCTGGTACTGAAATGGTGTTTGGAGATTTACTTTCTCACTTGTGCTTAAAGGAGAAAGAAATGCTGTAGAAAGGCCTCAGCTGGATCCTCTTGTCAGGATTGAGGCACATGTCGGCTGTCTGGCAAACTGGTAGGGCAGCCAGCCAGAAGTCAGAGGGCGGGTGGAGTGAGGAACTATGCGGGAGAGATGAGTGCCTAGGGGAGAAGGAGTTTGGCCGCACATGAAAGCTTTTAGGCTTTGTTGGGGGAAAGGGAGATTCTGAAGAAGTGGTGATTTCCTCTAATCCCATGGCAGACCCCTGTGGAGTCATTTCCTAGTCCTTTGATTTGGAGAGAACCCAGTGGGCTGAGGTAGAGCCTTCAAGGGCTGTCTCTTTTAATGTTCTGGAAGACATTGAGCCCTGCTTGAAGACCCGGCCATCACAACAGCCATGATAAGGGGAGAGCCTCCTTCCTCAGCTAACCCTAGGTCCCTGGACAGTGTTGGCACCTCTGAGTTTCCTGGGAGTGGTGATGGAGGGCCACTGAGGCAGTAGAACTTTGGGGGAGGTGGCCGCACAGTGGGAGTTAGAGGTAGTGCTTCACAGGCCAACCACTCGAGGGAACTTCAGAACAAGAGAGAAACAAAATGGCAGGCTTGAGTCACAGACTAGTAGCAGCATGTAAAAAACACATATGGGATAAAAATGTTTGCTGATTCTCTGCACAGAACATTCTTCTCTTGTCTTGATTCTTTGTTCTGGCTGCTCTCTTTGCCTGGATTGGCCTTTTTTCTTCTCTTTTCCTGTCCAGTTCCTACTTATCCTTTAAGACATAGGCAGCTCCTTCCCTACACCCCTACACTGCCCCCAACCCCTGGCCCTGTGTATTTGTCTCCTCGTGACTTGTGTTACAGTCATCTGCTAATGGGTCAGTCTAAGACCATGCACTTCCGTTTAGGGGTAGTTTTGATCAGTTTTGTAGTTCCAGTGCATGGCTTTCAATAAATATATAGAGGAAGTGTAAAGTTCCTCTAGGATGTTCTGCACTACACCTAAGGTACCTAAGCATCTTTGCAAGAGGTCCGTCAGTAATAGTTAGGGCCATCTAATGACCTACTTTTTGCTAGCTTGGCAGACTAGAAAATCTGCCTTTTAGTAGAGAATGGGGCTAACGCTCTAGGTGATTTTGCTTTCAGTGAGCATATCCGGAACAGACTGCACTGGAAAATGAGCTTCATTAACACGTCAGCATAACCATTTAATTATCTTAGATATCCATCAAAGTACTGGCTGTATTATTCAAGTTTAGGTCATTGAAGAAAAATAAAAACAATTGAGAAATCTCGTCCTGTTTCTGTGAGGGAAATGTTCTATGAGAGCATGTTGAGGTATCCTGAAGAAAGACTCCATATTATTGTTATATTTTTTTCCCCTCACTCTCTTTTTCTTTTTCCCCAATATATTTCTCCATTCCATACATGGTGCTTTAAATAATTGGACTTGGGTCAAGATTGGAATTTGGAATACAAGCCAATGTTGGGGTGGAGATAAGAAAATACCTAATTGTATCTAAGTGACGGAGGGGGAATAGACCATAATTGGTACACTTTTGGCATGTAATCCTTTCTGTTTCTTCAGAAGATGTCAGGGAAATAGGAAAAAAAAGTCTGAATTGTCTGAGGAGGTTCTGCTTTGTATAGTTTCAACCAAATGAACTAAATTTGTGCTTGGAGATCGTAAGTCTACATGTAATAGTGCAAGCTGAAGGTTTTACAATGTGTAAAAATGATAATTTTCCCCTTTGGAAGTCAAGGAGATAGGAATGGGAGGGGTGGGTGGGGGAATCAATGTGTAGGTCAAAAATTTGAATTTTAAGCACAATCTTCTTAGTCAACACTTTCGTTTCTGTCTTCTAGGGAAATCTGACACAGCTAGAAAGCGATGGAAAACACTAAGGGTTGCATCAGATGTTGAAGAGGAACTGATCATACCATGGAGATAAAAATGATCTCTGTAAGGAGGATTTTAAAAATCTGGTTATTTAAAGGTAGCAGCCTTTTTGAGGAAAACTAACAAGGGTTCCAGAGGCCAATTCACCCTTGCTAGCAACGTGGGCCCCATGTTAGAAGGAGGAATGGATGTGTCTTGATGCTGTTCCTCTTCCACTCAGCGTAGACTTGCAAGAGTGGGCTGCAAATAAATTTTCATTCCTTTTCCTGGTTTTTCCCTATAGAGAACATCCTAGATTCACTTTGTGGGAAAATGTCTACAATAAATTTAATATGGTTATGATTTTGGCTTAATTCTGTTAGGTAAGTGGTTTCCTTTTATTCTTTCTTAACTGTGTATCTAATATTAGCTTCAAGCATTACTGGCACCATATGTGACCCAGGGGAGTTAGAAAGGAAGTAAAAGATGTGGTCTCAGAGGGCCTATGGGGGAGAAACAACACAATAATGATAATTAACATTTGTACAACACTTGAACATGTAAAATCACTTCCCATTACTTTACCTCATTAATTCTCTCCACAAGCATGTTGTGTAGGTTTTACAATCTCCATTTTACAAATGAGGACAGTGAAGCTTGAAGTAGGAGGGACTTCCCCAGGATCACATTCCAGTAAAAGAGTCTTAGAAATAGTATTCTGACTCTTAAACTATATCAGATTCCATTGAAAACTGACAGATTTAGTCCAATGTCTGTATAAGTGCATGCTGATAAGAGTTCATGAATGATTGTGGTGGAATGGGGTTCCCCAGGGATGCTATCTTGGCAAAGGGTACAGTGCACATGGACGGCTGAAGGAATCAAAGGAGACCCAGCTGTGGGGAGAAAGGTGAAAAAATGACACGGGAGGAGAACAAGGGCAGGAATAAGCTGAACATGTGGACTGGGGGAAGGAGACAGACCTTCCCAGGCAGAAGAACTGTGGTTGGGAATAACGAGACAAGTCTTGAAGAATTTGGGGATGTGAATATAAAGGGTAGGGGAAACAGAACACCTGGAATTTTCTTTCAGTTGCTTTTAAGGAGCCCACAACAGAAGTTGCTGTGAGCACTCCTAATAACGCGTTCTGCTCTGGTGCCTCAAAGAGTAGAAAAGGGGGTTGCCAAGTGAGTTAAATATAGAAGTTGTGCAAGGGAAGTTCTTATGCAAAATGACTAAACATGCTTCATTGCCCTGCCTGGTTACTTATAAATGTTGTGTATGTGCAGAAGTTGATGGTAGTCCGGACATTGTCTACGAGATTTTTCAGACAGTAAAATGAGAATAAATTTGTTCTAAAAGACAAAGGGCATCTAGGTTACCTGCAGCTGTTGACGAACTGTTTCTCTGTTGTAGTGGAGGGAGTTTTAGCCACATTCCCATCAAGTATTTCCTATATTTAGCACTGACACCTTAGAACTTGAGGGAGACTGGGGGACAGAGGCTTACTCAAAGGAGGAACTGACAGCTTGGGGGTGGGGAGGGAAGAGAGACCTGGGGCAGATTTGAATGATCTCGATGGTTATGTAACTATTCTAGCCACAAATCACTTATTAAACCACTTAATTCATAGGACAAACACTACTGTGCATTTGGGTCATTCTAGTTACCTTGAGTTCCGGGACCCACGGGGCTGGGGGTGGCATTTGGTCAGGTCAGGAAGACAGCATCCCAAGCACAAGACAGCTCCAAACTCTTGGGAGTCAGTGCCTGCCTGGCTGCACCCAGAGTCTCTTCCAGGGGGATATTTGCCTAAATATAGCCCAGGGTTTAGAGTTTGCTTATCCATTTTGATTAAGAGTGTAGGCTCTAGAACTGGGGAGTGTATAAGTTTACACTCAAGGTCTTAGGGCTTGAGTTTTCTGTAAAAGAAGGCTAAGAGTAAAACCTAGTAAGTTGTGGTAAGGAGCACATGAGTTGCAATTGTGTTCCTCATGACACAGAATGTGAGATGGAGGTTGGCATGCAGAAGAGGGATTGGGGAGTCCTCTTGGGATCAATACTTTGGGGAAGTGAAGATGGCATTACTGGGGAGAGAGAGAGAGAAAGAGAGAAGGTGAACTGTGTGTGCTGTAGTTGTAAGAAAAACCTTACGAGAGTGGCTGTGCAATGCAGTAGCCATTCAGAGTTATCCTGAACAGAGACAAAGGGGGTCGGTCAGACATTCCCACAGTGCCCAGTCACTGGATGTGAACTGGCCCCAGAAAGGGTGTGTGATCTCAGACAAATTCTTCAGCAGAGGGCAATGCCTCAAGAGGGATTCAGCTGAGAGCTGTTAGCTGCCAACACTCCAGCAGGTGAAGGGACTGAATGCTAAGGCCCGAAGGAAGTGATAAATCTGAGCCCAGATTTTCAATGTCAGCCTGTGTCCTATATCCAACAGTCCTCAAATTGTTTAGGATTTTCCCTTTTCCAACTGTACAACTTCCTGAATAAATGATCATAGGTCCCTTTAGGGAGGGATTGAGCTGATTATTAGTATATATACTTACCGTGGTGTGATAGGGTCCTCCTTCCTGGGGACTTTGCTTCTCTTTCAGTCAATAGGTTCCAAGTCAAACACTGGCTTAGACCCAGAAATTGGGCTTAGGGATCATGACTTTTCATTGGATTGCCTCTAGTCTCTTGATCACCCATCCTTGATTTCTTTTGTTTGTATAGATTGAACATTACCCTATTGGCTTGCCCTAGAAATTCTGTATTCTATTAGCCATTTCCATGAATAATGGCGATTGTGACCGGGTTGCTTCTAGTGCTTAAGGGTGGCTACCTGGCCTCTTTTCAGGATGCTTCCATTACCATTGCTATCAATGACTCCGATTCTGTGATAACGTCTACTACCATCAGGCTGTCCCTACAGAGGAAGTTCACTATTGAAACTTCTCATTGATGTTAGTGCCCCTCTACTAGGGCATTCCTTGTCACTTTGGCTAAAACAGCATCTTCTGGGCTCCCATGGAACAAAGTTTTCTGGTGCATTTTCTCATCTTTTTTAGTGTATCCACTTTAGCATGCCTACTGCTCTGAGCCCTTTGGCCCCTGCTTCCACTGTTTGCCACAGCAGTTCTGGCATTTCTACTTCACTGCTTTTGCCAAATATCCAAAATCCATCCTAGATATGTCTTAGCACTGTCTCCTGAGGTATTAAATCATCTTCACAAAGCTAGATCCTGTAGTTTATTTGGGAGGGGTGTGTGTGTGTGTGTGTGTGTATGTGTGTATGTTGTGATTTAACCCTAGTTATTGGTCTGATGACCAAGATGGGAGGTGGGAGTAGATCCTGATGTTCTAGTTATCCATGCTATGTAACAAATTACCTCAAAATCTAGCAGCTTAAAACAACAAAATTTATTATCTCACAATTTCTGTGGATGAAGAATTTGGGTGTGACTTAGCTTTGTGTTTCTGGCTCAAGGTTGCTCATGAGATTACGGTCAAGATGTTGCCTGGGACTGTAGTCATTTGAAGTATTATCTGGAACATCTGCTTCCAAGATGGCTAACATGGCCGTTGGCAGGACGTCTTAGAGGCTTGCTGGCAATTGGTTTCAGTTCCTTGCCTTGTGGATCTTTCCATAATGCTGCTTGAGTATCCTGACAACATAGTAGCTGGCTTCCCCCAGAGTGGGTGGCCCCCCCCCAACCCCCCCCAAAACCAAGAGGGAAACCACATGTCTTTTATGAGCTAGCCTCAGTAGTTACACTTGGGCACTTCTGCAATATTCTGTTGGTTTAAAAAGTCAGTTCCATTCAGAGCAATAGGAGGCTATAGAAGAATGGCTGTATCAGGAAACAGGGACCACTAGGGCCATCTTTGGGGCTGTCTACCACAGAGCAGTATGTGTTGTTTTTCAAGAAGAAGCTCTGCATTGTCTTCAGGTAAGGGTGGAATGCTAGCCTTTGGCAGAAGGAGTGAACCAATTCTGCAGACCCAAAGTGTTTAGGGAAATCTGGAGATTTGAGATTTTTGAGTGCATCAAACAAAATGTTCCCATCCCAAGTCTCCAGGGTTCACCCTCCTAATCAGGGACCAGATTCTGATGTGGAATACCTTCTAGGTTGACAATTCCATCTCCTCTGGGGCTCTGCTATTCTTATAATTAAGTCCTGAGTCTGATACTCAGTTTTCTCTGCCTTCTGGCTACAGGATATGAGAGTTTCTTTATATGCTTCCAAGGAAGCCTTCTGGTATTAACATTTAACTTTAATTAGTAATTAATAACACCCAGTCTTTTGTTGTTTTTCTCCAGTGCATCTCTTCTCCCTGCAATAGGCATCTAATTCCATAGTCCTTAAGTTATTATCTACCCCCTCTCTGAAATGCTTGACACATTACACCTGCCAATGCCTTCCCTACCGCTGTTTCCTACACTACTTTACCTTAGAAAAGTTTTTAAATTTCACTACTAATGCATATCAGGGTCTAACAGTGCTTCATCTCATCACTATGGACAAAGTCCTTGTTGTAGCCTATTTTAATGTCTGCTTTTCCAGACATCTCCTACACCAACCGTTGCCATAGAGGTTCACTAAGAAATAAACTTGGATTTGTATGCTAAAAGGTAATTAGGTAGTACTTTTGTGAGTGAGGGAAATAAGATGGGACAGAAGGCGAAGTTGAACTGCAATGCAGTCACAAAAAAGGCATTAGTCGGTCCCATGCTCTGGATGTGGGATGACCCTTGCAGAGTTGACCCTAGTTGATGCCGAAGTGCTGGGCCTTCATACCTCTGCATTTAACAGTCATTGGGTAGGGGCTGCTTCCTGGAAAGGATGAGAATTCAGACAATGCAGCTGTCTTCAGCTAAGGGTAATTCCCTCAGAGAGATGTCAGCCTAGAACTCTGAGCCACCCATAGTCCCAGCAGCCGGGGGAATGGGTGCCTTAATTCTATATGGAGTGGTGGGTCTGGGTGGCACAATATAGCATCAGGCCTGAAATTAGGGTGAGACACATAAGGACCTTAGGGACAAAATTTAAGAAGGCACTCACTCTCAAGTGCCAACCTGCATGTGCACCACCCTGGGAGTGAGTGCCTCCTTAAATTATGTGCCTTGCTTGCCTCACCCTATTCTTGTCCCTGCACAGCATTCCCAATTGTGTGTAATGCACTTAACCCAGAGCCTGGCATATGGTGAGTGCTCAGAAATTGTTATTAAGTTGTCATTGCTCCTATTATCTCACAGTTCAGCACAGCTGGGTTGTCCACATAGCTTGAACCGGACACGTGACTGAGTGAAGCGACTTTTTAATCCTGGTTCTACCTTTGTTTGATAAGAAGGTGTCTTCTTTTTAAACTGGAAATGCCTTTCTAGAAGTTGGAGCTATGGTAGACATGGTTGGTTGTATACCCATAGCTCTTGCTAATAGAACTCCCAAATTTTGGGTATCAGATAGTCAGATGCATCAGGGGAAACTGAAGCCCCTTCTCAGTCCTGGGAATAAATTCTAATTGGCCTAAGCCAATCATGGTGGTCCTATTCCTCTTGCCTGTGATTGACTTAAGCCTGTGTGTGTGATATGATTCTGGGCAATGAGATAAGGGGAAGTCTACTGCAGGCTTCTGGGAAATATTTTCCTCCTTGATGAAAAGAAACTCTCTTGAGGAACTATCCTGGGGATGTTGCCAATACTTGACTCCTAGGATGCACATATCTTAGGCTCATGAGGGGAGCAACCTTCTTGGGATCATGAGGGGAGCCAGCCAACAGGTTTTATTAGTAAGGGTTTTCTAGAGAAACAGATGAATAGGATATACATATAGGAAAAGATTTGTTGTAAGGAGTTGGCTCATGCAATTGTGCAAGCTGAGAAGTCCCATAAGCTACTCTCTGTAAACTGGAAACCCAGGGAAGCCAGTGGTGTAATTCTGTGTAAATCCAAAGACCCCAGAACCAGGGGAACCAATGATATAGATTCTAGTTCAGGTTTCAAGGTCTGAAAACAAGGAATGCTGAGAGCATGAAAATGTCCCAGCTCATGTAGTCAGGAAAAAATGGTCAAATTCTTCCTCTACCTCTTTGTTTTCTTCAGGCCCTCAAGGTATTGGCTGACAACCACCCACATTGGGGAGGGCAAACTGCTTTCCTGAGTTCATTGATTCAAATGTTAATTTCATCAAGAAATACCCTTACAGACATACATACAAATGAAGGTTGGCCAAATATCTGGGCACCCGGTGATCCAGTCAAGTTGGCACATAAAATTAACCAGCACAAGCCCCGCCACTTTATCAAGTTGGCACCCACATGGATCTCCTTATACCATACTTAATATCCAAATAAAGACAATAACAAGGTCATAATTCTGTGTAAAATGATATAACTATCCTGCATACAACTGAAAATGCACTAACCTCTTCCCTAGAAGAGGACATAAAGTCCTTGAATGGTGCTTACTCTTTTTGAAATCTACAACTTAAGTACTATAATGTAGAATTAGCAATATTTAAATACTGCTATAAAGTCAATATATCTTATTTTACATAAGAGAGTAAGAGCGGAAAGAAAACAAAGATATGTACACACACAAAAATGTATTCATGGCATAATGGAGGAAATGCTCATGACAATTACAGTCTTTGTTTCTGTAACTGGTCATGTGGTCGTAGCTGGTATTTATAATTACCTTATTTCTCTAACCATTCTGCTTTCCCTTTACCTTCAGCAAGCACCTCAGCTGATCATGGTTCTTTACCTAGTGAGGTGACCCAAACCTTTATTCCTAAAGAGTCTGGGCCATTAGTAGTTCTGGCTGGATTGGGTTGTTGTAGTTTTTCATTGGCCTTAATCACTGGACTGGGTAATACTAAGAGATACCCTAAGGGATTACCCTGGATTCTAGATATACTCTTCCTTATTTCCATGCTGGAGTAGCAGTCCAGTTTCCCCAGCCAAAACAGTAATGCCTTATCTGCCTGTTGATTTCAAGGCGTGGGGAGTCCAAATTGGCTGGATGGCACTTCTACATCAATGAAATCATTGCTGTTTCTCTTGTTGGAAGTGTCCCTCTCTGTGGAACTAAGATCTCAAAGCTGGTAGAACATAGGGTTGTGGGAGCAGAAAGCTATTCTTATTTCCACACTTTGATTCCTGGATCCATGAACCCTGGCTATGTGAGAAATAGCATATATTGACTGAGAGCATATATAGCCTTCTGAGGAACTTTGCTTCAGCCTTCCAAGGTATTGCCACCAAGCCGGCACTGTAACTGAGTCTTCAAAAGGCAATTCTAATGTTCTATGAAGCCAGCTGCTTTAGGGTGTTGGGGAACATGGTAAGATCAGTGAATCATAAGCATGGGCCCACTGTCAAATTCCTTTTGTTGTGAAATGATTTCCTTGATCAGAAACAGTGCTATCTAGAATACCATGATGATTGATAAAGCATTCTGGAAGTCCATGGATGGTAGTCTGGGGAGAAGCACTGCATGCAGGGAAGGCAACTCTGTATCCAGAGTGTCTATTCCAGTAAGAACAAAACACTGTCCCTTCCATGATATAATCAGCCCGCCACAGGGAGCTGGCTGATCACCTCAGGGAATGGTGCCATACAGGGGACTCAGTGTTGGCCTCTGCTGCTAACAGATTAGGCACTCAGTGGCAGACTTAGCCAAGTCAGCCGTGGTGAGTGGAAGTCCATGTTGCTGAGCCCATGCATAACCTCCACACATGCCACTATGGTCCATTGAGCAATGACAGGGTGACTGCGGAAAGAGACTTACTGGTGTTCACAGAGTAGCTCATTCTGTCCATTCGATTATCAAAATCTTCCTCTGCTGAGGTTACCCTTTGGTAAGTATTTACATGGGGCACAAGTGTCTTCTGTCTATTCAGAGAGTTCAAGGCCTTCAAGGCCTGCTTGGGCCTGATCACATATACACCATTTCTATTTGATAATGGCACACCCAGCTTTATGGATTGCTCAGTTAGATAACACCCAGTTCATGATGGGAAGCTCAGGTTGCCTGGTAACTTGGTGGTCCATGGTTAAGCACGCAGTCTCTGCTAAGGCCCAGTAGCTGGCCAAGAGCTGTTTCTAAAAAGGCGAGAAGTTATCTGTGGAGGGCTGTAGGATTTTTTCCCGAAGTCCTAAGAATCGTCACTGCAATTCATGGGGGCCTACCAACAGCTCAAAACAGCATCCTGAACTGCCACGGACACTTGAGGCATCACTGGAACTGCCAGGTCACGTGGCCCAAGTGGCAGAGAGCCTGCACAGCAGCCTGAGCTTGTCGCAAAGCCTTCTCTTGTTTTGGGCCCCACTCAAAACGAGAAGCTTTTCAGGTCACTCAGTAAGTGGGTCACAGTAACACACTCACATGAAGAATGTGTTGCCTCCAAAATCCAAAGAAGCCCAGTAGGCCTGATGCCTCTTTCTTGGTTGTAGGAGGGGCCAGATGTAACAACTTACCCTTCACATTAGAAGGGATATTTCAACACGCCCCACACCACTGGATCCTTACAAATTTCACTGAGGTAGAAGGCCCCAGAATATTAGATTTATTTCCCACCTTCTGGTATGCAAATATATTACCAGTTGGTCTGGAGTAGTTGCTACTTCTTGATCGCTAGGTCCAATCAGCACAATGCCATCAATACAATGGAGCAGAGTGGTATCTTACAGAAGGGAAAGGTGATCAGGATCCCAGGGCTGGATATACCTCTGAGGTAGGACAGTGAAGGTATAATCCTGGCCTTTCCAGCTGAAAGCAAACTGTTTCTGGTGGGCATTGTGGACAGGGGTAGAGTAAAGGGCATTTGCCAGATCAATAGCTGCAGACCAAGTACCAGGGGATGTGTTAAATTCGTTCAAGCAATGAAACCACATCTGTACCACAACTGTAATTCAGGTCACTACCTGGTTAAGTTTACATTAATCCACTGTCATTCTCCAAGATCTATCTGTCTTTTGCACAGACCAAATAGGAGAGTTGAATTGGGATGTGTTAAGAATCACCACCCCTGCATCCTTAAAGTCCTTGATGGTGGCACTGGTTTTTACAATCCCTTTAGGAACGCAATATTCCTTTTGATTTACTACTTTACTGTTTTTCTTAAGTAGAGTCAGTTCTAGTGGCTTCCACTTCGTTTTTCCCACCATAGTAGCCCTCACTCCACAGGTCAGGGAACCAATGTGGGGATTCTGCCAACTGCTGAGTAAATCTATTTAAATTTTAGAGTCTGGAACTGGAGAAAAAAATCACAGGATGGGTTCAGGACCCACTGGGCCCACTGTGAGAGGGACCTGTGCTAAAACTCCATTGATCACCTGACCTCCATAAGCTGCTACTCTGACTGGTAAGCAGCAGTGACATTTGGGTCTCCTGGAATTCGTGTCAGTTTGGAGGGTGTTTCTGAAAGGTCTGATGATTTTCTCCAATGCACTTATACCCCGGGTCCCTCTGGGGAAGGCTGGGAGAAAGATTAGCAGTATCAATTTTTGGTAGTATGCCAAGGTCCTTCCTCAAGGGCAATGAAGACTTCCCTTCATCTCCTTCATTTCTAGGTCTATAAACAAATCTGGGAATTGACTGAGGGACCATGACCCTCTGTTTTTATGATTCAGGTTGGACTTTAATTCATTTGACATAGAACTTTTCTGCTTATACAGATCAAGTAAGAATTTAGTAAATTTCCTATCTATTTTACTTCTAGGAACACCAAGATCAAGTAGTTAATGCCATAGATTTGCATGTGTCAGACTGTTCTGATTTCTGCTTTGATTCTGCTGTCCGTTATCATGCACACCTTGCCTTTGGCTGTTGAGTGCTACCACTTAGATCCTGCCACTTCAGGTCCAATTACTCCCATTGAATTTTGGTTTCCCAGGCTGCTGTTCCTACTGTAAAGTCTGGCCTACAGAGAAGAGTAATCATGGAGCCCTTCAAGGATTCTGGGGCTCCCCTTACAAACCTATTTCTTATTCCCCTCTCACAGTCTTGGTGAAAGGTATGTCTCTTCACCTTCCCAGTGAGTGGGTGAGTAGGTCCTAAATGACAAATCCACTATAATGTTGCAATCTCTCTGCCTTTGTTAAATCAAGCAGGTCAGGCATTTCTAATTCACTCACCATGAGCCACCTTTTCGTGCATGTTTCAGCCAACCAAACAAACTGTTAGGGCCCTTTCTAACTCCCCAAGTTGCAGCATTAAATGTCGAATCTCTGCTTAGTGAGCGCATATCCATGTATTTGGCCCAATCTAACTTTATGGTCCGTCCACCATTATTCCACATCCTTTGTATCCATTCCTACTAAATGTTCCTCTTATTTCTATCTGTATAAGTTAGAAAACTCAAGTCTTTTGTGATATAGTACACTTCTTCACTTCCCCGTAAGGAAGAAGCAAAGACAAGTGGTGGAGGGGGTTACTGAGGAGAATCAACATTGCCTTGCTTGGCAACTGCTCAGAGGGGGCCATTACAGGTTCCTTGGGCAATGCAGAGTTAATCCCCTCAGAAGTGGAAAGGCCTATACCACTAAAGGTGGGGAAGCCTATTCCACTGGCAAAGAAGAGTCATCAGAATTTAGGAGTCCAATGTCCCTGTCTTCATCAGGGTCTTCCTAAATGTCCCTACCCCCATTTATAGGATCCCATTCTTTCCCAGTCAATGCCCTCACTTTAATAGTAGACTCCCTGAGAGTCTGAGGGTTGAATTTCTGTTATAATTCAACCAGTCACAGGAGGAAGTTCTACATTTTATTTTAAACTATTTCAGCCCTGCAGCTACAAGAAATAGGGTTCCCTTCATGGCACACATAAAAGCTCTTAGGTCATTTATGTGGTGCTTGAGCTGGGAATTCATTACCTGTAAACAGCTTATAATTTACATCAATTAGCAGGTTTATTGTATAGTGTCTTTATCAAAATATCAAAACTGGTTCAGAGTATGACCCAGATTCGCTTCAGGCCTTACTTGCTTGGAAGCACAAGGAAACTTGCATTTTCACATTCAGTCTTTGAATAATCCTGTTTTGTTTATCCTTTAGAAAGTAAACCGCAGAAAGAGACTGGAATGAGGAAATGGAAAGCTGACCAGAGAGGCTGGACAGCTTCTTGTTCCTGACACTGGTCTGGACGTCCTTGCACCAGAAGACAGGTACCTGTACTGCAAGAACAGTAGTTCCAGTGGGGCGGGTGGGTCACAGTAAGTTTCAGAAGAAGGCACTGAAGTGGTAGGAAATGACCAGATACAGATTAGCGAGCAGACTTGAGAGATTAAGGAGAGAGTTTACGAGAACTCCAGGGGTTTAGCCTTGGGTCACTGTTCCCCTGGAATATCTATTAGATGTTGCTGCTCTGCCTGTGGGCGACTCTTGACAGTGAGGTTCCATCCAGCTGAGCCAGCCACTCCTGAACTTGGTGGTGCTGTGGGCTGACACTTGTATTTGTCACTGCATCTCTCTGTCTCACAGGTGACCATCTTCTGGGATATCTGTTCAGCTCACAAGCCAATACAGTAAATTCCCCATTCTAGGAATGGGTCCCTCTCCCCCATTAGGTCCACAGGCAGTCAGGGATTGCTGACAGATCCTGGCCATGGCTGACTGGTGCAGGGCTGGGCCCCTGATCCAGATCAGAGCAGTCATTTCCTCTGTTGGGAACTTGTAGTCATGACCATGAGAGATGGGCATTCTCTATAAATCCATCTGTAATGTGTAAACTTGGAAGATGTGGGGTGGCCATCTTCTACCTACCATGAACACAAATAAGCAAAAAAGGCCAGTCTGCAGAGATAAAAAGACAATTTTCTCCTTGCTTCCAGTCTGAGCTTTTCCCTTGAACATCTGTTATACATTTTATCTTTGTCCCTCACTTGGTTACTGTCACATCCGGGCTTGCATTGACATTACTGTTCTGTACACGTATTGCTTTTCTTCCCAAGTGTATTTATTCTAAAGGCTTTCGCTTCCGTGACTTAGCACTTGATCTTATTTATAATCAGCAGTCAATTAGAATCCCCTAGATTGGTACAAATGCCATTATTTGAGCCCACAAAAGTAGTGCTAGAGCAGAAAGCAGAGTAGCTGTGATGCCTGGGATTTGAGAAATACTCTCATTTTACCAAAGGGGCCCATTATTCTCCCATTCACAAGTTTTGTGTTTCACTGTGTATGCATTTATCCTCTCTGCCTTTGTTCTGTTCCGGTCTTTGTGTATGCCCTTGCTCTTGCACTTTCTCTGGAAGCTGTGTTGCCAAGAAACAAGGAAAGGCCAAAACTCTCAATGTGAGACTCAGTGTTAATAAGAAAAGGGGAAGGGAAATTTGGCAGACATCAGGTATGCAATGGGCCTGCTTAAATCTATACCAGGAATGATGTTTTGACAGCTACAAGAAGATCAAGGAAATTGGGAAGGTGCATCAGTGACTAGGGTAGTGAGGTTATTCTGTGTCAGGAGTTTTAGAGTCACCAGAATGGAACCGGTACACAGTCCTTGACCTCAACACAGACTCAGTCCTATGTCATAGTGGCTTTGATTCAAGCAGAGGCTTTGAATCACAATGAAGAGTAGTTTGGGAACCTTGGAATTTGACACATGCACTTAATACCAGGGTGGCGGGTGTTTAGATTCTTATTTTTCAAGTTATTACAGTATTTAAATCTAGAATTATTTGAGATGGAAATCAGGCTATTGGATCCATCTGTATCACTGGTATCCACCTAAATACCTTAATTTGCCATTATTTCTTAAATTTTTAAGATTATTAAAACAAATTATACTTGTGGTGTTTTGTTTTTTTCTGGTAGAATTACCTTCTCACTGGCTATCACCCTGCTTTATACAGTGTGTGTTAAATACGTACTCGCATCTCTGTGTGAATGAATATCTAAGTGCTAATTTAGAAAAGTACGTCTCCAATTTAAATGTGCCTTAGAATCACCCAGTGATCTGGTTAAAATGCAAATTCTGATTCATTTCCTAGGCCTGGGTGGGGACTACACTACTGGTCCATGGACTGTATTTTGAATAGCAAGGACTTAGAAGACTGGAAAGAAAGAGCCTCATCCCGATGAATACCTTTTGGTGTTTTTCCTTTTGTGTCCAAGTCAGTGGTAAGGCGAGTTAAGCAGTGACTGCAGATGGCACTCCGGACACGAGTTCTACTCTTGATCCTGTCACTAATTAGGACTTTGGGCAGATCACTCACCCTCTTGAACTTCAATTTTCAGTCGTATAAAATGAGGGAATAGGGCTGAATTATGCTTCAAGCTGTCCTGAGGAACTTTATAGCTCTGCAGAGGTGCCTGAGGGATCCCCCAAGAAAAGCATGGGGCTAGTGTGAAGAGCAAGAGGAGCAGTAAAGGCAATGGAGAGAGAGCCATTATTTAGAAAGATAGGAGAACAACTAGGAATGTGTCCTGTCCCTAAGAAGGTGGCTCTAAGAAAGATGCAGTGGTGGATCCCGTCAAATGCTTTTGTTTAATTATCATTCAACACAGTATTGAAGGCCAGTATGGTTCCCACTTCTGGGATTTTAAGGCACTCATTGTTATAAGGAAGTCTGAAAATTAATTCTGGACTTGACTTCTTACTGGTGGGATCTAGAGGTCTTAAGATCATCCTTCATGGCAAAGGAGGAGGGGTGGGGGGAGGGAAATACCAACTGAACAAGTCAGCAGCTACCAAAGCTACCCTGCTATCCCTGGGAACCAATCTACTCTCCCTCCTCCCCTCTGGTTTCCCAGTGGTCTTTTTTCCCAGTGCCTCCTTGGGAACAGGGAGATGACTGATTCATTCAACCACCACTCTTGAGCAGAGCTCCAAGGGGTGCTGATCAGCCAGGTCTGACCTGGGTGAGACATACATGCTGAGATTGCTTTTATGTCTCCTATTTCCAGGAAAGAGAGAAGGGGAGGGAGAAAGGAAAATTTTCCATTGACACATATTTATAGTACAAACCATTTTTTTCTCATCCAAGACCGATTAGAATCACCTGTAGTGCTTTAACAGCATACCTACCTACATCTGATTTAATTGGTTTGAGGAGGGGCTTGGGCGGCATGTCTGTTTCCAAAGTTCCCCTGATGATTCTAATATGCAACCAGGGATGAGAACTGGTTTAACCCCAAGGCTCAACATTTCCCCTCTTCTTTCAGTGAGTTTATGGGCAACTTGCCCTGAATCTAGAACTTCAAGGTAAGAAAACTGTGACCGATGTGGATTATTTAAAGGTCATCTTGATCTGAATAGAAGAGTTAACTTTCTGTTCAAAAGTGATGTGTTCCCAGGCTCCTGCAATGTTTCAGCCTCTGTAGCCTCAGGTGAGCAAATGGTTTTGTTGGGGGACTCCAAGATAGAACAATGGTTTTTAGGTAGCAGGGGCTTCAAATTGGTGTTCCAGGGACCCACCTGTGCCTCCCCTAACTTCAGCACACATAGTATGTTTTAGCTAAGCATAAGCTCCCCGGATGGCAGGGATTGCATCTGGCTGGATGTGCCAGACAATGGGCAAATGTACTAGAATCTTGCTGCTATAATTTTTTGCTTAGGAGTGGAATTCAGAGCCAGATCTCATGGACCCTGAAACTAGGTTCCACAGTGGGGCTCAAGCATTGTATACTATGACCTCGTTCAACTGTGGTGTTATCTCTTTTTCTACTACCTTATCTCTCCTCATGATTTTGAAGGGAATCAGAATATATCACCCCAAAATATTCCAGTTTGGCATAAAAGTTATTTTGAGCTAAAGACATTTGAGATTCAACAGATGTAGAAAGAAACCTTTCTGGAGCTGCTTTTATCTGACTAAAAGCAGAAACTCCTGAGAAATAGGAACTGCCATCAATCCCCTCTTCTGGGGAAGTTTTATGGCCATGAAGAGGATGAAAACTCGGTACTAAGATGAATCTGCACAAAAAACCTTGCTGGGATAACCTTTATCTTCCATTAATTTCCTTTTTGTATTTACTTTCCCATAGTTTGCAATCCCCAGAAGCCCTCAAAACCTTTTCCTTTGTCTTGTTACATCTCTACAATTCATCATTCTTTGTTATAATTGATGTGTAAGCTCTCAGGCCTATCCACTTCTTTGGTTCTTCACATCGTTTCTAAGAAGGCCCTCGTGTTACATAAAAATCAACATCAAATGAAATTTGCGTGTCTCTTCTCCTGACAATCTGTCTCTTGTCAGTCTAATTCTCAGGACTCCAGTCAATGAACCTAAGAGGGAAGAGGAAAAAGATTTTTTTCTTCCTCTGCACTTTCAACTGTGACTGCCAACAGCTCTCAAGCCTATAGGTCTCTCCCAGTTTTTGACTCACAACCTGTTGGAAAGCTATACCTGCATAGTTCATGGGCTCCCTCAAGACTCAGCATTTACAAAACCAAACTCATTGTCTATTTCTCAAAGCATTTTCCTTTTCTCACCACTCCTATCTCATTCCTGTCTCAGCTCTATGCACCTCATCAATTGGGCTAAACTTATCAGTCACCTACTATGTGCCATCCATTGTTCCAGCCATTGTACATACAACGACAAATAGGCCAGACAAGGGCCTGCTTTATGGAGCTTGCATTTTTGTGGGGAGAGAGATGATAGTGAAGAGATAATTCTACCTTCAGGCAACAGGCAGGCTATGAAGAAAGTAAAGGAATGGGAGAGAGTGTGACGGAGAGGGTACTTTAGGAAGTGTGGTCAGAGAGAGCCTCTCAGAGGTGCTACTTGAATGATAAGGGCCATGGAAAGTAGGAGGGGAGGTAATTGTTTGATATAAAGGGAACTGCAAGTGTCTGGCCCCTGAGAATGTTTGAAAAAGTCTAAGAGACCAAGGAGAGATGAAGGGAGCCGTATCATGGTGGACTGGTAGGACATGGTAGACAGGTTGGATATAATTGTGTTTTATTTAGTCCAACTCCTTTATCCACACCTTTCTTTTCACTCTCCTAGCTACACCCTTTGTCAGGATCTTGTTATACTTCATCTGGACAATTTATCTTAGCTTTTCTAACTCTTCCTCCTCCTCAGGCTCCTTAGGTGGCTCTTTTCTTTCTCATCCTCACCCCTTAATTCTCAGCAGACCCCAGGCTTCTCTTCTTTCTTTTCCTGGGGCACCACCCTAGGCCAGCATACCACAGCTTCTGTTTTGGCCCTGAGAAGGAGTGTGTCTGGTTAATCATCTTCCTCAGATCTTGGCATATTGTTGTAATGAAAACTGGCAAGTCCCTCATTTGATAGAAGAATTGATTTCCTCTTTACCTCACTTTCATTCCTCTTCCCCACTCCCAATTTAGTTGTATTTTTTTAAAAATGGACATGTTCTTGTGAAATGGGCATTTTTATTTGTGTGCATTTCTTTTAAAATTTGTAAATGATATTGTTCTTTATCTCATTCTCTTCCTTGATTTTTCATTAAGCTTTGTGTTTGTTTGGTTTTTTTATTCGACAGAGATAGAGACAGCCAGCGAGAGAGGGAACACAAGCAGGGGGAGTGGGAGAGGAAGAAGCAGGCTCGTAGCGGAGGAGCCTGATGTGGGGTCCGATCCCATAACGCCGGGATCACACCCTGAGCTGAAGGCAGACGCCCAACCGCTGTGCCACCTAGGCGCCCCTAAGCTTTGTGTTTTTAAGATCTGTCTGTGGGGCTATGTATTTCTAATCTGTTGCTCCTAAGAAATGATAGTATTTCATGGTGTACACATTATTCAAAGTGGGCTGGGTTATGTTGAAGTGACAACGCCAAAATCACAGTGCCTTAACACATACAAGTGTGTTTCCCATTCATGCAGAAGCCTCTGTGGGTCTGGCAGTTCGTCCAGGCAGCTCTTTCAAGCTGTGATTCAGGGATCCTCACCACTTGTATTTCATAGCTGTGGCACTAGGAGCATCCCTCCTAGGGTTGCTGAGGCAGGGAAGGAGAGAGAGTGGAAAATTCATACCCCCTATTATGTTCTTCTTATTGGGACACGTGTCACTGCCACTCACAACACATTGACCAAAACTATTATATGACCCTAGCCAACTGTGTTGCAGCTGGGAAATGTAGGGTGCACATGGGTAGTCAGTGAGCTCTAAATGTCTCTGATACAGTGAACATCCATCATATTTTATCTACATACTGTCCTAGGGGGTGGGCATCCATCTCTCAACCACCACAAACAATGCTGCAGTGAATATCTTTGGTTTATATCCACATAAACCAAGGTGAGAATTTGTGGTCAGTTGAAGGGCCCCCCAAAAGATATATCCACATCCTAGCCCTCAGAACCTGTGAATATGAACTTATTTGGAAAAAAGGGACTTTGCAAATATAATTATTAAAGAGCTCAAGATGAGATCATCCTAGATTATACAGATGGGCATGCCCCAGATCCAATGAAAAGTATCCCTATAAGAGACAGAAGGGAAGAAGACACAAAGAGGAGAAGGCCATGTAAAGACAGAGGCGGATCTCGGAGTGATGCAGCCACAGCCAAACACCTGGAGCCCCCAGAGACAAGGAAGGGTTCTCCCTCTAGATCCCTTAGAGGAGGAGCACAACCTTGATTTTGGACTTCTGGCCTTCAGAACTGTAAAAGAATAAATTTCCTTGCCCTAAGTCACTAATTTTGTGTTACTTTTTAGGGCAGCCGTAGGAAACTAGCACAGATTTTGTGACCTGAAAGTGGGGTGATGCTATAACAAATACCTGAAATAGTGAGAATGGCTGTAGAACTGGGTAATGAACAGAGGCTAGAAGAATGTTGAGGCTCGTTATAAATAAAGACATGAAATAAAGACATGCACTGGGTGTTATACGCAAGTAATGAATCATGGAACTTTACATCAAAAACTAGGGATGTACTGTATGGTGACTAACATAATAAAAATTGTTATAAAGAAAGAAAGACAGACATGAGCAGCACAGTGGAGAAAGTATCTGTGGTCCGAGCGGATACATATATTGCCATGTATAGAATACTGTTAGGAAAATGGACATTAAAGGTGCTTCTGGCAAAAGCTCCAAAGGAAATGAGGGAGATGTATTGGAAACGGGAGCAAAGATTATCCTTGTTATATGGTGGTAGAAAACTTGGTCAAATTGTTTTTTCTTTGTTGTATGGAAAGCAGGATTTGTAAACCATGAGCTTGGATTTTTAACTGAGGAGATTTCTAAGCAAAGTGTTGAAGGTGCAGCCTGGTTTCCCCTTGTTGCTTATGGTAAAATGTGAGAAGAAAGATAAACTGAGGAAGGAACTATTAAATAAAAAGGAACCAACACTTTGATTGGGCAGACTCTCAGTCTACCCAGACTATAAAGGATGCTAAAATTAGGAAATTCACTGTTGGAAAGTGTGCTCTAGAGTGAAGGCTGAGGGTGTGGCAGGACAACATTTTGCTGAAGAAATTAGCCATGTGACTCATGGATTCACTCAGCTATCACAGCAGAAGCTAGGGATAGAGATAGTGTTATGCAGGAAAGATCTGTCTTTCTTGACAGACAAGAACCTTCTTGTCTAATGGCATAGACCCATGTGACATGTACAGGAGACCCACAAGGCTTTTGAGGATGTTAGATCAGAGAAACACTACCAGCTTGGATCGAAAAGAACAGTGATGAGATGAAATGAGAGAAGGCTATCAGACTTCCAGAATTCTACGGGACAGACAGAATTGGCTGATAGCACTACCTGACTACAAATACTTGGGACCCTTCAAGAAAAAGGGAGAATGACTGTGAGGTGCCATTGTAGGCCCAGAAGACAGGGCCACCAGGGGCCCAGAGGGTGGGATCACTGCAGGCCCAGGGGACAGGGCTCCCTTGGGCCCAGAGGGTGCATTGAGTCATGGAGGATTATTCTCAGGCTTGAAATTGAAAATGAAATTTGCCTTGTTAGGTTTTGACTTTCTTGGGACCAGTGGCCCCTTTATTCCTTTCATTTTTTCCTTTTTGGAGTGGGAATGTCTATCCTATAACTGTCCAAAATTGTATTTTAGAAGCAGATAACCTGCTTTCTAGTTTCACAGATCCATAGGCGGAGAGGAATTTTGCCCCAGGATGGACCATACTTCCAGTTTTACCCATACCTGATTTAGATGAGGAGATTTGGAACTTTTCCAGTTGATGATACTTAGATGAGATTTTGAACTTAGAGTTGATGCTGGAATGGGTTAAAAAGTCAGATGTTGAATATATTTTGCATGTGGGAAGGACAAACTCTTGGGGGGACCAGAGAGTGAACTGTACTGGGTTGAATAACGTCCCCCAAAATCATATCTACCCGGAACCTGCGAATGTGATGTATTTGAAAATAGAGTCTTTGCATATGCAATCAAGTTAAGACAAGGTCATACTGGATTAGGGTGAGCTTTAAATCTAATGATTGGTATCTTTAGAAGAGACAGAAAAAGAAAAGATACAGAAAAAGAGAAGCCCATATGAAGAGAGAAGCAGAGACTGAAATTATACAGCCAAGAAACACTTGGAGCACCAGACTCTGAAACACACAAGGAAAGGTTCTCCCCTGTAGCCTCTGAAGGGAGTGAGGCCCTACTGGTCTCTTGATGTCAGACTCCTGAACTCCAAAACTGTGAGAGAATAAAGTTTTGTTGCTTTAAGCCACCAAGTTTAGGGTACTGTGTTAAGGCAACCCTAATAAACTAATACAGATGTTGACCCAGAAGTATGAATGTACTTCATTTGATCATCTGCCAGAATGCTCTCCAGACTGCTTGTACCAGTTTATACTCCCGCCAACAGTATATAGAAGTTCCTATGTTTCTGCTGACATTTGGCATCATCCAGCTTTTTAATTTTAACTAGCCATATAGGCATAAAGCAGTATCTTATCATTCCTTCAATTTTCCATTTCCCTGATTACCTTTATTTTGAGTATCTCATGGTATGCTTATTAGCATTTGGGATTTATCTTTTGGAAATTGCCTGTTCATACTTTTGTTGATTTTTCTACTGGGATTGCTTATTGGCCTTCAGAAATTTCATATATATTCTACTTAACAGTCCCTCATTGGTTTTAGACACTGCAAATATCTTTGTCCACTTTTTTAGCTGTCCTCAAACAGAAGTTTTGGATTTGTTGCACTTCCTCTGTTTGCCTTTATCCATGCCAAACAGCACTATAACCCCTTTTACTGGCTTTGTTGTAGTTTACTAAGTGATGTGATAATGTCTGTTAGATGACTTGTTCTCTGTTCACTTGCTCTTCAGCTGTTGTACATTATTTTTTTTCTGAAACCAGTCAACTGTGCAATCATGTGTTTAGCAAAAATCAGAACCGGAAATGGCAGGCCTTATTTTATAACAGAAAAACTGCAACTAATCAGGAACATTTGGGACTTCAGCACATTTCCTTACAGTTAGGCTGTTCACATGTGGATAAGATGTAGGGTTGGGCTAGAAGTTACATCCCTCTCATTTCATGGCTCTCTTTGGGGACCTGCTGAGACATATGAGGGCAAGTGACAAACAGCTCTTTAGCCAGTAGTGTGAGAGCAGGTGGGTCTAATCTCATGGGGGTATTTTGAGGAGTGAGTGTTCACTGAATCATACAATGTGAGAGCTGGAAAGGACCTCTGGGATCATCCAGTTCTACCCTCTCATTTTACAGATGCAGGAACTGAGACCTGGGGAAATAAAGGGGCTTGTCCAAGTCATTGGGCTGTCAGTGAATTGCCGAGACTAGAACACAGACCTCTTGACTCCCATTTTGTGTATTTCCATTTTTCTGCCTTCCCCACAAGGATGTCAGAAGTCTTTTTTTTTTTTTTTTTTTTGGAAGGCTCTGGATCAGAGCTGGAACTTAATCCAGGAAATCAGATGCCTCCAGAATTTGGACCCACCCAACCTCTCCAGCCTCACGTCTTGCCATTCTAGAGTAGTCTGTCTCGTTCCTCCATTGTTCCATGCTCTACTCAGCTCTGAGCCTTTGCTCAGCTGTGGTCATGCACCAACATGCCTAGCATTCCCTTCCTTCTTCTTCCTGCCTGTCTCACCTTTCAAGTTCTCCTCATTTGAGTCTCAGTCCTACTTCCTCCATGCCACTGCCAACCAACATTATTCTCTCTCCCTTCTTTAGATTTTCATAACGCATCTACACAAATACAGTGGTATGCTGCTTTTTCCTGCAGTATTCCTGTTGTACAACTCACTCAGCAAGTCATTCAATGTCTCTGTGCCTCATGTAGTTTATTCACACACAAAAAAAAGAGTTGATCAAGATCATTTCTGAGGACACTTCTATATCTAACATTCTACGTCTCCCTAAGATTTTAAACTACTGAAACAAAGGGACTCTGCCTTATATTTCTTTTCTAATTGCCTTAGTCTAGTGCTTCTCAATGGGGGACAATTTTGTTCTCCAGGAGACATTTCACATTTGGGGCTATTTTTGGTTGTCATACTGGGGCAGGGAGATCCTACTGGCATCTAATGTATAGAGGCCAGGGATGCAGCTAAATATTCTGCAATGCACAGGACAGCCTCCCCCTACCCTCCAAATGGATTACCTAGCTCAACAGTTCAGGCAAGGTTGAGAAACTTTACCTTATTAGTCTCAAACCCAACACCATAGACACACATTTATCTCTCAGTCAAAGACAAATGCCCTCATAAAAAGGATCCCATCAGATATGGAGCTGCCATGGGGGTGGGGGAGAAGAGAAAGTAGTGAGCACTTATGCGAAACTACTGCTAAGTGAGAGGAGAGAATCTAATTTTCGTTAGTCAAGAGGGAGAGGAGAGACTACAGTAAAGAAGGAAATGCTGGATGGATGAAAACTGCAAGCTGAAAAGTTCTTTACTTTGTAGGAGGTGTTGATTTAAATAGCCCATCTTCTAGACATCTCTGGGGGACTACATGCAATTGTGGTAAATAGTGGTAATGATAATATTGGAACACATGAAGGAAACTTCTGGGAACTATAATGTATGTTGTCAAGAAGACGTGTGTTTATAATATCCTCATTCTTACCTTCCCCTGAAATAAAGTCTGGCTGATGAAAGGAGCTTTAATTTATAGATGAGGCAAGGAAGTTGTTTCCAGGGACTCTGAACTGTGGCATCCAAACAAAATTACAGCCTCTCTTTCTAGACCCTTACTCAGGGTTTTCTGGGGTTAGGGATGATGAATGACTATTGCTTTTGGTGTCTCCTCCCAGCCTTTGCCTTGGCTGTGTTCTCCAAATTCTCCCTCATCATGCCATGTTTGTCGTTCTTTTTAGGTTGCAACATACTAGAAAGCCAAATAGTTATTTCTTTGTCACCCATGCTGCCCGCTGTCCATTATTAAATAAATATAATAAGAAACACCCTAGGGGCGCCTGGGTGGCTCAGTCGTTAAGCGTCTGCCTTTGGCTCAGGGCATGATCCCGGCGTTCCGGGATCGAGCCCCACATCAGGCTTCTCCACTAGGAGCCTGCTTCTTCCTCTCCCACTCCCCCTGCTTGTGTTCCCTCTCTCGCTGGCTGTCTCTGTCTAATAAATAAATAAATAAATCTTTAAAAAAAAAAAAAAGAAAGAAACACCCTAGATATATAAAATAGAGAGCTCTCCAGGAAGTTGGGATGCGGGGGGCGGGGGGAGTCCTTGACCTAAAAACTCTTGAGAGGGACATCATTATTTTCAATCTCATATCTCAAACACTTGGCAGGAGATTGCGTTATTAGTTCTCCTGGCTACCAGAGGTATCTGGCAAGGTTTCTGTTTAGATTTCGCTTGGAGAAGAAATGCTTAAGTTAAACATTAAAATTCATGAGAATATTTCAGTTCCTTATAAACTCTTCTGATCAGTCACTTCAAGTGAGGTGTCATTTGTGGCTCCTCACTGAGGAAAAGCTCTCCTGAGGGGACTTCCAGCAGTTCATTTTGGGAGATTGCTGAGTCTATGCTCACGTGCTATGCCTTGTAAAACAGGTTGAAAGATGTATGTTAGCAACATTCATGAAATATTTTTTTACGGTTTAGGTTCCTCTCTGTTGCATAGGATTATAAACTGGATCCATGGAAAAAATGGGTGCTTCTCATTTCGTCATGCCTGAGTTTTACTTTTTTTCTCCAGATTTTCTAATACAAGAAAAATCAAGTCAGAGAATTGAGGCATCTCTTTCTCTTTTTAAAACTTTCCTGTAAAGGTCTTTGGGGAAATATTCGGGGACAAAGACCGTCAGTGTAACCAGTGCTGAGCTCTATGTATAATTGAGACCTGATAAATATGTATTACTGCTGCTGCTGCTGTGTTGATAGTTTGGTTCTTTGTTTTTTTGGGTTTTTTTGGGTTTTTTTGGCAGATGAATTCATGACTTGTTATAAAATGATCTGGAAAACACATAGGAAGGAGTTATGAAAAGATAAAGCCTATAAGTGTGACCGCACATTTTTGTGGCCCAATCATCATTTCTATATTAGTCTGGAATTTTGGGTTTTGCATTCATTCTTCAAGGTTGCCTCTTTCACTTTTCTTCCTGCTTTTCCTGTACACCAAATGCAACTGAGTGTAAGAAACTTGAATTACCACCATAAGCCCCTCTGAGATTAATGCATGCATTGGTGGGCCCCCATTTGGGATCTTTTCCCTCTTCCCCCTTTTGTGATTATTTTTAAAATGTGATGCCAAAGAATGTGTGCAGCTCTTTGTTTGGTTTCTGGTTTTGCTTTCATAGGTCTTTCATGCTTACTTGGCTGGGTGCAGCTGAGACGGGTTTTACAAGAAGCTACCAATAAAGCTCAGAATGGGAAGAGATGAGTAAACTCTTACTCTGAAGCCAGGGTTTGTGGAAAGAAATGAAGGGAGATCCCCTTTACACTTTATGAGAATGCATAGTTTAGCAAGGCTCAGTTTGAAAGTGCTCCTGGTCCCGTATAGGACGGCATGGCTCAGCTACTGGCTACCTTCTTGTACTAATTAGGAAATTGGTTTTGCTCACTAGTTGATTTTTGAGCATCTCACTGTGATTCTGCTCTTTCTGTGAATATGGAGGGTAACAACTTTTGCAAATAACCTGAAGAAGCATGTGGTAGGCAGTTTCTCACATGGGCCCTAAGACTCTACACCTCTCCCTTCCATGTGGATGCTCTGTGTGATAAATATTTAGGACTTATGGGGTGCCTGGGTGGCTCAGTCAGTTAAGTGCCTGACTCTTGATTTAGGCTCAGGTCGTGATCTCAGGGTTGTGAGATTGAACCTCATGTCAGGCTCCACTCTCAGCAGGAAGTCTGCTTGGGATTCTTTCTCTCCCTCTGCCCCACCCCCCCTTCCTCTCTCTAAAATAAATAAATAAATCTTAATAAATAAATAAATAAATCAGTAGGACTCTGACTGTGATGGATTTTACTCCGTGTTAGGATATCTTATATGGCACAGCTGACTTTAAGGGAAATTATTTGGTAGGTCAGACCTAATTACATGAACCTTTTTTGGTTTTTTTAAGATTTCATTTATTTTTTTGGGGCGCCTGGGTAGCGCAGTCGTTAGAGCGTCTGCCTTCAGCTCAGGGCGTGATCCTGGTGTTCCGGGATCGAGTCCCACGTCGGGCTCCTCCGCTGGGAGCCTGCTTCTTCCTCTCCCACTCCCCCTGCTGTGTTCCCTCTCTCACTGGCTGTCTCTGTCAAATAAATAAATAAAATCTTTAAAAAAAAAAAAAAAGATTTCATTTATTTTTTTAAGAGAGAAAGAGAGCATGAGCAGGGGGAGGGGCAAAGGGAGAGGGAGAAGCAGGCTTCGCACTAGCAGGGAGCCTGACACAGGGCTCGATCCCAGGACCCTGGGATCATGACCTGAGCTGAAGGCAGACACTTAATGGACTGAGCTACCCTAGTGCCCCAACATGAACCTTTTAAAAACAGAGAGTTTTCTTGTTGTTTGCTTGCATTTCCCCAGCCATTTGCAGAAGAAGGAGGCAGAGATTTGAAGCAGGAGACAGATTTGATGTATTTTGACTGACCTGAGAATGGAGGGGGCCACATCATAAAGAATGTGGGTGACCTCTAGGAGCTGAATGTGGTTCCCAGCTGAGAGACCTCAGCCTACAGCCATAAGGAAATGAATTCTGCCCAAAAGCAGAGAGTTTGGAAAAGGCCACAAAGTTCTGGATGAGTGTGTAGTTTCACCCCACACCTTGGTTTCAGCCAGGTGAGACCCTGAGCAGAGAATCTAGCCACAGTGTCCAGACTGCTGACCTGCAGAAATTGTGAGATAATCAGTTTGTATTGTTTTCAGCCACTAGTTTTGGGGCTTAAACTTTCCGTTCCACATAACAATGGAAAACTAATATGAAGGAAGAGAAAGCCTTTGAGATAAGAAACCAAAGTAAAACCAGCATGCGTATGTTTGGTTTTAGAACAGTTACTGTGATGGTTAATTATATGTTTCAAATTGACTAGACTATGGTGTCCAGTTAGTTGTTTGATCAAACCCTAGATAGATGTTACTGTGAAGGTATGTTGTGGATGCAGTTAACATTTATAACCAGTTGACTTTGGGTAGAGGAGATTACCCTTTGTAATGTAGGTGGCCTCACCCAATCAGTTGAAGGCCTTAAGAACAAAAACTGAGGTTTCCCAGAGAAGAAGGAAGTCTGCAAGTGTGCAGCATTGAAATCCTGCCTAAGTTATGGATTTCAGACTTGCCAGCCCCTACAATACCATGAGCCAATTCCTAAAAATAAATCGTTACATGTATCCTATTGGCTCTGTCTCTTTGGAGAACCTTAACTGATGCAGTCATAAGCTAAGGTGCCTTTAGGCGCCATGCAGATGGATGAGATGTACTGGGCGCTAATTTGAAGACAGCATGGGTACTTATTCAAAGGCAGCAGCTCAGACGCAGTGCCACAAATTGTAACTGCCAACAGCACTGATCTAATGCTGTCCGATCTTTTGATGTTTTCCAAAAGAAGCCAGAAATCCAGAATTTTACTCAAAATTGCCTGAATTCTAAATGTAGGTTACTAATTCAAAAACATATTTTTAAAAAACATTGAACCTACTACAAGGAAACCATCAAACATCCAGAATATGGGTTGTCCTGTAAGACACATCATCCTGGTTCCTTCTATAAGTCAAAGTCATTAAAACAAAACAAAACAAAAACAAAAAAAAACCAGGCTGGGGGACTGTTGTAGATGAGAAAGATTAGAAGACACTTGGCAAACCTGACAACCAAATGCAATGAGTGTCTTTGGAGCCGGTTTTGAAGAAAATCACCCATAATAGACATCTTGGGGACAGTTGTGGAAGTTTGAGTATGGACTGTATATTAGATGATATTAAGAGTTTCTAGTTAACTTATTTGGGTGTGATAATGGTGTTGTGAATATATAGGGAGGTTCTTAAATTGTTTTAGAGATACATGCTGAGATACTTAGGCAGGAATATCTGTAATTTATTTAAAATTCCTTTCTCTCTCTCTCTCTACACACACACACACACACACACACACCAATTTAATCTAGATCCTGGGTACATGTGTTCTTAAAGCTGCTGAGTAGACCATACATAATATGTGGATGCCACTGGGGTCCCAGTTTACAATTGCAGCCTATAGGGTTGGATCAAAGAACTGCAAGTCATTTGCAGGTTAACTAGTCTTCCCTAACCATGCTTCTATGATGGTGGTATGGCCAGCCTATCATTGTGTATTTATGTATGCCTCTCCTTCTAGACGTGCGTTCTTCTTAGGCTGCAAAGGGAAATTATTGACCTATGTGTTCTTGGGGTCCATGCATAAGTGAGTATTTCTGCTGAATGGATAAAGTCCAGGAAATCTGTAACACTAATCATAGCAAGACGATAATGATAGCAGCTAACATTAATTGAGCCTTTAAAATGTTCTAGGCTAAGAACCTCACAACAAGCACATGAATTAGATGCTAATCATAGGAGCAGTTGGTCCTCTTTTACTAGTGAAGAAGGTGAGAACCTCAGATGACTGGAAATTTTCTCCAGGCCACACAGCAAGACGTTGAGGCCAAGCAGCCTGGCCCTGGGGCCCCCTTTGGAAATAATTCCCCTTCATGCTTCTGAAGTCTCCATAGCTGTCTGACATATAAAAGTTCACTAAAATAAGTCTTGAAGCGTTCTGTGTGGCAAACAAGGGAACTTCAGGAAGGACCAGCCATGGGAGAAAGGAGGCTGCTCCATGGCACCCTGTGCTCCTGAGCAGAGAAGCAGCTTCTGTGGATTCCACACAGCTGAGACGTGGATGCCAGGAGCTGGCCACCCAGAGGCCTGTGTGACTTCAGTGGGCAGGAAGGATGAGCATGTGCAGGGAGGAGCAGCCAGAGGTCAGGTGGCCCTTGATGCCTGCACTCTGGGGCAGCCTGACCAGGACACGGGTCAGTGAGCCGCCTCCCTTTCCAGAGCCCCAGGTGGCTGCCATCCTGCTTTCCTCTAATGGTCCTGTGGCCTACCTGGGCCCAGGGATGGGAAGGTTGGGTAGATGGCTGGGGGCGGGGGGTGGGGGTGGGGAGGTCCTGGCCCTACCGAGCGTTAACTTCCAAAGAGAACAGCTCTGGTGTCTGCCAGACCTCCCTGGGGGATCCCTAGCAGGTCATCTCACTAGGAAATGGGAGTGAGACTAATTGGGATGATTTCACCACCCCAAAAACCACCCCCAGACACATTTTAAAATCATGCAATATGTATTTCTAGAGATGTTTGTAAATAGGGCAAATCTGTTTAAATTTTTTTGCAATTGGCTGGTCAAGGAAGAGAAAAAATGTAAAAAGAAGTGTAAGGGATTAGAATTTCCACCAAGCTGTCTGCTGGATATGGTGTCCTTCACCTTGAAACCTTCATTGCTGGTGGAGCTGATACCCCATGGTGACCCTGACCCCTTCACCCTGGGTCTCTGATGCTGCAAATATGGTTCCTTGTGTCCATCAGTTCTTCCCCATCCCCTTAAGCCCTGTGCATTCACCTGCCCAGAATACTGTTAGCAAAGATCCTTACACAGAAGAGGCACATATGGCAATTTCCTTTATAAATGAATGAAAATTTATGCATTTTACACTTGGTTTGGGCTAGACGAATATATTAGTGTCCTACTGCTGCTGTTATAAACAATTCCAAATTTAGTGACTTAAAACAGCGTAAATTCATTATCTATAGTTCTGGAGGTCAGAAGTCCAAAATCAGTTTCACTGGGCTAAAATCAAGGACTGTATTTCCTCTGGAGGCTCAAGGGTTGGGGAGAATCCATTTCCTCACCTTTACCAGTTTCTGCCTGCTTTCCTTGGCTCTACAGCCCCTTGCTCCATCTTCAAAGCCACTGGAGTAGCATCTTCAAATCTCAGGCTCTAACTCTCTGCTTCCTTCATCGCATTTTCTGCTCTCAGAACAGACAGTTCTGCCTCCCTCTTATGAGGACCCTTGCGATTATATTGGGCCCACCCAGTTAATCTAGGATAATCTCAACATCTCAAGATCCTCAACTTAATCACATTTGTGAAGTTCCTTCTGCCATGGAAAGTAACATTCCCAAGTCCTAGGGAGTAGGACCTGGACATCTTTTTTTGGGGGGTGGGTGGATTATTCTAACACAATTAAAGTTTGGAATAGACAGTAACTTTAAAAAAAAAAGAGTATTTATTCTTTTGCTTGGGATCTATTTTCAGATGTTGACAAGTCCAGCTGACTTTTAGTTACAGCCTAAACAGATCTTTTCATTCAGCACCACGTGCTCCCTAGTTGTGGTTAACTAGTTGCTTGTTAACTAAACATTTTTTGTTTTTGCTTGTTTTACCAGAACTGCTCTTTCCAATTTCTAAGCTTTAACCTACTCCTCCCCCACTCCCATTATAAACTGTCTTCCGGTATTTTTCTTTTTTTTTTTTGCAAATTTTGGGGACAAAATTAAGAATTTAACTACTTAGATGAAATAGTAGTGACCGTTTTAAAAGTATATAATCTGTCAAAGGCTAAAAGGCTGAAAGACCCATGCCTAATAAAACCTGTATGCACATACTCACCATGATTTTTTGAAGTGGCCATTTTTTTTTCTTCTGTGTTTAAAGGAGCACAAGGGTTTTAATTTTTCAATGCAAAGAAAAACAAAATAATCTCCTCACAAAGGTAAAAGCTGCCTTGATGTTTTGACATTTCTCAAATAGAAGAATTTTGAAACTTTCAGTCTAAGATCAAAGATCACCTGGAGATCAATTCAACAAAGTTTAGTGACACATACCTTTTTTTTTAACCTCATAAATACTTAGGGTCCATATGGTTAAATATAAAATATGAATACCTGTTTTCATAAGTAAAAGGGACTATTTGGTATGAGATAGATTTCCTTTTACAGAATGTCTTATCTATTTTAAGATGTGAAATGCAAGGTCTTCCATTTACAGTAAGCAGCAAAGTCCATATGAACAGGCTAGCAATTTGTATATTGGGGGAGAGAAGGGAAATTCCTATGAGAGTTGCTTTTCCCAAATTGAGTATTGACATAAAATTATCTTTAGTTTGTAAATTACCATTGACTATGTTTTTAGCTTAAATACCTCTTTTTTCTTGTCACAAATAACTTCAGTGTTTTCCTTGGAATTTGAATTAATCCAAGCTGTTGACGAGCATTTTGGTATGTGTAAATCCAGGAGAGTTACAGTAAGATAGAGTATTTTGGGACATGTGGACAAATATTTCTGTGATTTTTCAGCTATTTTAGAAGAGCACCTGAAATCTGTAGGAATGAAAATGCATCTATTTTTAAAAACAGATGTAATTCTTAATAGTCTTCTTTTGTATTGCTTCCATCCGCCCACACTCCATAGACCCGCAACCAAACAGAGCCAGGAATGGAATGCTATTTTATTTCTTCCAGAGCAGATTGTCAAAGATCACATCATTGGTTTGGAATTCAGAATGGGAAGAGCTACTCCTTAAGAAAATTAGGATAAGACCTTAGTTAGCACATATTTGAGAAAGTATCGCAGGTCTCTGAAGAGAGGCTATTTTTCCCATTAGGCTGTTTTGCAAACTAATTATTATTTGGATTCAGAGAAGATATGACAAGAATAGGAGGGGGGTGTAACTTCTCAATCCCTTCTGTCCCCTGGATCCAGAGCAGAGGTAAAGAATAAGAGACCATTTGACAAGCTGCCAATACTATTTTTCACTTATTCATCCAGTCATTTAGATTGAAGAAAGGATATTTGAAAGCTCTTTTCAAGCTCTTTTCAAATATTTGGAAAGAAAAAAGATTGATCCCTATTTACCGTTTACCGTGGTAAATAAATTTTAGGTGAATGAACGATTTACAATGTCAACAACAACAACAACAACAACTCAGAAGGATGAGTATTGGTGAGATAGGAAAGGCCTTTCTAAACAACATAAAACCAACAAGTCCTACGAGAAAAGAGCTACAGATTTGACCACATGCACATTTAAAATGTCTACATGGCAAAACGGGTCCTGAAAAAGTTCAAGGACAAATTTAAAATTGTACAACATATATATATATAGCAGATGAAAGAATTTTTATTTCTAATGTATAAAAAATAAGGAAAAAAACAAATAGAAAAGAAATACTAATAAGCAATAAACCTGCTAATATAATATAAATTAAAACACCGATTTTATCTATATAGATACAGATATATAAATATACATACTTGATTTTGCAAATCAGACTTGACAAAATTAAACAATCCAATAATGTCGAATGTCTGATGTTCGTGAGTGGGGGAAGTGAGAGTAATAATTCTCATAACTTTCCTGGAGGAAATTTGATAATACCTCACAAAGATAATAATGTGCTTTCCCTGCAGGGCACCTGGCCGGCTCAGTCAGTAGAGCCTGTGACTCTTGATCTCAGGGTTGTGAATTCAAGCCCCATGTTGGGTGTAGAGATTACTTTAAAAAGTTTTTTTGAATCTAAAAAAAGAATGATAATGGGCTTTCCCTTCTACTGAGCAATTCTCCTTCTATCAATAGATGAGAACTTGACAGGGATATTGCAGAGGAATTCTTGCATCAGGCAGGGAGCTCAACCCCTTCACGTTTGTTTTCCCCACAGTGCTGAGAATCTATGCTTAGGACAGAAAGTAACATCTACTTTTCTAGATGTGGGCAGATCCCTCCTCTTTTCGTAGTTCATTTGCATCTCCACAACTGAAATCGGTTTTTAGGGATGAGACCATCAGGAGTGAATCTGCTCAGAGGCTGTCTGGTGTTGTTCTCAGCTGTCAGGATCCCATGTCAATATGGGGTAGGATGAAAGTTGGCATAGAGAAACATGTCCCTGTATGCGGGAGTTGAGGCAGCAAGAAAGCAATATTTTCATGTTTGAGTGGTTTTGTTAATGCAGAGATACCGCTGGGTAACTTAGGACATCCGGAACTGGGCTACTTTTACTCTTTAATAAATAAGGGAATTAACCTTAGTGTTTTATTTTGTTCTCCTATGGATTAGAATTTTTAAAATTCTGTGTTTTTCATAGAGGTATTAGCTAATTCTACAGTGGTGATCGTATTGTAATATATAAATGTATCACATCAATACATTGAATGCCTTTAATATATACAATGTTACATGTCAATTATATGTCCATTTTTAAAATCTACAATGATTCTATGTTCACTTGGGATAATAATTTGTTTTATGTTATATCCAAGAGAAGACAGCACTGTAGCTAAGAATCTTCAGGAGACTAAATGCCATAATATCTCTCCCTTTTCTTTTCCCTTCTCTTCCTTTCTCTCTTCCTCCCTCCTTCTCTCCCTCCCTCTTTCTTTTTCACCAGTCCAAGAACACTTAGAAAACACCTAACCATGGGAGTTCACCATTACTACATCATCAGCCCCCTTCCTAAGATTTATATTCCGAAGAATTAACCTAAGGAGATGCAAACAACTATTATCCACCACTCATGTACACACGGATATAAGTCATTACGGAACCACCTCCTGGGTCAGATCTTTTGGCTGACCGCAGCAGGGCAAACTTCACAGGAAAGGAGAGGGAGGGAGGTACATTCAGATTGCGTTGCTAAACCCCTGGGCAGGGTCTGGAATCCTGTGAGTGTGAAGAAGCTTGGAAGCATTTCTGTAGCATATTTAAATGTTTAAAAAAATAGAACAAGGCAAAATCGTATTTCAAAATGAGAGAAAATAGTTTTAGATGGCTTATATCTCTCCTCCATGTGAATTAAATTGATTATAACTAACTTTCTAACTCAGTTCAAATAATACTCATTCCTTCTTATTTGACCCTATCTTTGCTCACCCGTTCCCCTCACCCTCCCCAGTCCGTGTTGTTTCTGGATTTTCTTTATTAGGTCACATGATCACATTGAATAAATAAAAATCACACTGCTATCGTAGCACTCCAGCTTCTACCCCACAGTCATTATAATTCTGTTTGTCCTAAGTGATTACTCCTATGCTTTTGTAGCTGCTTTCAGAAGCCTCTGCGAAGGCCTGAGACACCTTTCTGTGAATTAAATAAAACAAGTGCCAATCAAGGATAATGCAGCCCCAAGCTGGTAGCCAAGGTGCATCCTCTTTCACTCACCTCTTGCCCACTCAGCCAGGTGCCCTTGTGCAGTGAGCAGCCTTTGCAATGGTATGTGCTTGCCCAGCGTCCTCCTACTTCTGCTGGAAAGTATGAGAAAGATGAATAGTTAGGAAGAAGCGTGTGTGGTCCTGGAAGAAATAATTTTGAAATCTTAAAGAAATGCCATAACAGCTGCCCTGACTCTTTATGCACTCACCTTTCTTTGTATGTATTTCCTATAGACTATTAAAATGGGACTCTTGCTCTGAGTTTTTGCAGATGCCCCAAGTCTGGGAACCAAATATTCCAGCATCCCAAAGAAAGGTATTGGACCACCTATGCAGGATATGCCTAGAGACTGTCACTTCTGTTCTGTTGGCATTAGTCCATGGCCTACCTCCGAGTGAGAACAAAAGTGATAGGAGATTTCAGGATTCAGGGTATCTTTGGAGAGAGTTGTCAGTGGGGAGGTGGGCATGAGGAAGGGAGTGTTTCTGCCATTTTGAAGCAACGAAGGGGATCTGTAAAAGACACAGAGAAGTTGGCATGTGTCCCCTGGAATGTGAGGGAATACCTAAAAAATCAGCAGAGGAGAGACTGTCTCTGGCTTGTTGCCCTAGAGCCATGAAGTAGAGAGTTTTGTTGGTCATGAGCTGTACTTCTAGAGTTCGGTGAGGCAAGGGTGTTTCCCCTTGGTCAGATGAGGACCCCTTGGAAGGGACCAAACTGGGTCCTTCTGTAATGGACTCTACTCAAGAGGACTATCTGGAGGGGACCCCCAAGAGACGGGTGTGACTTACCAGAAACCCCAGGGCAGGACTCTAGCTGCTGTCTTGGGGAAATTCTTACCTATTGGAAATCTTTGAAGAATCCATCAAAATGCTTCAGAAGAGAGAGTATTGGCATTTAAATTCTGTACCCTGAAAAGGGCATTGATTCCAAATTACAACTCACCAATCAGAGAAGTACTTTTTTCCTCTTAACTTTTTTTTTCTACTTGGCCTCAACCCTGGAAGAGCCAAAACCTAGCAGGTCAGACTGGCAGATGAGGTGGGCCAAGCAAGAAGGGAGAAACATTTTCTCCTCCCTCTGTCATTCATAATTTTCTGGTGTGGGGGAGGCCAGAGCTGAGGGATGGGAGAAACTTAACATTAAGTGAGTTTGGGAGTATTGATAATATACTGGGTGCTGAACACAATGGATGGATTTTGTTGTTATCTCAGAGTAACTGGTAAAGCCATGAATTGTTCTGGAGGTTTTATCCAGGAGCACGGAAGTATGACTTAAGAGATCTACTATAATGACATGTGATAGTGGTGGTAGGCACAATGTTGTTTCGTGTTTTCACCTTTTCAAGTTTTGGTTTATTTGCTGAGCCAGTTCTGTATTAATACAAAGGGGTTTACTTGTAAAGAAGTATTTATATGTTCTCACTTCTCAAGGATGCCAGCCCCATGATGGTCTCCTTCCTTCTGTGCATCATTGACTTCTCCCTCTCTACTGAGTCTTTCCCACCAGCACATAAAAATGACTTTAAAAAATAACCCCTCTTTAAAAAAAAAAAAATGATGCCATAAACCCTTTAGTGACTGCTCTGTTCCCTATTTCCTTTCACTGAAAATTTTTTTGAAAGCTTTAGCTGACTTTGTGGTCTGTGCTTCTTTGTCTCTTATTCTCTCCCTAGCCCATTCCAACGGCTTTCACCTCCACCGCACCTCCAAAGGGCTCTTATCAGGATCAACAGTACTCTATCTGCATCTTTTTTTTTTTCTTAAAGATTTTATTTATTTATTAGACAGAGATAGAGACAGCCAGCGAGAGAGGGAACACAAGCAGGGGGAGTGGGAGAAGAAGCAGGCTCATAGCGGAGGAGCCTGACGCGGGGCTCGATCCCATAACGCCGGGATCACGCCCTGAGCCGAAGGCAGATGCTTAACCGCTGTGCCACCCAGGTGCCCCCACTCTATCTGCATCTTATTTGGTTTCTCAACTGCACTTGATGTGGTCGACCAGTTCCTCCTTCTTGAGGCATGTTCTTCTCCAGGCTTCTGTGTTATACATTTATCTGGGCTTTTCCTACTTTGCTGGTCATTCCTCATCAGGCAACTCTTCCTCCTCCACTGCTCCTACCCTTGGCCTCTTCTCTCTGTCCAAATTCTCTTCCTAAACCATTGTATCCAGTCCTGGGGGCTTTACTGGACAGTGCAGAAATAATACATTTCTGTCCTTGCAGAAAGCTTTGATGGCCAGTGCCAGTCTAAAATAAGAGAAAAAAAATTTTCTCATTTTTAAGTAAAGCTGACTTTAATCAGACTTAACCAAAAAAAAAAAAAAGAGAGAGAGAGAGAGAGAGAATGAGAACATGCCAGCATGTGCCATGAGTGTGTGTATGTGCGCGCCCGTGTGTGTGTTCATTTGGGAAAACATTCTTTTGGGTCTAAGTGACAGAAAACCCAACCCAAATAATCATAAGAGAAAAGCAAAATATTGGCTGATATATCCTGAAAAGTTGAAAGGCCAGGGGAGCTTCAGGTGTAGCCTAATTGAGGGCTTAGCCAAAGTCTCTAGGATCCCTCTCTCTACTCTCTATCCTCGGAGTTGGCTCCACTTTTAGCTCTGCCTATTGACCACTCATTCCCATGCCAGGAACATTAAGCACACATTGTCATAAAACCCAGTCAGGTAAATTTATTTCCTTCATAGCCCACTCCTCACCCTTTCCCACCCCCAAACCTGAAATGGAGTCAGTCTGTCTCTCTCTGCCCCTGCCCCCCATCTCTTTCAGTAGGTATAGAACTACAGGCATACTTTGTCCTGTGGAGCTCCACTTTGTTGTGCTTTGCAAGCATTGCAAGTTTGTGACAACCTTGCATCAGGCGAGTCTATCAGCTGCCATTTTCCCAACAGCATTTGCTTACTTCATGCCTGTGTCACACTGTGGTAATTCTCAGAACGTTTCAAACTTTTTCATCATTATATTTTTTATGGTGGTCTTTGACCAATGATTATGACTAGGTAAAAGTTCAGATGATGGCTAGAACTTTTTGTAACAAGGTATTTTTTAATTAAAGTATATGGATTGTTTTTCTAGGCATACTGCTGTTGCACATTTAATAGATGACAATATAGTGTAAATAAAACTTTTATGAGCATTGGGAAATGAAAAAATTCACTTGACTCACTTTATTGCAGTGATCTGTAACTGAACCTACAATATCTCAGGTTATGCCTGTATTCAATTTTATAGATACAGAACAATTAAGTATATAGAAGGTTTTCATTTATATAATAGTTACATCGATCTATTAAATGGATATAAAAATTTTAATTTCTTCTTGTGTCCATTTTGTTAATTAAAGAAAGATTTTGGGGTGCGTGGGTGGCACAGTCAGTTGAGCATCCAACTCTTGGTTTCAGCTCAGGTCTGATCTCAGGGTCATGAGATCAAGCCCTGCGTCGGGCTATGCACAGAGTCTGCTTGAGATTCTCTTTCCCTCTCCCTCTGCTCCTCCCCACTCTCTCTCTCTCTCCCCTCTCTCTCTCTCTCTCTCAAATAAGTAAATATTTAAAAAATTTTTAAAATAAAAAATATTTTATCCATTTCATCTCAATTTTTAAAATAAAGCAACGTAAGGTTGTTCATTATATTCTCTTATCTATGAATTGTCTGTAGTGATGATCTCTTTTTTATTCCTGATCTTGGTCATTTATGTTTTCCCAGTCCTTTTTTTTTGATCAGTTTTGCCAAGGGTTTATCAATTGTATTAATATTTTCAAAGAACCAACTTTTGGCCTTGTGTATTTTCTCTATTCTATGTTTTTTATCTATTTCATTGATTTCTACTCACCTTCCTGTCTCCTATTTTCTTTGGATTTCATTTGTCTGAAATGGGAATGATTAGATTTATTGTTTTTCAATATTTCTTGACCACCCCCCCACCTGCAATATGCACTATGCATCTGGAACTATAGGTTTCTTTTTTGACATCACTGTTTAACATGTCACATTTATTATAATGCAGTTCATAATATTGCCTAATTTTATTTGATTTTTCTATCCTTGGGTTAGAAGTGTATTACATACTTTCCAGATATTTGGGGAATTTTCAAATTACCTACTGTTATTAATATATATTTTAATTCCATTATAGTCAGAGAACATATTCCATATGATTTCTTTAAAAAAAAAAAAGTAAGGCCAGCTTAGAGTGTATTTTGTTGTTAACATACTGACATTGGCTCTCTTCTGGTTAGTGTCTACATGATATATTTTTACCATCCTTTTACTTTCACCCCTTTTTTATCTCTATATTTAAAGCGATTCTATTGCCAACAGCATATAATTGGGATTTATGTTTTTATTTATTCAATCTAGGAATCTTTTTTTAAAATTTGGCTCTTTGGTTCATTGATATTAAATGGAATAAGTGATATAGTTGGGTTTAAGTCCACCATCTTATTTATTTTTTATTTGTTCATATGGTCTTTGTTCATTTATTCCTCCTTTTGGATTAATCAGGCATATTTTTAAGTTTCATTTATCTACTCCATTATTAGATGGTTAGTCATAAATTATTGTAATTTTATTTTAGGATTTCTCTAGAGATTTAATACAGTCCATCCTAACCTTTGTGCTGTTATCATATATTTTATTTATATGTTATAAATTCCACTAGACATTATTACTATTACATGAAATAGTCAACAGTATTTTATGTTTACCCACATATTTATACTTTCTGTTGTTCTTTATTCCTTCTTTCAGTTCCATGCTTTTATATGATTATTTCCTGTCATTATTTTGGTAGTGTGGGTGTGCTGGTGAAAACTTCTCTCATTTATGTTTTTCTGAAAATTGCTTTATTTTGCCTTCACTTTTGAATGCTATGCTAAATGAGTATAGAGTTCTAGATTGATAATTTTTTATTTGCGCACTTTAAAGATGTTATTCCATTATCTCCTCCTAGCTTCCATAATGTATGTTGAAAAATCAATCTTTAGTTTTATTGTTGCTTCTTTGAAGTTAATGTTTTTTCTCTGGCTGCTTTTAAGGTTTTCTTCAATCCTTGAATATTAGAAGTTTGACAAAAGTATGTCTAAGTGTGTCTTTCTTTTTATTTATCCTGCTTAGAATTTGCTGAGCTTCTTGAATCTGTGGGATGATATCTCATCAACTTTGGAAAAGTTTTGGCCATTATTTCTTCAAATATTGTTTCTGTTCCAATTTATTTCTCCTATTCTGTTATTCCTTTTTTTTTTTTAAAGATTTCATTTATTTATTTGACAAAGAGAGACAGCCAGCGAGAGAGGGAACACAAGCAGGGGGAGTAGGAGAGGAAGAAGCAGGCTCCCAGTGGAGAAGCCCGATGTGGGGCTCGATCCCAGAACGCTGGGATCACACCCTGAGCCTAAGGCAGGCGCTTAACGACTGCACCACCCAGGTGCCCCGATTTCTCCTATTCTGTTATTCCAATGAAATACTGTAGACCTTTTAACTTTGTTCCTTACGTCTTTAATGCTCAATTTTCTTTTTATAGATTCTTTCTATCTGTGCTTGAATTTGTATATTTTTTATTATTGTATCTTAGAGTCTGATAATCCTGTCTTCTTCTCTGCTCTGGAGTCTGGTGTTAAATGCTTCCAGTGTGTTCTTAACTTCAGATATTGTGTTTTTCAGTTAAAGAATGCCCATTTGATCCTTTTACATAGATTTCAATTCTCTGTTGCTATTTCTTATCTTTTCTTTCATTTTCCCATTTTTTCTTCTGTTTCCTATAATATATTAATCAGGTAAAGTCCTTGTCCGCTAGCTTCAGTATATGGATTATCTGTAGGTCTGCTTCTATTATTTATCTTTTCTCTTGATGATGATTGCAAGTCACATTCTTGCTTCTCTGAATGTATAGTAATTTGTTATTGTTCATCAGGCATTGTATATAAGAACACTGCAGAGATTCCTGATGATGCTTTACACTAGAGAGGGTTTCCACTTTTTCCATTAGTCAGATAGGATGAGGGGTTTATCTTTGAGATGGGTAGGGTATAAGTTGCAGCTTTAGTGAGACTTAGTCCACTTCTGCTTTTTTCCTGTTCCTCAGACTTAGCTCTTCTGGGCTTTTGATTAAAGCCTGCATGATCTCTATCTTCTCACTCCTGAAAGACTGGGTAATTTAGCACTGTACTTCGGAGGTTTTGAACTTAGCTCTTTATCCTCCTACTCCTTGCCGCATCACAACTTCAAAATCTGCAAGATGTCCTAAGGGGTGCCTAGCCGTGTGTTTAAATGACAAGACCTCTTTCTCTAGTTATACTTTTTCTCCTTAGCACTATAAAACTAGAAGAAACTGTATCATGCCTTTTGGAAGCCTTCAGCCAAACTTCCCAGCTTCCCTTGTGTAACCCTTGAACTCAGAAGATGTCCCATGGGGAAAACCAGCTGTGTGTTTAGTAGTTCTCAAGTTTAGTTTCTCTCACCAGCCCCATGTGACTACCAAAAACCTCTCTGGTTTCTCTTTCTTCAAGAAATTCTTCTTTACAAGCCAAATCTAATTCTCAGTCCATGCCCAGAATTGTCAAATATCCCCAAAGAAGAAAACAACTGGTAATTTATGTAGCCCTCATTGCTTCCTCATTTTCTGAGACCCTTAAAAATGTAACTTTTATAGTCTGTCTGGCTTTTTCTAGTTGTTGCAATGGGAATTCTAATCTGCCATGACCTATCACATTTCACTTAGGAACAAGAGTCCCCTGATCCTTATGTTTTGTGGGTAAAAGCTCACCTATATGGTTATAACTTCAAAAATTGAAAAGGGCCATAGCCTGTCTCTAGTATTTGGACTCCAAGATATGAAGGGTTACACCGGTGGTCCAGACTTGGGTTCTCAACTGCAGAAGCCCTGAACAATTAATTTGCATGGCCTTGGGAGATATTGCTAAATTTGCTGTAGGGAGGAAAGTTGTCAGAATGAATGGCGGCTTTTGAATAGACTATATAAGCTTGCAGCAATAACCATAGCTAGCAATAATCAAAATTGATTGATGCTATGGGATTCTGAATATGGAATGGTATGAATACCTTTATAATTTTTTTGCTTATATTGTCTTTTTTATATACATATACACAAATACACACACATATATGTAGGTATATATGTAGATGTATATAATATATATATTTTTTCTCTAACCTCACTTTTCATTCATTATTAATATATGGGGATTTTTTTTATTAAATTGTGCTTTTAAATTATATTATTCCTTTACAAGAACAACATTGACATTTTATTTTTATTTTTTTAAATTTTTTTATTATATTATGTTAGTCACCATACAGTACATCCCTGGTTTTTGATGTAAAGTTCGATGATTCATTAGTTGCATATAACACGCAGTGCACCATGCAATATGTGCCCTCCTTACTACCCATCACCAGCCTATCCCATTCCCCCACCCCCTCCCCTCTGAAGCCCTCAGTTTGTTTCTCAGAGTCCGTAGTCTCTCATGCTTCATTCCCCCTTCTGATTACCCCCCTTTATTTATCCCTTTCTTTCCCTACCGATCTTCCTAGTTCTTATGTTCCATAGATGAGAGAAATCATATGATAATTGTCTTTCTCTGCTTGACTTATTTCACTTAGCATTATCTCCTCCAGTGCCGTCCACAAGATTGACATTTTAAACTAGATCCACATCTTGACTTATAACTTGACTTAACTAGTTTTTAGTTCCTTTTTTGGCTTTATGTTTTGGTCAGTTGAGGGTGCCTTTAAGTTATTTCTTCTAGGGGCACCTGGCTGGCTCAGTCAGTTAAGCATCTGCCTTTGGCTCTGGTCATGATCTCAGTGTCCTGGGATTGAGCCCCACTTCAGGTTCCTGCTCAGTGGGGAGCCTGCTTCTCCTTCTCCCTCTACCCCTCCCCCACTTTGTGCTCTTTCTGTCTCTCTTTTGCTCTTAAATAAATAATATCTTTTAAAAAAAGTTTTTTCTTCTTGAAGATATATTGGTATTTTAAAGTACTTGCATGCCTGACTATGTATCTTATTGTCTTCATGAATGAAAAATAACCTTGAAATCTTAAGCTACAAATGTTTGCTCTCAAACCTCTAGAGCAGTGGTTCTCAACCTTGACAGCATATTGTCATCTCTCAAGAGCTTTGAAAAATGCTGATGGCTGGGTCCTATCGCCAGAAATTCTGACATAATTGGTCTGAGATGTGGCCTGGTTATCAGGATTCAAAACAAAACAAAACAACAACAATAAAAAATATGCTTGGGCCCCACTCTAGGTCAATAAAACCCGAATTCCTGGGAGTGGAATTTGGGTATCAGCACACCTTTTCTGCTTTGTGTGAGGAATTCCCAAGTTTGCCAACCACACTGTCTGTTTCCAACAATGTTGGTTTTGTTCTTTATTGTTGTTAATGTGAATTAGAATTTTGCTTTTATATTCTTAGAGTTTTTGCAATCCTTTCTTACTTGTCATCTCCCTTTCAGTCTGATTCTGTAGTCTCTTTATGCCAGTTGACCTCTTCTTATAGTTTCCCCCTCTTTTACTATGGAAGTGACTCATTTTATATCTTACAAAGTAGTTTTCTGAAATTTTCTTTTATACTTTGCATGAGATCGTTTTTGAAAGCCTGTTTTTCTTTTTACATTTCCAGAATGATACTCCCTTTCCCTTTTTCCCATAGTATTTTACTTTTTGGTCAGACCCTTATTTTTATTATTATTGTGGTTTTGGTTGTGCATGCTTTCTTTCCCCCCCCCCTCATTTCAGATAAGGCAAAACTAATCTTATTGGTCTCACTCTCAGGCAATGTGGGTGATAGATGATTAATTTTCAAAAATCCCCTTCTGTAGTAATTATAAGCATCTCCAAGCCTAATTCCAGAAGTCTAAGAGGCTTTCTCTTTACATTGTTTTGCTGTATGAGGAAGCATCTTTTGCCTCTATTTGCCTGGTCCTCTAATACTCCAATTGGGCACAATGTACTTCTTAAAAATGTTTAATTCCAGTATGGTTAACATACAGTATAACATACAGTTATATTAGTTTCAGGTGTACAATATAGTGATTCAACACTTCCATACATCACTGGGTGCTCATCACAAGTGCCCTCCTTAGTCTCCGTCACCTATTTCACCCGTTTCCCCCACCCACCTTCCCTCTGGTAACCGTTAGTTTGTTCTCTATAATTGAGAGTCTGTTTCTTGGTTTGTCTCTCTCTCTCTCTCTCTTTTTTTTCCTTTGGTCATTTGTTTCTTAAATTCCACATATGAGTGATATCATATGGTATTTGTCTTTCTCTGACCATAGACAAAAATAAACCGGTAAACAAACTGAGGGCTTCAGAGGGGAGGGGGGTGAGGGATTGGGATAGGCCTGTGATGGGTATTAAGGAGGGCACATATTTCATGGTGCACTGGGTGTTATATGCAAATAATGAATCATGGAACATTGCATCAAAAACTGGGGATGTACTGTATGGTGACTAATATAACAAAATAAAAATTATTAAAAAAATTTGAATATATGGAATAAAGTTATAAATGTTTTTTAAAAAAACTCAAAGTGGATTAAAAACCTGAATGTGAGACCTGAAACCATAAAAATACTAGGAGATAGCACAGGCAGTAATGTCTCTGACGTTGGCTGTGGCAACATTTTTCCAGATATGTCTCCTGAGACTAGGAAAATAAAAGCAAAACTAAACTATTAGGACTCTATCAAATAAAAAACTTCTACACAGTGAAGAAGACAATCAACAAAACTAAAAGACAGCCTACAGAATGGGAAAAGATATTTGTAAATGACATAATCTGTTAAAGGGTTAGTATGCAAAATATATAAAGAATTTATACTGTTTAACACCCCAAAAACAAATAATTCAATTAAAAAATAGGCAGAATACCAGTTTTTTATCTGTAGTGTCATTTGCAAATATCTTCTCCCATTCCGTGGCTGCCTCTTAGTTTTTTTGACCATTTCCTTGGCTGTGCAGAAGCTTTTTATCTTGATGAAGTCCCACAAGTTCATTTTTTCTTTTGTTTTTCTTGCCTTTGGAGATGTGTCGTGAAAAAAGTTGCTGTGGCCGATGACACTACAGATAAAAGACTGGTATCCAAGATCTACAAAGAACTTCTCAAACTCAATACATGAGAAACAAATAATCAAATCAAAAAATGGGCAGAAGATATGAACAGACACTTTTCCAATGAAGATATACAAATGGCTAACAGACACATGAAAAAATGTTCAAAATCATTAGCCATCAGGGAAATTCAAATCAAAACCACATTGAGATACCACCTTGCACCAGTTAGAATGGCAAAAATTGACAAGGCAAGAAACAACAAATGTTGGAGAGGATGTGGAGAAAGGGGATCCCTCTTACACTGTTGGTGGGAATGCAAGTTGGTACAGCCACTTTGGAAATCAGTGTGGAGGTCCCTTAAAAAGTTAAAAATTGAGCTACCCTATGATCCAGCCATTGCACTACTGGGTATTTACCCCAAAGATACAGACGTAGTGAAGAGAAGGGCCATATGCACCCCAATGTTCATAGCAGCATTGTCCACAATAGCTAAATTGTGGAAGGAGCCAAGATGCCCTTCAACAGATGACTGGATTAAGAAGATGTGGTCTATATATACAATGGAATATTACTCAGCCATCAAAAAGAACGATTTCACAACATTTGCAGCAACGCGGACGGGACTGGAGGAGATAATGCTAAGTGAAATAAGTCAAGCAGAGAAAGACAATTATCATATGGTTTCACTCATTTATGGAACATAAGAAATAGCAGGAAGATTGGTAGGAGAAGGAAGGGAAGAATGAAGGGGGGGTAAACAGAAAGGGGAATGAACCATGAGAGACTATGGACTCTGGGAAACAAACTGAGGGCTTCAGAGGGGAGGGGGGTGGGGGATTGGGATAAGCCGGTGATGGGTATTGAGGGCACGTATTGCATGGTGCACTGGGTGTTATATGCAAATAATGAATCATGGAACACTACATCAAAAACTAAGGATATACTGTACGGTGACTAACATAACATAATAAAAAATTATTTTGAAAAAAAAATAAATTAAAAATAGGCAGAAAACTTGAACACAATGTACTTTTAAAAACTTTGTCCAGCCCACTCTTACACACTTTTCCTCCACCTCTCACTCTCCACCTTTCCTCCAAAAGAGGTGGGGACCTCCTTTCTCTCATCTCTCTCTCTCTCTCTCTGTGTGTCTCGCTTGCTCTTCACACTTCCCATGTTCCAGCTTTCACTCTCATGTTGCCCCTGTGCCCACTCTCTTTCTTACTCACATTTTGTATTTCTCTTTCATACTCACTGTCTGTCTCTCTTTCTCCATCTTATTCTCTCTCCTGCAATTTGTAAAATGACCTCTCCATATTTGTAGTTTGTCACCACCTGCACAGAGGTATCTTCTCTAATTTGGAGTCATGGGGCTCTTCTAGTTGCTAATAACAAAAAACAGCTTTTACTGGATACAAAAAAGAAGGGGAAATTTATTGGAAGGTTAGAGACTTCTCATAGAATCAAGAGTTGAACAATCATGAAAATAAATGGCTCTAGAGTCCACTGCTAATACGTGAACTTAAAACCAACCTCCTTGCTTTTCTATTCCTGGTTTCAAATTCCTGGAAGAGAGAATTTGACCAACTCAGGGCCCTAATGGTAGATCAATCAAATCTGGACAGAGGTGCAGGGTTGTGTTATGTGGGCAAGACTACTTTGGATCTGCCTATGTCTATTGGGTTGTTTCAGTGTTCATAAACTAGACAGCAACCCACATGGTTATACACTGAAATCTCAATCCAGTCCTAGTTTTCTGCCTTTTGGATGATAGACCCACTTGGATGAACCATAGCAGTGACTAGAATTCTCATTTTCCCTTTAATACCCACTATTCTTTAATGGGATTCACTCTCACCAAGACAATAGCCTCTTGCCTGGTCCTCCAAGTTGGCTGTTATCACCAATCCCTGACGATCTTCCCTCCATACTATACATCCAGTAACAATAATACAAATCCATATCCGTGTGTAAGGAAGAAGAGAACCCAACCAATAAAAAAACATAAAGCTCAGGAGAGAATTACAAATAATTCACAAATATTTTTCAACTGGAATTGGGTTTTGGTCACAGTAAGTAGAACAATTTACTTAAAAAAAAGAATTATCTAATTATTCATTTATTTATCCATTCAAAATAGTTTCTGAATACTGAATACCACTCTATGCTGGTTTCTACTGAGGTCCATGAGCACAGAGGTGAACATTAACTAAGCCCCTAATTTCAGATCCTCTGGTCTAGCAAGGATGATCAGAAACTAAAGAGCCTCACAGAGCTGTCTATAATTTACAACTATTTTAAGTGTGCCAAAGGAAAGGAATGAGGGTCTATGAGTACAGTAAATGGGAGGCCAGGGTGTCTTTTCCTGAGGAACTGATGCTTGCATTGAGATCAGAAGGCTGGGAGTGGGGGTGTCAGGGATGAGAAATTGAGAACAGCCTTCCGGGCAGAGAGAGCAGGGAGTACGTGGGCTCTAGTGCATTTGAGGAACTAGGAATCTGGTGTGCCATGGGAGAGCAGAGATGAATGGAGGAGCAGAGTGGGAGGCAGATGGGCCAGCAGGCAGGGCCAGCCCTTGTGAGCAGGTTACAGATTTCAACTAAGGGCCATCAAGAGCTTTTCAAGCAGTAATGCAACAGAATCAAATTCAAATTTTAAAGTGATTATTCTAGCTGCTGTGTGGAGAATGAGTTAGAAGGAATTGAGAGAGGATATGGGCAAAGTGAGGGCACATTGAGTGAAATCTGGAAATAACTCTTGTGAAATATTCTCATATCTGTAGAATTGGCAGAGAGCCAAAATTCTCTGATAATTTTATGGCTATTTTCATTTTGAGCCTGCCAGTCATCATAGTTCAGAGGTTGTATGAATAAAGTAGTAATAACGTCAAGACAGAAATGTTAAATGACTAGGTTTTGCCCCAGATGATGAAATAATAATATTATGTGTGAATCAAGAATAAGTCTTAGGTTTCTGGCTTGAGAAATTAGGTAAATGTTTGGTGTAACTGCCTACACTGTCTCTTTTATTTCTCTTTGAGAGAAGGTTATCCAATGAGAAGGCCATCTTGGTTATGCTTTTTCTTTAGTTGGTCAAAATCCTAATTGAGCATACATATCTAATTGATTTTTTTTTTTTTTGCCACCCGACCTTAGAAATAATATATCTTTTTTTATGCTTGTATTTTTTTCTAAAAGCCTGAAAATATATTTGGGGGATTAAAGGAAATACTGAATTTAGGTACTTAAGTCATTATGGAAGATATCCTTCAAAACCCTCTAGTAGTTTATGACACACTTTAAATGAAGTTTATTTAAAACATATTGAGACATTTTAAAAGTAGCATTTTAAACATTGGCTATTGTTTATGATGATGGAAGAGTTGGAGGAAATCTGAGTATCCATTAATGGAGAAAGGGAAGGCAAAATGTGGTGCACACAGAGATTTGAAGGAAGAGACTGGATGTCCACACAGCAAGAGCTGTTTTAGCGCACACCTATTTCAATGGGTTAAAGATAGAGTATTCCAGACCCACAGTAAAATTTAATTTCCTTACAAGATTTTAGTAATTGTAATCCCCCCCTTTTCCCCTCTTTCCTTCCATTCACTCATTCAGTCAGTGTTTTTTGAGGCTCAGCCACTGTGCTAGGTACTAAGGATACTATAAAGAATAGCATAGACCTTCCTTCCCCAGTGGAGTGGGGAGACAGACTTAAATAATCACATAAATAAGTACATGGGTACAAATTGTGATGAATTCTTTGGAGAAAAAAATACAAGTTACTAAATTTCAAAGAGGTAGACCGGGATAGGTCTCTTGGACAAAGTGACCTTTGAGTTGAGACATAAAGAATGTTATTTCCCCAGGAGAGGCTGGCAGAAGAACATTTCAGTCTGCAGGAATAGCCTGGACAGCACATCCAAAGAGAAAAAGGGCCTGGTATCCATGAGAAAATGAAAAGAGGTTGATATGAGTGTATACGGGGGTACAAGATGGGGCTGGAGAAACAGGAGGAGGCCAGCCATTACAGGCCCTCTGAATCTCGTTATTAATCTTAGATATTTACCCACAGACAAGCAGCATCTGTTGAAGGTTTTGAGCTGAAGTGTAGAATGATTTGACTGACATTATAAGACTTGTCTTTGCTATGAGGAGAGAGGATTGGAATAGAACAAGAATGGATGCAATAGTTCAGGCGAGAGGTGGCTTGAACAAGGGAGTGGTAGTGGAGATGGAGAGACGTGGGTAGATTTGAGAGCTATCCTAGTGGTAGGATAATTAGAACTCAGTGTTACATTAGATATAGTGATGAAAGAAAGGTGAAATCAAGAATTTTTTTAAAAAGCAGAAAGAACTGTTTCACAGTGCCTTGAAGACAGGGCATCAACAGGTTGGGACCTGGAGAGGTTGGGACCTCTCTAATCGAGTGGATTCCAAGTCCTCAACAAGGAGAAGTTATATGTTCTTTCTACAACTTGCCACAGAACACTGTACAACTTTGACATGGTAGGGGTTCCAGCACCCTAGCTGTAGTAGGAGCAGCAGTGCCCAGGAGATGCTTGGGGGAAGATGGCAGAGCAATGGGAAAAGCCACGGAGTCCATATGAAGCGCTCTGGAAACTTCTGGAAACACTGGTAGAATAGAACTTAAAAGGGAGGCTGAGGTCCATGTAAGCGGGTGGGACAGAATCAGCAGTACCTGGTTCATTATTGTTAGGGTGACCTCATTATGTAAATTGTATAGGGGTTCAGAAGATTTGCTAAGGATATTCGGGAAGGCTATATAGACCAGGTCAGACTTGAACTGCATTTGGTGGTTTGGAGTGTATAAAGATGGAGGAATTGAGTGAGGCACTGGGGGGAGCTTCAGGCCAAAGAAACAGGTTGAGGAAAGGCCCCATGCCACCCATTTTGGCAAAAGCTGTGTATGCCTGAAAGAAGACAGGGAGAGGTAGGGCTGCAAAAGATAGGCAGGACCAGACCATGTTGGACCTGCAATATATCAGGCTTAGAACTTTGGGCTTTGCTTCATAGGAAATGAGGAACCCTTGAAAGTTTTTGAGCAGGGTAATGTTACCATTTTGGTATAGGAAAAATCATTTGGTAGCTGCATGTAGAATAAAATATTTTGAGAAGAGATTAGAAGCCAAGACCAATGTTGTCCACAGGAAGAGTAAGGAACTCCTTGGCCCTGGAACAGGGATTAGGGGGTGAACGTAGAGGAAAGATTTGACAATCTGCAGGAGTACAACTCATAGCACTTCGCCTGGGAAGTTGCAGGGCTAGGAGTGAAGAAGGGAAAGAGAAGGGTTAAAGACAGATGTTGAAAAGGGAATAGCAGTCAGAGAAGTGAGGAAGGAAAGGATTGAGAGATTAGACAGAAAAGAAAGACAAGAGGAAGAAAGAAGGAGGAGGGACAGAGAAAGCCAGAGCCAAGATGGGGTGGGGGAAGCATCAGAGAGAGGAGAGAGAAGGAAGACAGAGGTTCTTGAAGCCAGCAGCTAGTGCAATGGTGACAGCTTTAACAGAAATAGGGAAACACTCAGAAAAGTCTGGTCAACTCAGTTTAGTTAATCCAGGTCTTGGGATCGTCACCTCACTATAATCATGCATTGAAACAGAAGGCCAATGGCTAGGTTTGTTCTGACTATGACCCTTTTCTGGTTGTTATTGGGAGACCTGTGGGCCGCAGAACGAGTATCTTCCTGTAAAAGGTAAAATATCCCTGTTGCTAGGAGACACATATTCTACCACCTTCTGTTAAGAGGAAAGACACCTAACTCTTCATCAGATCAGCTAATGTTCAGAAAAGATTTTTTTAATTCAACCCAAGACAGAGTTTGCCCAATTTTAGATTCTCCTTGAAGAGACAGTGGTTTTCTGGCTCCCTCCCCAGGCCCCGAGGGCAGCGACATCCACCTTTTGTTGCTGACGGCCTCCCAGGTGGGTCTCAGCTGTGCTGCCTGCGCTCCACGGGAGGGGATGTGTCACACATGCAGCTGTGGAGGCAGCTGGTCCATTTGTTTGATGCTCCTGGCCTCGTATGTCACCGCATCAGCACTCCCAAGTAACAAAGTCCAGCTTTAGAGAAATGACTAGAAATGATAGCAAAAATCATCTGCAGGAAAAAATCCAAGCCCTTCCTACATATTGCTGAGCCAAAAAAAGGAGAAAAGTCCCTTACAGTAAAATGAATGGGGCAGAAAAGAATTTTCCACTTGTGCTTCATTTTGTCTATGGATCGCATTTTGACCATTTCATAATTATTCTTTGGTATGTTTTGTCGAAGAGGACATTGAGGCATTTGGAAAACTCGCTTAAAACCCTGACATTTGTTTTATACGAAATTTACCCTTTTGTTTCCCTTGGAATAAATCTAACAACTCTGGACTATTGACAAACATTCCCTTTTGGTGTCCCCACTCCCCTCGAAGCCAAAATGAGGTAACGGAAATTTTCTACGCAAATATGTAATCACCCCAATTTGCATACTGTTTGCATAACTAGGGATACAGGGATTTTTCTCTTCTTCTGTGGGAGAAACCCAACCACAGGGCCTTCTTGGATTTCATCTTATATCTGATTTAGACACACAGTGCTAAGAGAATTTTCCCAGACCTACGATAATCTGACCCCCTATCTTCCAGCCTTCCTATAATAATCAAACAAAATTACTCAAGTCTTTATCCTGCATAATAACAGGAAATCCATTCTCTTCCAGAATATCCACTCTCCAGGACTCCAGAGAGTGATTTCTTACTACCTAGTAACAGCTTCTGAAGTCTTCTGCTTCTCTCTCCTGGCTTTGCCCCAAGTGTTCAGTTCCTCCTTTGCTAACACGATCTAAATTGCAGTGGTCAATCGGTTTCCTAAAGATGAAGATGGCAGTGTGGATTACGAAACACAAAGGAAAACAGAAAGCTCTCAGACATCATGGTCCTCTTCAGTGATTCTATTTCACAGGGAGCCCTTACTCCTCCTTTCCTCCCTGGGTTCTGGCTGGTTGCTAGAATCCATTGTTTCTCTCACATCCAAATCCCCAGCTCCCAGACTTTGCAGGGGAAAATGAAAATCTAATTAAGGTAAATTTATAAAAACAAACACTTCTCTTCCTCCAGAAACCCCACCCACAACTCTTTTAAGGAAGACTCCTTTTTTCTTTATTAAGATGAAGTTCACCTCCTTTTCTAACCACTTTACTCATTTCAAATTAGCCTAGGCCTTATCTTAGACAACGAAAAATTCCTTTAAAGCCTTCCTTAAAAAAAAGAGGTATTTCCCTCTAAAGATGAACCAACCACTCCCACTTAGCAACAGCCACAATCTGTAGGCAGATTTTTGTTCCTGAAATAAAATGCATTCTAAAACATTTATTTCTCTGCTGCTTCCAACATCCTTATCTATATTCAGTGGAACAGAGGGAGGAAAAGAATGGCTATCTCTGGAACTTGGAGAACCTGTGAAGGAGAAAAGGGCCAACAAAGACGTTTATTATAAATAGTATTCAAACTCTTTAAATCATCTGATGGAAAACGGGGTAATGGATAAACCACCCGTCTGGAATTTAGGCAGATGACAAACCTGCATTCAAACCCAAGTCTGATAACCATTTCCTCTGTGTCCTTCGGCAAGTCACTCACTCTTGTAAAACAAGAATAAACACACCTACAACACAGGTTGTTATGAAAATCAGGAAAACTTACGTAAAGGACTTGTTAACTAGTAGAGGGCTCAATAAATATTTCTTCTCACACCGTTCCCCAGACTAGTAAGCTATGCTTGTTAACACTATAAACCAGTGCCTTAAATACCTTGGAATTAACCAGTTGAATAAGAAAATGTTGCAGGCAGTTTAAAAGTAAGACCCATTGAATTTCTCACCTTTTCTCTGTCTTCTTGTTCCTTTCAGCATCTCTCCTACCCTGCCTGGATTCTTTCTACTCCCACCCTCCCTGCCTTTCTTCACAGTATCATTTACTCTTGCTGTATAGTGGGAAACTGTCCACTGGACAGAGCCAAAATACAATTAGTGCTCATTCTAATTACCGAATAACATTTTATGTTCCCCCTTTTTTCTTAATCCAAGTAAACATTTTAAAGTTGTCTTTCAAAGAAACAAAGAGAATCCTGATCATGATCATTCTGCAATTATCCCCCCAGGTGCTGCAAACCTGGAAGTCATCCCTAATGTCTCTGCTGCCTTCTTACCCCACAGCACCCTGTCAGGAAGTCCTTTGGGTTCTACCTCCAAAATAGATTCTGTATCCCTCTACTTGCCTCCATTTCTAGGCCCCTAGCCTCTTGGACTTCTCAAAAAGCCTCTTAAGGATTGCTCTGCTCCTACCCCTCAATCTCCCACAAAAGTCTCCATGACAGCCAGAATAAGGTTGCTAGAACGAGCAAATAAAAAAATACAGGACACCCTGTTGAATTTGAATTTCAGGTAAACAATGAATGATTTTTTAGTATGAAAAGTAATTCTTAATATTTTATATAACTAAAAAATTACTCATTGATCTGAAATTCAAATTTAACTGGGTATCCTTTATTTTTTCTGGCAACCCTAAACTAGAATCATTTCTAAAAATGTAGATCAACTCCCATCCATCTACCAATGACTTCCCATTGCTTTCTAAATGAAGACCAAACTGCTTACCATGGCTGCCGAGGCTTTCACAGTCTGACATGGTTTTTCCCTTTAGCCTTAGTCCTACCATTCTGACTGCTTGTCTTGGTAGCTTTTTCCTATTCCTAGACCCAGTCAGGATCATTGGATATGTCATTCCCTTGGCCTGGAATTCTCTTTCTCAGATCTTTACCTGGCTGGTTCCCTGTCCATCAGACCTCAACTCATTTGTCTCTTCTTTAGTGGGCGTTCTCTGTTGACCCAGTCTAAAGCAGCTCCCTCACTGCTCTCTGTTACATTGCGTGGTTTTATTTTTTTCATTACACATATCTTACTATGGGAACCTCTTACCTACATTATCTATCTACTTCACTGAACTGTATGAAATCAGGGAACTTTCCCAACCTTTTTCCTGTTACATTCCCAGTGTTTAGTCTGGTACACAGTAGGTCCTCAATAAATTCTTGACGAATGAATGGTTCTGTCTCTCTTCTCTGTCAATCCATGTCACTGGTTCACTTGGCATCTCTATCAGAACAGGCAGCCACAGCAGTCCAGAGAGGATGAGATAAATTGAATTATAATTGCATTTTGTACTTTGTTGACGCAACTGTCTGCATCGACAGGCTGAGGATAAAATTTCCATGATCCATCGTTAAATGAAAAAAGCAAGTTACAAAATGGTATATGTAGTATGACCCTTGTAATAGTCATAACACATAAATATTTGTTGAACGAGTCACATTTTTTCTAAAAACATGCCTATATACAAATGTCTGAAAAATGGCCTGAGAAAAATACACAAATGTAAAAAAAGTAGGTATTTCTGGGAATGAGATGATGACTCATAGTTTTTCTTTTCTTTATATTTTCCCTAAATTTTTATACCAGGAGAATAAAATCATAGTCATAAAAATTTTTATAATCAGAACACCCAATAAAACCATTTCCACTTTTAAAAGAAGAAAAAGGATTTACTCACAAGAGAAATTGATATTTGAAACTCTATTTGCAATAAAAGATATAAACTGATGATTGACAGAAAAGCAAATGTCTTTTAAACATATGAAGATATGTCCATTGTCTGAGAAACACAAATTAAAACTATTCTGAGATAGTGCTTTCACCCATTTGTTTGACAAAAATTTCAAAAGCTCACTAATACACTCTGTTGACAAGGCCGCACACATTGCTGGTGGAAGTATGAAGTGGTAACCTACAGGAAAGTCAATCTGGTAATACTTATAAAAATTTCTACTGCATAAACAGGAATCTGGAAAGCTGTAGCCCATGGGCTGCTGTCTGGTTTTGGATAGCCCACAAGATAAAAATGATTTTTACATTTTTAAATGGTGAAACAAAAATCAACAGAAGAATAATATTTTATAACACATGAACGTGATATGAAATTCACATTTCAGTGTCCCTAAATGAAGTTTCATTGGAACACAGCCATGCTTGTTTATTTATATATTTTCTGTGGCTGCTTTCACACAACTGCCGAAGTGAGATTGAGATAGAGACCATATGGCCTGAAAGACCTAAAATATTTACTATCTGGTTCTTTACATAAAACATTTGCCTATGTACTCCTAGCAGAAAGCCTTTGACCAGTAACTACACTTTGAGTAATTCATTTTATGTCCTTGGACATGTGCTAAATGAAACACTTGGCACTGTTTATAAAACATATAATTGGGAATGACCAAAATGACCATTGTAGGATATTTAAGAAATTATGGTATATCCACACCAAGGCATAGCAGTGGCTATAAAAAATTTTTTTTAAAAAAAGGATACAAATTTTAGGTACTGATGTGGAAATACATCCGAGACATACTGTTAAGTAAAATGACTCTACATTTTGTGGAATTTTCCATGTTGAACAACTCTGGAGCACTACTCACACTGAATTCTATGTAAGCACCCCCCGCCCCAGAGCTGTGCAACAGTGGTGCCCTGATAATATGCCATTAGTGTGTTACTAGAAGGGGGAGTGTGTACTCATATATGCTCACATATGTACACACAAGCTTTCTTCTGTGAGTGCTGCATGAGAAGCCAATAACAATGGCTAGCTGCTGGAGAGGTTGGGGCTGGATTAAGGGACAGAAGTGGAAGGGAGGTTTTTGACTGTATTCCTTTTCATACCCTTCTTGGTATTTTAAGCCATTGAATGTGCAGCCTATTAAAAATTTAAGTAATTTTTTAAGAGATGAAAAAATGTCTAGCAAAGATATCCTGGTTGATGCCTCAGTCTTCCCTGAGTTCATTGACCTCCTGGCCTGAAGAAAAGGCCATTGTTCGTCAGCCCAGTGCTGTGCGGTGCCTGCTCCTTCCTCTCCCCAACTGCCATCCTGAATCTCTGCTCTCACCTCACTGTCTCCTAGTTCTTCTCCCAACTTCACGCACAGCTCCCCGCTACCCTGTCCTTCCTACCACCCCCCATGTGCTTTGCGCTCTGGGAAATGTCTGCTTTGCAGAGACAAGACCACCTTTATTCTAACAGACAGCTCCTCCCTTCTCTCCCTCGTGCCCTCTCTTGGTCCAGTGCTTAATCTGACTCTCAGTCTCCTAGGTCTCCCCTGTTGCTTTTTCCTGGGCAGTCTTCGCCTCCTCCCAGACCAGTTCTCGGTGGTGAAGGGGCTTGGGCAGGACTTCCTCATTCCCCAGGGCCATTTCTAGGCTGTTGAAACACAGCTCTCTTCCTATTTTATCCTTTGAACTCCATGTCACCTGTCCACACTGTCCTCTTCGAATCAGTGATACTGTGCCCTCCTGTCTGCTCGCAGGCACAGGCACACATCTTCAGTGTTCTTTCTTCTACCCGTGCAGGCCGGCCCATCATCATCCATCACTGCATGTGTTTCTCCTTCTCTTCCATGAGGCCTCAGGCCTCCACCTGGATTTCACATCACAGAGAAGCAGCACCCTCACATCCTGGGCCTCCTCCTTTTAAAGCCCTTTGGGGGATCCCCCACTTCTGAAAAATCCATACCTCAGACTTCTCTCTCTCTGCTCACAGCTCTCAGCTGCCTGCTCTTCCCCTCACTCAAGTCCACGTTCCCCACTCTGATCACCACAGAGAACTTGCTCAATGCCTCAATCCCTTCTGTCCAGCCTTCCATTGAGGCTGCCGCACCCGAGCTGCTGTTGCCTTCTCTGGTGGAAGCTACAGACCAGGCCTATTCTGGAATACTGCTGTCTGGTTTCAACCTGCCATATGCTATTTAGCTTACCAATCCTCGTCTTCTTCTTCTTCTTCTTCTTTTTTTTTTTTTTTAGCCCCAAAGCATCACCCAAATGGTGATTTTATCCCTACTGTCTCCTGTAATTCTAGTGAAGTGGTTCCCAAACCTTGCATTTAGAATCACCTGGGGGTGGGGGACATTTAAAAGTCCTGATGCTCAGGTTGTACCCCACCCACGCCAACTAAATTAGAATTTGGGGGATGGGCATCAGATATGAGTACTTTTTTGAGGATCTTCAGATGATTTCAATGTTCAGCAAAGTTTGAAACCACTGTCATAGTGTTTCTGATTTATGCTCATGCTGAAGGAGACCCTCAGTGTTAGGCATCAAGACCACCTACATCAATGAAGCTTAAATAGCAGGACTTAGCCTAAGACCGTCTTTGTCAACATGACAACTAGTCTCTCCAGGAATTTCTTGTCTAGGAAGTAAAAGCTGTAAATCAATAAATAACCCTGTTTGCTTTTGTCTGGGCAAATAGCTTGCTCATCTGGTCAAACAGCTCTCTTCTCAGGACAATAGATTATTTACTTTGGCAAACAGTTCACTTGTCAAACAACTGTTTGCTTATCCAAGACCTGACCTTCACCTCCTGGGTTCACCAGTGTTAACTAAAATGTCATGAATTTTGCTTAGTCCCAATCAGATCTCCTCTTAAAAGACCTATGTCAAACCACTTGAACCCAGACCCACAAACTCTGTAAATATCCTTCCTTGCTTGATTAACAGGTTTTCCTGTGGTCTTTTGGAGGAGTTGGCTCTCGATAGTGTAACTTCACCAGCCCTTTATCTGCACCCTCATTTTACAGCTTTAGGCTAGAAGGAAGAGGTTTCTGACTTCCATCATATGAAACCCATCGTTTTCCTATAACTACTGATTCCTCCAGTCATTTTCTCCTTTGGAACCTTCCCCTCTGTCTAAGGAATCCACTTCTATGTTTTCCTTTACCCACAGACTCACAGTACTTCCACACATCAAGCAATTCTCTGCAACACCAGCTGGGTACCCTACAATTCAATTCCGACACAATCTATCGGAGTTAGCCTCAGATCCCACAAATTAAGGGCTCAATCTCACAAGACTGCCCCCACTTTCAATGCCGATCACAAGTCCTAGGTTGTCACCTGTACTTCTGTAAATTGGGATTCCCACAACCCCCTACTTAGGTTCACTAATTAATTTGCTAGATGGATCACAGAACTCAGGGAGACACTTATATTTACTGGTTTATTGTAAAGGATATAGTTGAAAATCCCAGATGAAGAGATACATAAGGCAAGATGTGTGGGAAAGGACACAGAGTTTCCATGCCCTCTCCAGGCACCCCACTCTCCCAGCACCTGCATATGTTTGCCAAACCAGAAGCTTCCAAATCCAGTACTTTGGGGATATTTGTGGAGGATTCATGACATAGTCTGATTGATCATTAACTCAGTCTCCAGTCCCTCTCCCCATCTTGAAGAATGGGAACTAAGGTAGAAAGTTCCAAGCTTCTAACATGACCTTGTCTTTCTGGTGACCAGCCCTCATCCTGAAGCTATTCAGCAGCCCACCCAGAGCTGCCTCAGAACAAAAGACATTCCAAGGGATTTTGGAACTTCAAGGGATTTAGGAGCTCTGTGTCAGAAATCAGGCAAAGACAAATGTTAGAACAGAAGATGCTCCTCATGTTCTTATCACTTAGGAAATCACAAGGATTTTAGGAGCTGTGTGCCAGGAATTGGGGGTAGGTATGTATATTTATTATTTCCCACCCTTCCTTCTGACTCTTTCCCTCCTAATACCAGGCATACTGAGATTTGCCCAAATTGACAAGATCTTCACTTGATCCGATACTTCTTCTCACTACAGGTTAACAATTCTCTCCTGTCCAAATCCTTGAATATGTGAACTGCCACCACAGTGTCACTTTCCCAGGAGCTACATCTTCCCTCTCTTGCTCCTTTTGACTCACCACACAGTTGAACCTTTTGTCCTACATTTTACTAATGACCTCTTTATTGCCACATCTAGTGGTCTTTCATCAGAGTTCCTTTTGATGATTCCACTGGATATGACACTGTTATGTCACCTCTCTCTCAGCTTCTATGACATGTCATTTTCCTGTGTCACTCCCTCATTCTCCTTCTCTCACATTCCTTCTCTTCCCTTTTCTAGTTCCTCTTCCTTGCCCCGCCTAGCAACTATGAGTATCCTCCAGCACTCCAGTCTCCTCACACACCCTCCCTGAAGGCATTCACTCTCATGGCTTCAGCTCCCTCCTCTGAGAGCAACTCCTACATCAATATTTCAAGCGCAGGATAGAGCAGGTGCTTCACGGACAAACAGCCGTGAATTAATCAAATAGCTGATGGGGATGAGCACATTATTTCCAGGGAGTTGCACAGGAGCAGCTGGGATTGCCGGCAGAATCTGTATCTGGATGTGCGCGGGAACATATGCCCAATAGTGGAACTACAACCTGTGGCCAAGACATCCCTGTGGCCCTGTTGAATCTTGAAGACCGCAGGACTCCCATTGCCATGACTGTCAATCCATGCCAGTAGCACTGCCCACAGGAAGCCAGCCTACAAAAGGAAAATGAGAAGTGCCCTCTTGAGAGGGAGATCTGAATGGCAAGCCTTGACTCTCACCCTGCCTAATGGTACAGTGGGAAACACGGGCGATCTTTCTGCCGTAATGGGGACACTGTGACCAACTTGCCTTGATGTAGTCATATCATAGGAACTGAATGGAGGTGGAAAAGAAATTGCTCAGAGGCCATGTTCATGTTATACCTAAAATAGCTCCGGAGACATTCAGAACTGCCCTTGGACAAGCTGTATTTATGTGTTATCCACCCAGCCAGTGATTATTATCTAAAAAAAATTGTGTTTAAAACATTTTAGCAGTCACCATATTCAGTGCTGGTGATACACACATCAGTACAACTTGTCTCCTGCTTCCAGAGAGCCTACATCTGGTCCCCACACAAACACCTTTTCAATCAAGTGTAACAGAATTAGCCAGGCTTTAGGAGAGATAGGAACGAAGAGCTCTCACATTCATAATAGTGTTCAGCACTTCACCAAGTGTTTTCACATCCTTACCTCATTTAATATTTATAACAGCACAATAACATAGCATTGATCTCATTTTACAGAAGAGACTATCAAGGCATAAAGAGGTCATATGTGGAAGAATGTATGTAGCCAGTGGCTGAGAGCTGGGGCAGGAACCAGGTAGCCAAGTCCAATTCCCTGCCTTCCTACTCAGTTCCTTGTTGGTATAGGGAAAGTGCTAGGTGCATGTCTTTCTTCCATAGTTTCTTCAGTTATGAGATTCTCTGACTCTGTAACAAGGTCCCTCCCTCAGGAACCTCTCAGTCCAGGAGGGACAAGTAGACCAAAACCTGAACAACACTGTTCCCCTGCCTAGTTCATAGGGCTGCTGTGAAAATTACATTACATGATGCACTGACCCGGTGAAAGCACTGCTTAGGGCGTGATCCCAGCGTTCTGGGATCGAGCCCCACATCAGGCTCCTCTGCTAGGAGCCTGCTTCTTCCTCTCCCACTGCCCCTGCTTGTGTTCCCTCTCTCGCTGGCTGTCTCTGTCAAATAAATAAATAAAATCTTTAAAAAACAAAAAAAACTGGATGCACTGATCTTAGCCCTTTGCCTGTCCCACTGTGGAGCAGGTTATTTTTCCAGGCTTTCCTTAGTTCTCCAAGTATCTGCCTCCCCCAGGAGACTGCAGGGGCAGGGAGCAGGTTTTGCCCACCATCACTCGGAACAGTGTGCTCAGGGTTGTTGAGGAAACCATGAATGAGATGAAGCAGGCTGGTCTTGGGGAGGGAAGTGGCTGGATCCATGCGCCAAATTCTTTTCACCTCAACACACATTTTTGTGTTTCTCAAAGTACCCAGTTTAGTACGTTGGTGGAAGTTCACAGTGGAAGTTCAATGATTATAAAACAGGATGGAGAACAGGTTTTGAGTGAGGGAGAGAAGGACGAGGGGGCAGAAGAAGGAAGAAGAAAGGAAAAGGGAAGGAGGAGATAGAGCATTAAAATTTGTAAAATGCTTCTGTCTCCATAGATGTCAGTGCCAGGACTTAATTTATCTTGGCATCCTCACATGTTTTTAGTATTTTAAATGAGCACACCAGTCCTGGCCCGCTGTAGGAGAAGACGCATGGGAGATCTCCTGACGACATTATGTTCCAGGAAATCATGCTGCAGTCAGTCACAGCAGCAGCATGGCAGCAATCGCTCCCCGCCGAAATTCCTCGGGCAGGCTGGAGTGTTGCTTCGTGTTGTTTTAGGCTCTCTGGCCCAGGAAGAACTGGATGGAAACACTCTGCCCGCACCCCCGCCTCCCCCCACCCCGTGCTGACTTGTGGTCAGTGAAGCACATGCAGTTTGTGCCTCTTAGGAAATGTGGGACAGGAGGCTGTGTGGAGTGCTGCCAGCGTGACAGTGGAGGTGCGTCAGCGGGCTCAGTGACAGGTGGCAGAGGCCAGGGGACTGGGGAATCACTTACAGTCACGGAGGTTCTTCTCTCTCCCCAGCCTTTGTCCGCTGATGGGAATGAGGTAGCGGGCAGCCAAGCCACATAACGGGAGCCTGGAGAAAGACGTCTTGGGCAATTTGCACAAGAGTTTCCTTCTTTAAAACATCACACGGTAAGCCAATATCCCTGAGGGCAACTCTTTATCGGCTGCCTTATTAGGTTTTTGTGTTTTTTTAAACGCAAATCTCTTAAATTAAGACACTTCTCTTGGTTTTATGTGCACTTGCTCAGGCTTGTCTCGCCGTTGTAATACTGAAGTTCTGCCATTCAGCAGTTGGGACAGAGCCAGCTTTGAATCTGGGAACAAGAGCAGCACACTGTCAGTGAGACAGTGGGCTTGTTTTCTCCACGAGTGGCAGCAAGAAAGAGTGCTTGCCCTTATGGGAGAGAAGTTTGAGGGATTGGATACACAAAGTGAGTGCTAGCTGCCAGCCCCAGGGCAATCAGCTAATGGTAGCGCTTAGAACGGCAACAATTGGGAAAACTACAAATTTGGGTTGCCTTATCTTATATGAAATACAGTGTCTATATTGATTGTAAATTCTCCTCACATGGAGCTAGGCAATGGCGTGCTAGTAAACAGGCTCTTTGGAACTGAAGAATAAGGGGGAGGGCTGATTTGTAGTGTTAGTCAATTTTCCTGGTGTAAATACTCCAACTACAGCAGGTTTCCTGCTACCAACAGTTGACCCGTATGCAGAATTCCTGAATATTTAACTCTCGGATCTCCAGAGCTGCTACCAGAAGCTCCAGCCCACCACTGGCTGAGAAACAAATCTCTATTTTCCACTTCCAGACTAGCTTTGAATCCATGCAGCACGTTTCATCTCCACCACCACCCCGCACCCAAATAAGACTGGCTTCAGTTTTGCCATTTATTAGAGGCATGCTCTTGGCAAGTATTCACCTTCTCCAAACCACAGTTGTCTCTTTGACAATGCGAGTTCAGATGATGCAGTAGATGCCTTTTACCGTTTCTGCCAAGCCAGTCTTCTCTGAGAGCCGTACCTTTCTCCTGGCACCATATTTGGAGTTGATTTAATCAGGGCTGAACTCTGACCCTAGGGGAGTCAATTCATCAACTGGCCACTGGCCTGTCGGATCTCTCTCTTGATTATTTGAACCCAGCAACTTTGAGCTTAGACTGGAGAGTGCTGAGACAGAGACAGAGAGATCCCCGGCCTCCTGCTGTGCTCCTCAAGGCGCCTGCTCTGGCCTGATTGTTCAACTTCATCTTGGAGTCTATCTCCCCTGCTCCAATAAACTCTCTCCTGCACTCAGCCCAGTCCGAGTAGGATTTTGTTAATTACAACCACTAGAGCTTTAAGTAGGCCAGAAATGAACTTCAAGGCTTTTGGGGGTCCTCATATTACACCAGTGGTTCTCAAAGTGTGGTGCCCCAACCAGCAGTATCAGCTTCACCCTGCCACTTGTTGGAAATGCCCCACCTCAGGCCCCACAAGCTCTATGGGTGGGGCCCGGCAATTTGCATTTTTATAGGCCTTCCAGGTGATTTTGATATGTGCTCAAGTTTGAGAACTGCTGCATTACTAGTCTAACAGGGGTATATTTTATTTAAGAAAGGCATTTTCAGGGACGCCTGGGTGGCTCTGTTGGTTAAGCATCTGACTCGTGGTTTCAGCTGAGGTCATGATCTCAGGGTCATGAGATCAAGCCCCTCTTCGGGCTCCCATGTCAGGTGTGAAGTCTGCTCAAGATTCTCTCTCTCCCTCTCCCCTGCCTCCTGCTCCCTCAAAAAAATAAATAAATAAATAAAATGAAAGGCATCTTCAGAAGGACAAATGAGGTTTTCTTTTCTGATTAATTTATTAGATTGAAGACTAAAACTAATTCTTTATTGGTAAAAAGTTAGTATTTTTTTTATAAATAACATCTATTACTTTTACAACTTGAAAGAAATGACAACAAATTTCCTTTTTTAAAAACTTTCATGTCAGTGGGCCAAGACCAACATTTCAAAGATGAGCCTAAAAGAACACAAGGAGAAGATAAGAGTGACGAATGAAAATGCAGCCCATAGAGAACAGAAGCGGAAAATAAGCACCAGGTAATTTCAAAACAGTGAAGGCTGGAAGCAAACACAGAGTAGATAACACAGATGCTGTGTGGTTTTGTGTTGGAGAGGGTTTCACAAAATGTGCCGTTAAATATTGAAATGACTAGGAACTTCTGGCATAGGAAACGGTGCGCTATTGATTGATTTACATACACACAATAAAAAATGAAACAGGAAACTTAGACTTCATGTCACCCTGACATGTCTAAAGTTTTCCGGGTTAGGTGCGGAGAGAGATGGTCAGACGGGAATTTTCACTACAACATGATCTTAAACAGGCAGTTCGAATGGATAGGGCTCACCTGCAGGTTGGTTGTTTGAAACTAACACTGCTTCCCTTGGAAAATCATACCGTTGGAGAGTAGACTGCAGGCTGGACAATTGAACGCTTCATGTAAGGAAACCACCGGGCAGGTAATGGTACAGGTCCGTGCAAGGGCCCATCCCAGAAGTGACCTGCATTTTAACAGTTCCGTTACCGGCCCCTAGAGGGCAAGCTCGAGGCTGAGGTTACAGAGCAGGGCAAGCTGGAGGGAGGGGAGTCAAGGAAGGGTGCGGAGTCCTCTGGTGGAAGAAGTGGGGGTTCCCTTTGCAGCAGTGTCAACAGCTGGGGACTAGGACAGAGGGAAGTTTTGCAGGTGAACGTCCAAATGTGGGAGTCACTAGCAAGCTGGATAATGGAAAGTTGGGAACTGGCCCTGTCTGCTCTTGAGTGCTGTGCCCATTGTGGTGTCAGCCTCTGAAGCAGGATTGAAGGACCCAGTGGCTATACTTATTGGCTCTGCAGAAGACGGGTCCTGGCTTGAATCCTCGGTCTACCAGTTAGCTGCCTGCTATGTAACCTTGGGCTGGTCACTAAAACATGCCGTGCCTTGGTGTCCTCATCTGGAAAGCGTTGGTGATGATACTAGAAGTGCTCTCCCAACAAGGTGATTGTGCAAATTCAATGAGAGAATGCCCGTGAAGCACTTGGCCCTCTGAGCGTTTATGTTAGATGCTGTCATCTGCAGTTAGTCCCTGAGATACTTTAAAGGATTCATATTCTTTTTGAAAAAGAAAATGACGGACTAGAGTTTAGTTAGAGAGGTTGATTAGCTAAAACGTGTAAGAAGTATAAAGAGGACTTGCATGTTGTGGGAAATGGCATCTACTTTCTTATGTGAGGTGGTGACCCACATCTCTGAATCTTCACAAAAGATCCCACCAGCTGAAAATCCTATTAGCGGTGTGTTCCGCAGGAATTTAGGAATTCTCGAGAAAATAAATACGGGAAAATTTTCCATAACAATTCATGATGCATAAGGGATGTTTATTATTCTAGTGGTTAATTTTTTTCAATATGACTACTCTTTGAAGGTGCTGGGATTTCAAAACAAAAACAAAACAAAGCAAAAAAATGAGCCCTGCTTAACCATGCAGGGAAACTGTCTGGATATGTTTAGTCATGGTTCCTGCTCTTCTGACTGTCCCAACTGCTGAAAATATTTACAACTGTGTTTTTTGCCTTCGCTGTTTTGCTGGGTAAATGCAGATAATACAGCGCCCCCTGGGCTTTAGAAATGCTTTGAAAGGCCTGTAGAGTTACAGCTATTTGGCTTTGCTGAAGGGTTTCCCCAGGCCCTCGTGATGTGTGGGCAAAGCGATCTTGGTTATGTGGCACTCGGCAAGTGTCCTGGCTTCAGCCAATGTCATCTAGAGGACACTATGAGACAGGACCTCCCGAGCCACACATGTGTCTGTCCCAAGAATCTGGAACACATCCATGAGTGATGCTTCTGAGTTTGAGCCAGGACACCCAAGTAGGTTCTATTTGTGTTTCCCCTGTTTGCTGCAAAGGATTCTATCCCAGTAACACACCCTTAAAGTCCAGGTATTTACAGAGTAAGGAAACAAACTTCAAAAGAGCATGAATCTTTGTACTAGATGGAGTTTGAAAGCTCTCCTGCTATTTCTTTGGGTCTCTCCTGGTCAGCTGCAAGGCCTCAGGCACGAGTGTAGATGGTGGGTTCAGACTAGAGTGAGCCCAAGGCAGAGTCAGGGAGCAGGCGTTCTGCATCTGGCTGGCTCACTTGCTAACATACTCATGCGGCCACTGCCAGTCAAGTAGTATCTCTAGTTCGAGCCCAATATAAGTGGTTTTCTGAAGGAGCCTGTGCCTGGAACTCTCCCCATGGATGCCTGACTTTGAAAGCAATAATCCTTTCTGCCAATTCTCAGGCAGACCCTGAGAAGATGGTACCTGACAACTTGCTTGGGTTATAAACCCTCTTAAGAGCACTCATAGTTTAATAAGAAGCAATTAGAAACCTAAACATATCATTAGCCAAAGAAATAAATCTTTTATGGGAGAATGTTGGGTTTACTGGCAGCCGATGTGGGAAATACTTTTGAATACACAAACCTGTCTGGGAGTCTTAAATGACTCCATTATGCTTCTGTAATGGGACTGAATTTTTTCTTCTGTAAAATGGGATAGCAACACTTGACTTTGCTGACTCAGAAGGTTATATAATGACAAAAAGAGATAACAGACATGAACTTTTAAAGGTATTGACACCAGGGCATTTTATCTTAATTTTTAATGGGCAGCAACGTGGTGTTAAGGAAAGAGCTAAGTTTAGTGTCAAGCAGGTATGAGTTCTGTCTGCTCTATATTAGTTGTATGCCAAATTATTGAATCTCTGTGAGCTTCTGATTTTTTAACTATAAAATAGAGACAATAACCTCACCTCCCAAGTATATGGTGAGAATGAGACAGTTGTGTCCCCTCCATGGTGCTGGGCACCTGATTGGCATCAACAAATGCTGGCTGTTATCATTCCCCCAGACTACCATTCAAATAGAAATTTTTATTATCTACAAAGGGCAGTTACACCAGGAAATCTGGTCCAGTCTCAAGTTGACAGAAGGCTGAAGGACCTTTGAGGATCCAGGAGAGCTCTGGGCTACTGAACCGGGAGAGCTGTGAGCCTTATTTCACACCCAGAGGCTGTAGTTATGGGCAATTTCCTTGGCCCCTTTTACCATTACTCCCCAGCTTCCTTATCTCTCAGACATCCTTCAAAATGCCAGTTTTGAGTAGATGGAGCCCAGTCTGTCTTATTCCCTACTGTTTCACCAGTACTTTTTACAGGGCCTTGGACAGAGTAGGGGCTCTACCGACATTAATTAAATAGATGAATGACCAGGGTCGGCCATCTGAACTTGTGTGGGCTCCTAAACAAAGTCTAGCCTGAAACCGAGCTCCAAGAAGTTAGGATTGGGAGAAGGATTTGTGGTCACACACTGAGAATACCTAATACGCAGACAGTATTGAGGCCAAATATTAGTAAGGTGGGATACATGGGGATACGTGTCCTCTCCATCCCATTTCAGCCTGGAGAAGTCATGTGTCTTGATGTTCAGAGCTGAAAGACATATGGAAGACATTCATTTAAATGTCAGGAAGGCAGATGCATCTGAGTACGTACTAACACTCTAGGAAACAGGTCCAGGGATCATTCATTCATCCAACAAATATTTGTTGAGGGCTTACTATGTGCCAGTCACTCTTCTAGGCAGTGGTGACATAGCAGTAAACAAAACAGACAATATCCTTGTCCTCATGGAGTTCCATTGAAATGGAGCAAAATAGGCAGGAAACGAAGTCCATAGCAAAGGGTGGTGATGGAAATACGATAAAGAAGACTAAAGCAGCATATGGGGATGCAGAAAGCCAAGCATTGCTATTTTAGTGAGGGTGGTCAGGGAAGGGCCTCCTGGAGCAGAAGTAATATGCACAGAAATGTGAAATCAAAGGTCATAGCACTATCTCAAGGAAAAGTATTCTAGAGTAAGGGAAGGGTGAGTGTAAACCTGAACGTAAGTGTGGTTGGCATGTTCAAGAAACAGCAAGAGGGCCTGTCTGGCTGAAGAGTGTGCAAAGGGGAGAACAGTAAGAAATGAGGTTGGCAAGGAAATGGGAGCCAGATGCTGGAGTACACTCTAGGCCAAGGCCAGGGCTTTGGGTTTATTCTCCATGTGACGAGAGGGTTGTGAGCACAGGAGTGATTTCCGTTTTTATTTTTTATTTTATTTATTTATTTATTTATTTATTTATTTATTTATTTATTTATTTTTAGATTTTATTTATTTATTTAACAGAGACAGCCGTTTTTAAAGGAGGACTCTGGCTGCCTGTCATGTGGAGAAGAAACCCTGGAGGCAAAGGTGGGAGCAGGGAGCCCAGCTCAGCAGCTACTGCAGGAGCCCTGGGAAGAGGTCATGGTAGCTTTGGATAAGGATGGGAGGGGCAGAAGAAATAAGTGAAGAAATCTGGGATACGGTTTAGATATTGAGCCAACAGGATTTGCCAGTGGATTGGAGGTAGTATTTGAGAAAAAGAGAAGCTCAAGGAGGACTTTGAGATTTTTTACCTAATTAAATGACAGTTCTTCCTGTGATGGGACACATAAGGGCAGAGTGGGTTTTGTGAAGGGGAAATGGAAGATTTGGTTTGGGATATTATTATATTGACCTATTGCTGCATAACAAGCCACCCCAAGACTGAATGACTTCAAACTACGATTATTAGTATTTTCCATGTTTCCGTAGGTTGCCTGGGCTGAGCTGGGGAACTCTTGGTTTTCTCTGGAAGTTACAGGGGGACATCTGGGCCTCACACATGTGGCTGGCCATGGGTGCTGGCCATTGGCTGGCAGCTCAGCTGGTGCTGTCATCGGCAGTGCCAACACATGTCACTTAGTCTTATTGCAGCAGCCTTCTCACAGTTGCGGTCCAAGAGGGACTATACCATACTGTTGCAGTCCAGAAGAGCCAGGTAGAAGTTCCAAGTTCCATTCTTATGACCTAGCTTTACAAGCACCCAAGTGTTACTTATGCTGTATCTTACTGGTGAAGCAAACCACTAAGGCCAGCCTGTATTCAAAGGAAGGGGAACCAGACTTCACCTCTTGATTGGAGGAGCAGCCTGCAAGTACAGGGAGGGAAGGGGCTGTTGGCAGCCATCTGTGGACACCATCTTTCACTGACACTCTGTTTGAGATGTGTATTGGTGTTCAAGTGTCAGGAAGAGATTCTGGGTCTCCAGAAATTGGGCAGGAAATTTCTCTTGAGAGATTTTGTTTAGATTGTTAGACCTGACATTGTTAAATTAGAAAGAAATTGCCCTCCTGCTTTCTCTTTTAAAAAGTGACCTAGCTGGAACTGTGTTTTTCTAGAACATATGCCTGTGGTAGCTAATAAATAAACTGCATTCTTTTTTTATCATCATTAATGATTACTTGACACAATGCCCAATACTCTAGACACTTACAAGTGTTAATCATCATTATTATTAGCTCTTGGATTTTTCAAACTTCCTTATTCATATTCTTTCTAAACTGAAGAGATGTACCATGCTGTGGCACGCATTAGTCTGGCTATATTCACATTGGGTTGATTGTTTCTGATATTATAAAACATTTCAGACCCATTCTTCCTTCTGACCCCATTATTAATACACACACCATTTCTCAGCCTAGACTCTTCCAACCTACTTCCTGAGTCTGCAAAACCCATAGGATTAAACTTTTTGGTGTTTTCATATTTATGATAATTTTAAAATAATCTGAGCACATTCTAGAACTCCCAACTACCTCCTTTTATTGAAGTACTCCATGTAATTTCATAGGGATATTTGCATGGAACATACGATTATATTAGTATCAAGGAAAGCCAAATTACAATACAACATACACGCTTAAGTTTTTGCAGCCGTGCCATAGAGAAAGTAGTGGGAGAATGGAATGGTCCATATCGTTGGCATATGAAACTATAAAGACCCCAGAGTTGGGGCACCTGGGTGGCTTAGTCATTAAGCATCTGCCTTCAGCTCAGGGTGTGATTGCAGGGTCCTGGGATCGAGCCCCGGGACGCCCTATTCTGCTGGGAGCCTGCTTCTTCCTTTCCCACTCCCCCTGCTTGTGTTCCGTCTCTCACTGGCTCTCTCTCTCAAATAAGTAAATTTTAAAAATCTTAAAAAAAAAAAAAAAGACCCCAGCGCTGTACATATTTACAAAGTCATTGGCTATTTATGAAATCTTATTTTTGTACACACAAATTAGCAATGGTTAAATTGTAAATGCAGTAGTGAAAAACAAAGAATTTTTTTTGTTAAACAGTTTATTTTAATTTCAATATTGTATTTTGAAGTGTGCTAATTGAGCTTTATGATAATAAACCCATTGGATGAATAATGAATCCATCCAAATAAGGAAGCTTGTTTTTAAACAAGATGATCAAAGAAGATGATAGCAGTAATGATCCAACTTTGCCACAAGTGAAATGAAACACATTAGTGCATAGTCTGCTAGTAAACCAAACATGGGCAATTTAGCGGCAGCAAATAACATCGTTCATTACTCTAAATTAATGTTGATAACACTATGTTGGTTTTGTAACTTAGTTTGCCTTTAATTTATAAACTTGTTTTAGTTTTAGATTTGCATAAGATCTATGAGCACAAGGCATTTACACTTCATTCATCTTAGAGAAACATAATTAAAATGATTTAAATCAATGCTGATGATTTATATATATTTTTTCCTTTAAAGGCTTGCTTCATTACTCATGTTTGAGAAATACTGACTTCATGAATAAGCTTCTATAAATCTAAGAACAGTCTCATCATATTCTAGGAAAAAGGAAAGAGAAAAACCACTATAGGGCTCATTTTCTTTTCCTCTCAGAGACGTTTTTAGGCTTATAAGATTCTGGTTCCAGTTGTTTTTTTTTTGTTTTTGCTGTTTGTTTTTTAAATATTTTCTGTTTGTTTGTTTTGCCTGTGTGAACATAGGAGACATTTTGACATCGATCTCTAGGCCTGTTCTATTGTTTCCTAGAGAAATTTGCTCCTTGTTCTCTGATTATATCAGTCTACTTTCAGTTTCAAAAACATGCCAAGTTCTTTGCCACCTCAGTGCTCTTGTACTTGCTGTGTCTTCGGTTCCGGCTAGAGCACTTTCCCATGGCTTTTTGCATGGCTCGTCCTTTTAAATCTTTAGTTCCTTGCTTAAATATTCCTTCCTCAGGATGCCCTTCCATGATAACCACTGTTTAAAGGAGGCTTCTCTTATTTTCTTACATTACTTTCTTCATTTCCCTCGTAGTACTTACAGGATCTCTCAAGATTTAAGATGTTTGTTTTATTTGTCCATTGCCTCCCTCCCTCATTGGACTGTGAGAGGGAATGGGAATGCTGCAAGTCTTTTTGACTATTGTGGCATCTAGCACACTCTAAGGCATACATAGGGACCTAATCAGCATTGACCAAATTTGGAAGTATGATAACCACTGCTTTTATGACTTAGGGTATTCCTGGAAATCCTGTCATCTAGGCGGCCAGTGTGAAAGTACTGAGGACTTACCCATGATGAAAAATATTCAGTGAGTGAAATAAAGAATCCAGTAGAAGGTCTAGGTGTATTGGTTGAGCTGAGTGGTGCAAAGCAACCAAAAGTGGGGATCAGCTTCCCAGTAGAGGCAGCTTTGCTAGTTGATCTACAAGTACCTAGTTCTCCTGATTCTCATGGTTTGCCAGCCCTCATGGTTTGATGAGGAGGTAAGAGGCAAATAATGATCCTTTAAGTCCCTGTTCTATCAGACCATGCCAGAATGCATGCCTTAGTCAAGTTAAGGATTGTGAAAGTCGATACCCAATTGATGAAAATAACGACAAGCTTCCAAACTTTGGATTTATTTCATTTGTCTTAGAACTCTGCTGAGTTAGTTAATTACCATTTTTTCATTATCTGGAATATGCGCATTTCCCCCAGCTTGTAATATCTCCGGAGTCAAGACACATCTTAACAATTTATGTCATGTCATGGTTTACTTGGTGGCCATTTTCTTTTTTAAATAATATATAGAACAATGTACATTTTACAATTAATGGCTCTTTGGAGTCAATAAAATAAGTAACCCTCTCTATTTTTTTGAGGCAGTTGGCTAATATTAATCGGCTAAGTGAAGGAACTTATTAGCATTTTGCTAGGAACAAGCCACTGTAGAAGCATGTCAGCAGAAAGTGGCTGCCAACAATTCCTGTGCCACTGTGATGCCTTCCGGCCAAGGAGTGGAGTCTGTTTGTCCTCTACTTAAATCTAGATCGACCCTGTGATTTACTTTGATCAACAGAGTGTGAGGGAAGTGACCCTGTGTGACTTATGGGTTGTAAGAGGACTTCCAGTTCCTTTGAGGAGCCAGCTACCTCATTGTACTTACAACTACTGATACGTCCCAGCCATCAGCCAGCACCAATGCCCTAACCATGTGAGCAAGGCCATCTTGGATCTTCTAGCAGCCCATGCTGTGCCTCAGACAACACCATGAACCATCCCCACTGAGCCTGGTCTGAATTCCTAATCCATAGACTCATGAACAAGAAAATGGTTTTTGTTTGAGTCCTCTACATTTTAGGGTGCTTTGTTACATGGTAATAGATAATTGGGACAGCAATGGAGTTAGGATATAAGTCCTAGAAACTATTTTCTAAATTTCCCCCAATTTGGAACAAACTATCCTTCTTGAATGAAGAAATACCCTCAATGATATGAGCCTTAGAAAAATTGCCCATGTTTTTCCCAGGTCAGATTTCCCAGCACTAATAATACAATCCATGAAGTACTATGAGAAGCCACAGTTCAGAAACAAATTGTGCTGGAATCATCACGTCCTCAAATCACCTTCCCATTCACAATTGTTTCTACTCAATGTGATGTGCTTTCACTGAGAACCTGGGGCTCCTAAAAGATGTCTTCCTGCACAACCTAAAGTAAAACTGCGTAATCCCCAGGGACTTGCCTCTAAAAATGTCTAATGCTTCTAAACAAACAAATGATTGCTTAGCCATGGTAATTCCATAAGAGAACCAGCTTCGAATGACAACTGTTGTTTAAGACCATGATTAGTCAGAGAGAATGATCTGGATCTGACAAACCTCAGAGCTACGAGGGCACAAGGCGTGTCCCCCAAAGCAACAATCAGGGGGAATGATGGGGGCATATCTCCTGAGAATTGCCACTCAGAACAGCCGACCCTGCTGACCAAGCAGGATATCCTCAGCGTGTGCCGCAGTTTCACAATAGGAAGTGTGAACATTAGGAACATTGCAAAAGGGAGGGCAAGGATTCTGAAAGATTAATATCCGGTGAGGTGTGAAAGGAAAACTGAAGCTACTCACTTGCAGTAACAGCCTCAGAATGGAAAGCTATTTTGATAGTGAAGTGTGGAAAGTTAACATTAACCAAATAAAACCATGGGGGCATAAAGCCAGGAATGTGCCTAAGTTCGTGGTCTGGTTTTCCTAAGCTTATTTGCTCTTCCAGGAGAAATTTGTTTCTATTACTCCATGAAATACGAGCGTGTGTGTATGTTTATACTTTAAAATACACCACATTATCTCAAGGTCCTGTTATTCCTATTCTACAACTTAATCCATGTATGCAGGCCAATAATTATAACTGCTTTAATATTTCTTTAAAGGTAAACCTAGTAGGGGCACCTGGGTGGCTCAGTCGGTTAAGCGTCTGCTTTGGGCTCAAATCATGATCCTGGGGTCCTGGGATCAAGCCTGAAGTTGGGTCCCTGCTCAGCGGGGAGCCTGCTTCTCCCTCTGCTGCTTCCCCTGCTTGTGCTCTCTCTCCCCCTCAAATAAATAAATAAAGTCTTCAAAAAAAAAAAAAGTAAACATAGTACTCTCTCTTTTGTGTCTGCCTAACCTCCTTCATGGGACACTAAAATTGAGAATGAATATCTCCTTCAGTCTCTGACTGGCACATGGGGCCCTCACCAGTGTCTAGCTGGGGTTAGGAAAACTTCCATGAGTCCAAATCAATCTGTCGTCCCAGAAAACCCAGATAGCAGTTCTGCTCCATATGGAATCTGTCTGGACATCAATCTACTGATGGATGCAGTCAAGACAAGGATCAGTATCACCCCTATTATGATTTAGTGGAGACTCATACTCGATTTTGGATTGCTTCTTAACATCCGGGAGAAATATTAACCCAGAAAGAAAACTATGGAATGGAATCATTACCAAGAAAGAACAAACCGCAAAGGATAGGAGAGTGTGGTGTTGTAAAGGTTCGGCCTGTCCAATGCTACCATGAATTCAATGATTTTCAATGAGGCAGAAAGAAACGTATCCTTTTCCTAGCAAGTGCAAAAGCATACTGTCATTTTATGGTTCTTGGAAAAACACATTGATTGACCCTCAGTTGGCAACACCCCACTGAGGCCTCCAGCCTTTTCTCTGGACCCCATCAGCAGACCTGGGCAACAGTGTCAGATATTATAGGACATGCATTTAAAATCTTCATTTGAAGCTGGAAAACCACTATTGTTTTTTCTGCAAATAAATCTAGGAAAAACATGTTATGCTCTTTTCTAACAAAAAGGGGGGGGGGGTTCACCCAAAATCAGAGACCCAAAGTTGAGTTCCCTGAGGCATGATGCTTCTCTCTCGACAAGAATAACTTAAAGTAGCTTTGGGGGTGGGAGTGTGAGATGTCCTTATAACCTCTCCCCATTCCCCAACATTTCCTCTCACAGCATCTGAGTGTTTTGATTTCTCTTTGTGACACTCTACTGAAGGATCACCAATTAAGCCTACTTCTAAAGTTGTACATGGCCTTGGCAAAGAGGTAGGTCAACAGGGACACTGGTTTCACCCCAGGCCTAAGCACAGAGAACAGGGACAAGGCAGGGCTCAGGAAATGTGTATGTGAATTTGAACTTGAAGCTTGAAGGTTGAATGTACCTAAGACAGGCTTTGTTAGGACACCTGGGTGAGGCACCAGAGTTTAGCTAGTGAGGCTAAGGAGAAGGGCAACTATTGGGGAGATTATGAACCTGAGTGAGATAGGGCAAGGACAGTGGGAAACATTAGGCATTCAGGGAGAGGGGCTTTCCAAGGTGGTAAAGGGTGCAAAAATTTGTGGAAGGGGGCCTTTCAAGGTAAGTACCATCTAGGGCCGGCCCTGTTTTCAATAAAGGGATGAGGCAGTGCTACGCTTTGTCCCTCTTCTTCCTCCCTCCTTTGGCTAGAACTATGGGTCCTGAGACTTAACTGCATGGGGAGCTTCTTTAGCCTTTTGGCATCTGTGGACTGCTCTCTTCAAACTCAGTCATCCTCGTTAACCATATTATATAGACCATGATATTCTGCAAACCACCGGCTTAGAAAAACAACTATGGGCTGCTTTTAAGGTGATACTGTGTGTACCTCAGCTAAGATTTGCAAGGGTCAGTCTCCTGTGACTACATTCAGAGTCTTACTAGGCTCACACACCGTTGGTCAGCCTAAAGAGCCACAATTTGCTAATCAGGGTTGGGCTTGAAACAGTTGAGCAATGAACCAGTTTCCTTTATCTTCCTTTGCATTGACAATGGTCATCATCATGATTCATATGACATAGTTCCTCGAAAGACAACAAAAAAAAAAGGCAAAACAAATTTCACAAAATACTCCCTATTGCCTATGGGTTATGATACATATTTTAATATCCTTTATAAGTGCATAGTTCAGAGTTTTTGGGTCTTCAGAGTTGGAGGCATTAAAAAAACTGATAATTGAATATAGGTGTTGAGTAATTATATTTGTTTCTAATTTATTTTTTTAGCTAACTTTCTCACTTCAAACAAACTAAAAGATAGTTTTAGCACAAAGCTGACTTCTCAGATATAGAGGTAAAAAGAGTTAAGATGTAGGTATGTACACACAGACAAATTTAAAATTTTTTTTTATATTATGGATTAAAATCCTGAAGTTTGAGTCTCCTTGTAACAGTATAGTTAGAAGAATAAGATAATAAAACCACTAACCTGATCTAGTGTGGTTTTCAAAGTGTGACCAGAGGACCCCTGGGGAGTCCTGAGTTCTTTTCAGGAAACCCACAAAGTCCTGCCTTTCCCAACAACATATCTGTGTAAGGCTGGATTTCTAGTTCATCTGCAGCAGCACAACGAACAGATTGAATGCAGAAATAGATATGAGATTCTAGCTGTCTTCTCTGAGGCTAGACATTAAATCAATTTCCAAAAATATAACACAATGACAATCTCCTCACTACATTTTTGAGGAAGAAAATATAATTAATTTTCATGAAAGACGGGGCACCTGGCTGGCACAGCGGTTAAGCGTCTGCCTTCAGCTCAGGGCGTGATCCCGGCGTTCCGGGATCGAGCCCCACATCAAGCTCTTCCGCTATGAGCCTGCTTCTTCCTCTCCCACTCCCCCTGCTTGTGTTCCCTCTCTCGCTGGCTGTCTCTATCTCTGTCAAATAAATAAATAAAATCTTAAAAAAAAATTTCATGAAAGACATGTTATTTATGTTAACATGTAATGGGTAGTTATATTAAATGAATGAACATGTTACAAAGATTTCTTTGTTTCCATTTCTAGCATAGTCAATAGATATAAACTAAGCAGAAGCTCTTTAAGGTCCTCAGTAATTTTTTAAAATTATTTATTTATTTATTTAGGTCCTCAGTAATTTTTAAGAGTTGAAGAGTCCTGATACTAAGACGGTTGAGAATTGCTACCCAAATCCTAGCTCATTTCCTCAAGCTAATTCTCTAAACTCTATAACTATCTAAAGCCTGTTTCTTCAGCTTAAGCTGGTTGCCACCTTCACCCCCTTGTCAGTTTCCCTCCAACAGTATGCTCAGATGCAAGGGTAATGTAAAAATATTTAGCAACTTGTATGACATGGAAACCCACCAATCAAAATGTTTTCACAACCAGTAAGCAAAGATCGTGTCTGAAAACAACAGGATTAGTCCCACTGTCTCTGAGCTTCTCTGCCCTTCCATTTTTAAATCCCATCTGCCTGTGGGAACGGGAGAATTCCCTCCCCCTCCCTGAAGAGTGTCCTGCTCACAGGCGACTCCTTGGGCTTACTTAGCACGGCACCTGGTACATTGTCAGGGCTCCACCGGGAACGCCGCCTGAGCCCACACTTAACTGTCGGGAATGTAAACCCTTCTGCTTCACCTAGCAGTGTCCCTCCAACCAGTCTGGAAGAACACGACATAGGGTTTCCCTGCAATGACATGAAGGGAAGAGGTCACTTTCATCACCATCTTAATTTGTCACTAGGAGATGGAACTTCAGGTGGTCTAATATTGTGCAATGTCTTGAATACCTGGAAAAGATTTGTTTAGGCTTAAGGAATGGGTGAAATGCCTCAGAGACCTTAGTTTACCCAAACCATTTAAACCACTCTAGTTAAAACCTCATTAGCATATTGGATAGAAGGCAGCAGAGTGAGCTTCTCACCAGAAATGCACGGAATGTATTTAGATGTCTTTTTTGGTGGGATGAGATTACGAGAATTGGGAAAACCAGATGCAGGGGATTTCCGAAGGTCTGAGGCCAAGCTGATGACTGCCAGCTCTGCACACTTAGATGCAGTTCTCCTAGAACGTGTACTTCCTCATGCACTTGTCCTTTCCCTCTGACTTGCTGTTACAGATTGAACTGGGTCCCCTTAAATTCATATGTCAAAATCTTAATCCCTAGTACCTCAGAATGGGACCCTGTTTGGAGACAGGATCTGTACAGAGGTAATTGAGTTTAAGTGAGGTCATTACAGTGGGTGCTAACCCCATGTGACTGGTATCCTTATAAAAAGGGGGAGTTTGGACACAGCAATACATACAAAGGGAAGACAGTGTGAAGATACCAGGAGAACAACCTGTGAATGTGAAGACAGATATCTCTAAGCCAAGGAGAGAGGCCTGGAACACCTCCCTCCTTCACAGCCCTCAGAAGGAACCAATCTTGATCCCAGACTTCTCACATCCAGAATTGTTAGAAAATAAATTTCTATTGCTCACATCGCCCAAATTTCTGTTGCTTATGGCAGCCATAGCAACTTGTCTTTCGGTTTCTAAATCATAGCCCCGTTGTCTCTCAAAGGAGAGAACTTTCTCTCAGGGGAAGAATTCTAAGGAGTTCTTTATTTGAATAAAGTGAGGTGTAGAAAAATAACGAGCATTTCTTTCATTCGACAACTCCCTCAGCCACACATGGCTCATGAGATTGGCCTCGTCCTCCACCTCCAGTGCCTCAGCAATAAGCAAGTGGAAGAGTTTGGCTCCCTGTGTGGTGGGAACCAGAGTGCGGCCTGGCATACGTGGAAGCCCTCATTTGGGGATGTCCTTCTCAGGGTCTTCTCCTTCTATTCTTCAGCCTTGCTAGAACCAGACCCCAAAATGTACTGGTCCCATGCATCTTGTACGTTCAATGCCAACTCTAATCAGCAGCCATGTAAAGCTACTCAGGGCTTTGATGTTGCTACTGACTCTGGCATGTCCCAGTCCAAACTCATCCTCTTCGGCTGTTCTCACACCCTTTTCTGTTCCCCACTTCCCCGATATCGTCATTCTTCTCATCACATGCTGACTAGAGAGTCATCTTTGGCCACTCTCTGGGTCCCTTCTGCTACATCTACTCTGTTGCCAGATCTTGTGCGTTGTTCCTTCCAGTCTCCTCTCACTCCGCCTTTCCTGACGTGTCTATTACCAGCACCCTTGGTCAGGCCATTGTCCACTGTTTGGATACCAGGGATATTTTGATTCGGGAGCCCCTGGTAAAGGATAGGGTAAAGGATATGGGGAGGTCTATGGAGGGATGAGGTGTGAGTCAGGGATGGGTTGCGGATTAGGGACCAGATAAGGCTAACTGCCGGGGAGGGGGAGGGATGGCGTGAGGACATCTAGTGCACAGATTTCATGGTAATAAAAAGAAGTTGAAAGGTTAGTGTTTTGTTTTTAGGGGATTAAAAATTGGTATGGATGTTAAAATGTCAACAACTACCACAGAATGTCCACATCATACTGTCATGAATCATTGAGGATGCCTGCATCTGGTTACTTGAATTTCATTCCTCTAATGTTGGACACGCTACTACCATAATTAAATGTGTATGTTTTTTCAGTGTATCATTTCCTGTCTTCATATAGTCAACAAACATTTACTGAGTATACTTCTCAGTCTTGAGATCTGGTAGGAAACAAGACAGACTTTGTCCTTGCTATTTTCCTTCCACCCTCTCCAACAACTCGTGCTCCAAATAACTTTTTTAAGCTGATTCTTAAAGAGTTAGTCACCAAATACATGTGCACACACACACATACATGTGAACATGGCAAGTACATCACTGAAGCTCCAGATACAGACTCTTCGTTCATTTATTATAATCAAAATGAAGATACTAGAGTAAAGAGACTCAATGGGGAACACTATGCAAGTCGTATTATTTTGCTTCGAAGGCTTTTTCATTTGTAGGAGGAAATGGGGGAAATATGGGGACAATTTTTAAGTAGTAGGAATTATCCCCTCTGTCATTCTGTGCTTTTGTTTTCGTAATTCTCCTCCTTCTGATTTTAAGCTTGAGAAATTTTAATCCTGCATTCCAAAGTTTATGCGAGGAGAACAAACTTTGTTGCTTGGTTTGGTATTCCTCTGACTCCCTAAAGTTGTAATACAAATACATTTCAGTTTTTGAAAGACAGACAAGTAAGCTGTTGCCTCCGTCCTCCTCCCAGTGCCCTGTTCAGATGGTCCAAGCACCAGCGATGCGGACAGTTCCCCGCCTCCTCTCATCCAAGTGCAAGAAAACATTCTCTCAGTTTTTTTTTTCCTCTTAAATAATAACTGTAAGTTCTTGGAGAAGTCAATCAGTTCAAAATATATGACCTTAAAAAGAAAAAGTAATCACACAGACCTCACAGCGTGGTCAGAGATGATAAATTATAACAAACCACAACTATGTGCTGGGTTTAAATCAACTAAGACTAAAGTTGAGCCGGTGCTGGGCAAGCATGAGGATGAGTGCCATCTGTGATTAAGAGCGTGAGTCATCATGCGCCGAGCCTCCTGTCGCCCATCCGCTTGCTTGCGCAGGTTTGGCGAGGGTCCAGGGGAGGAAGTGGGGAGAGGAAACCAGTGGAAAATGCCCAGTGTGTTCTCAAGTCTCCTGAAAGGATAAGACTTGTCTGGACTTGCTTGAAAAGTTTTGGAGAAATACGTTGTACATGACTAATGGAGAAGTTCTGGTTATAGAAGCGGGAACTTATCTAGGTTGTTCCCGGTGTCATGGGCAGGAGGGGACAAGAAAGAGACACTTCTGGTGAAGGTGTCTGTTTACACAAACATGAAAAGACATGGGGCTAGAAAGACGGGTCTCTGGACACATAGCTCTTCTCCCCTAAAGCCGGATACCTGCCTTCTCTTAGTGCCCTGGGGCCTCGTGCAGGGGTGCAACGTGTCCGCCATTCTAGCCACGTGGTTTTAAAGTCAACAGTTGTTGAATGAGGTAATCCAGGTGCCAGGCCCTGAACTGTACATTTTACAGGCGTTGTCTGGCGTAGGCCTCTTGCTCCCAGTGCCTCTTCGGGCCTAGTTGGTAGAGGAGAGAGAGCACTGAGACCCAGATCTGCCCAAAGTCACATACCTTGTCTATTCATCTCCCAGAACTTAAGCACCACCCCAATCTCCTCCGTGCTGTCACTAGTTTTGTTTATTTTATGCTTTTCCAAAATTGTCTGTACTATGCAGAATATGAGCAGAAACCTTCCTATATGCCATTTGTTCAAAATTCAACAAGCCGTTCCTGAGAATTATTAGGTGCTAGGTTTGTGCTAAATGGAGATGGAAATATATTGCCTCTGTGCTGAAATCGATCATTTCATTCATTCATTCATTCATTCATTCATTCATTCATTCACTCATCTATCCAGCAGACTTTTCCTAAGCACTTCCCAGGCACTGTACTAGCTGCTGGAAATAAACCGAAAAGATACTGTGTGTGGTACGCAGAGTGATAACAAGGCTGATGATAATGGCTGACGTTTACTGAGCCCTTACTGCGTGCCCCGCACTGTTCCAAGCCCTTTGTATCCGTTTACACCATCAATCCTCACCACAAATCTGTGAGGCTGGTACTAGTATTATCATCATTTCCGTTTTACAGGTGAGGAAACTGAGACATAGATGTAAGAAACTCAATCTCGATGAACTAAGATTCAGACACAGGCGGTTTATGTACTGAACATACTTGCAGGAAGAAAATGCAATGAAAGATGTTGGTAATGCAGTGAAATTCCTGAGAATTAAGGTCTGTCCGTAGTCCCTGAGGCCAAGGGGAATCAGGGACCAAATGTACTTGTCCCCGGGTTCAGGATAGGTGCCTGGTCCTCAAAGTGGGTCCGTGGCTCCTGGCAAAGCTAGGAGAGTAGTCAGAGTGTGGTGAGCTGGGTGTTTAAGAGGCAGAAATGAAATTATTACACTATCTTTCAGTTTCATTTCAGATACCTGGGGCTGTTTCTGCAATGACTAAAATCGGTTACATGGAAGAGTGACTTTGGCTGTGTTTGGACGGTCAGCTCCTCCTGGTAAGAATCCTGAGTTGGTTACTTCCCGTAGTAAGATGCAAATGTAAGGTTTGTGTGTGTGGTGTTCATTCATTCATTCCATAGATATTTATTAAACACCTACTATGTGCCTAGAAACTGTTCTAGGCCTTCATTCAATGAACAAAACAGAAAAAAAAATACCCTCACTGCCATGGAGCTTACATCCTGGTGGGTGTGATAGGCAACAAATAGCCTAAGATAAGACCTATGAAAAAGTATTGCCAGTAAGGGGGAGGGCATGGGGACCCCGAGCTTGGATTTAAGTACCTCATTGAGCTGGTGATGCTTAAACAAAGTCCTGAAGGAGGTAGAAATAACCAGGGCCAAGGTCCTAAGGTAGGAGGTGCCCCATGTGCTTAGGGAATGGCCAGGAGGCCAGTGGGTCCAGAGAAGAGTAGGTGAGGTCCGACAGAAAAAGCCTGATAGAGTCTTAGAGACAATTGTGATGACTTTGGCTTTTCCTTTGAGTGAAATGGGTGTGGGGGGTGGGTTTGGGGGGTGGTAATAAAGGAACTAGGAAAGAGTTTGATTCTGGATATGTTTTGAAGGTAACATATGTGCCAGTAGATGGTGGGTTGGATATCAGAGAAGGAAAGTTGTCAAAGCCCATGGTATTTGGCTGGAGCACCTAGAAGGATGGAGATGCTAGTCCTAAGATGGAAAGGCTTCCTGCAGACTTGTCTGGGGAGACACCAGGCATTCTTTCCAGACCTGCCAAGTTAAGGGAGGCCATTAGACAACAAGGTGGGGAGACTGGCTGTTGCTCAGAAGAGAGGTCTGGATGAGGGCTACACGTCAGGCATTTAGGAGCGATGGAAGGCGAGACAAGACTGGAGGAAGTCAGCAAGGGAGTGAGACAAAGAAGAGGAAGACCAAGAACTGTGCTGCGGCCGTCAGTGTTAAGAGGTGGAGGAGAGGTCGTCAAGGAGATGGAAGGAGCCGCCACTGTGGTGGGAGGCAGAGCGTGGGGTCCTGGAGGCAAGCGGAGTGCATGTGTCTAGACGAGCGGCCTGTCTGCTTGTCCACAGGGATGGGCACACCCCAAGTGAAAGTCACGTCTGTGTGCCTTACTCAGGGTCTAGGAGTCAGGAGTTAGTCAGAGAAAGCTGTTCTAAGGGAGAGAAATAGCTTCTCTCATCCTACCATGAGGAGAAAAAAAGACACTTTTAGCGATTTGCATAATAGGCCCTGTGAGAAGGACCAGTGTGGTTCAGTGATGAATGGAGATGTTAGCACCATCAATTAGTCATTAAGCCACTTCTTCATTTGCTGTGTACATGTGGTTTCTAACTAGGCTGGAATTTGGTTAACAAAACAATCATGGCCTCCATTCCCCTCAAATCCTTGAATCTAAAGACTGTTTTTGAAATGTTAGGTCATGCTGTAATACACTCCTAGAGGTGTTTTATTTTCATTTTCTTAATTTTGTAGGAAGAAAAATATATATATGGGGCCTCAGTAAACAAATCTGAAACTAAAGCCAAAATTCTCCTTGTATTCACCATCTCCACTTTCTTCCAAAATGCATTTTCCAGCCATCTGTGGTCTTTAGTGCCTCCAAGCTGTTCCTGCAGTAGTCATGACTTAAAATGGTTCATTCTTTAAACAGTCTTTCATACATCCTGTCCACACTCTCTGGTTTGGACAGCATCCTGAAGGACCTGGTTTTGGCTACATCACAACGTGCGGTGAAGGCAAAGGGAAACCAAAGTCTGAGTTCTGGGGAAACAGTGGCAGGAGACACAAAAGCACCTGAAACCTTAATTCTTCAGGACCCTACAAAGTCAGGAAATGGGGCAAAGCCTGGAGTCATGCCCAGGTGAATGGGCATGTCCTCAGGGGGCCTGGGCTTTGGAGGCTCTCCCCTCGGGCTGTGCCTGTGGGCAGGAAAGGGGGCTGATAGCAGATCAGGGTCCTCATCCACTTCATATTTATTTACCAAGTGACTCCTATGTCTCACACACTTTGTTTCTTGATGAATTCACGATACATTTATTTTACCATATTGGAGAAACCCTAAGAATGAGAGGTCTGGAGAGAGCAGGTGGTTTAAGGTGGGGAAAATAGCACCAGCTGTCGAGTCAGGCCAGCTTGGGTTCAAATTCTGCCCCCGGCCCATGTTACTTTGAGCCATTGCTTGCCCTCCTTCGGTCTTGGCCGTCTCCTCCCAAGGAGCCATGATGATATGTGCCGTGAGGCACTGCCGTGAAGATCACTGATAATATGTAGACAGTACGCCATACGGTGATTCTCACCTAGCAGGGACCCAGTCTGTTGTAATGTTTATCATCCTTTTGTTTGTTTAGCAACATGTGGGTGAAGTAAATGAGTCTTCTGGTGCTGAAGCTGAGAAACTGAAGAATTCTTGCTCTAGAAAAGAGGTGGCCAATGTTCCATGTTGAGGCTATCGTTCATCACATTTTGCCTTGGGCAGACAATAACAAGTCACTGCCTCCTTCGCCTCCAGCCAGGGGATAGCCTCAGAGTTATGGATCGGGGTCAATACCAGTTCACTGGTGCTTTCTTGTGAGATATATTCTCTTTACCATGGTCATCGATAATGAGAAGCTAAGAGAGGCATTTCTGAGAGCTTGTGTGTTGACACCTTCTTGAATGAGTAGAGGGCTCTGACTCAGAGACAGCCTTCCACAGCAAAAATCAAGAAGAGTCTCTCAACCTTACAGGCAGCTTCTAGCCTTAGAAGAGTGCCCTCAGCTGGGAACACCCTTCAACAGAAAGGTCAAATGTCCCTTGATCTGTCCTTAGTGCTTGTAAATAGGCCTTCTCTGTTGTGCATGCCCTGGGAAGGGGTCAACGCAGCCGTGGGCAGCCCAGCTTGCTGAAATCATATGGTTTGGAGGGCACATTCAGTCTTTCTTGTGGCCTGGAACTTCCTGGAAAGGGAGATATGGGGGACCCAGGTGCCACCTTCCCTCCCTCCATCTCCTAAAGTCCACACGCTGGGGAGACAGGAAGGGATCTGGGTCCTGGGCTTCCTCCTCCGACAGCAGCCCCGTGGCCCATTAGAGCCAGCAGCAAGGAAATGGGAAGTGCATTTTCCCCCCATTCCCAAGCGGAAGCCAACAGGGTTAAGGCTCACTTGAGATCCCCATAGGCTAAAAGAGTCTTAGCACCAGTGATATCCACCCCGAACACACAGAGTACCGAAAGTAGATCGTTAATGATAAACATTCGCGACCCGACAGGGGAAACCAGCGAGAGGTGAGAGTCAGGGGATTCTTGGTTTCAGATTCCTAATCTGGCCTGATCTGGGCTGCTTCTGCTGCCTGCTCATGGAAGCCAGGATGCCCCCGGAACTGGTAGTGCTGGTTGAGCCGCTGTGGTGCATATTTGCCGATGACTCATCCCTTCTTAGGTCCTTTGAAAATGATACTTCCTGATATGTGACCTCTTCCCTGCAATGCTTCTCCTTCAAAGACCCAGGAAAGAAAACCTCTGAGTGAAGCCTGCTGCTTCTGACTCTGGGCGGATCTTCCCATAGTCCACTGTCACTGTGACGTCAGCAGGCATCCCTGGTATCAAAGCATTATGCATTTTATGAGACAGGCGTAGGAAAGCAGCAAACCCAGGAATGAGCGTCCAGGTCCCAGCACAGAAATACTAACACACTAGTTTCTCTTAATCAAAACCAGCCTCCGAAAGCCATATCGTGAGAAGGCAAAGAAAGTAGAACCCTCAAAAATCATATGGGGCACGCAGGGCCATCCAACCTGATTCAATAAAACCAAGGAGATAAAACTTCAATGAGTCAATTAAGCAAGAATGAGATTCGATAAAATTGTCGTAGATTCATTGACTAATCGTGGAAAATAAGTAATTTCCATGAAAAGAGCAAGCATGTTTCGGGCACAGATAAGATAATGGTGGGATGATATCACCGAAGGTCTCAGGTTGTTTTTTCCTAGCATTCTGGTTGTCTTACTTTCACGTAACTAAAAATAATCCCCTGCTCTATACCAAGAACGTTGTGCCGCTTTTTCCATACAGTGGCTCATTTACTCCCAATTAGAATCGTGCACAAGATGTATTATTTCCCTCCATCTTTTAGACGGCAGGGCAGGCTCAGAAAAGTTTGGTAGCTAAGGCAGGTCACCCAGTAGGGAAGGGAACTCAACTGGGAAGCCAGATTGTCCTGAATCCAAAGGCGAGGGCCTTCACTGGCTCACCACCTGGCTTCCTGTCGTCAGCAGATGCAGCGGGGAGCAAGTTCCCTCAACTGCTCTCAACGCCCTTGGGCTTCCCTTTAGACAGCCTCCTCTTTCTCTACATCAGTGTCTCTCCGTCTTAGGGGTGCATCCTCACAATCACCCGGACAGCCGCTCGAAGCCCCGATTGCTGGGACTTGTAGCCCCACCTACAGAGTCTCTGATTCCTAAGGTCTGGGGTAAAACTTGCCAATGTGCATTTCTACCAAGTTCTCAGATGATGCTGGTGCTGTGACCCAGGGGACTGCACTGGAGGACCAAGAACCACACTCAGGATACAGTGGCCTTTCTCTCTTGGAGCACAGAACTAGGACTGCGGAGAGGCGATCTGAACAGACTCGTTTTTGAATAAGTCAACAAAGAACAAACACACAAACCAACACGGTTTTGTTTGATTATCAGCAGTCGAGGTTTTTTTTGCTGCAAAGGACAGTTTTTCCGCTCTCGTCAAGGTTAAATAGGTCCCAGAGGGTTGGCCCCCACACCAACAACCACTTGTAGTAACCACACTGTTTTCCTACGTTAAACTCCCCTCTGAGTTCTTTCAGGTTGATAACACCCAGTCTGTTTGGGACTCAACCTCTTTGGAGAGTGAACGTTTCCTGAGTTTTCACAGTCAGCCTGGGCTTCCATTGGAAACTCATTCATGGGTGAGCTGCTGTAGTGCTGCCTGCAGGCGTTGCGGGGGGGGGGGGGGGCAGCTCCAGCTGCCAGGGTGTGAGGCCCGGGGCCGGGAATGCTGTTCCAAGGCCAGGAGGTCAAAACTTCTTCCCCTGAGCCTGCCATGTTCTGCTTCTCTGCTTTCCATTTTTTCCCCTCATTCTTTTCACAGTTACTCACATCCTCCAGCTAGCCTGTCCAGGAGAAACAGATTATGAACCACCTATGTGATTTAAATTTTCTGGTAGTCACATTAAAAATCATTTAGCTCCATTTTTTTTTTCCTTAAGTTTTTGAAATCTGGTGTTAACACTGACGGCACATCTCAGTTCAGACCATCTGTATTTTGTGTGCTCCAAGGCCACGTGTGGCTCGTGGCTACCATACTGGACAGCGTAGCTGTTCTGCATGTGGAACCTTTGTGATGTCTGAACCGAGGAAGAACCACTCTGTGCAAGTTGGAAATATCCAAATATTCATACCTAAGCAGTGGTTTATGTGTATTAAGTGTACAGATGCAAGTACCAAAACATGGCTGCGCCTCAGAATTGACTGGGACACCCGTTAAAAATATGACAGCCAGTGCCTAGCCCCAGACCTGCTTCATTAGAATGGGGGGTGGACGGAGAGGGATCTGTATTTTTAATGAGCTCCTTGGGTAATTTTGCAGCATCCAGCCCAGGACTTTCCACAGAGGGACATTTCCAAATGATCAGACAGAGAAGTTTGAAACCCCATCCAGGGGCAGCAGGCCAGAGGCCAGAGGCCACAGAGCATTCAACTCCTTATTCTCTCAAATGGTGGTGTTATTTTAGTCGTACCTGAAGCCTGATTTGCATGGGTATGTATTCCTAACAGATAGACATTTTGGTCATTTGTCAGAATTAGGTTATCACCCAATTTGTAGACAAAGGCTGTTCCTGTAGCTTTCTTACCTTGCTTTGGGGATTACTTTTTTTTTTTTTAATTTTGTATGTAGGGATTTGTAGGCAGGTGCTGTCACCTAGTGATGGAAGATGCTATTGCTACAAGTTGGAATAAGTGTGGGCTTGCCCTCTGCTGGTGAGACGGTGTAGTTACTACACAGGGTTCTGCTGGCAGGGTCCTCTGGAGCGTGGCCACGGCTGACATCATAAAGCGGTGGTTCTCAGATGCTGTTCCTAGATCCGCAGCGAAAGCATCCCCTGGATGCTTGTTAGAAATGCACAGCCTTGGGCCCTATTCCAGATATGATGAATTTTAGAAACTCTGAGGGTGGGGCCAATAATCTGCGGTTTAACAAGCCCCGAAGGTGATGCTAATGCATGCTCAAGTGTGAGAACTAGGGTCGCAGTCTAAAATCATAGTTCTTGGGGCGCCTGGGTGGCACAGCGGTTGAGCGTCTGCCTTCGGCTCAGGGCGTGATCCCGGCGTTCTGGGATCGAGCCCCACATCAGGCTCCTCTGCTGGGAGCCTGCTTCTTCCTCTCCCACTCCCCCTGCTTGTGTTCCCTCTCTCGCTGACTGTCTCTATCTCTGTCGAATAAATAAATAAAATCTTTAAAAAAAAATAAATAAAATAAAATCATAGTTCTTGATCTTTTAGAGGGAGGGACAGTGGTCCCAGGGGAAAAGGCACAAGTGCACATGCACGCAGACTTTTGAAACCACTTTAGGAGAGTTCATAGGCCACATGAAATTGTTCCAAATCCTATGGAGGTGGGAATATGAGGGAGGGAATGGGCTAGAGGTCCATCCTTCTCACATATGGTGTCAGGGAAGACAGACTCTGGGTTTTGTGATTAGGAAAAGGTGCCTTTGCTCAAGTAAAATCATGGTTTTTAAATTAGCATATTTTAAACTTTTCAACAATAAAAATGATTTCAACAATATTATAATAAATGTAAAGTTTATATCACTTCTGTATAAATTACACAAATTAAATTATAGATGATCCAATAATAGAATGCCTGAAATTTTCATGAGAACAGTTTAGGAATTCAATATCACCAAATAGTTATTTGTCTTGCTTTCACCAAAATAGCATCTTTTGGCAGTTTCAATGCTTACTTGCTCCAGTATCTCATTTTCTCTAGAGATAATTGCTGTATTTGACAGTCTTCCTCTAATATTATAATCCTCAGATATAACATAAACTTAGGTTGTTTTTTAAAATAAAAATTGAATTTTGAGGGGTGCCTGGGTGGCTCAGTCGGTTAAGTGTCCAACTCTCAGGATTGTGGGATTGAGCCCACGTCGGGCTCAGTGCTGGGCATGAGATTCTCTCTCTCCTCCCTCTGACCCTCCCCCTACCTCACCCTCTCAAAAAAAATTTTTTTTTAGAAGCTATATTCCCCATTGCCTATATTCCCCACTGGCCAAGTTAACTATATCATATCTAAAAGTTACAAAAGTATTTGGAAATTCCTGGTGAATTATTGCTGTAAATATACTCTACTGTCAGAAGAGACATGTATTAGAATTTAGAAAGCAATTTCAAGTTTTCAGTTCCTCATACATGGTGACCCATCAACATCACATCTCTTACTCTGTTTATAAGTTAATTTCAATAGCAAATTTGATGTTCTAAAGCAGTGGCACATAATTAAAATCGTTTATCTCTATCTTAATCTTTCCAGTTACATGTCATCCAGAAAACTGGGATGTCTGTGATATTCTTTCAGTATTGTAAACCTTTCTTTCTTTCTTTCTTTTTTTAAGATTTATTTATTTATTTTGGAGGGGGGAGGGACAGAGGGAAAGAGAGAGAGAGTCTTAAGTAGACTCCACACTGAGCAGGGAGCCCAACACGGGGCTTGATCCCATGCATCTGAGATCATGACCTGAGCTGGAACCAAGAGTCTGATGCTTAACTGACTGCACCACCCAGGAGCCCCTGTAAACCTTTCTTTTAATAATGCTATTACTGGAGGCTCCTGGGTGGCTCTGTCAGCTAAGTGTCTGCCCTTGGCTCAATTCATGATCTCAGGGTCCTGGGATTGAGCCCTGTGTCGGGCTCCCTGCTCAGCGGGGAGCCTGCTTCTCCCTGTCCCACTGTATGCTCTCTCTCTTGCTTGCTCTCACTCACTCTCTCTCACTCTCTCTGAAGTATAAGTTTTTAAAAAATAGTGAAATTACTGTATCTAATGTAGAAAAAAGAAACTGACTTTAAAATCCAGTTGGGGGTCATGGAAGGCCGGATCATGAGACTTTCAAAGAGCTTCCTCCTTTCTATCTATCTATCTATCTATCTATCTATCTATCTATCTATCCATTTATTTATTTATGGTGGAGAAGTTGGTGTCAAAATCAAGAGATTCTGCAATTTATTTAGCATCAGTAACAGATGATTGATAAACATAATCACTGGTTGTATTCAAAGAGTTTCTTAATTTCTTTGATGCTGCCAAGGTCATTATGCACGTTGAATTGGCTCCTGCATCATTTGGCTTGTGTCATTAATTTTACCTCATCTAACATCTGAAATGATTATCAAGTAAAGCTTCAAGTTGACAATTTTTTCAGAAGTGTACCTTTGGCTTGCATTTAAGGTCTTTATCAATAAAATCATCAATTTTTAAGTGATTATTGCATACTGCTCTTTTAACTCAATCTTTCCATTTGGCCTTTGAAATTGGCCTCAAATTTACATTGTTAAACATGTTTTTTCATGCAACTCTGTATTTCATGTAGCTGTGAAGGTCTTAGACAATATTTTAAAGACTCAAGGGTCAAAAGAGATTTTTTGCTGTATTATTCACTAGTGTACACAGAATAAGAAATATAGAATGTCCTACAAGTATTTTAGATGGTTTTCTGTTGTGATTCATTATGTTTCCTACATATATTTGCAGCATTATATATTCTTGGATTTTCAAATTATGTTTTGTTTAGATGCAGTTTTTTAAATAAGTGGTCTACTGAATCCATGCACTATTTTTTTGTCTGTTAGACAACATTTGAAAGGTCAAATGTGCAAAGAGGGGAATAGTTGCATTTGAGAAATGAGGAGCCTAATGATAATTATTAACTGTTCCACAGGGTTTGTATCGGGACTTGTATCCAATATAACTGAATGTTTTTTAAACATTTCTTCTCTTATTCGAAATGATTTAATTCATCACATCTGTTATTTTTTTCATTCTTCAGCTCTGTTTTGTCCCCTAAATGAAGTGAAGTATTATTCAGAGTTGATGTTTACATTCTGCATAAATGTGCTACCATAATATTACCAATAATTGCTTCATTTCTGCCAAATGAAGACAACGCACATTACCACAGTTACACGTACTGTGGGCGATTCCCTGACTGTTAGATATTGCTTCAAGTGGGGTCATGCCCATTATGTGTTCAACAGAAGCTCACGGATATATTTTCTTATTTTTCTGCATTACCGTTCTGCAACATTGACAGTTATGTATTATCAAGTAAGGTTCCACTTTTAAATACGCAGTCCTACCACAGGTGTGCGTCTGCTTCTCATTGCGCTTACGGGGAATCTTTGCTGCCTTCTGCCAGGCTTTCATGCATCTTCATGCTTCAGTTTTTTCCTTTATCCACAAAGAGTTTGTAATACGGATAAAACAGACTCTTTCGAGGTAGAATAAAAGGACAAGACTCTAGCGATTATTTTCATCACTTGGAGAAATTTGAGTGAAATAATAACTTCCTACCTCTATCGTCCTTAGAAAGGGGAGATTACTTTTCAGAGGTGAATAATCTTCAGTAGGAGTGTCCTGTTGCATAAAACGCAAATGACATGGTCACGGACCCGGATTAAAGAAAGTATATTCAGGAAAATGGTTTCATAGGGGTGTCGGGTCTTCCCGCCTTTCTCATTTTTCTTCAGTATGACTGACACTGAGGCAGAGGCTGCCTGTGCGTGACTTACACCTGCCACACTCCGTTAAATCAAGAGCCTCTGTGGTTCCTTTTCTTCCCCTATGGAATTTCTTATATTTTCTCCAAAACATACTCAAGTATCCATACAATTTTCCTTCTTTTTCTTCCTTGATCGTTTGCATTTTTGTTTTCCAAATCCTAAATCTGAAAACTTTAAAAACATCTAGGGAAAAACAATGTACATAACAGCTTAGTGTTTTATCTTGGTATTTGTAGTATCTGAATATATCTATGTATTAATAAAAGTTAATATTTGTACTGATGAAAGTTCTGTAATGAAAAATTGCCGTGACATAACTTGCAGATCATTATATAATGATTCCTAGAAAATATCTTTGGGACACAGTGAATTATTCATGGAGAATTATTATCCTGTGATTTATCTCACAGTGAAAGTACTATACATTTTAGCTGAAAGCTCATTAATACGACTTCAGTAGTAACAAATATCAGGTGACACTAGTGGTAAGATGGAGAGTAAACTTAGCAGGGCTCTACAATTAAAGAGCTTTCAAAAAACACAAAAAATTAACATGCAACCAATCACCTATTATCCTTCAGCTCCTTGTTTGGAAGCACAAGTGCAATAAAGGGCAATGGAAATAATGCGATTTTTTAAAAAAGATTTTATTTGTTTATTTGACAGAGAGAGCCAGCGAGAGAGGGAACACAAGCAGGGGGAGTGGGAGAGGAAGAAGCAGGCTCTCAGCAGAGCAAGGAGCCCGATGCTGGGCTCCATCCCAGGACCCTGGGATCAGGCCCTGAGCCAAAGGCAGACGCTTAATGACTGAACCACCCAGGCGCCCCAAGAAATGATGTGATGTTGAAGCAGCAAGGTCCTTCAGTGATGAAGCCCATAGTGTGTGCGCGGAAGCAGAATATGGGGCGATGCCGGCAGAACAAGAAGCAGGTCAGGCCCCCACTTCCAAGCAAACCATCTTGGGCATCGCCTGGCTTCTCAGGAGTGCCTTGGCTCTGGTGGTCAGGGTTTTTGAGGGAAACTGGCCACATGGTTAACAAAGCTTCCAGAATTGTTCACCTGCCTGCCGAGCCTCTGGGAAAGGTGAGGTCTATGGTACGGGGGAGGGGGGGCAGAGGGGGAGCACGAGGTGTAGATGGGACAGGATACTGATTTCACCCCATTTCCTGACTGTCCGAGGCTCCTCGCTCATGACTGATGGCCACAGGAGCCCGGAGTGGCAGGGCTGATGAAGCCCACGGGGCAAGCCCTTGACCTACACGTGAATGAGGAGACCAGACCTGGATCAGAGGGAAGTATGTTCTGACGATTCCTTGGAGTTTCTCAGAACTAATTTGAGGTTCTAACCATGAGACAAACATTGTGAGGGAATACTTTTTAAAAATCAAAAGAAAAAGGATGCTTCTGAAAAATATCTTTTATTTTTCTCTTCCTGAACAAGCGAAGTCCACATCCAGCTTCTCCTGACTTCCTGGAATCCGGTCCACCATGCTCTGAGGTTTCGGTCTCAGGCCTCCTAAGGGTTGTGACTCAGCACAAGCAGTAACTCAGGCCGGAGACTGCAAGCTTCTCCCCCTGCCCCCTACCTGTCTTCAGGTGAGACTCGTCCTGCCCCAGTCAGGTCTTCAGCCCTTTGCCTTGGCCATCAGGGACTTCCGATATTCTGTTCATAGATAATAATTAAGAGCGGGGGGGGGGGTTTCCTACTAAGTCTGATTGAGTGTGCCTACCTGAAATCCTGAAATAACTGAATAAAGCATATACATGTATTGCTGTGACCAAAGAACTTGATCACTCTCCCTTTCTTATTGCCTGTAGCCCTCTGTGTGAGAAAAGGGGAAAGGGAGGGGAAAGTGGGCATACATTCATGCATTGATATGTTTGCAACTTGGACAAGGAAGCCATGTGAGGATTATGGAGAGTATCACCTAAAATAAGGTGTGGGAGGTCATTTATGGATTTCAGTTTGCTGTGAGCGCTGCTTGTACAGAATCAAAGACTTACAGGTACGATTTCTCACTTTCCCTCATCTCAGAAGGCTCAGAATTGCTGCTGTTGTTCCAGCTACAAAACAGATTAGGACCTGAAGCAATGGTGGGGGAAGAGAGGAGGGGCTCATAGTCCATCTGGACAAAGGAGAGGCTTGCCCTCCGGACATCCTCTTTTCCAGGACTCTGATTTTCCCACCATCAAATGAGGTCTTAGCAACATGGTCAAGTTGCTCTTCTGTGGACATTGGAAGAATGGGGAATCAGTTCAGTATTTGAGTTAGGCTAGACTATGCTGTAGTAACCAAAAAATCCTCAGATCTCAGTTACTTAACACAGAAATGATATATCTCTAATTAACCTAAAATCTAGAGGACTCAGACAGCCCTCTTCCATCTTGAAAGCTCGTTTTCTGGGGCACATGTCCTATAAAGTCACCGTGACAGGGGAATTAAGTGAGAGAGAGGATCCCATGGAATAATTCTAAGGGTCTGGCCTGGAACTTCTTTCATCTTCTGTAATGTAATCTCCTGGCCCCAATCTAACTGCAAGAGAGGCTGGGAGACATAGAGGAAAAGTCATATAAGCCCTACTTTTACAAAATTGTGCATTTGGGTTGATAAGTAATTTCTGAGGTTTATCAATTCCAAGTAAGACACTTCCATACAGGTCTCTGCAAGGCCAAGGCCATTGTCAGCTGACAACCCTCCTCTGACCCTAAAAATATGCAGTACATTCAGAGGCTTTTGGGGGTATTGCTGGTGTTCACTCCCCAGTTCCTACATGAAGACAATCCCATCTAATCTGTGTATTGGAATTTTGTTTTACAGTAGCTGCCAATGATCAGAAGCCTCGAGAGGCCTGAAACAAAGGTTACAAGCCACAGAATCTTGCTTTCTTGGGCTCGCAGACTCGTCAGCAGCCCTTCATGCTGCCAAAGCAATGTGGTAGGAGCATCTGCTGTGTGCTCGGGTACCCAGGACCTAACAGGGTAAACATAAAAACTGGTGGCCAGACAGAGCCCCAAGAATGGCTACAGTTAAAAAGACTGACAATACCGTGTTAATAAGGATGTGGGGAACTCGAGCCGTTATACATCACTGCTGGGAATGTAAAATGGTGCAGCCCTTTTTAAAAACAGTCTGGCAGGGGCGCCTGGGTGGCTCAGTCTGTTGGGTAACCAACTCTTGATTTTGGCTCAGGTCATGATCTCAGGGTTGTGAGATCTGAGTCGGCCCCCTCTGGGCAGAGTCCGCTTGGGATTCTCTATAAACAAACAAATGAAATCTTTAAAAACAGTCTGCCAGCACTCATAAAGTTAACCAGACGTTTACCATTTACCCCAGCAAATCCACTACTTAAGGTATTTACCAAGGAGAAATACAAAGCTATGTTCATAAAAATGTGTACAATATCGTTCACAGCAGTTTTATTCATATAACCTCAAACCTGGAAACAACTCAAATGTCCACCAAGTGGTGAATGGATAAGCAAATCGCGGTGTCCCCATACCATGGACAACTACCCAGTCATAGAAAGGAGTGAGGTATGAAAACACACAACGACGTGGCCGAAATTTCAAAACTTAAAAAGTCTGGTTCCATAGTTCCATTTATACGACATTCTGGAAAAGGAAATATTAGTAACAGAAAGCCCCTGAAGGGTTCCCCGGGCTGGGGGGGCGGGGAGGGAGGAGGCGGGGAGATGAAGGGCAGAGCTGTACAAGGGAGCGTTTAGTACGTGGGAACTGTTCTACGTCCTGATTGTGAGGGTGATTTAACGACTCTATATAATTGCCAAATTTATCACACTGTACACTTAAAACTGATGAATTTTATTCTGTATAAGTAACACCGTAAACAACAAGAAAAGCAGGTTGGAGGATATGCTGACAGCTTGCAAGAATTCCGACCAAAATCAAACTAACAAACCAAGTCGCCTCCACAGTCGGGGGCGCGAATTCCTACCAGTCCAGCGGCTGGATCCCACGCTGCTCCAGTCCCGGCCTCTGCGGAGGGTGGGCGCGCTCAGCCCCCCGCCACGCGCTCGCCTTTTGCAAAAGCGGCTAGGCGGCTGCGCCCTCCTCTGGCCGAAGCTGCTACTTCCATTCGCGGCAAAGCGTGGGGCTGCCTGCGGCTCTGAAGGCAGCTGCCGCCCGCGTCACTGCGGTTTCCCCAGAGCCGCAGACCCCGGCCGCGCCTACCAGAAAACAGGTGCGCAAGTCAAGCCGCGGGAGAGAGGGCGCTTCTGCCGGATTATTTTCGGCGGGGCGGTGTTTGGGGGAGAGGAGGCCCCCCTCCTCCGGCCTCCCACTTAAGTTCCTTGCTGGGTGCTGCGCCTACACTCAGATGCCAGGTACCGCTGCCCGTTGGCGCGGGTGCATCTCAGAGGTGCTCCCTCCTGGTCCCCTCCGGAGGGGCCGAGCCTGCAAGTAAAGTGAGCGGCAGCCGGAGTCTTCTGCTCAAGCTTTGTCCTCCCCCAACTACCTCCCTCCCCGCACTCGCCACGGTCCCCGTCCCGCAGCCGCTACGCTTCCCCGTGGTCCATTCCTTCCCTGCTCTGAGGCCAGCGGCGGTTTCTTTCACTTCCCTCGCTCAGGAAAGGACGGGACGCTTCTGTCCCGCTCTCCAGGGACGGCTCGCAGATTCCCGTCCCCACCGAGGCAGGCGAGTCAGTTCCGCGGGCCCGGCCCCTTTGGCCTGCTTACTACAGCCCTGCAGGATGAGAAAGGAACCCGCTTACCGCCGTGCCTATTTTCCTGGGGGTTCACCCCACGTCCCACCAGGGCACCATCTGGGAAAAACCTGACGGTGGAGGTGGTTTGAGCTCTCGAGCCCGGAATGCCCTGCTGGGCCCTCGTCGCCGCCAGGGGATGTATTCCGTAGAGACGCTCGGCCAGTGCCCAACCTCAGCAGTCTCTTGCTAATTTTGGTTTCAAAAAGTAATGTTGGGGTGTCTGGGTGGCTCACTTGGTTAAGCTGGGACTCTTGGTTTCCGCTCAGGTCATGATCTCCTGGGTCCTGAGCTGGAGCCCCGCAGCCCCCCGCCCCCGCCCATGCTCAGGGGAGAGTCGGGTTGAAGATTCTCTCCTTCTGCCCCCACCCTATTCAGGTCCAACGCAGTCAGAAACACCTGCTTGTTGGCGAGCCTTTGAACAAGCCCTTTTTTCTCGACCTTGAGAACCACTGGGAGTAGGGGGTGGTGTGGAGGATTTGCTTTATTCCTTATTCCATTGTCTTGGTGTGCCATAATTTATTTAGCTAATTGAAAAAGAAAATATTTTGAATTGTGTTTTAAATAATAGATCGGATATTAACAGCACTCAAAGATTATTTTACTTCCATAAACCAGTGAAAAGAGAAAGCCAAAATAAAGATACATTCTTAACTCCAAAAGAAACTTCACAGTTTTCATACGGGTTTGTTTATTATTACAAGACCCATGAGGTCACACTTAGTGGTTCAGTGTCTCAGGTTGATAAGTAGTTAAATCTGTTATGCAAACATGGCAAGAAAACAAACACGATCCTCTAGAACAAGCACTTATGGTCAGTCTCCAATAACACATACATGGTTTTAAAGTTACAGGTCAGCAGTCCTGATAGATAACTATGAAAACAAACTAAATTTATTAGGAAAGATTGTTGCTCTTTTTAGTAAACTGACAGAAACTCCCCTTCAATGGCGTGAGATACAGGATACACATAGACTTATTTGAATGTTACAGTAATTAGTTGGTAAATATTCTCTAACTTTTCCTTCTTACATTTTCAAGCAACTGATCACAACTAACCAGGGGCCTCACTTATCGAAAGCACTTACATCAACCACATCTTCACTTAAAGTTTTCAAACCATTGAAATTTGTGGGCCATAGTTTCAAATGATAATTTTAACCAAGAGTGAATCAAAGTATTTGGACTATCAATTTTCTACTTCACTCGAACTAAGGGGCACTTGGACGGCTTGCAGTTGTTAGCCTAGCCAGTCCTTGCTTCAGTGACAACTCTCCACACGTGTGAACTATTGTGAAGGCTAGATCCTTCCAGCTGGAACTGTGGAAAGAGTATGTGTATTTTACATTTGATTGAGTATTGCCAAATTATAATTTAAAGAGGCTGTTGCAATTTGCGTGATATATTAAAGTGTCCATTTTCTACATCCTTGCTAACATCTTGTATTTTAAAATGTTTTTTAATTTTTCTTTTAAGATTTTATTTATTTATTTGACAGAGAGCATGAGAGAGAGCACAAGCAGGGGGAGAGGCAGGCAGAGGCAGAGGCAGAGGGAGAAGCAGGCTTCGTCCTGAACAAGGAGCCCTACGTGGGGCTCGATCCCAGGACCCTGGGATCATAACCTGAGCTAAAGGCAGATGCTTGACTGACTGAGCCACCCAGGTGCCCCTAAAAAATGTTTTTAAACTTTAAAAATATTCTGCCCATGTGCAAGACAAGAAAGAATGGTTTCTCATTGTCTTAATTCCATTTATATGATTATGATCCACTTGGATTTCTTCTTCTTTTTAAGCTTCTTTCCTAATTTTCTATCGTATTGTAGGTTTTCCTTACTAACCTGCAAGTGTTCTTTATATGTTAAGTAAATGAATCCTTTGTTATGTGTGTTGCAAGTATCTTTTTGTTACCATTTCACTTAATTCTAATTCACTTAATTCACTTAATTTCAGTAATGCAGAAAGTTTTAACCTTTACATAATGGAATTGATTGATCTTTGTGTTTAGGATTTGGGTTTTAGGCCTTCCTTTGAAAAATTTTTCTTTCCCTGAGATACAGAATGAAAAATGCATATCAAAAATCCAGAAGTACCTAATTTGTGAAAAGACGGTTATTCTCCATGAGCCGTCTAGAATTTGCACCCACCAAATAGAATGAGGGCACAGTAGAAATCACCACCCCTGCATCTGTCGGGTCATTGATCTCAACGCTAATCTTGGCAGTTCCCAGGGACGCAGAGGGGTCAGTTCCAAGGGACCCCATTTGGCCCTTCCAACCACAATGTTCTTTACTTCGTAGGTCAGGGAGACCATGTGAATGTTCTGCCAGTTGCCAAGTTTGTCTATTGCTTCTATGCACCTGGGATGGAGGAGATAACTGCAGTGGGTGTCCGTGTTGGACGTACTGTGAGAGGGACTTGCGCCAGGACACAAGGCATCATGTGACCTCCACGAGCTCGCATTCTGAGTGGTGGTCTGTGGTGATATTTCAGGTCTCTGGGGATTCATGTCAGGTCAGAGCCATATCTAGTAACTCATAGGAGGTTTGTGTATTTCCTTCTCCAGTCCCAGTTATGAGGGTAAATGGCCACAGTTCACTCTGGGAAAGCTTTGGAAGAAAATTCTAACTACACTCTTTGGCTGCATTATACTCAGTGCTTGGACATTCATTCTGGGGCTCTGGGTCTGTGAGCTGAGAAAGAGGTCATGCATCCTTGCTGTAGGATTATTTGACTTAGGTTTCTGCGAGTAAATCCACATTTGTCCTTATACAACTCAAGCCGCATCTTAGTAGGCTATCTACTGATTTCATTCCTAAGGACGCCGTGATCAATTAGTCATTGCCACGAATCCCTGCTGGACTGTTCTGTTCTTGTGTCAATTATGCCCACCTTGTTGATTGAATCAGTGGTCCCACCTGGGCTTCTGCCTACAGAGAACAGCCACCACAGAGCTATTCAAAGAGTTGTGCAATTGTCCCGTCCCCGATCCACTTGTCTGTGTGTGCGGACAGAGTTCCAGGGTCTGGCAGTGGGGTAGGACCGGAGCAAACGGGTGCCAAGCAGGGTGCATGGAGAGGATTCATTCTGGTCTTCCTATCTCTCTGAGCCTTTGCAGGAAGGTTCTGGTGACTCCCTATGACTGCAGGCTACTGGGGAAGGCAGAACAGTTGCTGATCGAATTAAGGTGCTAATTGGCTGACCTTAAGGAGAGGATCCTGGATCATCCAGGTGGTCCCCATATAATCACAGGAGTCTTTAAATGGAGAAAAGGGAAGCAGAAAAGTCAGGGTGAGAAGGCCGGTGGCAGGAGAGGGGTTCGGTGGCCGCTGTTGGCTTTGAAGACAAAGTGAGGAGTCTCACACCAAGAACTGCCAGGCAGCTGGAAGCAATAAGAAAGCAGATTCTCCCGTAGGGTCCCCAGAAAGGAGCGCAGTGCTGTCAACACCTTGATTTTAGCCTGCGGAGGCCCATTTTGGACTTCTGACCTCCCAAACTTCAGGTAATTCTTTACGTTTGTTTATGTTTTAAGCCCCGAATGTGTGGTAACTTGTCCCAGCAGCAACAGGGATTGACCACAGCTGCCAGTGAATCCAAGCTCCAATGTAATGTCACTCCAGGGTTCTAGAGTCAACGTGTTCAAGCCCGAATCGGAGATGATAAATTTAGGCTTATCGAGCCTGAGAGTCAGTGGCGTGCTGGGAAAGGCTTACTAATCAGCAATCGGGGCAGGGGAAAGCCTGGCTTCTAGTGTTGGCTCATCTCTGAATTGTAAATATTCTCACCACTGCTCTCTTCAAGCTATAAACGTCTCCGTTCTGAAGATGAACTTGGGGAGAGATGCGGAGTGGGCCACGAGGTAGTGTTCCCACTATGCGGAGGCGGTAGAGGCAAATAACCTCAAAAGCATTGATAATAGTAAAATGTAGTGGAGAGAAGTAGGAGTGATGAGTTTTGAGTATTAACGTTATTTTTAATACACCTAATTGTAAGTTTTTGCGATTCTAGTTTTAATAAGGTCTGTTTCCCAAGTACCCCAAGCCCTGAAAAATGACCATTTGTCTCCCACCAGCCCATTCTAGTAAAGTTTCCCACAGCCTCCCCCACCCCACCCCAGCTCCTCCTCTGCCGTCTGCCCCCTTAGTACTCACTCTTCCATATGCTCCCTGGACTTCTGTCACACAAATGGGTCAGATCAGAGCAGGCCTAGTGTTGATCTGGGCGAGGCTGGGATCTCATTCTTCTTAGGGTCCTGGAGGCACCCCCGGAGTCAGTGAAAGGTTTTAGGCAGGTGCAGGTAGTTTCCGGAATGGAAGAGGGATGGCCTGTGAGGACAAAGCAGATGTAATTGGAATTGGGTGAATGGGAGTCAGAATTCTCAGCTCCATTTGTGTCTGCCCAGATGTCCCCGTCTCTGAGCCCCACTCCTTGTCCACCAGCGCCTTACTTCTGTGCAGGGGTTCTCAGACGGCGTCCTGCCTCCAAATCACTGGGGAGACTTTATAAAACCGAGGTGCGAGGCCCCATCCCCAGGGTCTGATCCACTAGGCCTTTGGTGAAGCCCGAGGATTGGCATTTCTCCTGAGTACACAGCTGATGCTGTTGCTGCTGGAATGAGAACTACATTTTGAAACCGTCTTAGTTGGAGAGACCTGGAGGGTTTGAGTGTTTGTTGCAGTTTTGCAAACCTGACAACCAGGTGCTGGCTTGGCCCGCAGCCCCATCTGTCTGGGATTACAGGCGATGCAGGACTCCTTCACGGCTGCCTGCGAGGCTGCTGACGGGCCAGTTCTGTGCTCTGCTGGATAGTCGTGGTCTTTCATTTCTTCTGATCCTCTGCTCTCATTCTAGTTCCATTAGAAATTCAGTGGACCCTACAACCTCTATAATTACTAGTTCAGTTACCCTTGGAAGTGTACCAAACCACCCCAAAAGAGAATGGCTTAAGGAGACCATAATTTTATTTTCTCACACTTCTGTGGGGCAGCTGGTACCTTTTCTCTGGTCAAAGCAGCTTGGCTGGTGCCGGATGGTCTAGACTAGGGTCCTCAGCTGGGATGGGGAGATGGCTGGGACCTCTCTTCACGTTGTCTCTCCTTCCAGGAAGCCCGCCTAGGTGTCGCTGAATGGTGGCCTAAGGCTGCCAAGGAGCTGCAAGGGAAGGAGGAGCCATGAACGCAAGATCACCTCAGCTTCTGCTTCTGTCACGTTCGTGAATATCCCAACAGCCAAAGGAGAAGACGGCTAAGGTCAGTATCAGGGTGGACAGATAAACCCTACCTTTTCATAGGACAAACTGCAAATTGTGTTTATTTCTCAGTTTTAGTGACACATAATTGGCATGTAACGTATCAATTCAAGGTGTACAGGGTGATGATTGGATATTATAAAACTTCTTTCTAATGTGTAGTTACTGAATCGGAGTCTTGGCGTGCCAGGATGGCACACTCCAGATAGTTTGAGGAGCCTTTACTGAAGGGATTATTTGCCAAGATGTATGCAGAATTAAAGCAAAGTCGTCATGTGCAGTACAACGTCGTGGAGTTAGCCGTTGTGGGGGTCTCTTGCTTCCTAAGCCCAAAGGGACAAGGAGAAGGCAGAATTTTTGGAACCCTGAGAGAGTAGCTGTGCAGGGGTATTTTTCTGATGGTAGCTGAAGCCTTCTATAGATGATAGGGTTAACCCCTGACAACCCGATAGGGAGGGTGCCAGGTGGATGAAAGTCTTGACGCTCTGCTTTCATGCCCTCCGATCATCCGTTGGTGTTTCCCCTTGGCCACTCCTGACTAACAGCAAAAGAGAAGGGAGCCATTGACATTTTCCCTACAGGTCAGCCTCCCAAGACCTAGAACAAGGTGGTTGTGAGGGACACATGAAGAGCCTTCTGTTGCTCAGGGCTGGCCAATCTGTTCATGTCTGGGTCAGCTGAAGGAACAGCCATAGTCCTGTCATAACTGTAGCTATCACCCTTTCCAATTTAATCAGCCATGAATTCATCAAGGGTGCATGTGAGCTCTGAGGAGGTGAGTGGCAACAGGGTTCCATTTTTTTTTAGACAAGGCAACTGGGTAAGTACCTGGGCCTCTTTGAGCTTTAAAGTCCTACAGCTGCTAAGTGGGATTAGAGCCCACCTGAGTTCTTTGATTCTATCACACATGCTTCTATCCAGTTGAGGCTACCATGTAAGCAGACTCTTGAATTCTAATTAATGCCTGTATCAGTTTGCTAGAACTACTGTAACAGAGTCCCTCAAACCAGATGACAGCACAACCAGAATTTCTCTCTCAGTTCTACAGAGGAGAAGCCTAAGACCAAAGGGGCAGCAGGGTTGGTTTGTCGTCAGAATATGTTCCCTGCCTCCCTCTTGGTTTGTGATGATTTGTTGACAATTTGGCATTTCTTGCCTTGAAAACACACCCTCCCCACCACACCCCCCCTTCTCCATTTTCATCTCCTTGTGATGGTCTTCTTGTGTGCATGTCTGCCTGTGTGCAAATTTCCCCTTCTTACAAGGACAACAGTCCTATTGGATCAGGGCCCATATGAATGACCTCATTGACCTGATCATCTCCAAAGACCCTATTTCCTGTTAAGGTCACAGTCACGGGTACTGAGGCGTAAGGTTCTGGTTTCTCTCTACCTGGTTGGAATCTGTTCTGAAAGGCAGGTGTCGCTGTTGCCCACTCTGTGATTGTTCTCAACAAAAGCCTGGGGTGGAAAAACCGGGCAATAGAGTCACTGAATGAGAAACTGTATCCCAGGTTACAGGATCCCAGTCTTTGCAACTGCTAGACATTTTCTCATTCACCGAATTCTGTAATCCGTGTGCGGGCTTGTCCGTGGCACAATGTGAAAGCTTCCTGGCTTTTCTCCTGGATCCCGCTCAGCTTCTCCCTTTGCATGTGCTGGCTCAGGGGACAACAGGCTGTAACCAGGTGCTGGGGAAGTTAGAGCTAAGGCCAAGGCAGTTTAAATCTTCCTATGTCCCGTTCCCGCTCGGGGGGCTGCTGGGATGATCATCTGTCATGAGGGTCCTATGCAGCAGGGGGGGCCTCCATGAACCCTAGTTCCCATCTACTCCTTTCATTAGAGCTAAGGGGTTTATTTAAAATTCTCCACTGAGGCTCAGTCAGTTAAGCGTCTGACTCCTGATTTGGGCTCAGGTCATGGTCTCAGGATTGTGAGACCGAGCCCTGTGTAGGGCTCCATGCTGGGTGTGGAGCCTGCTTTAGAGTCCCTCTCTCCCTCTCCCCTGCCACCCCCTCCCTCTCTTAAAAACAAAAATTCTCCACTGGGTTTCTATTTCAAGATTGAATTTAATATTTTGAAAGAAGGCCTTAGTGCCACACAGTAGGAGTGAGGAGGAGAGTGGGGTGGGGTCCTCTTATTCAAACACCCTGATTCCCACTGTCTGAGGCACGGAGTCCATTCAGTGACCAGGGCATTTCGGGGCCTCTCCTTTGCTCTCCCTTGTAGGATAATAGATGGCAGGGAGGTGCATTTATAAAGGTCAGGGCTCAAAAAACACAGCTCTTCCTTTATTTTCTCCCCTGTCAAACACAAACACAAAAAATGCGTGGCTCTGCAGGAAACCGCTGGAAGGACTCCTGTTCTGTGGGAAGGATAGGTGGGGCAGGGGAAGATGAGGAAATGCATCTGCTTGGGTGAGCTGCAGGGTCTGGAGGTCACGTGGGGGGGGGGGGTTGAGGAAGAGGGCCAGGAGGGAGAGGAAGCAGAGGTCAGGGACAGTGTGCGGCCACCTGTTTCAAAGGCGGCCAGAGGGTTCGGCAGCAGCTGTGTCTCTGTGGCCTGTGGGAATGGAGGAGTCTCTTCCTGCATTTCCAATCTCAAGGATGGGTTGGGACAACTGTAGGTATAGATAACCATTCATGGGGGTGGCGGGGCACTTTTGCTGTAATTTGCTCAGTTTTATATTTCTTTACCTGTGTTACCTTTCCTGCTTTGGTTAGGCGATATGTTCAGCATACAACAAAATGTGCTTTAATTTTTATCCCTTTTGTGAGGGTTTCTGGACAAATAGTCCTATAACTGAAGGAAATCTCTTATCCAACTCTTAGTCCTGATTTTTAGTTAGGGCTAGACCCGTAACCATGGTGACATTTTAGGAGGCTCTCTGATCAATTCTATGTAAATTCTTTGAAGCAGGAGCCCTTTTTCTCATTTTTGTATCTGCACAGCTGAAAAACAAAATCATGGGCCCTTGGTAAATGGTGGTTCTTGTTATCAGTGTAGATTCTCTCTCTTCCCCCTTCTAGTTGGAGAGACAAACCAGTAATTATGATGACTCTTAACATTTATAGTAATAGCCTTTATGATATCTCAGCTCTTAGGAAGGGGAGCACAACGTCAGGGACATCTTGCTGGGTTGGGGCCAAGTTAGCAGGAGTCAGAGGGTGTGAGAGTGTCTTCGTCCCTGAGCAGCCTGTGGGGGGGCCTGGAGAGGAAGGTCCTAAGGGACAGACGGTCAGTGTGGCTGGAAAGCAAGGGTGGAGCTGCTGGACAGGTTGGCCCGGCGAAGAGTGAGAGCGCTTGGCTCCGTGGGTCAGCAGGAGCACTCCCTGCTGGAGGGGAGGGTGGACAGGCATGGGGGTGAGGAGGACTTGAGGCAGGGGGCCCAGCGTAGGAGACCTCATAGATGTTAGAGGCGGACTGGTCAGGACTGAACACGGTGGTGCTTTGGGATCAAAGAGGTCAACTGACACCCAAGCTGTCAAGGCGGGAGGGAAGACCAGGCACGGCATATGGGTTTGTCTCTAAGCTGCCATTGGATGCAGTGCTCTGAACCCTGGCTGCACACGGGAATGACCTGAGACCTCAAAAAGTCATGATGTCTGGGACCCCTCCACCCCCAGGGATTCTGATGGAACTGGTCAGGGATGTGGACTGAGCACTGGGATTATGACACCTCCCTAGGAGATTCTAATGGGTAGCCAAGTTTGAGAACCACTGAGCATGGCAGGCTTATACATGCCAGGCATGATATGAATAGCTAGAGACATGTGTTATCTCATTCAGGCCTTTTAACTAGTAGTTCTCAAAGTAGGGTCCCTGAGCCAACAGTATCAGCATTTTCTGAGAACTTGTTAGACATGTAATTCTCTGGTTCTTAATGAGTCAAACTCTGGGAGTGGGGCCTAGCAATCTATTTTAACAAATGGAGAGAATCATAAGGGTTCTCTAGTTGAGAACCATTGACTCAAAGGAATGAATCTCTAATGGTGAAATTACAGGTATCTGTAAATTATGTTAAGAAATATACGGGGACAGAGAGACCTTCTCCCTGCCTCCCAAATAATACCCACAGGCAACTTTCCTGTGTTTCATATTCTTTTATTTGGGGGAAGAATGAGCATATTTTGTACGTACCCCTTATCTTTCCATAGAATAAAAACCTGTCAAACACAGCAAAGCAGCATACTGGTGATTATTTCCTTCTAAGAGGACTTTTCTCCCAAGTGTCTGAATGGGCAGGATTTATTTTGTCATTTTACCCCAGTGTGAGGCATAGGCTTTTTATCTTTGTCTCTCAACAGTCTTTTCTTTAAAAAACGCGGATGAACAAATGCTCTTCCAATTCCTGAGCCTGCAGGACCCTCTGACAAGCTTCTCCTGTTACTAAGAGCTCCCCCGTGTGGTGGCTTCTGAGAAAACCCAGACTCTGCTGTCCTGAATTTATTCTAGGTGGTGAGGAATGGTGTGCGTTGTCTATGGGGTGACAGGCCTGACAGTAGCAAAGTCTTACCCCTCCTGATTCCAGCTAGCCCTTTAACTGCCTTTAATTTCTTATCCAGAAGAAACGAGCCACGAGGGTGACGACCGGAACTGACGCAGACTCTCTGGTGTAAATATTGGAGAGGGACACCCTACCTCCTCCCCCTCAGGAACTGCCTTTTGCTCCCTTGCCCTCTTCCCCTTGTATTGTGGGCATTGTTCAGGTGGTACGTACGCTACAGAACTCCTGGTGTTCTGCAAAAAAAGTACATTAGCAAACAGCTGGGTTTCTGTACTACAGGACTTCTCAAGGGCCTTTAAAACACAAATAGGCATTGGGAAGCTCCTAAGAAATAGCTGCAGTATGCAGAGTTGTCCAGCTCTGAAACATACAGCCTCACTTACCTGGGAGGCTTCTGTGGACCACATTCTGGCGAGACCGATCTAGTTGTAGCTGGCAAGGAGCTAGCGGTAACCAGCTGTATCCGTGAAGAACGCTCGCATCTGAAGTTTAGGAATATAGTTCCTGTAGTCACCTTGCTGAATAAATGGGCACGATCTTCCCCTCCTTCCTACCAGCTAGAATTTGGAAGTCTTTGGTCCTGAATACTTTTCACCTCTAGTTTTCTGCTGGGTTTTAAATGGACAAATGCGTGTGAAACACAGGAATCTCTCCAGCTGCTCATGTACGATTCGTGCTCTGGCCATAAACCATCATACCATTTGGTGTTCTGAAAGTGACACCGGCCAGCCAGCCTCCAGCAGAGACTGCCAAGTCCTTACTGCCTGGAAGGCGGGAACCGGGCAGGAAGCTTTTCTCCCTCCCCCATTTCCCATTCTAGTGAAACAATAACTCTATTCTAGAAGTACCATAGAAAGAAAATGCTCAGCCCAGCTCTTGGAAATGCCCACAGTTGACCTGATAATGTGCTGATGATGCAGATCTGGCAGCTAGTGAATAAAGCATGCTCCTGTTCTATTTTTTGAAAGCCCTACATACGTATCTATCCCCAGTGAAATGAGGAGAAAAGCTCCAGGGATGCTCCCCCAGTGAAACACCATCCATAAGATGTTGACTTCTTAAGGGCTTGAGGATTGCCAAGGAGTGTATATATTGGGGGGAGGGGCACGGAGGGTATCGTGGGTGCTGTTGTACCCCACCTTGATTGAGTACTGGCTGTAGCAAATCCCAGCCACCCTTGGTCTCTGGAGAATTGCCCTTGGCCGATGGGATCCACCTCCCCCTTTGCCCGTGACCAGCACCTCCCCACCCACGGGGCCAGGGGCAGACCATGCCATTGACTGAGTTGCACCAGTGCAGAATGCCAGCCCCGTTACCCCAAGGTAGGACTATTATGTACACTCTGGGCTCCCTGTGGGCTCAGGCAAAAGCCAGGATCCAGCTCCGTCTACCTGCTTGCTTAGCCCCTTTCCCTGCCTGTCCTGCTTCCATTGCGGTCAGTATTACCAGACCTAGCAATGAACAACACCCCGTTCAATTTACATTTCAGATAATGAGTAACTTTTTAGTTGAAGTATGTCCCATGAAATATTTGGGTCATCCTTGCATTGAAGTTATTTGTTGGTTATCTGAAATTAAAATTGAAGGAGGCATCCTCTATTAGCCCCCCTATTGTACCCCTTCTCCTGAGAGCATGCCCCCAATAAATCATTTGAACAAGTTCCTGTGTCCAGCTCTGTTCTCGGGAACCTCCTAAGAAAGTGGGGGGGGGGAGGAAGGACTAGACACAGTTAGAGCCAGTCAGGATCCTTTATTCAAAATGACCCACTCAGTGGCCTGCAAGCAGCTTCCCTCGCAAGCAGAATTCTAGGAATCGGGGGACCAGAGCTGGCGACAGTTCGGCCTGGCTCCTGTGAGGAGCAGTCCATTCCCAGAGAGACCACAGCGGCCTCCCAGTCTCCCCGGAGCGGGATCCCACTTTCCCAGGTCGGACCTAGTTAGGCCTGCAATCTTGGTGGGGACAGATGCCGACAGGTTACATCCCACTTAAATGCAGCCTCCTTCGCCGCCCTCGTGGGTTACCGCATCCGAACATGGCTGTGGGTTACCGCATCCGAACATGGCTGTCGTTACCTCATTGACTTGAGTCCTAACAGCAACACCTAAGCTTCATCACCACACCAGAATAAGGTCTGGTCTCATATGGCCGTGTTCAAAGGAGCACCAGAGCTACACCCGTGAGACGGGTCCGGCCTCACAACGCACTCACACGGGTGTCTCATGGCTCCGGCTGAATGATTCATCGCAGTGCACGGTTTTCTGGTAGAGCATGGTGATGTCAAATAATGTGTGAGTACATCTGGGGATCTTGTTAAAATGCAGGTTCTGACTCTGTCTATGGGAGGGCCCAAAGTTGTGCATTTCTCCTAGCTCTCAGGTGATGCCAGCCAGCCATAGCTTCCTCCTCTTCTAGACGAAAAACCAGCCAGCCCTGATGAGCGCACAGGTGCCAGCTATGGAGCTGGATTGGAACCCAGTGATCGGGCCCCAGAGCCCATGTGCTTTACCACTAAATCAGGTGAACAGGGAAGCTGATTAAAAGTCCGGGGGGGGGGGGAGGCGCCTGGGTAGCGCAGTCGTTGGGCGGCTGCCTTCGGCTCAGGGCATGATCCTGGTGTTCTGGGATCAAGTCCCACATCGGGCTCCCTGCTCCACTGGGAGCCTGCTTCTTCCTCTCCCACTCCCCCTGCTTGTGTTCCCTCTCTCACTGGCTGTCTGTCACATAAATAAATAAAATCTTTAAAAAAAATAAAAAAAAATAAAAATCCAGGGGGGCTGGATGGGTATGCGGAGGAATTGACAGGGTGCTGGGCCAGGAGACTCCCAGAAACTTGTAGAAGTGGCCAGATCCCCTTGGTGGACGTTCAGCTAAGCCTCTCGCTGCATGAGCTAGGATGCCCCTTCACTGGTTGAAGGCACTGCAAGGTACGGTCCTCGCAGTGACCCCTGACAGCACGATTTGAGGGTTCTGTTGTGTAAGGCGTGTTAAGTGCTTAGTACTGAGCCTGACGGAGTCAACATCTAATAACTGGTAGCTGTTGTTATTACTGTGACCTCACACCATTGTCCTTGTGCAAACAAGGTCGTGCACCGTGAAGGACTTGTGGGGGTCATACGGGCAGAGCTAGGCTTGGGCCAGGCATGGGCTGGATGCTGTCCTTCTCTTTCACTGTCTGCTTTTACTTGTTGTCCTGCAACAGCTTTGGTTCTTTAGCATGGAACTGAAATGATGACGTTCAGGTCCTGCTGCTTCTCGAAGCCCACAGACATGCTGCAGCTAACACCTATTGAAAACAGATAAAGGTTTCTCACGGGAGGCAGCATTATTCTCCGACACTCAAATGTAGCAGCCACACTGTCTGTGCCACCTAGAGACATGTCATCACCAGGAAGATGAAGGGGAATATCAAACCACTGTGGGAATAGTCAGTCAGTGTAGACGGCAGACCCAGACAATTCAGCCCCAAGCCTTATTTGCCTCCATGGAGTTGATAGCTTAATGCCTTCACTACCTTCGTCCTTGGTGGCAACTCCCTCCCAACATCTGTCACTTGGCTTTTCTAGTGGAGTCTCCCTGGGGCGAGCTGTAAATTGCCATAAATGTAATCCGTCCTGGCAGCAGGGTATTACCTGTATTCACCCTGAGCGCAGGTCCCCATGTTCTTGTCACCTTCGTGGAATAACTAGGTTTCAGTACACAGAAGACACGACCACTCTCAGACGCTGACTAGACTGTTAGATGATCACTGGTCCCCAGGAAGCAAACACCGCTTCCAAAAGAAGGAAAAGGGCTGTGTGTTGGGGAAGACTTAGCTCTTTATTTTTAGCTGTGAATGATATGTAAAATTATGACTCTAGGTTGTAATTCCTCAGGATTTGGAACAGGGTAGGGTTTATTTTCATTTTTTAAGTATAAAATAAGTTATTACAACAACTAAGAAAGTGATTATTTAAAATGCTTTTCTAGATACGCAATCAATAGTCCTTTATAGAATGGCATTCTAGGGTGGAACTTGCCGCAGTGATGGGAATGTTCTCTATCTGCTCCATGCAGCAGCGTGAGCAGTAGTCCCGTGTGGCTCTTGAGCACTTGAAATATGGCTTGTGTGACGAGGATAGAATTTATTTTATTTTAAAGATTTTATTTATTTATTTATTTGAGAGTAAGAACAAGTGAGGACAGAGGGAGAGGGAGAAGCAGACTCCCCGCTGAGCAGGGAGCTCGACCTGGGGCTCAATCCCAGGACCCTGGGATCATGACCTGAGCCAAAGGGAGACACTTAACTGACTGAGCCACCCAGGCGCCCCAGTAGAATTAATTTTAATTCCAAGGTGGTTTTTTTTAAGTCTTTATTTAATTGAGATAGAGAGCGAGAGAGCAGGAGCAGGAGAGGAGAGGGAGAGGGAGAGGGAGAAGCAGCCTCCTGCTGAGCAGGTTGCCCAATATGGGGCTCAATCCCAGGACCCTGGGATCATGACCTGAGCTGAAGGCACACGCTTAACCAAGTGAGCCACCCAGGTGCCCTGAGTTTTTAAAAAATAAATTTTAATAGCCACACATGGCTAGTGGCTACTGTCCTGCACAGTGCAATTCTAGAGAGAAAAAGACCTTCATGCATCAAAGTCTTGAGACAGTTACAATTAACATGTGGCTATCAGGAGAGTCTGAAGGCAGCATGCTAAATGGAAAATACTGGCCAGCTACCACGTGGTCTCCCCTACTTGCCCTACCTGCCACGGGAGGTTACTCTTCCAGGATGATAATGTACTGAACAAAATGTCTCTTGCTTGCCCTACAGAATTAGTTGTAGTTCAGAGGCTGCAAATTGTAAAACCCTATGCACTGTAATGTGACTGTTAAGGGAAGGCCCGGAGAGTTCTTGGCGTGGGCAGTTAGACCACCTCCATCCAGCATAGGTGTCCTGTTTTGCCCTCTCTTTGTCTTTCCTCCGCTTACCTTCTCCCTGTTCCCCACCCCAGTCTATGATTTAGTTGGACCTAAGGAAACTCCGGGAACTGCTTATTTCCTGGTAGAAATGATAATACTGTAGCATGGATGACTCTTTGTCCCCTTGGGTGTGATCTTTCAACAAAATCGCCAAGCCAGGCCGGAGTTAGATCTCCGGTATTGGGGCAGACAGGCTGAGAGGAAGCCTCGTGGGAGCCGCACTCGGTTCTCTGAGCCCTGCTGCTCCCGGCGTGTAGCCAGGGGGCTGGGCGGGAATCCTGCAGCTGCGAAGTGGTCTCCACTCCACCACGGTTTCCCTTTTATGCCCGGGGTGACCCATCAGCGCAGGTTTACTGGACCCACAGAGTCACAGTGTTCTTTGTGCCCCTGAGGCAAGAGAACATAATGACCTCCCTCTTAGAATAGAGGAGGGAAAAAATGATAGAGCAAAACTGAAACTAGCCACGTTTTAAGTGCTCAGCAGCCATCCGTGGCGAGTGTCACTGTATCAGAGAGCATAGCTACAGAGTATCTCCTTCCTCGCTGTGGGTTCTGTTGAGACCGAGCTCTGGTCAGCCCTTCCATGCATTAACCCATTGACCAATGAGGTAGGTAGTAGTGGTGTTCTCATTTCAGAGAGAAGGAATGAAGGCCCAGAGGGGCTTATGATGAACCAGACACCCAATGGCCCAGTTCGAATTTGCAATCCAGGTGTCTCTGACTTTCGATCACACATTACCTCCAAGCTTAAGAGATGACTCACCTCTGCAACGGTGTGTGGCTACCTTAAGACCGTGTTACAGATGAATGTTCAGCATACCCTGTGAGAACTTGGCAATTAGAGCAGAGTAGTAACTGGGAGAGTGGAGTGGTGGGCCATATGCAGGAGCAGGTGGTTTTTGCCTTGTGAGCCCTAAGTCTCAGCACCAGAGCCATGTGGGAATCTCTGTGATCTGTCCTCATTGCCTTAAATAACCGAAGATAGAGCCCAGACTTCTCACACAATGGTGTGATTGTTTGGCGCTCTGCTTTTGAGACCAGCTTCCGTTATCCAGCAGATGGAGGCGTACTCGTGACCAGATTCAGGTGTCCCCTGTCTGATGTGGTTGCAGGAGGCCTGTCTGGGCCTGAGCCTCAGTGTCCTTCCTCAGGCCCCCATCTGAGGCCCTGCCAGCTGCCTCAGCTCCATGGGTTTGCTGACTGAGGTTAGAGCTCGGGGCAGTGCAGGACCCAAGCAGAGGGCAAAGGTTACCTCTGTACATGTTCCCTGTATTTGTAGAAATCAAGGGGTCTGGACAGACAGCCTGCTTCTCCCAAGATTGGTGGCTCCTTCATGGAAATCATGGGTCTAAATAGGAAGTCTGCTAAGAGAGAGTAGAAAAGAACAAAGGAGGGCTAAAAAGGGGAGATTAAAGATTTTTTTCTTTGCTACAAAGCATAGTGGGGGGAAATTAATCACACACTGGATTTATACTGGAAGCATTTAAAAAGATTTAACTCTTGTTAATATGCCACAAAGCTATGTAAACAAAACTTTGTCTTAGATGTGGGGTTTTCAAAGGGCAAATGCAAGTGAGGATCTATTTTGTTAAAAAGCCAAAAATGCATAATTTTAATGAATGAAATTCTTAATAAATATTTGCATGGTACTCTTCAATTTACAAAGTCCTGTTCCATGCATTATTTAATTATTGGTCCTGGTAGATGGGTAGGATTGTTATTCTTACCACATAGACTAAGCAGTCTACAAGGTTATGGGATTTGGAATCAAACAGATCCAGGTTTGGATTCCATCTGTTCTATAATCTGTGTGACCTTGGACAAGACCACTTAACCTGTCTAAGTTTCCTCAGAGGTTGGATGGCATCTACTTGTCTAGGATGATTGCCACCCACACATTCAACTGCAATCCGAGAGCATGTATAGGGAGAAAGAGTTGGGGGAAATAGTGGAAGCAGCCAGGGACCAGTGACAAAAATGGAGGTCAAGTTCTGGCCTGGCTGGAAGGATCAAAGAGGAAATCTAATCCTGCAGTCTGTGTCTAATACAAAAACAAGTGGCTGAGTGTGGCAGACACACCCTGACCCCCAGTGAGTCATACACTTGTGTCCCGCGTCCTCTTGAGTGCAAGTGGAACTGTGCTCAGTATAGTGGTTGACTGCTGTAGTGATGGGGTAACTCAGCAAATGGGAGGAGACTGTCTGTAGCTGTGAAGAAGGGCGCCACCATGTTGTAAGATGACCGCACAGCAGGGGACTGCGGGTGAGCTCTCGTTGCTGAGAGTGCCCCCCAGCAAAGTGCCAGAGCCCAGAGTCCTACGGCCACAAGGAGAAAGCTGCTAACGACTTGAGTAAGCTCAGAAGCAGGTTCTTCTCTAGTCAAGCCTCCCAATGAGAACCCAGCCCCTGTGACAGCTTGGCGGCAGCCTCAGAGACCCCGAGCAGAAGGCCCAGCCAGGCTGTGCCCAGACTCCTGACCATCAGAATCTATGATGATAGATGGGTGTTGCTTAAGCCGCTAAGTTTGTTAGGTAATTGTAATTGTAATTTGTTGGGTAGCAACAGAGAACTAAGACACTGAGTTTTGGAAGAGACTCCTACCAGCTGCCTGAAGGAGGAACAAAAAGATTCAGCCACACAAGACGCTGTGTGGAAAGTGGCCCAGGAGCCTGGTCTGACCACGCACAGATGCTCGCTGTGGGGGCACAGGCTGCCTTTGCGAGAGGTGGCTGGAGCCTCCATCCTCCACTCCGGGAAGACAGGACTCTTTACTCCATGCTGTTTAAAAGGCAGTTGCTGCTGGCCACATGGTCCTGACCAACACTACCCACTGGCTGACAGAGATGGCCGGCAGCCCATTAGGACAACAGCATGAAGGCCAGGAGAGCAAGCCACTTCTTAGGGCAGTGGGGGGATGAAATGAGTTGATGTCTATACAGCCCCGCTTTCAAGCCTGGAGGGGCTCAGGCCTCCATTCCTCTTCTCCCATGAGAGATGAGGATACTAAGAGGTGTGTTGGATGATCAGAGAGACAAAGATACCAGGGAGTCGATCTTACTTGCAAATATGACCGTCAATTGACTAGTTGTTGGCAATCCGGAGAGATTTCTAACTTGGATTCAAATCCATAATTAGAAGATCTCTGTTCTGTCCTAGGACAGAAGTCCACACAGCCCCCTGTCTGGGCTTTGGCTCTCCACAGAGGCTGTGAGTGACCAAAGCTCTACTGTCTGACTCTATCATCTTGTTTGAGCTCATGGCTACGTACCTTTGAAGCCTGCTCCAGCATCTTACCCAGACAGAAGCCCATCGACGCCGTGAGAGAGAGCCAGCTTGTCTTTGATAAGTACCAGAGCCGTGTACTATCAGTGCATGACCATCTTCTTTCAAGAGCTGTCCACAGAACGTGCTTAATCTCCACCGTTGCCCTTGCCAGCCACACAGGAAGCTGGCTTTGACTGCTTTCCATGGAAATCAATGCTGTTGGAATTGGGGTCTTGAGACTCGAAATAAAGCTGAGATCCTCCACCTTAGACACACGTTGGAATGTCCAGGCCATACTTCAGAACCCCTGGGGATGGGAGCCAGGCATCAATATTTGGTGCAGCCAAGGGTGAGAGCCACTGAAATACAGTCTTTTCATGTCTAACATGTAGGCTTGAAATTGGCCGATCCCTGGACATAATATGTGTTTAAATATGTAAATATATCTGTGGCTATGTATGTATATATACACACACACATACTTTTTGAAGGGAGACATGTATATGTAGATCTCCCTTAAAGTAATAGGCTATGAATTTAGCATCCCATAATTATCCATATTACCCTTTTGAGCTTTGACAATAGAACCTTCATTGGTGACCAGTAGGTTCATACACTTACCCCCTGCCTTTCATGTTGATTCTTGATGCACGGCCATAGGTATGAGTTCTTTCTAGTAGATCGTGGCAGTTTTCAGCAATGGAGCAGAACTATACTTCTTCGTTGCTCTTGGTGTGTGTGCCATAAGTCACCACTGCAACCTTGGACTTGCACTCACGGCCTGGCCTGGGCCTCCAGAACAGCTAGCTGGCACCGAGAGCCTGAGCTGCCCCAGAGTCCACAGGACCTCTATCCTGGGGATGTGGAGATGAACACTGAGGGTCCCAGCCCTCACTTGGCACCACAATCCTCTGTAGAGTCAAACTGCCATCTTAAACCAGAAAAGTCTAGTTCCTCCCTCTCCCCCCACCCCCACCCCCCCAAAAAAACCCTACTGAGTTGTTATCCTTGGGGTTTGGAGACCAGGAAGTAGAATGAATATCAAACTTTGGAAAAACTCAGAAACCTATCTCCTGTACATATGTCTTAGAATTATATTGTTGTAGCACTATCCTTGGGCTCAAGACACAGGTTCCATGCTGTCTCATTTTCCTTTGCTGGTTTTTATAAGAAGGTTGAATGGTGGAAATGGCCTGGGAAATTGTGATATTTAACAAAAATCCTGCATAGCTTTTTACATTATCTTGACTGTTTCTTTTTGGTCTGGAATCTCACTCATCCTAAGTTGCCTTCTACATCTAGACTGAGATGAAATGCAACAATTTGGAGCATGGACTGTGGTTTCCTGACAGACCAACAAGGAGTTGGAAGATATAACAGTTGATCAACTGGAAACAGGAGATAAAGCTCCTGTCCTTGCCCCTCCAAGGATTGTTCTGCGCTGCAGTTTCTCCTTGCAGACTTCCCGGAAAAATCCCAGTGTGCCCCGTGAACATGCCAGCTTACTAATTTGCTATGATCAAGCTGTGGCAATCCCAACTACCATGAACGTAGGTGTGTCCTCCTGAGGCTTTAAGAAGCTGGCCTCATGCCTGGAGAAAGGAACAATGGTGCTAGTTCTCCCGTCCTGGAAGTTCCGAGAATCTCTGAGCCTCAAAAGATAAATAGTTCCAGTGTGTCTTGAACCTGTTAAAGATATTTCCACCTAGGTGTTACCTTCCTAACACACAGCCATAGGTATGGGTGGCTTTTGGTGGTGGATTTTTGGTAGGTAGCCCATTTTTCCATTAGGCAGAAACATCTCCTTTTAAAGTAATTATTGCTAATGATTCATATAATCAATATGCAAACATTTTATATTAATCAAAATTGGCCTTTACCTTGTGAGCTAACTGAAAAGTCAGAGACGAGTCTGTTTCTCATACAATATCGAGCACTTTAAGGGCGTCTGGGTGGTGCAGTTGGTTGAGTGTCCAGTAATTAGTTTTGGCTCAGGTCATGATCTCAGGGTTGTGAGATCGAGCCCCACGTCAGGGTCCACACTTAGCACAGAGTCTGCTTGAGAGTCTCTCTCCCTGTCCCTCCGTCCCCCCTCCCCTCTTTGTGCTCTCTCTCTCTCTAAAATAAATAAATAAAAAGCTTTTAAAAATACATATCAAACACTTTAATAAGGTGAAATAGCTGCTTTTAGGTTAAAAAAATTAACTTTGTGGAAAGATGGAAGATGTAGACAGCCCTATGAAATGTCACAGGTTGGCAGCGTCTTCAGATGACAGCAGATGGTTTTTACTTTGTTACCCACTAATAGTTTATTTATACGTTCAGAGATGGGAGTTCTTTCCCACAAAAAAGTGAGGCAACGGGATACTTAAGACCAGGTCTTGCGACTCCTGCTTTGGGTAAGATTCCTCTGCACTGCTTTTCTCCCCCAAATTCTAGAAGAGTCTGCAGACACTTTAACAGAATGTGGCACCCCCGTGAACCCTTTTTCCCAGGACCGCACTTAGAAAGCTCAAGTACAGCAGAGGCTGGGAGGGGTCACAGCCCACCAAGTGGGCCTTGTCACTCCCGCAGGCTTCGAGCTGTGTGGGAGCAGGACAGCGCCAGCTGCAGTCAGTAGGAAATCCTGATTTAGAAGTTTGAAAAAGGAAAGAAGGGAGAAAATAGACTCTTTAGGATTCCTGACCTGATTTAAAGATGAAGAGAGGACCAGGAAAATAATTGAATAGTCAAAAATCTGGTAGCCTGACTCTATTCTTACAGCCAAAATTGGCTCTTTAATTTTTTTTAAAATTTATTTTTGTTTTTATTTTTTATTTTTTTATTTTTATTTTTTGCCGAGTAAGGCATTGTGTGAAAGAAATGAGAGTTTTACATTTCGGAGAGGTAATATTTCTATTTTTTAGATGATTTTAGACTTGGAAGAGTTGTAAAAATAGTAAAGAGAGTTACTATGTATACTTTACTCATTCCCTCCCACCCCGTGTTAACATCTTACATAACCGTAGATTATTTATATAAACTAAGAAATCAACCTTGGGACAATATATGAAGCTATAGACTAATTGGATCCCACCACTTTTTCCATTACTATTCTTCTTTTTCTATCCCAGGATCCCACCTGGCCTTTAGTTGTTGGGTCTCGTTAGTCCTCCCGCACCTCTGACAGCTGGTCAGTCCTGTCTTTAACACCCTTGATGCTTTGGAAGAGCACTGGTCAGTTACCGTAGCGAATGTTCCTCAATTTGGGTATCTGATGTTTCCTCATGATGAGATTAAGATGATGTAGTTTGGGGAAGGATAGAACAGAAGGTTCTCCATGTGTTGGACAGGAGCACATAATTTTGATGTGTGTTACTGGTGGTGTGAACCTTGGTCGCTTGGCTGAGGTGGTATTTGTCAGGATTCACCACCATAAATTTACTATTTTCCTCTTGCCATTATTAAACATTTGAAGAGAGATACTTTGAATCTATGCAACTATCCTGCTTCTGTTGGAACTCTTACCGCCTGACATTAGAATTCTTTCTGCATCTCGCTTTCAGCAGTGATTACTGTGATGGTCTAATGGTGATTTCCTCCTTCCCTCATTCCTTCTGCATGTGTTAATTGGGATTCTGTGAAGAAGACTTGTCAATTATCCTTCATGTATTTACTTAGAGCAGTGTGGATTCATAGATACTTATCTCATTCTTTGGGTTCTGATAATCCCTTCATTTATTTTATGGCTCAACTGGTTCCAGCTTTGGCCTTTGCAAGCTCTTTCTGGTGGCTCTTATGCCCCTTTATATGCTCCTATCTTGTTTTTTAGCTCTTCCTTACTTTCTGGCATCACAAGAGACTCCAGGTTCATCTTATATTATTTTCTGCCCCAACCCCAGAATTAACCAGTTCTCCAAGGATTCTTGGTTCCTTTTCTTGGAGAACAGTGTTAAAAACCAAGATCTGAGGGCAGTGGATGTACTCACTTGCTCCTGGGGTGTTGCTGCTTCTAGCCTGTCTGGGTAGACAGAAGTAGATAATTACATGGATGTATACCACCTCATGCGTGTGCAAACCTTCTTGTTACCTCTGTGTCTATTTATCTGCGTATCTTTCAAAGAGATTGATTAAAGTCAATATTGATACGTCTGACTCCAATCCAGTACCTGAGGGTTTATTCTAGCGTTCTTCCTTTCTTATTTCTAACTTCTTTTTCCAATAGTGAGAGATTGGCTGTAATCATTTGTAATATATGTGCTTATTTTTTTCCTCTCTAGTATACAAATAGTTTCAGAATTTCTAATCCTTGCCCCTGAGAGACACAGATTTACCAACCAGAGTACAGTTTACTACATGTACAGTTATTTTTTTACTTTAGCTTCACAGGATCCAATCCAAACCTTTCCAAAGGGCTTTGGTGGGTGATATTGTAGCTAGGGTCCTGTGATAGTGTGTGTTAACTTTTAAGAAACTACCAAATGATTTTCCTAAGTGACTATACTATTTTGCATTTCTACCTGCAGTATGACAGTTCCAAATGTTCTCTATTTTTACCAGCATTTGATACTGCAGATTTTTTTTAGACAAACTGCTAAGCCTGTTTTTCTCAGTTTCCTCATCTGTAAAATGGAGGTAATAATAGTACCTCCCCCATTCATTGTATGAGAGTTAAATGAATTGATATGTATAAAGCACTCAGAATAGGGTTGTCAGATAAAATACAGGACTTCCAGTTGAAGTTGAATTTCAGACGAATATTTTTTTAGTATAAATCCTTCTACATAATATTGAGATATGCTAAAAAAAAAACCAGTTTATCCAAAATTTGGCTTTAGCAAGCAAAATAGAGAATGGCCAGTTAAATTTGAATTTCAGGTAAATAAGTATTTTTTAGTATAAATATGTCCCAAATATTACATGGGATTTATTTATTTATTTATTTATTTATTTATTTATTTATTTATTTAAAGATTTTATTTATTTGATAGACACAGTGAGAGAGGGAACACAGGCAGGGGGAGTGGGAGAGGGAGAAGCAGATTCCCCACTGAGCAGGGAGCCTGACGTGGGGCTCCATCCCAGGACCCTGGGATCATGACCTGAGCCGAAGGCAGATGTTTAACAACTGAGCCACCCAGGCACCCCTTACATGGGACATATTTATACTAAAAAACTAATGATTTAGGGGCCCCATTTAGAAGCTACCTAATTCTCAGGCCTCAGTATAGATGCAAAAGTTTCGGAGCTCTTCACCAAAAAAATTTTCAAACATCCGTGAGGAAAATGTAGAAGAGACTCAAAAGGTTCTTGGGTGAGCTTGAACTGTATATATCTCCTGGTAGGGTATTTGTTTTAAGTAAAATTTATGTTGAAGTTAAATATACATACAAAAATGTGAACAAAGCACGAATGCATGGCTGGGTTCATTTCCACCCAGTAAACACACTCAAGGACCCAGCATCAGACCAAGAAACACCACGTTACTAACCCACTATCCTGACTTGTAACACAGTAGACTAGTTTGGGGCTGGCTGGCTTTTAAGCAGATTTAAGATACTGATATTTCTCCCCCAACAGATTACTAGGGAATTTCCTGAGAAATTTCCTCTCAAAGTGACTTCCTAGGGGCTTTCTACTTAAAAGTAGGTCATTATCCTTTTGAATTAAATTGGCAAAGGGAGACAAGTCTGAGCCAAAGAAAGGGATCTTATAAATAAGGGGTCTTCTGGAATGCTGACAGGTGCTTAATTGATTGGAAGAACCTGTAATTATATTTGCTCTTAAGTCTTTTTCAAAGACCAGGTAATAACAGCAAATACTTCCATAGCATCAGCCATGTGTCAGATGTTTGAAGCCCTTCACATTCATTAACTCAAAAATCCCTATAACAGCCAAGTCAGGCAGGTACTGTTATCATCCCTAGTTTTCAGATGAGGCAATCATGGCATGGTGAGGTAAAGAAACCCACTCAAGACCTCACAGCCAGCAAGGGGCAGGGCTAAGATCTGAACCCAAGCCCGTTGGCTACAGATGTCATGCTTTGAATAACCCCACCATACAGCCTCACAGATTTGGTGGGATTCCCAGGGACAGCCTATCTTCTAAGTTGGAAATGTAGTTCTCAATCATTTTCCTTTCCTGGCATCCATTTTACATTGTCTTTAATAATTGAACAAGTGAGTTTTGCCTTTTCTTCTATTGTTACAGGGCCTCACTTTGGCATCTTGGTGGATGCAAGCGTCTGAGGTGCAAAGCGAATCAGTATAACAAACTCTCAGTAAACCCAAAAACAGTGGTCCACACAGCATCAGGGGACAAAGAGAGAGAGAGAGAGAGAGGTGCTGGGTAATGATCTGAGCCCGAGGTCTCCAAACTTACTGGAGAGGGGATGGTAGCTAATGGAGCACTGATTTCTCATTGCAGGTGATAAATCTTCCTAATGGCATTTCAAACACATTGTTCTAAATTTAAATATTTTAATATTAATTTATTCTAATGTCACCTCAAGTGGATAATGAGCAACATTATCAGCTGAATTAAAAAGAGAAAAGAAAAATCAAAGACAAAACCTGTGAATTCTCTACTCTGGGAGAATCCAGGGGAGAGTAAGAAACATTTCATCAAAACTCATTACTCTTAAAAAAAAAAAAAAAACTCATTTCTTTTTCAGTTGGGTAATAGTGATACCCATAATCATAGTAAGGGGCGCCTGGGTGGCTCAATCGGTTAATCGTCTGCCTTTGGCTCAGGTCATGATCTCAGGGTCCTGGGATTGAGTCCCACATCAGGCTCCCTGCTCAGCAGAGAGCCTGCTTCTCCCCCTCCCCCTGCCCCACCGCTCTGCTCATTCTCTCTGCTCTCTCTCAAATAAAATAAAATCTTTTTAAAAAATCATAGTAAGTATAAAAGACTGTTACATTTTTAGCATTTTGAGGAAGGCAAAGCATAGCCGGCTAGTTCTCAGGGTGTCTGACTTCGGGCCATCGGCAAAGCAGAGTAATGGTAACTACTGCCAAGCATTTACTGTGCTGCTGGTACTTTCTATGTACTTGATGCAGATTATCTCATTTAATGTTTCTAACAATCACCTGAACAGGTGCTCTTTATCCCCATTTTCTAGATGAGAAAACTAAGGTTTCAAGACTTTACACACAACTAAAAACTGGGACTGAGGCATGTCTGATTCTGGAAACTGAGCTCTTAACCATGATCTCTCATGACAGGAGCTTTGGTCATCAGGACAATTAAGCAACTACAGATTTTTCCCCCAAAGAGAGACCACGAAAGGTGGAGCATGTAGTGTAACCCCATGGTCTGGATTTGCGGGAAACATGTGTGTCCCAGAACAATGACGTGGGAGTGAGCTGGGGAAGGTCAGTAAGACGCTGGAGTAGAACGCCAGAGAGAGAGTGAGTGCACTTAGTGGCTGGAAGGGATAATGACAGAGCACATGGGAATCACAGCAGAAACTGAGCTTACCCTCTTGAGAGCTGCAATTAGCCAAATTCCCCAAGTTGACACCCAGAATGAGTGGTAAGCAATTCCTCACAGCCTAGGGATGATGTAAGAAGTGCAGCGTAGCCCCAGAGTCAGTCTTGTGAGCTAAACAGCCAGGAGAATGACCACATTTTTCAGTTCCCACTAGAATGTTTGACCTCCTCCGTCAGCTCTCAGCTCCAAATACACCCTCTACGACGCTCTGTAATAAACAATGGGATTCCTTTAAGTATTTCTCCTTTAAAGTGAGCAATAAAATAAGTAAAATTATATTTTTATTATATATGTGTGTTTATATACATATTAGCACACACACACATAAACAATAAAAAAAATTTTTTTAAGTAAGTGAGCTTAAAATGTTAAGCTTTTTCAGTAGAGGGCACTGGAGGGACCCCAGGGAACCATACAGAGTTTCCTTATATCTTAGTTTTTTTTCATAGTTAATAATTCTTTATACTAAACTTCCTCATTTAACCCACTGTCTGTCTGAAATTTTTTTTTGGTGGGATTAAAACTGCCACATCTTCTACACACTACCTTTCTGAAGCCAGTTATGCTGTCGTGGTGGGAAATCCCGGCACCAAAACTAATTTAAAAAAATTTTAAAAACTTTCTGTATTTTTAAAAATGGACTTATTTTTAGTTGTATTGATACACAACATTACATCCATTTCAGGTGTACAACACAGTGATCCGACAGCCCAAGTGTTATGCTCATCACAGCTACTATCTGTCACCATATAATGCTTACAAATTTGTTTTTAAATTTTTTGCTTTATTTATTTTTGGCTTTGAGGATGGGTTTAGGAGCAAAATTTCTCCAAACTAATCAGTTCAGGTTGCATAAGATGATCCTCATCAAGGATGTAAATAGGAGGTTTCTAAAATATTTAGAATATAACACCTTAATTTAAAACTTCTTTGCCTACCCACCCCCTACTGGATAGAGTGGGAACTCCTTAGGGTGACTTACAATGCCCTCTGTAATTTAGCCCTGGCCTTCCCCTCTGTTTTATCTCCTGCTATTACAGCTGTGCACTTCACACTCTAGAAAAATTAAAGTCTTATAGTCCCCACCCCCATGCTTTTTCTGGCTTCTCTGCTTTTGCCGATGGTGCATACGTTGCCTATACTGCCCTTCCCTCCTGCATGACTACATCCCCCCGAGGGGTGTGCTGGGAAATGTTTAACTGTTTCTGCACGAGGAAAAATCCTGGTTTATAGGGTTTGCTGATTTCTAAGGTGGGAATACTCATGCCATTGCTGATTTCAAGTTACCAGTCTGGTCCCTAAAGGCAAAATTGGGGAGAAATTTAGGTAATTGTCTTTTGCAAGCCACAGTGAGTGGCTTCAGCCCACTCTTGACTCCATCTATCTGCTCAAATAGCATCTCCTCCAGGATGTCTTCCCTGGTTACAGCCTACTGCCTGCTTTCGTGAAATCCTGTGCATTTCTCTCGCATTGCACTTTTGCAGTAAACCAACTTAGGCTTTTCTGTTTCTACATCTGTTTCTTCCACAGACTCAGCACCATGAAGACAGGGATCACATTTTTTTCCTCTGGGTTTTTGGTGCCCCTAGCACAATGCCTGGCACATAGTTGTCACCCAATGCATGTTTATTGAATGAGTAAGTAGAGCTCCCCCTGCCAAAACAATGTAATTTTTCCTCCTTCAGCCAGACTGTACTATCTAGTATCCTTAGGAATCAGCCTTATTCTAACAACCTTTTGGAACGGCTTATCTGGACTCGTTAGACGTGAGCCGCGAAGGTTAGGCAGTGTGAGAGTAGGGTCAGGATGGCAAATGGCTGGAGAGCTGGTTTCTCCAGCTGGTTCTTTGTGGCACAGAAACCCCCAGATTTCTGTGTCGGGCAACAGTGATAATTACAATGGCTTCTAAGTTCACGCACTTTCTTTTCCTAATACTGTGTCATTACGTAGGCGAGTGGGGATCTTGCAGCTGACTTTGCACTTTCTTTCTAAACCACGGATTTGCAAGGCTTAAAACTTTCCCACTGGTTTGCTAGTTCTCTGTACTTGACCTAAGCCCTGCCAGCTACGGCTGGTTGTACTCAGGTGGAAAATGTGAGTTACTAATGCAAGTTGGCATTAGCAAGATCGATGTGAGGAAAACTCAGGTTCAAAAATAGCTGTTAGTTCCTTTGCATCTTGTCAATAACGCCTATGATAGAGTTGGAGGCTTCCAGGGTTGAGACTGACTGACCAGTGAGGGCACCTACCCCAGGAATGAGTTCCCTAGTCTGCAGAGCTATGCCCACTGGCTGCCATCCACTCTCCTTACCTTGGTATCCAAGGCTCTCCATGCTCTGGTCTCAACCTTTAATCACTTAAATAACTACCACAGCGTGGGCACTGTCAGGGTATGAAAAGACTACAATGGCTCATTGTAGCAATTGTAGTAAAATGGGATACAATTAGCTCATTGGCTTTTCACTTCCCATGGTCACCGTTTCTGCTGCATAATTCACCCTCTGTTTTCTACCCCAAGTTCAAAGTCAGAACTCTGTTTTATTGCTTTTTCTGTCGGCAGTGAAGGAAAGTGAAGTCCTCATTACCAAAGGCCTAAGACTACCCCTCAGATCGGGGGTAAAGCTGCTCGCCTAGCAGCACCCAGATCTCTAATTGCTGAATCCTCTGGATCTTCTAAGGGAGTAGGTATGAATCAGCCTTTTCTTAACGCAGAACTCAGGGTCAAAGTAAGAGGAAAGCCCTCCAGCCTAAACTTCACCAAACCTCAGTATCACCTGGGATGCTTAAATATATATACATATACATACATACATATATATATATATATATGTATGTATGTATGTATATGTATATATATATAGTTGAGTGCTCCACCCCCCCACCCCCCGCCTTTCAGGTTCCCCTGGTCTGCTGGCAGGGCCCGTGCTGGCGCTGCTTAGGTCTCCCGGGCAGTGGGCGTCGGCAAGCCCTGCTGAGGGGCTCCTGCTTGGCCCCTTCCCTTCTCTCTGTTGTCTCTTCCAGCCAAGCCTCCCTCTGGCACTAGGTCATCAACGTCCCTTCCGACCCCTTCTTGGTCTAAAGTAGACTGTTGTCCCCTCTCTCATCAGTCCCCATCTCCAGAGGAGTGTTCTGCGGCTTCCAAATCCCCATTTTTCATGCCTCAGGGAGTCAGACCTTTCTTCCAGGTTCCTGTCTTTCCCCTTCTTAGCCACTATCAGCCCCAACATCAGTTAAAAATGGATATAACCAAAAGCTCAGTTTGTGTCTTATCCCACATCTGGAAGAGATTATTGCTATGACTCAGTCAAAACCCTCAAGGAATGTTCCTTGAGTGCCTAGGGCACGCCAGGTCCTGGGCTAGCCCTCAGCTTATACAGATGAATGTTTGGTTCCTGTTTTCAAGGAACTTACCCTTGAGAAGGAAAACAGAGAGCCAGACACATAATTGTAAAGTAGTGTGATAAGGAAGGGTAGGTGCCACAGGACTGCTTAGAAGTGGCATTGTTGTAAATTGAAAAAGATAATCTGATTCAATCTCATAGAAGCTCTCTATAATGTAATAAATTCGAACAGTGGACCTTCACTTCAGCTTCAGAAATCTCTGACTTCAGTTGAACTGGCAGAGGGCAAGGAGAACAGTTATTGTAAATGGACTAGGATGATTTTACAGTAAATGTCTTTTGGGACGCCTGGGTGGCTCAGTCTGCCTTCGACTCAGGTCATGATCCCAAGTTCCTGGGATTGAGTCCCAAGTCAGGCTCCTTGTTCAGCAGGGTGCCTACTTCTCCCTCTGCCTGCTGCTCCCCGTTTGTGCTCTCTCTGACAAATAAATAAATAAAGTCTTGAAAAAAAAGAAAGAAAGAAATGACAGTTTAGCTTCCTGGTTGCGGTGGGCTACTCGTCAGTCTCCTGCAATGTGCCCCTCCAGCGGCCAGCTCCCGCGGCACCAGCAGCTTCCTTGCAGTGCACGCCGCCCCCCCCCCAGTCTAGCGCCTGCAGCACGGGTGGCTCCCCACTTCTAAGCCTGCCGTGTGTGGTGGCCAGCAGTACATAGTGGCTTGCAGCTTCCGTGGGCAACCACTTCAGTCAGCTTTGTAGTAGAGCGCCTCAGGTATAACACTGCCCGAAGAATGGCTTTCCTTGGTGTCCCAGAATATGGCTTTCCCACAACTTCCTGAGGGTGGATTTCTGGAAGATTCCACCAGTGCAAGAATACAATGACTTCTCTGCTATTCAGTGAGCCAAGGCCACGGCTTCTAATAAGGTCTGTATCTCAGACCATGCCCTGAGGGCAGGGGTGGGGGAGTGGTTCTTCCCCTGAGTACTTTATCTCAACTCTATATCTGCCTTTTCTGTATTTTTTATAATCTTTACTTCTTAGTAGCCAACCTCTTGTTACTCCTGTTAAGATATTCTTCATATTAAACCTTTTTTTCTTCAAATGATCATATGGCTTTGCTCTTCCTATTTTTTTTTAAGATTGAATTATTTATTAGACTGCACTCGAGTGGGGGGGGCAGAGGGAGAGACTCTCAAGCAGACTCCCCATTGAGCGTAGAGCCGGATGCACTCGGCGCTAGATCTCACCACTCTGAGACCGTGACCCGAACCGAAATCAAAAGTCAGCCGCTTAACCAACTGAGCCACCCAGGCACCCCGTGGTTTTGCCCTTCTGATCAGACTGATAAAGCACAGAAGGAAAAAAAAAATATCCACCAAAAGACATGTACAAGTATGTTCACAGAAGTTTTATTCATAATAGCCCAAGACTGGAAACCACCCAAACACCCATCAACAGCAGAATGGATAAGTGGTGGTGTATTCACACAATGGAATACTCCTCTGCAAGAAAGAGGAGGGAGCTGGGGATGGAGCTCACAGTCTTGATGGGGGAGGCCACATGCAAAAGAGTGCAAGTGTAAGATCTCATGAATACAAAGTCAGGAGACAAAGCCCATCAATGGCGACAGAAGTCAGAACAGTAGTTACTTCTTGGGGCAGAGGTGAGTATTGACTAAGAAAGGACGCAGGGATTTGGGGGAATATTTGAGATACCTATATCTTGATCAAAAGGTAGTTACATAGATGTATGTTTATGTCAGAACTTCTCAATTTGTGCACTATACTGTAGGTCTATTATACCTTAATTTTTAAAAAGCTATTAAAACTAAAAAGAGAACATAATATAACGTCATAAAGAAGGGCTGTGGGTGTAGAGCTGTGTAGACAAGATCTCCCCTAGCTAATTCCCTTTGCCCCATCCATTTCAACAACGCTCAAACATGAGCGTGGTATTTTCCAATCATCCCCTGAGGCCGATGACTACAAATACTGTCCAGAACTCTGTAGTGTTCAGGGGGTGAGGCTGAGGGAGGGGATGAGAAACCAAGTGATTCCGTCATGTACACAGCCAGTTAGAGGTGAAAATGGGAACACCCGAGCCTTCTGTTCCCAACCAGAGCACCCTCTGCCCATCACGTGGCCTTTCAGGGGATTTCTTTCTAAAGATGTTTGAGATGAGTAATGTGCCTTACAGAATATGGCAGAGTTTCATACAAGGAAAGCCAACAGAATAATTTTGAAATAAAATTCTGTCACAGTTGGTTGGCATGGACACAATTTTTTTTTTTCTGCAATGTCTCCTTGACTGCAGTGATAAAGACTGCAGGGGACTTGGTGGAAGGGAGAGCTTGGTGCCCATTTGGTGGCTGTATGAAATCATTTCATTTCAAAACACAGAGCAGAAATAGGAGAAGTCAAAATAGATGACCCTCACCTCCCCACCTTCCCGCTTTGCTTGGGCAGGAATCACAGGAGAAGCAGCTCGGCGGTAAGCGCGGTCTCCGCGGACTGGTGTTGGGGTGAGCAACTGCCACAGAGACAAGATACGTAATTCGCCCCTCGAGAGTCCTGGCTGTGCTTCCTGAGCATGGCAGAAAACCGGCTCACTTGGCATGTACGCAGAAGCAAAGCCAAGAAAATGGGAGCGTGGGGTGCGATTCTCAGCCCTAGACATCACTGCTAGGGAGTTACTGTGGGCGCAGTTACTCTCCATGAGAAACTGCAGGAGTGACTGAGACCTAAGGAGTCCGCTCGGTATCCAGGGTAGAGTCCATCCATCTTCTGATTTGGGGAGAGGGGAGATTCAAAGTCGTTTCTCCTCTCTCTGGATTCACGCGATCCTTTAACTGTAATGTTCTCTCCATGCTTGCTCCAGGTGTTGGCGTATTGCTTTTCACCTCCAGCCCCCCTCCCTTTTTTTTTTTTTTTTTTGGTCCTGCTTTGTCCTCCTGGAGCGGGACTCTCTGCCTCGCGTTTCTCCTTTGAACGGTTGGCTCCATAGAACACTCTACCCATGGAGGGCGCTGTGAAGCGGGAGGGGAGCGCGCTTGTTCCCGGCTCCGGGCTCCGAGGGGGTGCTGCCAGTCAGGGTGCAGAGGGTCCCCGCAGTTTTCTCTGCAGTGGTGGTCGCTCTCAGGGTCCTGGGCGGAGCACCTCCGGCAGCCCGTTTCTTCGCTGCTGCAGCAGCCACTTCACCTTCTCGAGGGCCTGCATCTCCACCTTGCAGGATCCTCTGAATTTCTAAGTTCTCTCCCTTTTACTTTGCCCTCAGACTGAGCGATGGTAGCTAGCTGCCCTCTACGTTTCTATGTCTGTTACACCCTCCAGTTCTTTTTATTCCTTTTAGTAATCATCTTCTGCCTAGTTCACAGTTCTTTACACAAGATGTCCCCTGTTCAGACGGCTTCATGACGTTTGTCTCTTGACTGCCCTTGATGGCTCCAACCCTCGACCCATCTGACTTGTGCATTGGTTGTCTGGTATGTGTCCCAGGGTCCCCTGTGGGGCCTCTGTGCCTTTGGCTCCTGGGAAGCAGCCTTCCAGCTGGGGTATGTTCAACTGCATATATGGCAGGGAATTAATTTCCAGATCCTAGACTTGGATGTGTGCTCTTTCCAGTGAGCTTGGCCTGAGAGCCTGCCTGTAGGGGAGAGCCCATGGGAAGGTTCTTCTTTCCCAGCTCACCATCCATGTTCAAAAAGAAAACTCTACCTCTCATTCTCCTGAGTTTATAGTACAGTGACTAAAACTGTAATATTTGTTGTTTTGATTAAATTTTGTTCTCATGATTTTAACAGTAACTCAATCCAAAAGAAAATTTTAACATTTTAAGGGTTCAAGATTACAGGAAATTAAAAGATCATGTTGATGTATATTATTGTTACATGGGATATGTTAGGATGATTAATAAGAGATTTCCAAACATGAAATATAATCAGGTAAAATTGGGGAAACGGAATGGAATAGGAATTCAAAGAAGAAAAGGAACGCTAAATTTTCTTTCTTTTTTTTTTTTTTAAGATTTTATTTATTTGTCAGAGAACACAAGCAGGGGGAGCAGCAGAGGGAGAGGGAGAAGCAGGATCCCCGCGGAGCAGGGAGCCCGATGCAGGGCTCAATCCCAGGACCCTGGGATCATGACCTGAGCCAAAAGGGACGCTTAACTGACTGAGCCACCCAGGCGCCCAAGAACACTAAATGGTCTTACTGTTAAAAGATCAACTGTTTTAAATTTTTGGATGATGGTAAATATAAAATTGCTCAGGTGTCTGTAGCCCCTTGGATATATAAAATATGCAATAACACTTGTTTTAATTGTCAATATTGACTGCATGCCAGAATGACTTTTGCAACTACTTAAATAGAGGGAGAGACAGGTTAGATTTCATCTTTAAGAAGTTCAAGAGGATAAGGGCACCTGGGAGGCTCAGGCGGTTAAGCATCTCTTGACCTCGGCTCAGGTCTTGATCTCAGAGTTGTGAGTTCAAGTCCTACATTGGGCTCCACACTGCGTGAAGAGCCTACTTGAAAAAAAAAAAAAAGTTCAAGGGGATATGTAATTTTCTCAATTGTTTTAGGAGATAAGTGAATAAATGAAGTTGTGATAAAACGTGAATGAATGCAGACCGATTACATGAATGGATGAATAAGTGAATGAATAAGAGAATCAGCGGTGAGGAGCCAGAAATCCTCTTTCCGGAACAAAATGCTTCCCTGCTCAGGTTCCGTTTCTCACCTTCTCCCCCTGCAGAAATGTGCATATGGCAAATGACAAGAACACATCATGCTCTCGACACTGGGGCCCCAGTTAGGAGCCAAGTCAGTCTGAGTCTTCCCCCCGTCTTTATCTGAGAGTAATCTATGGCTGGATGAACAGTTTACAATAATGCATTTTCTTAAGCCTTGTGTCTTGTCTTTATTTTCTCATCTGTAAAATGGATTCAGAAATTCCAAGTCAGTGGCAGCTGGAATATTCATTTTACCCTTTGGGGGGGAACAGCTATGGAGTAGTAGACCAACACTACCCTGCAGATGGAAGACCCCACTTGGTGTATTGGTTTTGCCAATCACTGGTTGCTTGACGTTTATCAAATGCCATTCTATCTCTGCACCTCAATTTCCTGGTCTGTAAAAAGCTGGTGTGGTAACGGTGAGCCTTAGCTGGGACTGTGTGTGTAAATGTGCTTTGTACACGGCAGCCCCTCAGTAAATGTTTGTCAAAGCTAGAGCTGAAGTACTAGACGGCAGTGAACTTTGGCTATGTCCACCTTTCCCTGCCCTAAGGGCCTCTAGCTACCCTCCCGTAAACTAAGCTAGTTGGCCGTCGAGGGTTCCACAGAGCCCCAGGTCTTGGTCACATATGGGACCTTCCATCCTAATGCAAGTACGTGGAACATTTGATTGTTGCATGCGGACGGCTCCTCCTTCACTCCCACAAATGCGGTCCGTGTAAGCTTCAGGCTCCAAACAGTGCACGCATCTGTCATTGCGTGGAAGAGACACTTGCAGCCCCTTCAACTTTAGAAGAATCGACTGATGTCATGTCAAGGATTTATTTGGGGTCCATAAAACCATTATGTATTCTAGAAAATACAAAACACAGGTGGCATTGCTTCAAGCCAGAGTGGTTACTGAATCTGCTCTCTTGTGTTTAGTACTAGCTGATGTTCACACCAACAGAATCACACACACATACACACACACACACACACACACACACACACAAAGTGATTTCTTTACACCAGTCGATGGCAGATCTCTGTCACTAAACTGGTGGTAGTTCATGGGGCATCTTATAAACAATGGGGATCAACTGACAAAGTGAAGAGCTTGTGCAAAGAATGTAATAATAAAAATGGAAGGTTCTGCCCATTACCCATCTGTCTCTTCAAAGGACAGTGACTGTGCTTGCCGTTGAATCAGGTTGGGCAGCATTTGAGCTGCCTCTACGCTCACACCACCAGTCTTTAAAATCCGATTGCTCACGGAGCTCTCCGTGCATTGAGCTAATAAGAAGGAGGATTTTAAAATGAGGTTTTTGATGCTCTCTGGGGAATATACCCTCAAGCCATATTTCTATAAAAATTAAGAATCTCATTCCAGACCCCAATTAAACGAAGGGAAATAACGATTGCAGAGAGGCACAGAGGAAAATCAAGTGCCTCCAGTGTGCTGGATGCTGGCTAAGTGCTCTCCTGGGTGATGTCTTTCCCCCCTTCGTGGGGGAAGGTGGCATCCCTTCCACATCCCAGGTGAAAACACCGACAGGGAGGTTAAATTTGGGACCAAGACTTGAGTCCTTGCCTCTCTGGAGTGAGGTCCACACTCTTCCGCCTTCACATCCTTGACTCTAACCCTGGGTCAAAAAAGTAGATGCGCAGAACACGAGGGCTGTGAAGGTGATAGAAACATCTCTATCCCAGACCCAGAGCAGTGGTTCTCAGTCTGGCTGCATGTCCGGATCCCCACTGCGCCAGGCTTCATGCTCCTGCCTTGTAAGAACTCTGTGGGAGCGGGGGTTTCTCCACCTTCACATCACCTGGGGATGTGTTGAAAGCCATGCCTGGGCCCTGCGCCCAGCGTTTCTGATTCCGTAAGTCTGGGGTTGGCCGGAGAATATGCATCACCAGGAAATATCCTGGTGCTGTTGATGCTTCTGGCCAGGGCCCTCACTCTGTGAACTACTGTCTTTGGACGGTGTTTCTCAAAATCAGGATTACTTATGGACTCAAATGCAGATTTTTGGACCCAGACTCAGACATAGAGGATTTAGTCTCAGGCGGCGGGCACCATGGTCTATCTTTTAGACAGGTGTTCCAGGTGATTCTTCAGTTCACTGAAGTGTGAAAACTGTCATCCAATGAATTTTTAAACACGTTCTCATCTCTTATACAGCCTGGCTTTTAAATTCTGTCTCATTTTGAATGACAGTTGCACAGAATTCCATGTACAACCAACCATTAGCTGCTGTTGTGACTTGCTTCTGGTAATTTTTAAAGATTTATTTATTAGTATGTTGTGAGTGGGGGAAGGGGCAGAGGGAGAGGGAGAGAGAGAGAGAGAAAATCTCAAGTAGACTCCCCCACCGCAAGCACGGAGCCCAACGTGGGGCTCGATCTCACCATCCTGAGATCATGACCTGAGCCAAAATGAAGAGCTCAACTGACCGAGCCACCGAGGTGCCCCACTTCTGGTTATTTAAAATGCCCATAAGGAAAACCAAAAAATGGAAATATTCACTAGTTTTTAATGTTGTTCGGTTTCTGCTTCATGGGGGGAAAGCGGCCTGATTTGTGGTTGTTTTGTGCTTCCTCACACAAGTGAAATCAGGAGGAGAAAAGCATTCTGTGAAGAGGCTCCTTTCCTTTCTTCCTGTCCCTCCCTCCCCATTTTACCCTCAGCTATTCAGTTCCATCAACCCCAATGGAAATGAGGGTCAGACTCTTGAGTTGAAAGGCGGTTGGCTGCTTGGAGCCTGGCTTCAGCGGGGAAGCTGGGTTACCACCCGGCTTCCTCAGAGCTGGAAAATGCTGGCGGAAAGTGCCCCTCGGAGGCTGAGGGCGGTGAGGAAGCCTGGCCCGGGAGGGGGGGGTGGCGGATGTGCCCTGAGGACATGCAGGTGCTTCCCCGGGCCCTGCCCCTCAGCTGCAGGCTCCCCAGGGAAGCCAGCCACCAAGACGAGTATTTATAGCCACCTTTGCTGGCTGGTTCCTGTCTGGCTCTCGAGCAAGCACCTGAGAGTCCCAGTGCCACTGGCTGACAAGGCCAGGGAAGGATTGGAAGGCTGAGGTGGAGATGGCCCCGCTGTCCTCCCTGAAGAGTTGAGAAATGAGTCCCCCTCTTCTGAAGTTACAGATACAATGGAATTTAACCGGCCTCGTGCCTCGGGGAGGTCTGTGCGGCCATCTGCAGAAGGGTGTGTTGTCGGTCTTGCTCACAAGAGCTCAGGAGGGCCCAGGGAGCGCCCTCAGCCCCTGCTCTGAACGCCAGCCCTGCTCAGAGGCCCTCGAATTCAGACCAGCTTTGCTTTCTAGATTCTTAAAGCAAACGTGTCAGCAGAAACAATTGCCCTTTTTTCTTTCGTGTTCTGTCAGGCCTTTGGGTTACAAAAGACAGATGTAACATAGGTCTCAGGGTCGCCGCCTCACCCTGAGTGGACAGCCCAGAATTCACTCAGGTGACAGAAAATGCACACTTTGGGGGGGGGGTCCAGTCATCAGTTTAGGGGGAAGGACGATGGGCTCCCCACTCATGCTGAAGAGGACTAGGGAGCCCATGAAATATCAGGTCTTACAGGGTACCCTCGGTACAGCACGCAGCTCGTCAGTGAAGTTTCTAAGTGAAATCGGTTAGGTCTCCAGGGGAAAACCAACAAAACAGCAACTGTTCGGAAACGGTTTCACTTCCTAACTTTCAGTGAGCCTGAGATCAAGACCTGTCACTCAGAGCCACAGGTGGAATCCTTGTCAGAGGCACAATCCCTCCCATTGTCCTGGAGGAGACCCTTGCTTCTCCCAGGGTGGCCGTGAGGGGCCGAAGCAGAGAGCCCTTAGTGGTGGTCTCTGGGGCTTATGGGCCATTTTCTCCATGAGCTTGACCAGTGTGTCTACAGTAGGAGTGGCCCCTGTGATCTTCTTGATGGCTGTTGATTTCAGACACCGCTTCCTGAAAGTGGAAGGGCATTTATATTTTAGTTTTTCATTTTATGAGGAAATAGATGAGAGTGGAATGACACGTAGTCAGAGGCCACTGAGGTCATTGTGGAGACCAGAGCCAGGCATACGAGAATACTGATGACTAGGGGTGGTCCTACACTTTCGAGTTGCCTTGCAGAGTGCAAAGGGCTTTCTAGACATTATCTCATGTAATTCTCACAACAACCCAGTGAGGTAGATGCAGCTACTCTCTCTCCTTTAGAGCAGAGGAAACTGAGTCCTGGAGAAGTGAAAGGACTTGATCCTTGTCATGGGCCAAGGATGGCAGAGCTGGGATTCAAACACCTACCTCCCCCAGAGTCCCGGCCCTACATCCTGGTCCTAAGAGCAGTCCTGCGTCATCAGGCGGGACCCACGGGCTCTGTGGCTGTTCTTCCCCAGGAGCTCCTCAGGCGGCAGGGCCTTCCGGCTTCCCTGCATCACGCAGGTGTCGGGGGCCCGGGGAAGTGGGACTCAGCCTGCATCCCTCTGAGAGCCAGTTTACAGGGCTGGCCTTGTGGGCTGGCCCAGGGCCCTGTGAAGCCTCCTTTGCCACATTCCTGCAGGCTTCCACGTGACCGTCCCCCTTCTACCTGGCTCCCACTGCTGGGCGGCAGCTTCTCGGGCCTAGCGCTTGTTCAGCTGCGGTGAAATTTGGGACACTGTCTAGAAACCAAATTCATGGTGGCACCAGTCAAATGGAGCGTTTTGCCTGACTCTTGGTTGGGGGTGGGGTGGGGGAGGGAGACGGAGCCGAAAGCAGACAAGGCGGCTGGTGATGCCAACCCCTAGACCATGCCGGGAGTTACCATGGATGTGCTGTCGCCCTCCTCTGCTAGCTGCGGGTAGCGGGGACTTTACCATGTGGGGCGCAGCCGCAGCAGAAGTGACAGTGCGTGGAACTGAGGATCTCTTCCTTCTATTGGGACGATCGTTTAGTGTGTTTTCGCATCAGGTGGAAGATACTGCTTTAAGTCTCTGCCACAGCCAGAGAGAGCTTTTCCTCCATGGGCTCCTGATGGCCTTCCATTTTCCACGTTTGCCTGAAAAAGATTGTCACTTGTGTCTTCTTTATTCACATGCTATGCCCGGGATCCAGCACAGTTCCTGGCACATAGTGGGCGCTTAACCAAAACCTATCAGAACAGTAGATCCAATGAATAAGGCATTGAACAAGTGAGTACATGAACATTAGTGGTGGGCCCTAGGTCCCTGAAGATAACCAGAGAACCGACACTAGGATCTTCTCTGGGTCTTATAAAAGGAGTGTCACTTGCAGAGATCTGGGGGAGTGTGTTCAGCTCCTCCAAGAAGCAGACGCCAGAATAGAATTGAGTCCAGGTGTATTGGGGAACCACCTGGGGAAAAAGGAAGAAGCAGGATCAGGTGAGGAAGGCCCTCCCCGCCCCCCCCCCCCCCGTGCAGATTTGCCGCTGCTGAAAGAATGGGGGGCATGAGCAGGATTTCAGAGCGCACTGGCTTCCACTGGGGAGTGCCCGAGGTGTAGGCAGCCTGTCAGCTAACCACAAGTTCCTTCTTCAAGTGAAATCTGGGTGCTGCCAGGCCACGGCTGAGAGGGGCTTCGAGTGGCAGGGTTATTTGGTGTGCCCGTGGTCTCTGCTTTTCCTTCTCCAAGCACTGTCTTCTCATCTTGTGTTTCTTCCATCTGAGCCCAGCTGTGTGCCTCCTTCATCTCTATACCTTCTTTCTTTCCGACAGCACCTCTGAGAGGCGAGGTGACCCAGGGCACCCTGGTCCTTTCTCAGCCTTCCACACTCTCTCTCCAACCAATTCCCAAATGTCTCAAACTCACCAACCCCATACCACACCGAACCATGCTCCCTTCCGTCAAAGTTTTCTTTCCCGAGGTTCCAACTGTCAAAGTCACCACCGGGTTCCAGCCCTCAAAGAGGCCCATCAGTCTAGCCTTCCTCTCTTGCCCTCACCCTCAGTACCTTTCCTGATGCCTCAGACACTCTACCATCCACCACTTCCAATCCCAGACGCTTGAGGAAGAGCTCCTCAAGACTTCCCCCCTTGCCCCGCAGGCTCCAGCTGCAGGCCAGGCCACCTCCGGGGCGGGGGGCGGTGCTGGATCCGAAATCCAGGGCTGACAGGACGGGGCCCACAGCATCCTGGTTTGAGCCAGGGAGGGCGTCTGGTTATCAGAGTCTGAGCAAACAACCAAAATCGAGAGGTCTCTGTTATCAGCAGGGGGGAAAGCATGTTTGTTTTCTTGACTCCTTGCATCCTGGCAGTTGGCGTGCTGAGTAAACAGTCCTGTTTACTTACAGTCATTCCTTTTCCCTTGAAAATTGCTGGTTATAACTCCAAACTTTCCAGCTGTGTTGTGAATATGGCGTTGTATGTTAGACACTTCCTCTTACGGTGATGTTTGTGCCCATCATGGTTACAATGATTGCCATTGCTTTGTTCCTGTTCATTTGTTCGTTCGTTCGTTCGTTCATTCATTCATTCATTCGTTCATCCATTCATTCATTTGGTTTTTATTCCACAGACATTTCCTGAGAGAAATGTTGTTAGTGACATGGGCTCTGCAGGAGGACTGCCTGGGCTCTGATCCCAGCTCTGTCACTGTGTAGGAGGTGGGGCCATAGAAGAATTACTTAACCTCCCCACCTCAGTTTTCTTGTCTGTAAATGGGGATAATTAGAATGCCCATCTCAGAGGCTAACAAGGATTAAATTAAACAGTGCCTGACACATGGTAAAGCAACTGAAGGGATTCCAAGTCAGTGACATCAAATGCTTGCTGTTCACATCAAACCAAGGCAGTTCCAGTGGAATGGGAAGGAATGATATGTAGTCATGAAGAAGACAGGTGTGAGCTACAGCTGGGGCAAGCTTAGGACTTAGCCAACCCGGCACACCTATGCCACGGGGGTGGTTAGAAGAATGGAAATTACATAGCTGTTGAAATTATTTATTGACTAACAAATTAGTTTCAGCCTAGTGGTAGAACTATAGATAATTTTCTTCAAAAATGAATATAGGGGCGCCTGGGTGGGTTACCCGGTTAAGCATCTGCCTTCAGCTCAGGTCATGATCTCAGGGTCCTGGGATTGAGCCCCGCATCAGACTCAGTGGGGAGTCTGCTTCTCCCTCTGTCTTTCCCCTCCCGACTCCACCCCCGCCCCCACCGCTCATGCTCTCTCTCTCAAATAGTTAAATAAATAAATAAAATCTTTTTTAAAAAAGAATCTAAAAACGAAATTCTTTTTAAAAAATAAAAAATAGTTATTCATATACATGATGCAAGATTTTTAATAAACTATTTTATATTAAGAAAATCAAGCAAATGTAATAATATTGTACATACATAAATCCACATACTTTAATCAGTTATTCAGTCGTATTTGTCTCTTCAGTAAAGTCCTTGGCATTTTTGAAGAAAGTATTCATGCCAATGTCTTTTTAATTTTAATTTTTAAAATAAAATTGCCACATCATTTACAGTTGCATTTTATGATTAATAATTTGAAATTGACCCTTCTCTGTGGACCAAAATGTTTTTAATTGAGAGGATACTCTACAGGTGGTGAATTTTTTTTTAAACATTTCATTTATTTACTTGAGAGAGAGCAAGAAAGGGAGAGAGAGAGAGAGAGCATGAGCAGAGGGGGGCTCCATCCCAGGACCTTGGGATCATGACCTGAGCAGAAGGCAGATGCTTAACTGACTGAGCCACCCAGCCCTGAGATTCTGAATTATTTAGAAAGCGCAGAGCAAGTGCGGATAGAGGACAGTCTTCATTCTAAGGTTTCAAATCAGAATATGTTAATATTTCAGCCCAAATAACTTCCCCATGTATGTCTTTTGCTGCCGTTCAGAGCATCTTTATTCAACAAATATTTTTACAAGGCATCAATTGCGAAATAATTCCTCACTATTTATGATTCTTTTGAATGCTTCACTGAAGTTAGATGTTGTTAAATTGCAGGCCTTTTCAGTTTCATTTTAGTACAGAATATAAATTGATCCTAATTAAAAATAGGAGCTTCATCAACAGATTTTTCTCACAAATCAAGATAGTTTATACTTCTGAGCTCCTAAGATTTAATTTCTTCATTTCCTTCATTCCTTGGGTAGAGACAATTTCAATCTGTCCCTGTTGTAAGCTTGTTTTAGATAATTACGATTCGTAAAAAGTTTTGCAACCTGAATTTTTTTGTGCTCCATCTATTGAATAATTTATTAAAATATTCCAATTGATTTTCATCACAATGCAACCAACATTTAAGGAATTATTTCAAAAGAATTCAGTAGTATTCCAGGACACGTAGGGTGATTTACAAAATAGTTATTATTCAAAGGCTCAAACATTTCTAAAACCAGATTGCTGATGGGCAACAGAGAAAGAAAAAAATGTACTGCCAAGCTGAAGTTTTTGTTGTTATTGTTGATGCATGGGGTTTTTTGAGAGGGGTGATCAGAAACTTAATACAAGCTCTGTCACAAGAATTTTGTACTTTTGTTACTTCATTCATATATAGAAACATTTGTAATTTTTGACAATGACAGTTTCTGTTTCCTTTGGTGGAATATCACAGTTGTTTGGATACAATCATGAATTATGTGCTCCACAACAATTTCCAAGTACATCCTGCTCTCTGGCTTTCTTAATTTGGTAAGAACATTATTTTTCCATGAGCCTAAGTTCCCCCAAAAAATTGTGTTCCTATTATTACCGTAGAAACATGTTTTATCTTCGGATATTGAACTTTTGAGCTGAATTTTTAACAGTATTCCCAACGATGTCAGATGTTTTCCCTGAGAATAGACTTCCAACATTTTACTTTGATTTCATGAATTGTAAGGAGAAGAAAATTCACACATCATTAGATTTAATTGATTATCTGAGGACCCTAATATAAAAAAGACTTTGAATCTCACCAGCACACTTTTTGTACATACAGATTTGGAATAAACAGGGGCAAAATTAATTGAGAAGAATAGTCATTTGATCAGAATGAAAAGTCATCCTTCCCAGAGTGATACGTCAACCCCCTCCTACAGCTGCATATGTGAAATTGTCATCCAGGAACACAGTCTTTTTAAAGTAGTTCTAACTTTTGAAATAGAGGCTGGAACTTTTTCAATAGATTTGTGTCAGGTTTTAATGTGGTCAGGAATGACACCAGAACCCAACAGTGGATGATAAATGTTATCCAAGATGGTATGCCCATTACATAGGCAGCAACTTTCTTAATACATGGAAACTCGGTCGTTTTTCATTTAACATGTACATTCTTTGTTCAGTTGCTGCTGAAAACATTGCTAAACCAAAAAAAAAAAAAGTATTAACAAAATAGTAAAATAAATGTAATTTTTAAAAAAGATTTTATTTATTTGACAGAGGGAGAGCGAGAGAGCACAAGCAGGGTGGAGGGGGGCATGGGCAGCAGAGGCCGAGGGAGAAGCAGACTCCCCGCTGAGCAGGGAGCCCGATACGGGACTTGATCCCAGGACCGCGGGATCATGACCTGAACCGAAGGAAGACACTTAACTGACTGAGCCATCCAGGTGCCCCAAAATAGATGTAATTTTATGCCATATTACAAATGAAAAACCTCTATAGCAAGAGCATTCAGATTACTCATTATACGTTATTGCAGGAGCTCTGAGTCTCCAGCTCCTGCATATTTTACACAAGCACCTCATGTCTAATTTCCCTTATTTTCCAGACTATGCTGACCAGAGTTTGGTGGCTTAGCGTATCTTCCAGGCCCCCGCACCGGCCAAGACACACCTGGCCGGCACACCGAAGGGCAGGCAGGAGCAGTGGTGCTGAATACATCTCCCCCGCCTTCCGAGACCAGGGCTTGCGGAAACAAATTTCACTGTGTCAGCAGCAAGTGCACTACCCACTGTCCCTGAAAGGGAGAGGTTAGTTATCACCTGTTCCAGGTTTCATCTAGAAAAACTCAGGAAAAGAAACAGGTTGTTGCCGGTCGTCTTCAGATTTAAGCACCATTTAAAGGCAGGACCCTGTTTCCTGCCGGTGCATCTTACATATCTGCAGACCAGACCATGGTAGAAGCTAGAAGCACAAGGTGGACCTCTACCAAACTCACCCCAGCGTATGTTAGTGCAATCATCACGGACAGTATTTTACAGAAATAAACATGTGGGACAAATGCTAGAAACTGCGTGGGATGCCAGGCATAAACTGGGACTGTTCCAGGGGAAGTAGGATGTATTATCACGCTGGCTATGAGTGAGGTAAGCAGGGAAAGGCATCCAACAGCAAGGGGGGGTCAGGGGAGCTTTCTTGGGACAGGGAGGATAAATCTTAAAAGATGGATTGGAAATTGCCAGGTAAAGTATGAAAAACAGTTAAAGAAAATTTAGCTCTGGGGGTACCTGGGGGTCTCAGTCATTTAAGTATCCAACTCTTGATTCTGGCTCAGGTCATGATCTCAGATTGGGGGGTCAAACCCCTCAAGCGAGGCTCCGCGCTCAACAGGAGTCTGCTTATCCCTCTCCCTCTGCTCCACCCCCTGCCCCGTACCCTCTCTCTCTCTCAAATGAATAAAATCTTTTTAAAAAATTAGCTGTGTAAGCCTTTTATTTGTCTCATTTAATCATCACAAAAACCCTATGGATGGCTATATTAGTCTGATTTCACATATGAAGAAATCAAGGCTTAGGAAGGTTAAAGAATTTTCTGGAAGTCCCCCACCTAGGACTTGACAAAGCTGGGATGTAAGCTGAGGTCTGTGACTCCAGCGCTGGTCATCCCTGGCAGGGCCACCAACGGTTCTGCCTGAACTACAGCTCAACACGAGAGACGGCAGGCACATTGCGAAACTGCCGGTCGTGTTGGCAAAAACCGGGGTGCGGCAGGTCTGACGAAGGCAGCTGCTGGAGGTGGGGGGGCCAGGCTGGCTTGAACTCTTCCTGGGCATTGCAGAGAGCTGGTGTCAAAGCTTTTCTCAGTGCAGACTCCCTGGTGACTGCAGGCTTCACGTGTCCGCGCCCTTCCTCTCCAGCCGCGGTGCTTGAGCTAGGCTCAGTTAGATGCATTCAGGGCTTTACTGAACACTGTCTTGCGTAGGGTCTCACTGCTCTGCCTGTGTTCATTTGTCTCCAGCGAAAACCTCAGCCTTTTCAAGGTGGAGGTTGATGGGACCGTAGATTTCTTAACCACCCCCAAGTGCCGAGCACATGGGAAGCATTTAGAAAAACATTTGTTGATGGAAGGAGGGTTGTCAATAGACAGTTTTGGGATTGCATTGAATTGATATCCCTAATATCTCAAATTTTAAGAAATTTTACTAAAGTTTGAAGGCGCTTTAATTTTGTTTTTTGACCCTCCCCAGCTTTGTGTTGCCTGTCCTCCCCCCTCCCCCTCCCCGGCCCAGACTAGCTCTGGTTTGTTCATGCCTGCTCCTTCCATTTTAGCCATCTCTCACTGCATTATGGTTGCACTTCCTACGCCCTTTCCTGCCCCATCTCAGTAACAGGCTCATTTTCTTCCCGACTTTCAAGGCCCAGTGGGTCCAGGTGGGCAGGCAGTTGACTCATTAATGCTTCATTGGCCATTCTCACTGGTGTGTTACTCGATTTTAATCTCAGTGGATTAACCTTCATGGGTTTTGGCACGCCTGGCCAGATCTAGAGAACCTGTGTTAGGTAACCTTGTAACCACCAGCCACAGGTGACTATTTAAATTTATATTAATTAAATTTCAAAATGCAGTTCCGCAGTCATATGTCAAGTATTCCACAGCCGCATGTGGCTCATGGCCATGCCATTGGACAGTGCAGATTTAGAGCCTTCCCGTCACTGCGGAAGGTTCTACTGGAACAAGGCAGTTGACTTGAGGTGAGAGTATTGAATACGTTAACAAATTCTGGGGCCAAACTGAACAATATGAAACAAAGTTTTGATACATGAGTCTTCTGGTTTATTTATTATTTAATATAATACTAGTAGGACTTCTAGGGATAGAATTCTCTGCAACGCTTCTATAACCATTTAAGCCTCTGTGACTTCTAATGAATCCGTGAGCTCTGTCAGAAGAGGGCATGTGTTTTATCTTTCTCCCAGGCTTGAATTTGTGTCTGGCAGAGAAAGTGCTCCAGGAATGATGAGAAGATGAATCAGTACATGCTTAAAAACATCATTTCATTTTCTCTATTGTTAACTATTGCCGTTAGGTGCACAAATCATATTCTGAAACGTACTGTTTTGTAACCGAGTCTTACTATTTTTGATGCTGTATATTCTGATAATATGAAAGAAGAAGTTCAAGAATGAACTTCTTTTGAATAAAATTCATTTGAATAAAAATATGAGAAATGTATATGGTTGGGGACACAGAAGGAAAAACTCCCTAGGGGACCCTCATGGGTTCAGTGGAGTCCTTCCACCGGGGGTGATGGGACCATCATTTGTCTTCCTTGTGGAATTGGCGGGAGCTGGCATGAGGCGTCATGGCTTTGGCCACAGGTGCTCTGCCTCTCAGGCAAGGAAGTCAGAACAGACCATGGCAAGTCAGCTTCCTGCCCTTGTCTTTCCCTGGAGGGGCCCTCTGCCAGAGCCCTGTGATGCTTATCTGGGCTCTGCAGATCTTTGGAATGAGGTCATCCAGGAAGTTGAATCCCTTTGATACAATTATCTCTGCATCCTTGGCCCTTTGTTCTCATGGAGAATGGCCGGTTACCCCGTGCTTCTTACGTGGTTGGAACAGCTGTGGTGAGGCGGGGTGCCAGGTGCTCGCCCCTGTGCGATGTGCATGTCCTTCCCCGGCTGTCAGGATGGGGTCCGATGGAGGTAGGTGGGCTCGCCCAGTAAAGCACAGTCATGAAATTACAAAGAAGTGAGAGGGTAAAAGAGAACCTTGTCTGTGGTGGGGAACCTCACACAAACCTACACACACACACACACACACACACACACACACACACACGTATACACACATGTATATTTATCATGACAAAGCCCAGCAGTTTTCCTCTTCAGTCCATCTTAGTTGACAACCAGTTAGACCAGTTGCAAGGGCTCATTCTTTCCTGAAGGTGTAGGGGTGGGTTACTTTCTGGAATAAGATTTCTCTGCAGTCCTGAGCCCATCTCTTCTCATTATTTAGTATACATTTTTCTATTCAGTGTGCGCAACTTGCAACATTTTCTACCCAGTAGGAATTCTCCTGTGTAGCAGACTCCCAACCCCATAATTGTACCCCCTTTCCTGTACAAAGCCTCCCTCCCCAAAACTAGTTTGGCCTGACCTCCCCAGTGCTGCTGTGAGCACAAGATTCCCTCCCCAGGGTCACAGTGAGCCCGCATGTGGAGGTGGCAGAAGGGTTGGCAATAATGAGGAGACACATGCCACTGTCCCTGAGGCCTGGGTCAAATAACCAGGAGGCTTGTGCATGTGCACTTCTCGTGGGATAACTCACTGATTTAGGCCCTGCTCCATTCTGAGAGTCCTTGTCCACTCACTCTCTCTCCCTGTTTTCCTGTGTTCTGTTTTCCAGTTGATGATTGAAATGCGCTATGAGCAGTCAGGCACCATTTTTGGCAGAAAGACCAGGTCTGAAGATCTTAGCATTGCTCTGCCTGAAGTGAGGCTCATGAAGCAACTGGAAGTCCTTTGCTTTCAGGGAACGACGAGAACATTTCTCTAGAAAGAAATAGGACTCCTATTGTGTGTGTATCTATTTTAAAATATTATTGATATTGTATGTAATTCATAGCAGAATAAAAGCTAGAATGGTAAACAGTCTGTTAGATACCAATGAGGGGCAGTTTTCTAGTTTCCCATCAGTGTGTGAGAGGGGGTGGTGACAAGGGCAGGAGCAGTGGGTAACAGAGGACATTTGCTGTGATCCATTCTTCCTTCCTCTTGGTAACGTTTTCCCAATCTTCACTCAGATATTGTACTAGTCAAGGTCCGAGAAGGAAACAGAAGTCAACCACAGCATTAATGAAGGGGCTAGTTACAGAGATGTAAGTGGGGTGCTGAGGGACTGGCAACAGCAGAGAGCTGGAGAGCCGTTCCACCTCGTGGCCTGAGGGAATGAAGGAGGGAACGGGCCCAGAGCCTGGCTAGAGCTGCAGCTGGAAGAGTGGGGGCCACCCAGCAGGAGTTGTCCCCAGAGAGGAACACAGCCTCTGCTGGAGACGCAGCAAGACAAGGAGCAGCTGGGAAAATAGTTACCTCCACCCTGTTCTCCTCCCACCTTCTCATCTCCTGTTGCTGTTCCCAGGATCAAATGCAACTAGAAACTAGAGAGCAAGACAGCTGGTATAATGCATTCTGACAAGTTGGCCCCTGAGGGTGTAGAACAGAGCAGAGAATGGATCTGGGGGCGAGGGTGAAATGGCAGAGGAACTGTGCCTCTTCTGCTAGCCTTGCATGCTCTGGGAGAGGAGACCATTCCAAAAACAGAGCCTAGACCCTCATTAGCTAATCCCCAACCAGAAAATTCCATCCCCCTAGCCATAGTGCTTAGTTCAGGACACACAACCCAATTCAGGCATATGAACCAAAAGAAAGATTTTCTAGAGACTTTTGGGGAAAAAAAGATGTCTCATTTCCCAGAGAGCTACTAGGAGAGAGATTTCTTCCCCTTCCTGCTAGACATAAGTGAAGAAACACATAGCCCCTAAAGCTGCTTCCAGCCAATTTGCAAACATGCAGGGAGTTAGCTTTAGGATGAAGCCACTACCCCAGAAGAGAAGATGAAAAGAAACCATATCTTTGGTGCCACCACTGGGCCACTGACATTCACCCTATTACTGTGGTTTTTAGTTACTGAACCAATACTGTCTTTATTATTTATGTCAACTTAGGTTGGAGTTTCTGTTACTTGTAACCAAAAGCATTTTATGAAAGCTGGCAGTATTGTGCCTGGAACCAGAAAACGCTTTCCTATTCGGTGCCTCCCAGAAGATGGAGCCCCAGAGGGTAAGACAAGCTTTGATGGGGTGAACTCTACTGTTTAAGTGATAGGGAGACTAAGAAGCGGACCAAGTCCAAAATGCCTCAGGAGAGGCAGAAGCTGAAATCAAGGAGTCAAGGGTTCTGTGTCCAATAAGACAAGACTGGGGAAAATGCAGGCCAAGAGCAAACGAGGAAGGCCGAGTCATGGTGGTGAGTGGATCTGTCTGACAGGCTGGAAAGGCCTGGGGCAGGTTGGACAGACAGTTTTGAATGAGGTCATCACATTGTTTACACGGAAGGACACAGCTTTCTCGAAGCTCCTTGAGAATGTTTGGCTGTTGAGGAAAACTGTGGTGCTGTGTTCTCAGCATTCTTCATCATGACTCTTTGTAAGCCTTTGGGCTCAGCCTGTGGTTTCAGTCAAAACCAAGCCAGCCATGGGGCAGAGGGAGGAGGACGAAGTTGTCCCCTGGCTGGCACTCACTTTGCTATAAGCAACAATACAAAATATTCTTTGACAACTTCTTCCTTGGTTAGAGATTTTAATAATTCCTGTCCTCGATCATACTTAAAGGTGTGCTCTCCAGGCAGTGCTGGTGGTGAATAAGAAGATAATGGTAATGGTACTAGTTACATTTATTGAGCACTTAATATATGCCTGGCTCTAAGCCAAGCACTTGATGTGCACTAATCAATTTCATCTTCACCACATTCTATGAGAAAATTACTATTATTTTTCCCAATGGGCATGTGAGGGAAATAAGTTACACAGGTTGAATTGTAAGTGATAGAAAAGATTCTAGTCATTTGGTTCACTCTCTTTAACAAACTTTGAAATAGCGCATATACATAGATGAATATAAATATATATGTATATGTGTATATATATATGTATATATTATAAAGAATAATGCAACAAACACCCATATGTCCACAACCACTTGGAGACATCCTGCTGTTGAAGGCGCGGTGTATCTGTTCTGTAACCGAGCCCCTCATATCCTCCGTCCTTCAGGCAAACCCTTGGCTGAATTTTGTTTTTAGCGTTCTTTTGTTTTTCTGAATGGTTTCACTACCTGTAGATCTGCCCAACCTATGTCAGGCCTTTTAAGCCCATCAGACACACTTGTGACCCTGAACAATATGCTGTTTAGATTTATGAGTTTTTGAACTTTGTAGAAAATGTATTATTCTGTATGTATTCTTCAGAAATACGCAACATGATGGGAGATTTGTCCGTGTTGACACAGGTAGCTCTGTTTATTCATTTTTCACGGAAACGTGGTATTCCTTTTTACGAATACACCATGTTTTACTTTTGTCATTGTGATTGTTGGACATTTGGGTCGGGGGTTCTTACTATTCAAATGTTGTCATTATGAACACTCCCATACTGTCTCTTGGCGCCCACAGGCAAGCGTTTCTCCAGGGTCTGAAGCTAGAGGGGGAGCATCTACTGTGGAGGTCTATGCAGCACTGAGTCCCCTGGATATTGACTAGTTATTGACCGAAGTGATTGCGTCAGGTGGCATGCCCACAAGCAGTACGGGAGGGTTCCGTGTGCGGCACAGTCTTGCTTACCTTTGGTACTCCACCTCTAATTACGTTCTGCAGTTTTCCTTGTTGAAGAAACCAGGTCATTTATTCCATATGCTTTCCCACAGTCTAGATTTTGCAATTACATCCCAGTATGTCAACCAACATGTTCCACTGAACCCTCTGTTTTCTGTAAATTGGTGGTAAGATCTACAGAACTGATCACATTTAGCTTTAATTTTCGGACAAGAATACTTCAGATAATGCGGTGGACTTCCATCTATCAGGAAGCATATAATATGGTTAACTCTTTCTTATGATGTTAACAACAGCCATTAATGATAACTGTCTAGATTCATTATTTAATTCTGGCATTAAAATATAAAAATTCTATCACCCCCACTTCATTTATTAGCTGGGATACTTCTATAAAGAGATCCTTTTCGAAGTGCCTGGGTGGCTCAGTTGGTTAAATGCCTGACTTTTGGTTTTAGCTCAGGTCATGATCTCAGGGGTCATGGGATTGAGCCCCAAGTCAGGCTTGCACTCAGAATGGAGTCTGCTTGAGATTCTTTCCCTCTGCCCCTCCCCCCACTCTCTCTCTCTAAAAGATAAATAAATAAATCTTAAAAAAAAAAAAAAAACATAAAGAGGGGCACCTGGTGGCTCAGTCGGTTAAGAGTCTGATTCTTGATTTCGGCTCAGGTCATGATCTCATGGTTGTGAGCTTAAGCCCCACGCTCTGTACTCAGCATGGAGTCTGCTTAAGATTCTCTCTCTCTCTCTCTCTGCCTCCCCTTGTGCTCTCTCTGTCTCAAAATAAATACATAAAATCTTAAAAAAATAAAAGTAATCCTTTTCCTCGTCAACCATTTGGTATCCTAAGATACAGTTTGTAAACAGATTCAGTTGTCCTGTTGCTTTCCCCTTATTTACTAGTTTTCAAAATAACAAATTGGTTTCCAAAAACTTCTAGATATGACCAGTGAATTTTTAAAATTATTATCTACCACATTTGAAATATATTTAATATTTCAGTCCCTTGCAGCTCTTAAACTTATTGGCACTCAACTGTCCCATCTCTGGCCAGGGCGAGTCTCTCTGTAAGTTGGTCTGTATGTCTTTTTGTACTGTATGTCATCGGTAACACTCTTCAGCAGCTTCCTAATTTTCTGGTATGACAAGAAATGCCAGATTCATTTCATACATTTTATGTCATGCACCTGGAATCAACAGTCTTTCCAGAATCCTGGAAAAAGGTATTAGAAGTGACAATCTAGGGGCACCTGGGTGGCACAGTGGTTAAGCGTCTGCCTTCGGCTCAGGGTGTGATCCCGGCGTTATGGGATCGAGCCCCACGTCAGGCTCCTCCGCTATGAGCCTGCTTCTTCCTCTCCCACTCCCCCTACTTGTGTTCCCTCTCTTGCTGGCTGTCTCTATCTCTGTCAAATAAATAAATAAAATCTTTAAAAAAAAAAAAAAGAACTGACAATCTAGGTGCTAGGGGTTGTTATTTGCTTATTGTTAAAGATTATTTATTGTTCTTGGGTTGGTCATTGCCTACCCTTGGTATCATTGGATTAAAAAAAATTTTTTGTCAGATTAATATGTTTAAAATGGTATTTCTCCAATTTACTAATGAGTTTGAACATCTCCCACATGTTTATGGACTCACCATCCCACTCACCATTTGTAATTCCTTTGTGGTGAAAGGCCTACTCATAACCTTTAATTTGAGGTAAGTTAAAGTAAAAGTTTCTCTAGTATTAAACTAACCTTGATCATATGTATTTTACTTTCCTTGTTTAAAAAGATTTTATTTATTTATTTGAGAGAGAGAGTGAGAGAGAGCGAGCACGAGTGGGCTAAGGGCAGAGGGAGAAACATGCTTCCCACTGAGAGGGGAGCCCGATGCAGGACTAGATTCTGGGATTCCAGGATCATGACCTGAGCTGAAGGCAGACGCTTAACCAACTGAGCCACCCAGGCTCCCTGTATTTTACTTTTCATACCCTCACAGATTTGGTTTGCTAATATGTGATTTAGAATTGTTGCATTTATGTTCACAGATGAGATTGTGGTATAATTTTTCTTGTATGATTCTCAATTTGACACATTAGCTTTATGACATTAATTGGGATGTTCCTTCTTTCCTCCTCCCTCATCTTCCTGCCCCTCTTCCTGTCCTTCTCTTTCCCTTTCTTCTCTTAAAAGGTTGTATAACAAGAATGAAAATGTCCTGATCCTTGAATGTTGGTTAGAATTTACTTATGTTTTCTTTGTGGGAAGACAAAACCCACAACCCCTGATTAAATTTATTTCAAGCTTGTAAGAATAGCCAGGTTTCCTGTTCTTAAATCAGAGTTGGAAGGTTAGATTTTTTTTTTTTTTTTGAAACTTGTCTATTTTGTCAAAACTTACTGGTGTAACAACTGTATCTGGAATCATGGGTCTCATGTGATGTCAAGTGGAGTACGCCCACACCTGGCCTGGCAACCTCCACCAGTCCTCTACCTGTCCCTCCCCGGCCCTTCCCCATCTCAGGAAAGCCAACCCTCTTCTTCCAGTGAATCAGGCCACAAGTCCTAAAGTCACGTTTGATCCTCTCTCTCTTGCAAATCACTTGTAGTCCATCAGGACATCCTGGTGGCTGTTTTTGCCATCTCCATTATGCCAAGTGTTTGAGTCTGCTTCAGTGGTTATAGCAGACTCCCATAGACCAGGTGGTTTAGAAAGAATAGAAATTTCTTTCTCAGTAGTTCTGAAGGTTGGAAGTCCAAAATCAAGCACCAGAAAGGTTACTTTTTGCAAACCAGCCCTCCTCCTGGTTCATGGCTAGTATCTTCTGGCTGTGCGTTCACATGGGGAAAGGGGCTTAGGAAGCTCTGTGGAGTCTCTTTTATAAGAATACTGAGTCCATTCATGAGGGCTATGCCCTTATGAACTAAATACCTCCCAAAGGCCCCACCCTTCCAGTACCATCATCTTTGGGGGTTAGGATTTCAACATGTGCATTTGGGGGCGATATGAACATTCAGACCATAGCACCAAGTTGTCTAGGCCATCATCACTTCTTGCAGGGCCCATTCTATTAACTGGTTCTCTGGCTTCCACTCTTGCTTCTCTATGGTCTGTTCCCCACACAACACTCCAAGTAAGCCTTCTGAATGTTAACTCAACCTTCAGTGTCTTCTTGGCTCTTTAGAACCAATTCCAAGTTACCATATGGCCCACAAGATGCTCTGTGGTCTGGTCCCCCGCTGTCTCTTGAACTCTATCTTCTGTACTCTTCTTTTGCTTAGACAGACCTGGTTTAGGGGCTCTTACATTTTTGGTTCCCTCTTCTTAGCATTTCCCTTTGATCACTGCCTGGACCACTCCCTCGCTTCTTTCAAGTCTTGCTTAGATGTTATGTCATCAGAGTCCTTCCTTCACCAAACTATAGAAAATTTTACTTCTAGGCAGTCACTTATTATCCTCACCCTTATTTATTTTTCTCCTTAACATTCATCATCAGCTGATTTAAATACATATATATATATATATATATATATATATATATATATATATATATATATATATATATTTGTTACTATCCGTCTTCCACGGTTAGAATATAATCTCCTTCAAGGCGGGGCAGACATGTTTTGTCCATCGCTGTATTTTCAATGTCTAGCTCACAGCCTGGCACACAGTAGGTGTTCAATAAATATGTAATGAATGAAAGAATGCATGCAGGTTGGCCTGAAGTTACAAATTCTCAGGGGATACTACTTCCCCTTTTACCTGGAGCCATGCCTTTGACTTCATACAACAGTTTTGTTCTTGCTTTCGCTGTCACTCCCTCTTTTCCTGAAGGTGTAGATGATAGCCCTTTGGAGATTTAACTTAATTTGTGGAGTTAGGATGGCAGAAGAGAGCATCTGCTTTTTGACTTGATACCTTTTAAGGGCCCAAGGCCTCATTTCTATCTTCCTGAGCAGTGAATATCAGCAAACATCCCCTGGCAACCTTGGCTTCACCACTTTTTAAAAATTCTGATTTTTTGCTCTCACTTCATTTTTTTGTCTTTTAAGAATTCCCCTTACTTTCTTGTGAGCTTAACTATCTATTTCAGCTAAATGATGTTTCTTTATTTTATTTTGCATTTTAGGGCAGGATTTCAGAGAATCTGGTTTACCATATTCTTGGACATGACACTTTCCAAACTTTCCATTTTTTGTGCAGTGCACAGCTGTGCAGCAGAGTGGCTTACACAAGGTCTCGCTGTCAGTGAAATCCCTGAGACCAGACCTGGGGCTCCTTCCTCTGAGGCAGTACTTTCCCTCCACGTTGGGGTGGTGGGGTGCCTTCTTTCCTTTGCAGGGGTTAGTAGAACAGGTATTTCTAGCCTGATGAGTATCTGTACATAGAGAGGACAAACAAGAGGGAAGATGATAATAACACAGCAGTCTCCAGTTCCAAGGAACCTGTCGTAGCCACGGAGGCTGTAAAAGCCATTTGTAAACATGAAATGGGAAGTAGCTCTGGGAATTAGGGCTGATTTCAGCAGTGTAGCTCTTGTAAGAAGATGCTCCTTCTGCTTTTTCTTTAGAGGTTAGATATGAAGGACTCGCTTTCCTCGGGATTTCTGCTCTGGCCTAAGGCTGGAGGCCAGGTCCCTCCCCGCTGCTGCAGTTCATGTGCCTCGGGAGGTTGCCCGTCAAGACGGAAACAGTGGTACCTTGATGAACCGTATCGCAGATTTTACAAAATTTATTTATTTATTTATTTATTTTTAAAGATTTTTTATTTATTCGACAGAGATAGAGACAGCCAGCGAGAGAGGGAACACAAGCAGGGGGAGTGGGAGAGGAAGAAGCAGGCTCATAGCGGAGGAGCCTGATGTGGAGCTCGATCCCACAACGCCGGGATCACGCCCTGAGCCGAAGGCAGACGCTTAACCGCTATGCCACCCAGGCGCCCCAACAAAATTTATTATTGGCTCTAGTGAGATAGTGTAGCTAGAAATAGCTGCAGATTAGACTGCTCAGAATACTATGTAAATCATTTGAAAAGTGAGAAGTTCCGTTAATCAATCAGTTTTGCTTCATGTGATGCCAACTGACTTTTTTTTTTTAACCTTATTCGTCTCATTGAATTCACTGACTTTGGGCCCAAACTGACGTCATTGCGTGGCTCCTTTTGACATATTGTAGACAGTGATGGCTCTGTTGGGCCATCATCAAATGCAGTGCAGAATGCCATGAGTGCTCGTGGACAGCCCCAGCTGGTAGATGGCTTGCTGACTTTTTCCTTGCAAAACCTCATGCTGCCAACCTAGCAGTGAGTGGGCTTAAAGAGCATGTGAGTAACAGCATCTGTGCAGTGAATTCAAGTTTAATGTATGACGCTAAGTCATTGAGTCGGTTAATCCAGTACGAGTTTTTGACAAGGTTATGACGACCTTCCAACCACAGGCAATGAACTATTCTGGGATACCTGCCTTTGGTCTTTTGCTTTGAGGATTTCCTTCTAATAAACAGCATTAAATTATGTTTTCTAAAAACTATAAAAGTATTGTTATGATACATATTTGAAAATCCCACTTACCCAGACATGGTAAGAGTTCATACTTTAGTATATTTCCTTCTAGTCTTTTTTCCATATATTTTTTACTAATTAAGACGATACTATATCCTGATGTGATTTTTCCCCCCATTAACAATTTGTATACTGATAGGTTCCCCCCGCCTCCACGGAACATGATGACTCAAATATGTCCCCTGTTATCAATTCTTCAAAAATATTTTTAATGGTGACATAGTATTTCATTGTATGAATATAGAATAATTTACTTAAACATTCTCCTATTTCAGGTTGTTTTTTGTTATTATTATAAATAGTACTTAATTGGACATCTTTGTACATGAAGTTTTTTTTTTTGTATCTTAAATTAGTTTCTTGAGCTAGCACCCTATAATTATAGTAGAATTATTTAGTCAAAAGTTACAGATTTTTTATCAGGCTTCTGAGACAACCAAATTGTTTTCCTGAAAAGATGTCCTTATTTATATTTACTCCAACAGAGCACACAAGAATTTGTCTCACCATACCTAGGCCAGTATGGAATAGTTTATCCAAAACGATTTGCTACTTTAATTGGTGAAAATTATAGTTTTTAAATTTATATTCTTTTGATTATTCTTAGAGTTGAATATATTTTTCTTACATTTATTAGTCATTTTTCAAAGAGGGGGTGAACTAGTCTGTTGGTATCCTTTACCTACTTATAATTGGGATCTCATTACTTTGTTCTCATAGATTTGTATGCAATCTTAATATACTAGTTACATTAGGTTTTTCTCTTATATATGGTAAATATTGTCAATTTATTCTTTGTATTTTATTTCTATTTTGTGTTTTGATGTGTAAAACCTCTACATTTTTATGTAATCTTATCTATCATCCCTCTGTAATTTTTACATTAAATTTAAGTTTGGGAACCAGAAATAGATAGAAGGTAAAGTCATTAATTACAGTGTTTATTTTTAACAGTGTCATTGAGGTGTGACTGACAACCCATCAATTCATTTAAATGGTACACAATTCAATGACTTTTTAGTAAATTTACAGAGTGTTGCAAACCTCACTCCAGTGTAGATTTGGAACATTTTCATCACCACAAAAGACATGTCCAGCTCATGTGCAGTCACTCTTCATTTCTACTCCTAGTCCTGGGCAAACACTAATTTACTTTCTGCCTCTATGGGCATGGGCATTTGGATTGTTCTACCTTTTGCCTATTACGAATAAAGCTGCTACGAACATTCACATACAAGTCTTTGTGTAGATACATATTTTATTTCTCTGGAGTAGATACCTAGGAGGGGAGTGGCTGGGTATATGGTAAATTTATGCTTCACTTTTTTTTTTAAGATTTATTTATTTATTTGAGAGAGAGAGAAAGAAACAGAGCAGGGGAGGGGCAGAGGGAGAGGGAGAATCTGAAGCAGACTCCCCACGGAGCACAGAGCCGGATGTGGGGCTCGATCTCACAACCCTGAGACCATGACCAGAGCTGAAATCAAGACACCCACCAACTGAGCCACCTAGGTGTCCCAAATTTATGCTTAACTTTCTAAGAAGCAGCCAAGTATTTTCCAAAGTGTCTGTGCATTTCACATTCTCCTCAGCAGTGTTCCGGTTTCTCCATGTCCTCGCCGACACTTGTCCTCGTCCCTGCAGTCTATACTGCACTCCTTCACTTGTCTCTATTTTATTCCACTGTATAACATAAGGATTTAAAATAATTTCACCTTATCCCAGTTGTTTGTCATATCTTACTATGTTAAATCCACATTTAAATACAGAATTTTTATTATCTTTTTCTCCCAAGATCTCCTTTTCACATCTTTCAATATAAAACTTCATCTTCTTCCTTCTTGTGCAAACAAAACAAGTATTTCCCTGAAACTTGGTCTTAGGAAACCTTAGGATAAACTGATGTGACAATTTAAGTGGTCAAGGAGTGCTTTAAATCTTTTTGAAAGTAGTAAGCCTAAAAACCCTTTTTAAAAAATCCTACCACTGGGGTGCCTGGGTGGCTCAGTTGGTTAAGCATCTGCCTTTTGCTCAGGTCATGATCCCAGCATCCTGGGATTGAGCCCCGCATCAGACTCCTTGCTCAGTGGGGGGTCTTCTCCTTTGCCCTCTGTGCTTTCTCTCAAGTAAATAAAAAACCTTAAAAAAATTAAAAATAAGCAAAAATCCTACCACTATGTTTAAGCTAAAATGAGAATGTTCATCCTCAAAGTATTCAGCTTGAATATTTTTTTTTAAAGATTTTATTTATTTATTTGACAGAGATAGAGACAGCCAGCGAGAGAGGGAACACAAGCAGGGGGAGTGGGAGAGAAGAAGCAGGCTCATAGTGGAGGAGCCTGATGTGGGGCTCGATCCCATAACGCTGGGATCACGCCCTGAGCCGAAGGCAGATGCTTAACCGCTGTGCCACCCAGGCGCCCCTCAGCTTGAATATTTAATGAAGTTATCCCTCAAGTCATTTTGGGGACTATTCTTTTGAAATTGCCCTGCAAAGCCCAGGGCATTTTCTTTTGGCCTTCCCTTAAAGGTTACAATGTCTATGGCAGGTGAAGTTTTTTTTTAGGAAGAGCATAAAGCCATTTGGAGCCAAACATAGTCAGTAAGGTGAGTTATTGGAGAGAACCGGAAATACGGACTGCATAGTAACACACACACACACACACACACACACACACACACACACACACGCACTCATGCACACACAGGATTGCATTATCTGTGTGTTTCCGAGATTAAACCAGAAAACAACTCTAAAAAATAGGGCTATCGATATTTTTAAGTGATAAACACTATTAGTTAAACAAAAGAATAACCTTTGATGGTGGTATCTTTAAAGATAAAAACATTGAAATAGGTGTTCAGGTTCTAGCATATTTGTTTAAACGTTTACCCCACTCTTTGATAGTGACACGGCATTTCGTAGTTCACTTTGATAACTCCAAGTTCAAAGTTTTGTTCATACTGACAATGTTCCCATAGGAGGTTCTAATTACAAAGTTGGGTGTATACGGGAAGAAGAGGTCCATGCTTTGGTTTTCAGCTCCCTACTGAACGCGTCATGAGTGTCTGGTCTCAGTGGCACGTGTTGAACTTGGTGAATAGCGTGCTCACCCATGCTTGTTCCAGGCTTCTTTGGAACACCAGTGATCCATGTTTCTTACAAACTGCTTGGAAAAATCTTTTTTCTTTGGTTTACTGGACTTTCTGTCACTATATTTATATTCAAGATGTTGGACTGACAGCGTCTCCTGAAGGTCGAAAAGGAAACTTTCAGAATTGCGTGGGAACAGAGACGGAAGTGCCTGGCTGCGGTGTGAAGGCGCTGGAGGGAAACCACAGAGTCTAACCCTACTGCCTGCTAGACAGAGAATGTAGGAGCAGCCTGGACTGGGAGCTCTTTGACGTGGTCTGTGGCTTCCGACACCTCCCTGGGCCTCAGTTTCCTCACCTGTAAAATGGGCACAAAATGAAAAATATTTGTCTCACAAGTGTGGCAAGATTGAAATGTAATGACACTCAGCATGGTGTGTCGCACATCCAGCATTCAGGTGATGTAACTTTTACTGCTGTCATCGTATCAGTCATCATTGTCATCGTTAGCCCCTCAGCACCTGCCACAGAGCCTGTTTCATAAATGGTACCTTCTTTTACTGTCATCCTTATATTCTTGTCATCACTTAGCACAGAGCCTAGCAGACAGCCAGTGTCCAATGAATGAATATTAAATGAAAAAATCCACTTGACCTTGCCAGGCCTAATTTTTATTGTATATTCAGGAAAATGGTGTTTAACGTTATTTTTTTAATGAATCAAAATCTTCCTAGTCTTCTCTTATGTGCTCTGAGAGAGAGACAGTAGCATGTGGTTGTTGTAAGGACAGATGGTTGAACTGGACCGCCTGGGTTCAAATCCTGGTTGTGTGACCCGGGAAAGTTACCTACCCTCTCTGTGCCTCTGTTTGTTCATCTGTAAAATCATAGCACCTTCCTCACAGGGATTAGAGGCTTTATACATGTGAGTAATTAGAATGATGACTGGCAAATAGTACAGGCCATATATGCGCAGACAAGGGAAGAATTTTAGAAAGGGATAAGGCAGCGTCTCTCCTCAGAGAAGCTCTCCAGTCTTCCATGCATGCCCATATGGTGGGCAAGAGGATGAAGGAAAAGCCAGTTGTGGTGTAAATATTCCTACCAATTTCAAGCCACCATTGTGGTATTCCTAAACGTGGCACTGGGAAAAGATGCGCGCGGTTGGGTCTTGGTGGCTGATACGAGCAGGCTCTAGGACACTACTGTGTAGCAGCTTCAAGACTACAGAGGAGGACAGCACATATTGGCCGTATGGACTGAGTGCTTTACAGTTCCACTGGTTGGAGAGTTCTGCCCGGTTCTGGGGACAAGGTGGTAGGTTAGAGGGAGGGGCCACTTTCTTTACACAATCTACTGCTTTAGAAAAAAAATCCCCTCATCACCTGATCCCTAAATTCTTCCAGTGATTAGTTTCTTTGATCTTTTAGTCCTTGACCTTGAGATTGACAGTGGGTAAGACCATTACAAAGACAATTCAGGTTTGTTGAATTTCAGAGAGATAGGAGAGAAATGAGACCCTGGTTGCCTCCTAATATAGTCTTCCTCAGGCATCTCAAGGAGAAGGAACCACACCAGAGCCACAATCTCTGGGGGACTTCAAGAAAGCAGTGAAACTCACCATTTCTCATATTTACCATAATACAACAGGTAAACTAATATGGTGGTTGTCCCCACGTCTATTCAACAACAATTTCTTGTTGCCTGCCTTCCAGGCGCCTGATAGGATCAACCACGTGACCAGATCCTGCCAGTGAATTGCGAGTGGAAATGAGAGTGTTGCTTTGGAGCACAACATTGACTTGCTAGAGTGGAACACTCCCAAATGCTCTCTTCCTCTGGCACAATGAGCAGCCATGTTCCATGATGGCCACTCTGTGTAGATCCTACAGAGATGATGGGGGTAGATCCCCCAGCTGACTCAAGAGAGAGCAAGCAAGAAATACATATTTGTTGTGTTAATCCACTGAGAATGTGGGAGTTCATTAGGGAGGACAACCTATCCTATCCTGACGGAAAGGTGGGACGTGAGAATCAAATGCAATTATAAACGTTGGATGGCAATGTTCTGACATTAAAGCGCTCTACCCAAAGAAGGAGCTAGCATCTCTAAATTAGCAAGTGGGTAGAACAATGTGACAAAACTCATTCTCGGAAAATTACTTGCAATTATTTCTTTGAAGTAGAACTTGAACTCTGAGGAACTACATCAGGTCTTTACCCTAGGTCAAATTTGCTGTTAGCTTTCCTAGCCCTAGGCTGGAGAGCAGTCAGCTTTAAGCCTTTGGGGTTAGAGTTTCCAGAAGTGTTAATGAGGAGGGAAAAGATGTTTTATAGTTGTTTAGGAAGAGAAACAGTGGGGCGCCTGGGTGGCTCAGTCAGTCTCAGGTCATGATCCCAGGGTCCTGGGACGGGGCCCCGTGTTGGGCTCCCTGATCAGTGAGGAGTCTGATTCTCCCTCTCCCTCTGCCTCTCCACCCTGCTCATGTTCTATTACTCTCTCTCTCACTCTCTCTCAAATATATGAATAAAATCTTAAAAAAAAAAAAAAAGGAATAGAAACAGTGACCACAGAACAATAGTACCTCCTTCAGTAAAGAGTAACAGAAAGAATGGCCATTTCTTAAAGGCTTGTGTACCAGAACTTTACATATAATGTCTAAGCCCTGCATCAGCTTGCCCCTTTTCCAGAGAGTGAAAGCTTTTCAGAGATCATATAGAAAGAAAGCACTGGAGCTGGAATTCCCATGAGGTGTGGTTTAGAGTCTGCTTTAGTTAGATTTTCCGAAGAGGAGACCCTGAGACAAAAATTCAAGTCCAAATAGTGTATTGGGCTGTGGAAAGTAATCCAGGGAAGGGAAGGCAGCCAGAAAAGGATGCATTATTATATCAGCTAGTACAATGGCAATTATGGTTTAATCTCAAAAAAAAAAAAATGCACAAAACTCATGAACCCAAATTAGCCCACTCAAGAGCTGAGGGAGTTGGGGTATTTGTACACCAATACCTGGGAGTCATTGGTTGAGTGCCCGGATTGGAACAAACAGCCTCAGGTGCAGAGATGCAAACCAGACAATTGGAAGTCATCTGGAATGCGTGATTGTCCAAAGGTTGGGGGTGGAAATATGGCAGCATTTGCTCTAGGCTATAAAGCCTGAGGTCTGCCCAGCATTCTACCTTGCTCAGCTACCTTGGTCCCTGAGTCATGGTAGGCTCCTGGGCACGTCTCCCCTACCCCCAGCTCCCTGGCTTCTCTAAGGGCAGGGAAACCCTTCTGTGGTTCCAATGGGCAGTATCTAGAGGACATCTGGTGCCCAGCAAGTAGAGGGGAGAGCTCTTAGATGAAACTACTTTAAATGGCACTAACGGAATCCACTTCCTAGGGTATGTGTGAGAATGAGTACTTGCAGCATTCTTGGAACAGTGTCTGACGCACAGTAAATACACAATAAATGTTGGCAACAATGGTGTGGAGGACAATGGACTAGGCAGGACAATGGATTGGGAGGGAAAGGATGAAGGAAGAAACAACAGAAAGAGGAGGGAGGGAGGGGGAGAGAGAAGGGATGAAAAGAAGAGAGGTGGCAGGCCGCCTGGGTGACACAATCGGTTAAGGTTAAGCGTCTGCCTTTGGCTCAGGTCATGACCCCAGGATGCTGGGATCAGTCCCACATCAGGGTCCCTGCTCAGCAGGGAGCCTGCTTTTCTCTCTGCCACTCTCCCTGCTTGTGTTAGTACTCTGTCTCTCTGATAAATAAATAAAATCTTTAAAAAAAAGAGAGAGATGGAAAAGCTCTTGTCACAATGTATCATTCATACTGGCTGTCCATATCAGCAAACTGTTCTCTTTCCTTTTCTCAGGGTTTGACGGTGATACACTCCTTTATCAACTGAAACAGTCCGAGATCACTTCCTGCAACATCTCCAGTTCCTAGTCCTGCTCAAGGTTATGATCCCAATGGTGCCACCGCTGAAAGACAAGACAAACCACCTGGGGCTGAAATTCTGTGCTTCAGAGCAGCCAAGGATGGGGTGGGCCTTCCAAATGGCTTCTTGCATTGAGCCGAAGGTGCGGAATGTCATGTTTGCTTATGTGTAATGCTGGCTTAGACTGCCCTGAGTGTGTGTGTGTGTGTGTGTGTGTGTGTGTGAGAGAGACAGAGAGAGAGAGAGAGAGAGAGAGGGTATATGCGTGTGTTTCACTTGCAGAATGTATATAATTGTAGACTTTCTGGAAAATAATTGCTCTAGATAAGGATAGACACAGTCACCGTTTCCTATTTTCACTACAAGCTGAAGGAGGGAAGCAATGGCTTGAGTCACAGAGCAGGGGTTTCAGATTAGATATAAGGGGAAATTTCTTTTTCAGATGAATTTGATAAACCCTGGAATGGGTTGTCAAGGGGGAATTTTGAAGCCTCTTTCTCTGGGAGCTTTTAAAAATAGGAGAGACACTCATCTGTGTGAGCCAGTTGAAAGGTGATGCTGTCTGGAGATGCCATGATGGATTGGCGTCCGGCTGGGAGCAGAGGAGAGAGGAATCTCATTTCTACTGAGGTCTACTGACCCAGCATTTCACCTCACTTTTCAGAGCATTTCAGCATCACTGACTTTCTCTGACTGAAAAAATCACAAATGTTCATTATTTAAAATTCAGAGAATACATTAAAAAAGGAAAAACTAAAAATCCAATAAAATTCTATAATCCGAAAGTAACCCAAAATGGTTTCTATATATATATATACTATATATTTCTAATATATACACTATATATTTCTAATATATACTATATATTTCTAATATATAATATATGTTTTACAGATTAATATATATTGATATATTGTATTAATTATATCAATATATATTATGTGTATATGTATATATGCATATATATTATGTATACATAATATATAAATCTGTATAATATATTATATATTAGAAATATATAGTATATATTAGAAATAGTGTATATATATAGAAATAGAAATATATAGTATATATTATAGAAATATATAGTATATATTAGAAATATATAGTATATATTAGAAATATATATAGTATATATAAATTTATAAATAGATATATTTTATGTATTTATTTTATTATTTATTTTTTGATTATTTACTTATTTTATTATATAAATATATATTAATATAATAATATATAATACTAGTTATATATTAATATTAATATATATTAATATATTATATAGCATACATACTATATACTATATATTATATTAGTATATATACTAATATATTAATATACACTAATATAATACTAATATATATTAATATATATTAATCTGTATAATATAATTCTGTAATCTGGCTTTTCATACGTAGTATATTGTGGATTCCTTTTCATTTCAGTAAATCCCACTTACATCACTTTTGGTCGGTCAAGACTGGTCCACACTGTGCATGTCGCGTGACTTATTTAACCAGCTCCCTCTGTGGAGGCTTAGGTTGTTATCCCTGGAAATCCTCGCACATATATCCTTGTGGAATTGTCCAGTTATTTCTTCAAAATAAATACTTGGAAGTAAAAGAGCCAAGGTAAGGGTTTGCCTGTTTAAAATTTTCCTACCTGTTGCTAGATTTCCCTCCAGAAAGGTCCTACCACTTTATGTTTCCATCAGTGATGCTGGAGAGAGTGTATCCCCCCCCCCCTTAACACTGGCTATTCTCAGTATTTTAATAGACCTTTCTTTGAGTCTTAGACTCAGACGTTGAGGTTTTCAATGTTTTCAAGCATTAATATTTCTTTTGTTACGTGCCGTTTGTGTCTTTTATTCATTTTTTATGGGGCAGTTTGATAGACACATACAAGTATGCATACACACATGTAATACAGATTATTTCTGTATCTTTATACCTGTATGTCATTTTCTAAGTTGTCTTTTAACTGTACTGATTGTAGATGTGCTGTACAGAAGTCTGCTACCTGGATTATTCTTTGGGCTACGTTAGTGATGACTAGAGTACAATGAATTTCTGGAATCCTGGCCATAACTGTGTCACCTGCTTCTGGACCAGATGTCTCAAGTCACCAAGGAGTACGAGGCAGAGAGTGTGGCTAGGTAGGTAAGGATGTACATACATGGCCCATGTATATTTTGGAGAGTCAAGTCAAGGGTTCCCTGTCATTGAATGAAGTCAGAATCCTTGGTCTTGACAGAGGAACATGAACCAAGCCTTCAGCACATGGAGCACATGGTGGTGGGCAGAGCGGGAGATGAGGGACAGAGGGAAGGAAGGGATGATGGTCCATCAGGGCCAGTCCTTCTGTTTCCTCCATCTGAAAGTAGCAGCATCTTCTCCTTCTCACTAGCCTGCCTCCTCCTTCCCATCCCCACGAAGTACACGAGCTAAGAAGCTTACCTAACCGGGGCTGTTGTTGATTCCTCTCTCTTCCTCTGGGCCAAGAAGGGGGACACGAACACTTCATACTTGTGATGTAGGGCAAGGAAGGCCTAACTACACATGGACAAGGGAGACAGGGGAGGGAACAGGGCAGTCTCCCTGGGAGGGGCTGCTTCTGGGGAGAAGGACCCAGCACCAGGTGTAGTGGAATAGAACTTGTCATCATGCTTTCTCACAGAAGATGGAGCTAGAATGAGGACTGCATCCTAGGTTTTTTTACTTCAGCTCATCTTTGCTCATTCCTTGTTATTTTAGCTGTCTCAGGTTGCAAGTTGTGTGAGTTTTTGACAAGAGTAGCTTGTTCATTTCGCTCAGAGTAAAATCCAGATTCCTAACCCTTTACTTATTATGTTTGCCACCTCTTCTACCACATTTCTTACCCCATCCCCAAATCATTCAAGTCCACTTCCTCCTGGAACAAGCCAAGGGCGTCCGTGCCCCAGGACTATTGCACTTGCGTTTGCTTTGCTTGTAAATGCCCTTTCCCCATACATCCACGTAGCTTACCCCTTCCTTCCTTCAGGTCTCTGCTCCAATGTCACCCTATCTTAGTGGCATGTGGAGGTCTTTGGCAGCATCTCTTCTGTCTGGGAAGTCTGTCTCAGACAGCAGGGCCCAGACATTGGGGAGGGTTCTTGAGGTGGACTCCAGGCTGGGGCAGGGCTGACTGACAGGATGGAGGCAAAGCCAATTTTAGCCGGGTCCAGGCCCAAGCAGCTCACCGGGACAGGGAGGTGACACAAGGAACCCAGGTGAGGATTCAGTCACTGGGACTGGATTCCCTTTAGTCCTCTAAGCCTACCTGTCCACTGCTAAGCCAGTCCCACCCACAAGCAGCAGCTCTTGTCCCCAGCCTCCTTCTGGGTTCATGCTCAGAACCCCACTACCCCCACTTCCCTATCTGCTTCTGTGCCCCTCATTCCTTGTCCCTCCCTACTCTGCCCCCTTCTGTACTGATACTCATAGCCCTCCTCATCCCATTCTGGAAAATCTCCTTTCCCCTCCAGGTGTATTGTGGGTCCAGAACCCACATTAGGGGGTGGGCATTGTCAGCTGCTGCTGTTTTAGGAGGTCCACTGGCTCGATTTTTCCAGAACATATTTCCATCAAGCCTTGGCCATGCTCATGTGAGCCTGTGTCTTCCACTTGGGAGCTCACTAGTCGACCCAGGAAGGATTTTTCAGAGAGCTGCAAATCTCTAAGTACTAAAGCCCCCCAGATGGGACAAGTCTGTTGAGGAGATTAGGGAGGGAAGGTAGGGAGAGGGAGGCTTAGGCATTATCCTTCTGCCAGGCTGACAGGCGGCTCCTAAAACTAGGAAAAAAGAGAGTGATAGCAGAGAAAGGTCGAGGCAGGGCTGAGCTGCATACACTGCACTTTGGTCCTCTTTGCTAAAAACTTATCCATTATCTAAAGAGCTGCATGGTTAGCCCCACACCAAACATTTCTGCTCATTTAGTCTAGGGTGGAGCCTGGTTTGTTTGCTGTTTTAAAGATTCTCAGGTAACTACTGGTCTCACTTTGCTACTTGATTGTCGTGTGTGTGCCAGGCGTTGCGGCGACATGGGGGATACAAGATGAGGACCTGTGGGCAGTGATTGGCATGAACCAGTCAATGTAATCGAAATGCCCAAACTAATAGCATGTGACAGCCCTTTCCATAGGATAGCAAGACAGTTGCTTGAAAAGAGGAAAATTTAACCCATCAATAGGATGTTATGTCTACACGATGCTCAAGCACCAGATTGATTTGCTTTTCCTGAATGGATGCAACTAAATTCATATTGTTGTTTTCGTACCATATACAGACAGCCAAGCACATTGTCTCTTTAAGCAGAATCCAGGTATTTCCTGTTTTGGGAAGGCTGTTTCAAGTTCAATTCCTGAATCCCCACCCAGACCTCCTGGAGCAGAATCTCTGGTAAGGTTTCCCTTAGGCAGCATTTCCCACCCTGTCTGCACATTAGAATTGCCTGGGGAACTTTCTTTTTAATTTTATTTATTTATTTGTCAGAGAGAGAAAGAGCACAAGCAGGGGTGGCCGAGGTGTGGGGCCGAGAGAGAGCCGGCTCCCCGCTGAGCAAGGAGCCCAAGTGGGACTCGATTCCAGGACCCTGGGATCATGACCTGAGCTGAAGGCAACCGCTTAACCGACTGAGCCACCCAGGCGTCCTTACTTGAGGAACTTATAAACAGCCCAGGCTGCCCACGCAATGACGTTAGGAGCTCCAGGTGGAAGTAGCAGGAAGTGAACCCAAGCCTCCATGTTTAACGCCTGCCGGGTGACTCCATTGTGCAGTCAAGGTTAAGAAGTGGAGTTCAGTAGCGTGGGAGGAGACAGGCGTCAGGATCTTTCAGAAGCTTGCTGTGGGATTCTAAACTGGGATTGCTCTTAGAACCCACAGAGCATGCCCTCCGGGCAGATGTCTTCCACACGAGGAGCCCGTGAGCCTTCTTCCTGACATCCGGGAGCTGTCGGTGGCAGTCCGGCTCGCGGTGAGTTCTGGCCCGGGAACGAGGGCTACCAGTCCTGTGTCTCTGTTTCTAACGCAACAGTCACAAGGTCCCCGCTGCCCCAGTCCTCAGGCCCTCACATTTTTCTCGGTTGTGTTCTTGGTCTTCTTGTGGTCGCGCTGGGCTTGGCTCCCAACCCTCGCACACCCGGGAGTTTGCCTCCTGCCTCTTCCTGTCCCATCTGCTTTCCTCGGGCCAGTCCCCGTGGGCGTCTGTGGCGTGCAACCCAAGCCGGCCAACTAGAACCGGAGGCAACCACAGCTCTGGCTGTCGTGGGTAACGAAACCCAGAACCCTATTCTTTTCGGGCCCCCTCCCCCCAGATGGATTAAACGCCGCAGGCGAGCTGCTCAGTACCACGACTTAAGGGGGAAATACGCGCTGCCAGCCACACAGCCAAGTCAGCACAACCCAGGCTCGGCATTTTTCTTTGTGGCTTGAATGCCACCCTCCTGGAGCTGGGAAAGGGTATCAGCTCACAGGAAATCCCACATCTGGTTACTCACCAGGTTTGAGAAACTTTTAGTTTTTTACTCTTCGCTGCCAGGTGCGGTCGGGTTGGTTCTGAACCCTGGCTGCCCATGTTAGAGGCGCCCGAGGTGTAGGCAAACTCTCCGTGCTGGGTCCCACTCAGGCCCATGAAATCGGAAGATCTGTGAGTGTAGCCCAGGCTTGTTGTTGGGCAGCCCGGTTGAAGATCGCTGATCCAGGAGAGGGAGAAGATGGGCAGCCAGAAAACTGGTATTTTCCGAGGATCTCCTATGTGCTAAACAATTTACCTAGTAGTAGCTGATACCTACTGAGTGCTTACTGTGTGTCAGGTGCTGTTTTAAATCTATTGACTGGTGTTCATAACAGTCTCCCGAGGCATTACCTCCATGTCTCAATGCAGAAACTGAGGTGCAGAGCAATCACAGAGCTCATGGGTGATAAAGCTCAGGGTGATTCCAGAACTCACGCTCTTGTCTGCTACATTTGGCTACCTCACAGTGACCCTGGCCATTAGGAATCGAGGCCGTAACTCAGAAATCCCTGAACACAACGCAGATGATTTCTTATTCATGCTATCTACTCAGTGAGGGGGCATGAGGAGAAGGGAGTAGGGGGAGAGGGCAGGGAGCGCTCAGCTCCAGAGAGTCACTCAGGGACCCAACCTGAAGAGGTTTCACCATCTTCTAAACTGCAACACGTGTGCTTTTCAGCTCAACCAGAAGTAATACACGTCATTTCCGCTCACTTCATTGGCTACGACTGGTCACATGACCCGCCTAGCTGCAAAGTGGTTGGACACCTAGGCGAGCAAATGCAAAACCTGATGGCACTAATTTCTGTGCCACATTCCGTGAAGTGGCTATTGCTCCTGGTTCCAGAAGCAAACTTGGAGAGATGAAGAAATGTGCTCAAGAGAGACAAAACTTGGAGTTGGGCCTCACACTCAGGTGGTCTCCCTAGAATTCTTGTGCTTTTTTTACCCCGTCAGTGACTAGCTGTATACAACCGGAGGGACATCTCTACACCATTTAGCATGTATTTATCCTTGAGGGCATCTAGTAAATGCTGAACACCGCCACCAAATGTAAGGTAACGCTAGAAATTTCTTGGCTGTAAATATAGACAAGTGTGCTATTTTTATGAGGTAAGCTCATTAAATCATCAGGTGAAGTACCTAATGCCATCCCGGGAGCAGAAAGGATCGTGTTGGGTGCTAAAAATAAGGGACTGATTCACTGTGGGTTGCTAATGTATGTAGCTTCCAGAACAGCTGCCAGCCAGTAGCAGGGCTCCCGTCTGTGGAGAGACTGCCTTACACCGTTAGTGGCAGCTTTTTGCAGCCTCTGGATCTCTGCCATCCCCAACTGCTCCAGGTAGAGAGCTGACGAGCTAGAGAAGTGTTCTCTCGCTCGCTCTGGGGTACGCCGTGGCTATGGCTGTTGATTAACCCGCAGCGCGCACAGGGGGAAGCAATCCACTCAACTCAAGACCCCCCAGTTGCAACCTGAAACTTGGCGGCTGACGGACTCTCTCACCTCCTCCAATTGCTTGCGGTCTATTGTTGTGATAATTATATCTTAAAATGTTGGACATTCTCCAAATGGCCAGATACACCGAGGGGGGAAAAGGAGCATGTCCCGGGGTGGGAACCCGTCCTGTGTGTGCCTTCACATGGAGCTGCTGTGTCCCCGGGCACCAGCAGGTAGCCCCCTCTGCTGGCACCCGGAGCCCCAGGTGCCCCGTGCCTCTGGGAAGGAGACGAAGGCAGGAAAGCCTGTGGCAGCATGCTGAACCCAAGTGCGGGTGTGTATGTGGAGGCAGGCGGCAGTTCGGCTTCTTAACCGATAAAGGAAAGAGAAAGAAAAAAAGGCTTTGAAGGGAATAAGCATTATTGATGAGAGCTAACGGATAGATCCCTTCCCCTTTTTATAAGGCCCAGCCTGAGATGGGGATTACCTTCCCAGCAAGATCAGGCCCAGACTCTGGCTGGGGCTCCATAGGGCTCTGGGCCCCAAACTGAGCTGGCCGCTGGAAACACCTGGGGAACTTGAAAAGGCATTATCCAAGCCGTGCTCCGGAGCCCCTAAAACCATCTGGGCCCCCAGAAATACTTTACATCAGACGGCCTTGGGTGTTTCTAATGGCCAGGCAGGTTTTAGAGTCCATGCCAGCCCCACAGTGGAACATTTTGGACAGAATCAAAATGTTCCCAAGCACAGGGATAGGCCAGAGCAGGCCTGGGTTGGAGGAGAGGGGCTCAAGACAAATCACCTGTTACATGCAGGGAAATGAACTCAAGAACAGGCATCCAGGCTAGATCCGAAGGGGAAAAGAAGTGGTCGGGGTTCAGAGTAGGAAATGTGCAGCTGGGGCGCGTCTGATCATAGTCTGCCCCAGTCATCCCTTCGTGATGGGACCGAGGTCCTTTGAGCAACAGCTTTTATCGTCTCTTTTTCTTTTTCCACTCTGCACCATTGTAAAAATGTACATTAGTAAAAAGAAGAAAACTGGGATGCCTGGGTGGCTCAGTCAGTTAAGCATCTGTTTTTGGCTCAGGTCATGATCCCAGGGTCCTGGAATCAAGTCTCACATCGGGCTCCCTGCTCAGCAGGGAGCCTGCTTCTCCCTCTGCCTGCTACTCCCCTTGCATGTGCTCTCTCTCTCTCTCGCTCTATCTCAAATAAATTAATAAAATTGTTAAAAAAAAAAAACAGAAGAAGAAAATTAAAAGCAGCAGCATCCCTACCACCTAGAGTTACACTGCTAACCTTATGTGTACAGAGCACGTCCTGCTGGATTTCCTGTCTCTGGTTTGGACAGGCTGGTGGCACCATTTTGCCATCCTCCCGCCTTACTGCCAGCAGGTGCCTCGCTCCTTCAGTAATGTGGGTTTGCAGCCCAAGGCCCAGCTGAAAAGCTGAGCTGGGGTCAGCAGGCTGATGGGATTAAAGAAAGTCTGTGCAACACGGATTTACTGTTGGGGAGCTGCACGCGAGCGGCCAGCATGCCGGCCACAGCCACTGGCTGGTACTGGCTCAGAATCACAGGGTCAGCCTGGCGGAGACCACCTGGTGGCCATTTCATAAACCAGGACACCAAAGTTCAGGAAGGTAACCGTCAAGCCCAGCTATCTACCTTCCCTGGCTATGAGTTCTCCTATCCCTGAAATGTAACTGTGGTTCTGGCAGAGGAATCTGGTGACTCCTAAGGAACATGATTAATGAATGGGCTACCAGAAACAGTGGAGCAAAGTTCGCTGGAGCTTAACTTTGTGGGAATCCTTGATTACCACTGGCTTACGTATTTGCATAACCTAACCGTGGCTTAGTGGGGGAAATCCATCCAAAAGACCCAACAAGGGTCTTGCATTCCTACATTTTGTGTGTGTGACAATACCCCCAGCTACCCCTTCCTCCCTTTCTTACTATCTCCCCCTGCAGTGTGGTTACGTTTGGTGGAGCCAGCCTTTGTAATTTTTGAGTATCTTAATAATGGCCTTTTAAATAGATTTACTTGTAAAACATTTGTAGAGGTTGGAAAACTTTTTCTTAAGGTCAGATACTAAATATTTTAGGTTTTATGAGCAATAGGGTCTCTATTGCAACTTCTCAACTTTGTTGTTGTCACATAAAAGCAGCCATAGACAATGAATGCGTGTGACTGTGTTCCAATAAAACTTTATTTACAAAAATAGGGGGCCAGCCTGCCAAACTCCTGTTCTTGTGTATAATTACAGCCTATCTGAAAAGTCTTAATTATTTGATGAGATGCCAGAAGAGAAATCACTGAATCTTTAGAGCGTGTGTCCAGATCTATTCATCAAAAAAAGTTCGCTTTGTTCTGAAAACTCTGCTTTCCCCATTTTGTAATGACTGCCAGAGCAATGATCTTGCCAAACGTGTGTGTCAGGGACTCCATGTGAATCTATTCCTAGCGTAGAATTATTGAAGCTCAGGCTAGACACAGTTCATGGGTCTGTCCATGACATTAAAGCAGGTGAGGGATGGGATATCCACCACCTGTGCAAAAATTTCAGTTGTTTAAGCAGAAAATGCTGTCAAGGTAGTTAATTTTTTGTTATGATTGATTTCTGTGTCAGTTGTGAAAACAAACCACCCTAAAACTTAATGCCTTAAAACAATAATTATTTATTTAGCCTACGAGTCTAGTCACCTGGGTGGTCCTTGTGGTCAAGGCCAGGTTCACATGATAAAGACCGCGCTTGCTCACGGCACTGGTGGGTTGGCTTGGAGCTGGGCTGGCGCAGCATGGCCTTCCTCACAGTCGGATGGCTGCCAGCTAAGGCAGTGGTGGGCGGGGCAGGGGCTCCTGGATCCCAGGTCTCTCCTCCAGCAGGCTGGCTTGGGATTGTTGACATTGCAGTCCCAGGGGCCAAGATTGTGAATGGAAGCCTGAACGGTCGGTCTCCTGAGACCCAGGCATTCCGTGGGCTTAAGCAGTCACAAGAGCAGTTCATACTCAAGAATCTAGGAATCTAGACTCTGCCTCTTAATGAAAGGAGTGCAGAGCAATAGTGCGGAAGCAATAGTGCGGAAGTTCCCAGATCCAGGGAGATGTGGACAATTTGGCCATTACTGCAATGAATCTAACAGAGTTTCTAAGAAAATAGAATAATTGTCTTGTAAAGATAGGACAGGAGGGGCGCCTGGCTGGCTCAGTTGGTTAAGCGGCTGAGTATTGATTTTGGTGCAGGTCATGATCTCAGGGTTGTGAGATCCAGCCCTGTGTCAGACTTGGCTGGGCATGGGACCTGCTTAAGATTCTCTCTCCCTCTGCCCCTCCACAATCTCCTCTCTCAGAAAAAAGAAAAAAAAAATGTTAGGACGGGAAACTCTATTGATGGTATCATTCACATGGTTGAGATGGAAACAGAACCAGCAGGATTGACATGTATTTTCACAGCGTTTGAAGCCTTTCTTATTGTTGAATGAATCCAGACTAGGTCTTAGATTTAATTCCTGTCCACCTCACAAGCCTTTCCAAATCCCATTTTCCTAGTGTGCATAATTGTGCTTTACCTGAAGAAAGCCCTGGGTATGACCGTTCAAGCTGTCAAAAGAGAAATTAGAATGTATTCTTTGATTGATAAGAATTTTTTTAATTTTTAACCAAAGTTTTTTTTTATAGAGTTCCTTGAAATACTGAGTGCTCTATTTGCCATATAATTTACTTCCCACAAATTTGGCATGAAGATTTTCTGGGCACTCTTATCACATGAAATGCAACCTATCCGTATTTTTCTCAGGACTCCTTATATATTGAGACGATCCTCTTAGTTTTGTTTTCACCATGCTTGAATATACGGAAAGGCCAGATCTGCAACAATAGTACCTCTGGTTTTTTTTTGTTTTTTGTTTTTTCCTTTTTAGGGGTCAGTCCACACCAGGGCTGGGGCAAAAAGCATTGGACAAAGGTTGAGCAGATGTGAGGTATAGTCGCCATTCAGTGAGATGGCTCAGGTGGCAGGCTTGGAGCCAGGAGATCCAGGTTTGGGTCTCACCTACAAAGGTTTTCTTTTTTATAACCCATGGTTTAAGTCCTCTTGCCTTCATTTCATTAGTGTGGGAACCTCCAGGATCTATCCCTGCGTGATTCTACTTATTAACTGTGTGACTTCTCTGGGCCCCAGCTTTCTTCTCTGTAACATGGGGCTGATGGTACTTACCTTAGTAATTTCACGGGAGGGTAAGGATCAATGAAGAAATGAGAAGTGAGTTTGCCATCAAGCTCCTGAGGATTGAACTTTCGAGTACCTCACTTGCATGGCTTTCTTCTAGATCAATATGCTTTTATGCCTCATTTTGTATTTATAGTTTTGACTCTATCAGAGTTTCTCAAGAAAAAACAAAGAATAAGGAGTGTTGTAAAGATTAAAGGAAATAATAACAGTATACTTATGTTTGTTAATTTATAAATAAATATAAATAATAAAAGAATAAGGCTGGCTTTTCAGGATGTCAAAACCTGAACATGCCTCTGGAGAAAACATTAAAGAAGTGTTTTATCAGGGCTCTATAGCTTAGAATTGGGGACGTAGTTCTTTCATTTAAAGCTTTCACCTCTAATTAAATGCAAGTACTGCTGAAATGGGTTGTACAGAGTCTTAGCTGCCATTTATACTCCCGAGTGTGTGAGTTATAGTTCCTGAGAGCAGATTTAATAGGGAAAGGAGAGAAAGTAGATAGCATGAGAACCTAAAATGAGTGGGGGAGAACCCAGAAAGAGAAAGTAGGGGGACGTCTAAGGTAAGAGCTGCGCAATGACCAAACACAAGGGACGCCAGCCACGGTCCCGGGAGAGGGCTCCGCGCACCTTTATTACTGGGTCCTAAGTGAGGTCCAGAGACACTGGGAGAAAGTTTGAAAGTCCTACACCAAATGTTCACAAAGCATTTATCTCTGGGTGGCACGAATATTACTCTTTCTCTGTGTGTATGCACACTTTTATTTTCCCTCAATTATAAAATGGACATGAATCTGCTGTGTCAGAATTTTTTTTTAACATTTGAGAAAGAGTCTACATTTCAAAGCAAAGAGTACAGAGAAGAAATCTGATGCTATTGGACTAAAAATGGACTGCATTGCTTAGGGCTTAGACAGTGTTTCAGACGAAGGCCCTTTTTGCTGGCTGGTTTTATATTTCCAGACAAGCATACCTATTTCAAAGAAGCATTTTCCTCCGTGAAGCTGATTCAGGCTAAATAAGATTTTTTAAAGCTATATAAAAGCGAATCTAATTTTCTTATGGAAACGCGATTAGGATAGAAACCTTTACTAGGGCTCATTTAATTTAATTCAATTTTATGACCATTACTTATTGAGTGCCAATAGGTGGAAGGTTCGCGATGAGTAAGGCTTGAACCCTGCCCTCGAGATGTTCAGAGCCAAGTGAATGAGTCAGGTGCAGAGGCCAGAGCTGTCCTGCCATCTGTGATAAGTACTCTAGCCCTCTTAACTCTTGCCACCTCAATGTTTTGGTCTTGATCCCAGAGACACAGGATTTTGGACAGCACTGCCTATGGAAGGCATCTTCTATCACAGCTGTTCAGCAAGCATCCCCACCAACACAGGTGCAGATTTCAGCCCTGTTCCATACGTTGGATTTTAAAAGCTTGGCCCCATTCTCTGGCTCCCCCATGGAGACCTCATCCCCAGATCTGCTGGAATATTCTAGAACACTTTGCAAACTCCCCAGCCTTGCCTATGTCACTCCTATTAGGTCTCATTTACACAAGCATGGCACCCCCCTCTCCTAACAAAAAGGGAAGTGAAATTCAAAATGCCTGTATGTGATTTGACCTAGTTTCTCCTAATTACCCCAAACATCTGTACTACCCTCCTATACCCATATTTCTTGTAAGGACCATGAAATAGAGGCACAGTATGTGGAGGGAGAAAATGAATTCCACTAATCTGAGAAGGCTTCCTGGAGGAGATGCATTTAATTTAAGCCTAGAAAGGTGGGTGGGATCTCTATAAGGAAAGGGCCAGATTTGGGCAAATGGAAGGTGGGTTTTGGGTGGCAGCTACGGAGTCTGCTCTGGAATAGCTTCACTGCTTGTGGACAAGTGCTGCTCAGGGGAGGGAATTAAAGGTAGAGAAATGATTGGCAGTGATTTTGCAAAGAATTTTGGATACAGGTCTAAGGAGTTTTGCATTTGTTCTTTGTGCAAAAGAGATTAGCCTAAAATATGGTGGAGTGGGGAGCATCCCCAGAGTCATGTGTGCTGAAAGTGAGCACAGAATCCCTCTCTGAAGACCTCTCTACACAGCCTTTATCCTTAGTTTCTCTCCGTAAGCCAGCTTGCCTAGCATGGGCTGATACTCCTATAACAGAACTTCATAATCAGCCCCCAGAGGCCTGCAAAAGTAGATGCTCTCTGAGCAGAGAGTTATTTCCTCCTCTTCTTCTCTACAAAGAAATATTTATTGAGTCTAGGCCAGAACCACAGGAGTGCCCTGGTTAAGCCTCAAGGCATCGAAACTTCACAAACAATCATTCCTCGTCCAATTCAAACACCTGAATCCAGGAACCTGCACCAAGTAAAGGGAACATGTTGTGAGAAGTAGGTTCCCTATTATTTTGTGAAAAAGACCAGGTATTCCCTCTTGCCAACCTCCATCATAGGCGAAGGAAGTACATTCAGCACATAAGGAGGCAAACAGATCTCCGGGAAAAAACACATTAGAGAAATAATCCCTCCAGAGTCATTCTGAAAATTGCCTCTGCTGATCCACGATGGGGAAAACAAAGTGCATTTGATGAATTCAGCCGAATAAAATCCTGGAAAGTTATCTGAGTTAAAAAATTTCAAAGCAGAGCTTAAAAGCATTAGCTGGCTTTTGCGAGTGGGGTAGGAGCGCGCGTGCACACGCATGCACAAGCAGAGGCAATTCATGCCTTAATGGTGTCGCTTTTCGTCAGCTAGTGCCCATAACTTCAAGTAGTGCCATTTATTGTTCATTTCCTACAGGGAGAGGGAGGTGGAGGGCCAGCGAGAGGTGTGCCTTTTAAAACCGACTCCAGGAGTAAATGAAATCATACAGTCTTTTTCACTGGGAGGAACGGGATTCTCTTACGTTATTGTTGAAAAAGTTGAAGCGTTGGGTCTCGTGGGTAGGACTTCATCTTGAAATTTTATGGCTACATCTAAAACCTAGAACAAAGACATCTGAAATACATTTGGGGGCACGCGTCCAGGGAAGCAAGCAGAATTCTTACTATTTTAACCTTTATCCGCTAGGTGTTCTTTATTCTTGGAACAGGCCATGAGAGGGAGGAACCTGGAATTACCTGCTCCCTCCCTCCAGTCCCTGAACTTGCCTTTGTAACACCTGGCTGGGGTGTGATACAGATCTGGTGTCCCGTGGCACAGGGCTTTGTGGAATCCGGCGATGGTAGAGGCTCTGGGCGCCTGTCCCACGGCGGCCCACTGCCTGCACAGAACCCCTCTCCGTGGTGGCTGCCAGGGCAGAGAAGCAGCCAGAGCTCTGACACACAGGTAAGGCAGAGAGCATCTGCGGAGGTGTGGAAGATGTGTCCAAGAGGGAGAGGACCAGGATAATCCATTGTTACCCTGGATTGTTATAATGATTCTAGAACAATCGTAAAAGTAAGCATTTTCGAAAACTTTACAATATGCTCTTAGCTGACTGGGTTTGAGGACCATCGTCCCACTTGTGCCCTTAGGCAGCAACAGAAATCCAGGAGTATGAAGCTAGGAAGTCGTTTTTAAGGTCTCGCTCGGTGTCCTCTCTTGTTGTAACTGTGGCTAGTGATTTATCTGGATTCAGAGTTCTACCAGGGACTTGTTGAGCCCAGGAAAGCAGCCCTAAAGAGCAAGCCTGAGAGGCTGTTCCAGAGTGTGCCTCATCATTAGGTTGTAACTGAATACTTACTAAGCCCCAGGCCGTCTAAGAGCAGGACATACAAGGAGAAGAGCGCACAGAGCCCACTTTCTAGGTCCTCGCTTTGCAGAGGGGGACCTTTTGCAGCAGCCCTTGCTGGCCTCACTGGCTCACGTTGAGGGGGGTCCAGGGTCTATGCTCAGGATCCTCAACATCTATTTGAGTGGATCTCACTCCCTTCAAGGCCTTGCTCGGATGTCCCCTTCTCAAAGACCTACCCGGAGCACCCTGTTTTTAGATTGCCATACCTCTTGATCCCCTCGCGCTACTGTTTTGTTTTTCTTTCCATACATACATCATCATCTTCTTTTTTTTTTTGAAAGATTTTATTTATTTATTTGTCAGAGAGAGAGAGAGCGCACAAGCAGGGGGAACAGCAGGCAGAAGGAAAAGCAGGCTTCCTGCTGAGCAAGGAGCCCAATGCAGGACTCGATCCCAGGACCCTGGGATCATGACCTGAGCCGAAGGCAGACGCTTAACTGACTGAGGCACACAGGCGTCCCTACATACATCTTCTAACACATAAAATTTAATTCATGTTATGACTATTATTTATGAACAGTTTCTTCTTACCAAGAAGGTAACCGCCCCCCTCCCAAGGAAAATATTTTTGCCTGTTTCATTCACTGTTTTGTTCACTGACGTATCCGAGGTGCCTACTTGTAACCGACTGCTAGCGTAACCATCAGCACAGCCCTGGATGCCCTGGGTCCCCTGGTTGTGCTTGACTGGGGTTGGGCTGTGCTCTCATCTGAGCAGGCTTCTGGACCGTGCCTGAGCCAGGCTCTCTGTTCCACAGCTCAGACCACTGCTTGCTTCTCCTTCCTGACAGAACAGTGACGACTACAGGGATCTGGGGTTACATCTTACACAGCTGTGTGCCAACAACTGGGAGCAGAGACGGTTTCTCTCTCATTTCTATCTTATCTCTGATCACAGTGCCTGGGATTTCATAGGAGCTCAATGAATGTTTATGGAAATGAAACTCCATTGGCAATGGCATTTAGTCCCTCCTTTCCCAAACACAGGATGAGCCTGATTATGCACTGTTTCTGTCACCCAGGAGCTGGCTCTATCGAACTGCCTGTCTCTAGACGCAGCCATGTGCAGTGAAAGGAACGGTTGGATGTGGGGATGGGGACGTGGTTCTTGTGTCTCAGCACCAGTCCTCACCACAGCTTTTCCCTCTTCTATTCCTCCAATTCCTCCCCAGTGAGTTGCTCTAGTCCCTGCAGATAGATGCCCACTGTCCTTGCTGGCCTTCCTGCCATCCCTGAGTCAGCCTGGAGTTCATCAAACCCCTCCTTGCCGACTGGGCCCCAGATCTCCACTATCAGAAATATTATTTACATCTCTCAGCTCCTTTCTGGGTTACCCAAGATAAGCAAGGGGAGGAACTAGAAAACAGGGCACGAGGGCCAAGAGATGTCTGAAAGAACTCGAATGGGTCATCAGATCTTTCTGGGCCAAGAGTCACGTCTTTGACTTGTGCTCGATGGTGAGTTCCATTTCTAAGAGTCAGCAGTCTACACCTGGGTCAGGTGATGGGTTGCAGCAGAATTCCTTCATGGTCTCTTCAGTTCTAGAAGGCTGACTGCAGGTGTTTCCAGCCACTTCTTCCCTCTCGCCAGGGGCTTCTAGGAAGTGTGCAGCAAGCTGGAGATACTGCAGAGTCCCCTGTGGCTGTAAGGTAAGAGCTTGTGTGAGGGGAAGAAGCCCTTCTCACCAAGCTAGATCCATTCTCTATAGTCCAGACAGGCTTTAGAGAGGATTGCTGGTATTAGACAGTCCTCAGTCCATTGTTACAACCAAGAGAGGGAGGCCAAAAGTCTTGAAGGGGATCACCATTCCCTCATGCTGCTACTTCTCCGGGGAGGTATCTTTATAGTCAGAGCCAGATCACATGGGGCTGAGAAGGGAATCTAGTTCCTTTCAATGTGAGTACAATCCTCTGACAACTTGATTTCCTTGCTTCAAGACTTTGACTGCTGTGGTCATCCATGCCCATTGGCCATTTGGAGAGGGGACAGCTGTGGGGACCCAGATCCCTATATTAGCTACTAACAAGTCGTTGATGTCCTTTAAGAGAATGAGGAGAAGAAAGCTTGGGGGTAAGGAAACAGTGTACCTAGTCCAAACTGTCAGTCCTCTGTCTTTTTCTCAAGGTTGCTACCTTGTCAGGACATTTCCCATGCTTCTGCCATACAGCACGTCCCCTACCCCACACCTATCCACTCCTCCCATACCTGCTTTCTCTAGCCTCAACAAAATAGGATAGGAAGTGGTCAGAAACTCCAGTTGGGGTCCCAGCAGAAACATGTGAGGTTGTCATCACCTTCAAGTTTTGAGTCATCAGAAGATGAGGGAAGTCCCCTCCCCATCGTTCCATCAGAGCTGCCCAGCTTCTCTATCCCCAAGTATAGGTATTGCAGGGCTGACCCACTGGTAGCCTGAGGCTGGGATTCCTTGGAGAATCCCACCATCAGAAGGAAGCTCTGTGTAGTCACCCTTTCCCTCAGCTAAGGCCCAATCATCCTGATGGGGAGGAGACAATGGGTAGGTTGGTATGGCCAGTTTAATACTTGCCAGGTCCTTGGTTCGATTTAGCATGCCCATTGTGAAAACAAAGGACTGGTTAAAAATGAGAAGAAAGCTATATAGGGAAATAAATCCTGGATATTTCTATTGATGTTTGAATTTCCATCGTATCTGGAACTGGGATATTCAACCCTTTGTCATGCAGGATATTGGCCTGTGATTTGGTCTGGTCCATTTGGGTTGATATTAATTTTTAAAATGTGTGATAGCACTAACAGAGACTCCCACCTACGGACATAATTGTAATTTACAAGTGCCTGCTGTATCTGGGAAATCACTAAAGGCAGCGCTCACCCAGGCTTTGCTGTCGGGTAATATTGTTGCCTATCTATGTATCATGATCGTTTCTAAATATTTGTTGTGGCTCCTGTGAACCGTATAAAGGGCCCACAATGGGTAGAAATCATGATTATAACAATACTTCCCTGATTTCAGTTCTTGGCCAAGAGGTGTGTTCAATGTCATCTGCTATTTGCTTCTTACTAGCTCTTTCTAAAAGAATTGATTCTCAGTGAGTGGTGTTTGGTGATATCGTCTCTTTGGAAATGTATGCTCACCAACTTCAGGTACAAAGTATTCCTCCATAGAAAATAAAAATACATAAAGGCTGATTGAAAATTCAGGAACCAACTAACTAGTAATTATAGCATCATTCCGAAATGGCCAGCTGTATACCAGGGAGTTCCCTGGATAGCCTGAGAAGGATTCAGGAGAAGTCCTAGTTCATGTGTTTGCTTCTCTTTTGATGGATGCCCCCATGACGCTGTGATCCCTTAGACGTCTGGGAGAAGAAACACTGAGGGATGAATGAAATGCCAGTTAATTCCATCATGGCACTTACTGACATCCTGGGGAGGCTCAATTTATCCCTAGGGGACTCTTTACAGGGAAGCACATCTGGTGAGAAGTGTAGATTTTTGTCCTAATTAGCCAAAAAGGCAATTACAAGTCCTGGAGTTGGCAGTGGAGGATGTCACTCTGCGACCCAGCAGAACTGGGCAGATTCCCATCCCTCCTCTGTGTGCTGTGCTCGGTGAGCTTGGGAGCGTTCGCAAAGACTGGGTTCATGTTCTGTAACTGGAGCATGAGCTACACACGGCAAATTACAAGCAGGTGAAGATCTGAGTTCAGACCCTGGTTTCTCTAGTTATCAATTTGTGGCTCTCTCAGCTCATACAATGGTGATTACCATAGCCACTTGCTGAGAACATTCGGAAAACTTTGAGGCAACATCCAAATGTAAGCCACATTGTCACCATTACAGTACACGCCCTTATGCTCACTTTCTTTCCTTTACTTTATCTTATTGTAAATAGTGAGCAGTGTCTTTAAAAAGAGCTAATAATTCCTTGAGTTATATCTTCACGCTTCCCCTTCACATTGCCCGTTAGAGATCTTCTGACAAGCCCTGGGAAATCACCCATCCCGGCCCCCTCTTTCAGAGATAAAGAGCCAAGGTGGCAACTGGTCTTCCTGAGAGGAGTTGAGGAATTTTTCAGTTGTAAGAATCTAGGGGTGGTTTTGTTTTGTTTTGTTTTGTTTACCTGCCTAATAACCCCCTCAAGGTGAAACCCTGCTGGGGTAATTAAGGTAAAAATCAGCAGTAACATCCTTCATTGATTTTCCAGTACAATATGGAATTTTGTGTACTTTTAAAAACATCTTAACCAAGGTTTGCATTCATTAATTAATAATGTAAATTGAAATAGTGTGCTCCTTTATTATTGTTTAGTCTGGGGAACTAACCATTCCATTCCAGCCTGAGTGTTGGCACCCTTATGAAATCAAAGCTTCTTCGATTCATCGTATTGGATTGGATAAGTGATAAGGAGTTTCACTGGTCTCTGCCCTAAAATGCATAGGTGTTACAGTAGGAGGTAGCTGATGTGAGTCAGAGACCTTGACGTGTGAGTCTTGGATAACCAGAAGGAAGCACAGGTTGGGTATTGTAGGAAGATCACCTGCATCTTGGTGATCACAGATATTTAGGTGATAAAGATTATATCAAGGACTTGCAGTTCAAGTCGTAGTAAACCTAGAATACAGAGTCATAGATTTAGAGTTGGAAGGCACTTCAGAGATCATTTAAACTCCTGCTACTCAGGAGGGTGGTCCAGACGGCCAGCGGCATCAGCATCACCTCGGAGCTGGTTAGAAGTGTAGAACCTTGGCCCCCACCCCAGCCCATTGAATCAGAGTCTGCATGTTACAAAATTCCCAGGACCAAAAGGCACATTAAATCTTTAGATGCACCAGTCTAACCCATCCCTCTTGTATTATAGATAAACGAATTCACAGCAAGTCTAAATGACCAATCCGAGAGCCTACAGCAGGTCACTGGCAGACAGGAGCCATCCCATCTCATAATGTGGTTTTTAGATCTGTGAATTTGAGCACAGTGAGTCATGGGCCTGGTCTCAAAATCAAAGGTTGGTTTTCCCAGTGAAGTGTGCAATAGGAACACCAAGCAATATTGATTCAAGAAGTCCGTTCTTATGCTTAAACTAAAATTTCTCCACCATCTGTAAAAGCGTGCTAGTCTCTAAAGTACCGCACTTCTCCTGGGGGCAGGTTATTCTGATTGCACGTTGGGTATTTAGATGCCTTGGGAATTGGTTAACATGACCGCAGAGAGGAACGTGGCTTTGCGTCCACGGCCTGTGGTAATGCAGTACCATGTCGTTAACTTCAAGGCCTTTGCTCTTGCTGCTTCTTCCACTTGTGTTGCCCCACCTCCAAACCTCCCACTAGCAGACTCCGTCTTCTCATCCAAGTTTCATCCTTGGAGAAGTTTTTCTTCTTCACTCTAGGTCAACCTCCCTCCTCATCCCGTTCTCTTTAGTCACTCTCTATCCCACGGTCTTGTTTTATTTTACCCATGGCAACTATTAATTTAAATTATTTAGTTTAATAATTTATTGTCTGACTTCCCTCGCACAACCTGTATGTTTGATGAGCAGGGACCCGGCCCCGCATATGCACCAGGGCATCTCTGTTCAGCTACAACAGTGCTTCACATATGGTGGGGGCTCAATGATTGTTTGCTAACTGAATGAATAAGTAATTTAGAACAAGGTTTGCCATGTTTATAGCAAGGATAATCATCAGTAAGAGCTAACATTTACTGACTTTAGCCATGTGTTGGGCAGTGTGCTGTGGGCTTCATACACAAATGGTCTCATTTCATTTAATATTATTAAAGTTTCAAAAAGTGGGCACTAGCATTGACTGCTTGGAGGTTGTGGCATTAAATGAGTCTTCTTAAAACTGGGGAAACTGACTGAAACCCAACTTGACTTCAGGACATTTCCCTAAAGGAAAGCCCCGAGGGCCTTCTGCATAAAGTGGTTGACACTGGAGGAGGATCTCAAGGATCCAGACTAAACTTGGACCAGGGAAATCATTATACCCAAAATTGTATCTCAATACCCTTGTCAGTTTTCCTTTGAGTACATGAATAGGGACAACCAGACATAGAGAAATGGATGGGAAAGAAATGTCGTGATAAGCCTTCTAAGTGATGATGGAAAAATGAACTCTTGGCTTTTCCCCCTTGCATGACCTACAAAACCACTGGTAAGAATAAGTTGTGCATGGAGGAGCATGATACCAACCAGAGGACAATCCTTGATCTTCTCAGTTTTCACCAAGGAAACAAAATGAAGAGGCCAATTTTGGCCTCAACCATCAGTACATTTCATGCACCTACAAGAAGATAAAGGGCAATCAACTTGCCCTCATGATGGCAACTCAGCAATCCTGCCCAATTTTTTTTCCCCCAATTTAAAATGTCCCAGAGCGCTCAGTCCCCATCCCACTTCCCATCTTGGCTTCCACCAGCTCCACACATCCATACCAACAGCAGCAACTGGCTGACTCAGTAGGACTGGGCCCACCAACTGATCGGGAAGTCAGCCGGAAAGGCACATCTATAATGAGAAGCAGGAGGATGGAGGGAGGATGGAGGGAAAAACAACTTGAGTAAATGCATTTCGTTCCAGAGAAGAGCTTTTTAAAAAACTGCTTAACATTTAAAGTTCTATTATTATTTTTGGCAGCATGTTGAGTCCATGTCTCTTTTTGGCTACTTTTCTAGTACTTTATGTATCTGGAAGCAAAATTTGCAACTGATTTCAGTAACACTGGGAAAGAAATTTTTTTTTCAGTGTAATTATAGGAGGTATTTAAATGTTATCTAAATGTTATTTTGTGTACTCACCAAACAAGAGGCACAACTTAAAATCACCACATAAAATTACCTATAATATAATTTGTTTATATATCATTGACATAGAAAATGCCTTAAGTACTAGTCATTACAGAATTAATTGTATAACTAAAAAAATATCCAATAACATATAACCCATAAATTCCAAATCCATTACCCAATGAAAAAAACAGATGGGTTTATAAAGCCGTGGGTTGTACCTTCCTTCACATGGTCAGTGGGGGGGCTTTATTTTATTTTTATAAACTTTTTATTAGGGAAAATTTCAGATATACATGAAAACAGAGGGACTATGCACCCACCATCCAGCTTCAACAATTACCCATTTATTGACCCTGTGCATCGATGGTGGGGGTGGGGAGGATGATGGTACGTCCTTACAATAGTTGGAAAGGCAAAAGGATTGTCTATCATGGCAGGAATGTGTCTATAACTGGTTGTCCATAGTAACTGTTGGAAGCTGTAGGTAAAATAGGTGGTTCACAAGCTTCGTCCTGACTTCTGCTTTAAGGTACCAGGCAAAAAAAAATGTCAAGTTTGTAAGCATTAATTATCTACCATGAGCCCATCATTGTCCTAGATAGTGTGTTGGATTTAAGTAGCTGTTAAGATATTGGAATGGTAGATCGTTTCCATTTGCCTTTCCACATGTGGTTTCCCCATTACCCCACCCGGCTCTGCATCTCAGTATAGAGGTTGATCTGTACTATACCAAAAGTCCCCCCGTCTTCTGGCTTCTGGTGGTCGGTGGGTTTAAGCTCATTTTACAAATGATAAAGTGAAGATATGGAGAAACCCTGACTTTTCAAAGATCATAGTTTACTTGTGGCTGAAAGGGGGCTATATGCCAGGACCCTCATCTTTAGGCTGCTGATTGTCATGACAATGAAGAAGTAGCTCTATAATGGTCCTTAGATACGTTCAGGTGGTGGAATGTAGGTGGCATACTGACTTAAGCCAAGCACCACAAAGGAAAAAACTAAGCCACTGAATGCTAGTATCTTTTTTTTTTTTTTTATTTTTTTTTTTTTTATTTTTTTTAAAGATTTTATTTTTATTTATGTGACAGAGAGACAGCCAGCGAGAGAGGGAACACAGCAGGGGGAGTGGGAGAGGAAGAAGCAGGCTCACAGCGGAAGAGCCTGACGTGGGACTCGATCCCGGATCGCCAGGATCACGCCCTGAGCCGAAGGCAGACGCTTTAACGACTGCGCTACCCAGGCGCCCCTGAATGCTAGTATCTTACATACACAACTTGTAGTTGGTAAGAACAGTTTTTAAGAAAAAGTTTGTGAAGAAAAACTCACAGTTGGACATGCACTATTCACTAACTTTATTTTCTGCAAGTTGGGAAAAGCCCGCGGTTAATTGAATTTTAGAATTAGAGAAGTTCAGACATGCAGATTAAAATGTTTCTGCTTTTGCTTCTATAATCTCTCCTTTGCCAGCCAACAGTTCTGTGAGTCAGTTGCACTTAAAAGGAAACTCTAACCCTTTTGGAAAGTAAACCCTGTCAAACCCTGTCATCGCTATTAATATCTATAAGGAGCCAATGGCATCTCTTTGCACAGTCAATTCTAACTTTCATTATCTCCCCTTTTGAAATATGGACTCCTAAAACACCCAGCTGAGCTCTATCTTTTAACTTCATTCAATCAACAAAAATTTATTGAGCGTAAATTGTGCACAAACTCTTCTGATCTCTCGGGACAGGTTACTGACCAAACAGATAAGAATCCCTGCCCTCCAGAAGCTTACATTCTAGCCACTTTGAAAGTAACTTACTCTTCAGATACTAATGGCATTTAAAATGTTGCTTTCTAAAGAAAGTAGAATCCATTACATTATTCTGATGTAGAGCTTGTTTCTAACCATAGCCTTTGTATTACCATATCTGCAGTCAAATAATCTGAGTAAGGAACATCAAAAGGAAATATTCTTATCAATTCAATATGGGTTCTGAATTCTCCTGCCATTTGGGCCCTACCTCAGCTGGGAGCCTGATAGAAGTTACCAGCTAATACCCCTTAAGAGTTAAGGTTAAATCAGAGTCAAGACGTATTTCCTTTAGGGGCGCCTGGGTGGCACAGCAGTTAAGTGGCTGCCTTTGGCTCAGGGCATGATCCCAGCATTATGGGATCAAGCCCCACATCAGGCTCCTCCGCTATGAGCCTGCTTCTTCCTCTCCCACTCTCCCTGCTTGTGTTTTCTCTCTTCCTCTCGCTGGCTGTCTCTATCTCTGTCAAATAAATAAAAATAAAAAAATCTTAAAAAAAAAAAAGTATTTCCTTTGAAGCAGTCAATGCTAAAGAAACTTTTCCTCCAAACCGTACTCCAAGCATTATCCTAACCATCTTCTGACCATGAACTTCAGACATAGATTTTATTTTTCTGCACAGAGTTCCATAATGACAGGAAAACCTAGGGCTCAGGGTGTAAACAAGGCAGAATGTGGAGGGATAAAGAAAGACAACAGGACAGCCTAGTGGCTTATATCCTGAGCAGTGTCAATGGGCACAAACAGAAATGTTTTATTCTCTCTCATATGGCTTCCCAATCGAGCCCAATCTTATGGAATATAATACAGTCTTGAAAATTTTAGAGACTCTTTGCAGCTCAAAATCTAAAAGTGTCAGATAATGGGGAAGTAGTGTGGCTTATTATTTCCTTTAGAAAACCTGTTAATGTATAGATATCATGAATTCAGTAAATACATTTTTAAAAGCAGATGTGAAAAATGTTGAGCTTATATATTCATATCTTTAACTTCATGAAAGTTCTGACTCATACGTTAGGACTTTAAAGTTGTTATTTTGAGATAATTATAGTTCTGTGTATTTTTTAATGATAAAATTTAGCATATTCTATGTGTAGTTTGTTCATAAATGCTACTTGGTATTTCCCTTGTGCCCATCATTTACGTTTTAAAAAATTTGTTGTTCATTAGGCCCAGATGACAGGAGAAGTTATAATTTTTTTTGGTTTTCTTAACAAAAGAAGTGACAGTTGACATTTTGTGTCTTCTGAATGTGGGTGGGAAGATGACAAATAGTGGAACGAAGATCGTTAGGCACTGTCACAGAAGTTTAAGCTGTGTTGGGGATAGAGGCAGAAAAAAGGAAGCCTTCTTAGCAGAGAAACAGCTGAGCAGAAGCACTGATAACTGACTGCTGAAGTGTTTAAAAAGTGCTTGGATGCTACATGGGATTGAACCAGCCTCTTCAATCTCAAGGTTAAAAAGGAGAAGAAAAAAGATACCTAGTTAGGATTAATAAGATAGTCATCTCCTGTGTGAAAATCTTCATTGTTGTAACTATTTATCCTAAAAAATACTTTTAAAATAATTTTATTTTTTACATTTTCCTCATTGATGCATTCTAGACTTTTCCTTTCATGGAATTTCTTCCTTTAATTCTGATGGGCACTTCAGTTTAATGTGTATAATCTCCTTGGCTATAAACTAGAAGTAGAGCTCTTCCCAGATTAAACCTCAGAGAGGTTTTTTTTGACCTTTGTTAATTGCAGTTGGGAAAGATTATTTATCGATCTGCAATGCTGAGGTGTGTATAGATAGAATCAGATCCATAAAGAAATAGAAAGGCAGAGACTTGGCCTGAGTTATTTTATTCTGAAAAGCCTGATGTGTGTGTGTGTGTGTGGGTGTGTGTTTGTGTGTGTGCGTGTGTGTACACTTTTTAGTGGGGGAACATTGTTCAGATAAAAAAAAATCAACCATGAGCTGAGCTACAGGTCCTCCATTCCATCTACAAGTTTAGGAAATTGAGTTGAAGGAGGTATTGATTGGGTACACAAGCAGTGAGTTATGGTCAATCAAGAACCCTTCTTTAATTACCAGAATTGCCATTGGCGTGGTCAGGACCCCATTGGGACAAGTTAGGAGATGGTCGTGTTTGTGCTGCATCCCTTGCCACCATCCTCCATAGAGACTCCCCTCTCTCGGCCAGTGAAACAGATCACTTCTTCACGTCCTGCAGTAGATCCGTCCCTATTTTAATTCACCATTGCTGCTTCTCAAGATACTGCCCTAAATGCAAAGTAGGGATGTCCTAAAATTGGGAGGTGGGCAAATAGTAGTAATTTGAATGGTCCATTAGGTATTCCACAAAAGCTTTCTGGAACTCTATTAGGAGCCTGATAACATTAACATCATTATAATTCAAACATTACTATAAATGTACATGCAAATTCCTAGTTTTAGTCTCCCTTTTCTTGCCTACTCTCAAATTGGAAAAGTATCAAATGTCAAAAGACATAGTTCTTTTTTTTTTTTTTTTGACAATGTCAAAAGCAACATAAAAGTATGAATGCACATGATACCTGAGATTAAAAGCTTTGGCAAAGAAACTATTTACAATATTTTGTGGGAATAATGATAGGTTCAAGTTGAATACTCCTCCCTTGAGTCTAATGGAAAACATTGAATAGCATTTACCTGGCAAATTGCAGAGATTCTCTGCTCCTCAATCCCCTACCTGCTGGGAGGCTGGGGAGCCTGAGGGTTGGGAAGGCTTGTGAGCCAGACATACTCTCCTGACAGTACATGATGGGGGAATGCAAGCACGAACTAAGGTCCTGGTAGGTTTTTCTAACAGTTGGGGTGTAGTGGAGCTGATCAAGCAGCTGTCAGGGGACTAACATGTTCTAGCTCTTTCTCGCCTCTTCAGGGATAGGTCTACCTGAATTTCTGTCTTCTGAGAAAACCCAAACCTTGGTTGCCTTCATTCAGAACCCAATACAGACAATGTATATTTGGAAATAAGTGGCCATAAATTAGCTTATATGGATATGGGGGGGGGAGTGATTAGTAGAGAATATGCTGAATGCTTATCAGAAATACTACCTTAAAACTACATTTGACACCAAGGTTTTTAAAGAATTCAGGGATCCTACTGATTAATACCAATCCTATTGTGTTGTATGTGTGGCAAGCTTCTTGTAAAAATTGTATCTTCTCTGGGGAGCTACTATGTCTCAACTTTTATGAAGAACTCATACACCGTGGTTCCCTACGTTTGAGAAAAGAACCTATTGTCCTTTTCCCCCAAAAGCTTTGAGACGTAATTAGAAACATTACTAGATGTATGCAAGAGCCATAGATGAATCTTAAATACATGGTGTTGAATGAAAATGGTTTTCAGTGAAAAAGAATGAAGTGAAACAAGATTTACAGAATGCTATCATTCACGTGCATTAAAAACACAAACACGCAAACAATGACATTACGCATTTTATAAGGGTACACGCATATCAAACACTTCAGAGTGACATACCTCGGGAAGAAAGAATGGGGGGTTGAAGATGAAGGGGTTAAATGAAATAAAAGAAAAAAAGCAAGGACCTGGCATAGACCAAGGATGTTCCATAGACTAAAGAATTCATTGACCTCTGTAAACCTGAGGGTCAAAGATAACAAGAAAAAACCTCATGATTCCTGTAGCAGGATTGAGGAGATATGTGAAAAGGGAGGTCTCCGGGCACAGGGAGGGGGAAGGGTACCTTAGGTCATGCTTCCTCCTCCATCTTGCCCTATACCAAGCATGCCAGTGAGGTCTGGAAAAGGGGCCATACCGCAGGGCAGGAGTCAGCAAACTTCTTCTATAGAGACCCGAACGGAAAATCCTGTAGGCTGTGCAGGCCACGCGGTCTCTGCTGCAAGTACTCAACTTCCTTGTTGTCGTGTGAAAACAGCCCTAGATGATCCGTAATGAATGAGCATGGCTGAGTTCTGGTAAAACCTGATTAAAAAACAAAGAGGCGGGCTGGATGTGGTCCATGGGCTGTGGTTTGCTGACCCTTGGTTTGGGGAGCTGGACCTCCTCACTTGGTATCACCTCCCCTCTGACAGAGGGCCCAGAGTAGAGCCTCCAAGATAATTCTGTCATTTGAAAATATGACCTGTGAGGACAAATGCAAAGGCACCAGGCTTATTTAAATTCAGAGAAGAAGAGCCTGAGGTCTACTGGGGCATCCATGATAATAGAATCTCAGCCTCTCTGAGCTTCGCTGTTGGGATAAATAACCCCTGGGCACGGTTCACATCGTTTTTCATTTGATCAAGTCAAGACCATGTTTCATAAGCAAATGCAAATGCTCGAGAGCTTTGAGTTTGCAGCAAGTGGCATGAATTTACGGTCTATGTCTCCCGGTAGAACTGTAAAAAGGGCTTTCCTCCACCTTTCTCAGACATCCTGGCTTAAGTCCTAGGGCTACCCCCTCCATGAGCCCCCATGCTGGGCAAGAGGCACGCTAGGCGATAGCGAAGCCCGTGCCTGCGTCTCATGTTAAGGCAACGTAGGACACAAGTTATAAAGCCCTCAAAATGATCACTTCCAGATGAATAGGCCAATTAAGCACTGTTGATTCAGGCACGATAATCTTCCGTGCTATTTCAGATATGGGCAGGAAAAGGCAAACAAAATCAGGCTGGCCTGCTCTTCACCTCCACCCTGGCCCACTTGCTTCTAGCTGCCAATTATTGTCTCCTGAGGCCCCTACACTGTCTTGTCCAGCAAGCATCTGAAGTTCTCTTTCATGACTGTGTCCCCAGCTGTGTCCCAGGCACTGGAAGGACAGCCCGTACACCGATGCGCTGACATCTTAATTCAGCCCGGCGACAGTGCGCTTGACCACGACAATCCATTTGTTCCAAGTTAGATTTCCCCAGGCGCCCCTCCCCTACATTTTACTCAAGTCTTTACTCTCTTGCTACAGCTCCTATGCTTTACTCTCCCGAGGAGAGCCTGGAAGGCAGCAAAGGCCCCCTTTAAGCCTGTATAAATTAGTGTCAGTCATAAAATTCACCCGCAGATTTGCCCAAGAGTCCATGGGTCAGGAGAGAGGTGAGGAGCTTCATCAGCTAAGAATGCTGGTCTGCTGGGGGCCCGTCAGGATTTCACTCCAGGGCCGTACATCCTGCCTGTGACAGGGAGGAAGCTCTCCAAGCTGACTTAGGAGGGGGGAATTAATAGTCAAAGTCTCCATGGGCCTGTTATTCCCGTGCCTGGTATAAATCCAGAATATTGAAATATTGAAGTTGTTTGTGAAGGCAAAACATCATGTTAATTTTTCTCTGAGTCCTGGGAAAATGCCCTCCACGCGGTTAGCGCAGCTGATTGGAAAGTGTACTGTTGGATGAGTGTGGAAACGCTCATCTCATCGCATACTTCCCTATAAATAAGTCTTACCTCAATCATTCAAAACGAGGCAAAAAATGTTCATCTTCGCTCACCCCCTCAGAGCCCTGGGTGCCCAAGAACAACTATTTCTGCATTTCCAGTGTCGTGCTGGGATAGAGGGAGAACGAACACAGTCACTGAGCGTCCTGTCTTCCTGGCACCCTCTGCCCAAATCACCCATTGTTGGCCATTGCTTCAACTCTGCCATTCCTTTTTTTTTTTTTTTTTTTTTACTGTTTTTCCTGCATCTGGACCCACTAAACCCACAATCTATGTAACCTCTTCACCTTCACAAATCTGTAGTTCCCTGGAGGAGGAAAAACTAGTGTGTCTTCTCCTTTCTAGGCACAAAGGTGACAGTGAACTCAACAGAGAAACAATGCCTTCCATTTCTGGTGAACATGAACACTCTGGACATTTTGTTTAAAGGGGTGATAGACCTTTAGTTTATAATTGGCTAACATGATTGAGCGGTTGCATATGTCATATGCCTGTATCCTTTGTGTATATTTATGCTCATAACAGCCCCATGTGAGAGACATTAATTGAATACGTTTCTTAGTCGGGAAACTGAGGTTTGATTAAGTGACTTGCTCTTGGGTAGAGTTTGAAATCAGGGAGTCTGGCCCCTGTTTCAGCCTCTACACCACAGTAGAGAAAGGAATAGAGGAAGTACCTTCCTGGGCCTGGCCGCTTTTCGGTGATGCAACTTCTCAGGGGAGACCAGTCTCCATCATCTCATGCAGGATTTATCCAGTGCAAACCGGAAATGCCTTGTGGGTTCATTTGGCACCTTGTACCTTATCACCCTCCTCCCCTTATCACACAATCAATCCCTGTCTATTCAAGGAATGTAAACTCGGGTTATTATTAGCTGAGGAATAATTATGAATTTATATATAATTCATGTATGTAAATTGTAGAAGTGTTATACCTTTTTCCTGTCTTTAATCTTGTCTAAAGTGTTATCATGAAGGGGCATTTTGATGTCTATAACCTAATCTCTTAGAGTTTTGTTTGTTGACTATGGGTATGGCATAAATCCTTAGTACAATCACAATTGATTTTTTTCTTTTTTTAAAGAAAAATGTTTGTGCCTGATCTACTAGAAAGATGTCACTGATCCTTTGGCAAATGTAGCATTTTTCTAGACTATTTTCCTGGTGCCTTTTTTGAACAATGACACCCGTTCAAAAAATGGCCAGGCTGAGGGAACTGCTTTTGGAACAGTGCAAAAATAATCATCCGACGTATGCCCCAGACATTAGCGTTTTACTCTATGGAGGTAGTTATCTGAAGACAAACTTACACACTGACAAAACCCTGCAACCACAGTGGCAATAAGAGCTGACCTCTATCTCGCGCTTTCTAAGGGTCAGGTGCTGTGCTAAGCGCACTACGCACAGTAAGTGGTTGCTGTCCACTCGAGCACGCTGTTACAGCAGTGCAGCCGATGAAGAAGCTGATGTATAGAGACGCAGATCACACACTAGTAAAACAGCAGCACCAAGATTCAAACACGGATCCCGTGGACTTGCTTGGTCCTCTGAATCACCATGATACTCAGCCAAGTGGCGGCCGCAGCTGCTACAGGGGCCTGGCAGGCAGGCAACGGAGAGGAATGCGGTCAGCCGGAGCAAAACCACAGGGAGTGACAGGGCTGCGGACAGAGGGAGAGAGCGCAAGCTGGGGAAAGAGAGGCCGCTCTCGGGCACGTGTGCAGGCCAGGGTGCCCAGGTCTTTTGATTTGTCCAGAGCAGCCAAAAAGCTGGGGTTCAATAGAAATCTCCCATTTTTAAAAAGTTGGCCCTTAATTTTATAAAGGTGCTCTGCCTGCCAGCAGCAGACACCTGCCGCTCAAGCTGAGGTCGCGGGCTGCCATCCTCCCCCTCGGCCACAAGGCCTCCCGCCACACAGAATGTCGCGTGAACGTGCTTGTGCTCCAGTCTTGACCTTCTGTGTGGACGTGCACCTGGATTCTGGCTCTAGTTTTCTGCTCAACTCTCTGAGCTCCTGCTGCAGAAGAATGGAGAAAGAGTAGGTGAGCCCGCCCATTTCAGGGCTCCGTACTGCAATTTCTTCGGCTCAGTTTCAGCTGTGCCCTTAGGCGTTCCTGTGTCCTCTTGGCCTGAGCTCTCATGAGGCTGTGCCCTGCACTGCACTGGGTGCCCACTCTCTCTGCTCGCTCTCTCTCACCTAGAACGTTTCTCCCATCTTTCTGTTGCTCGTCCTCTTGGGGCTGGCACACAGGCTGACTGATTCCCGCACCCCTTCTCACCTTCCACCAGGCCTGAGCTCAGTGATTAAAGGTTTACCTTTCAAATATTTACTGAAGTAAATATAAAAATTGCAGCAGGTGAAGCTTGTCTTTGTATTCTTAGCTAGGAGGTAGGTTCTGTTGCTTTAATAAAGAAAAAAAATATATAGTGAGTTTGCCTCCTTAAGCCTGTTTTCTCATTTGCTAAATGGCAATCATTACCTACCCCCACAGGAATCAAGAAAGAGGTGTAGATGGCTTAACAGAGCCCCTGCTGCAAAGAGGCACTCAATAGAGGTCCGTTCTCGTTGTTTTCCGAAGTTTCACAGATTGCTCGTGGGATTTAATATAATAAAGCCAGGATTTATTAAACATCAGGGGGACCATTGCAAATGGTCTACACCTCATGGGTGGAGATCTAGACGAACTTGTAAAAGGTCTCTTCCAACTTAAGACAGAACTTCGAGTCCCACATATACTTCTGTCAACTGTAATTGTTTGCTTGAACGTAGTTAATGCTGTTTTCCTTCTTAACAGAAATATACACAGATCTCAATGAAAAATGTGTCAGTTACTCTCTGTTCCGGGCTGAGGTTTTCCCCCCTAAAATTCCTGACATCAAGCCTAGCCTCCAAGACTTCAGAATGTGATTGTGTCTGGAGATAGAGCCTTTGAAAAAATAATTAAGGTTAAGTGAGATCACATGGGTGGGCCCTGATCCAATCTGCCTGTAAGAAGAGGAAATTTGGACATGCAAAGGGACACCGGGGATGCACTTACACAGGGAAAGGATCGTCTGAAGACACAGGGAGAAAATGGCCATCTACAAGCCAAGGAGAGAGGCCTCAGGAGGAGCCAAGCCAGCTGACGCCTTGATCTTGGACTTCTAGCCTCCAGGTCTGTGAGAAAATAAATTTCTGTTGTGTTAGCCACTCAGTCTGTGACACTTTGTTTTGACAACCTTAGCAAACTATTACACGCTTCCTTCTTTGGACCTTTGCCTCTTTCCAGCTATGCAACTTCAGAATATAGGAAATGGGCATCTGCTTGAAATATGTGTCGGGGGGGGTGTACTTTGGGAAGAAGAGCATGTTTGCCTAAAAACTGTCTGCTGGCCTAATACGGAGGGATTTTCTGAGCAAGACCTCTGTGGCAGATCCTATCCATCCCCTACCTATGTTCCCTCAGGCTTGCTCCCTGCAACACACACCAGCCAGACTTTAACGTGCCTGCATCACATCTCTGTGTGTGGAGGATTTATTTTGGTGCCTGAAACCTGCTCTGTCAGTGTTCAGGGGACTAGAAGTGCCAGAGAATTGATGCCCAGTGACTGATGGGAATTGGAGTATAAATACCCCAGCTCCCTCACCCTTAAATGGGATAAGTCCAGTAACTGCATTGGCTGCCCGGGTTCTCCAGTAGGATTAACTCCCTTAATCTTTCTTAATAATGTACCTTTCCTTGACTCCCTTCCTCTCCCTGTTGAAGTTCTCCATTCTTTTACTTCATTCTTCACTTGAAAGCATCTCCCAAGTAAATTACATGCCCTAGAATTCTTATTCCAGGGTGTGATTCTGGGGGAACCAAAACTAAGATAACCTGCTTTCTGGCCAGCTGTGTGTGCATATGAAACGTCCATATTCGAAGATGCTGCTGTGGTTTCTAATGTAATGAGCTGACACACTGCATTGGGTTCTTTACAGGGTAAGTAGCCCAACCACTGGTGATGTCTCAGAGCCTCTCCTTGCGGCAAGGGGAGCTCGGCAGTCCTGCCTGGTGTAAATGCCTTTGCCTGAAATCAACCACTCTGCGTTTTTTCTTCCATAAACACAAAGCCCAATCCTTTCAATGCTTATTGGCTTTTATTGGCTTGTGCTCTTGCATCATATCTGTGTGTTTGGTAGGTATATTTGCATTAGTGTTGTGTGATTTTAATAGGTTGTCTTGTAACTGAGTTGCGTATTTCCTTCTGGGTGGCTGCAGTGACTGCTGTGAAGTTTGGTTTGCCCGCGGTGGGGGGGGGTGGTGATTCTAAACAGAAGTCCTGGAGACTATGACAGAAGCAAACTTCTTATGAACAATACAAGCTGCCCTGGGTGGGCAGTGCAGCTTCCAATAGGGACCACCAACCCTAAGGTTGTTCTCTTGTACTTGCAGAGGCTCAGGTCTTTGCAGCAACTGCTCTGGACAATCCTAAGAAAACTGCACGTTAAGTAACGCGTGGGATGCTGGGCTCCCTTAACCTTCTGCAAAGTGTTTGTACCCAAACCCCATCGTTTTGGACTAAGGATGGCTCTGAGGTAAGGCTGCTTGTGAGTGCCTTTGCGAAGCCTTACCCGATTATGCGCTTAACCTTCTCAGGTGTTCCACGGTGAGATCACTCGTCTTTGCCACTTTGGGAAATGTTTCGTCACTGAAGCTGTTTTTATGTTGCATCTTTGGTGCATTTTCTGTACTCGTGCATAAATCCTAGGAAGCATTTCTGGCTTTAGGGACTTATCAGAACATTCAGGGTCCACCGTCTCAGTGCTGAGGCAGCCGTCAGGGCTACGTGGTCTCTGGCACAGGACTGCAGGCCGGAACCACGGTTTAAAGGGCTGTGATTGACTCACTCCACGCATCTCAGCCAACTTATTCACCTTCTGCTCCTCCACCAGTAAAAAGGAAATAATAAAAGTGTGGGGTACTCTATTATTTTCCTTCTAATTATCTAGAAAAGCCTCCCCTATGAGTTGATGGAAGTATTAAATAAAGAGAAGATTTCAAATAGGCTCTGGGTAAACCTACTAACTTGTATAAATCCACCCATTTCATTTAAATGGACTTCCTTTGAAGTAGGTCATTCTGTAAAATGACGAGAGCCTTAATCCTGTCTTTAGTTTAAACATGTTCTGTAAGATAATTTCTCCTAGCAACCTGTTGGGGTATTAGCTTGGCCCTGATGCAAACAGCGTTAGCAATGAACTACGATGCGCAAAATCCCTTGTTTCGTTTCCCAGAATGTACTTCCTGGAAGATAAAAATATTTTGTTTTTGTTTCTTGTTTTATTTTAGTAATGGGAAGTGAGTTTATTAGATTGAAGAGTTGACATTATCTGATTCTAGAGAAGGACACTGGGCACCAAAACAGCATTTGGCAGCTCATCAAAAGCAGGTGTCCTCTTGGCCCGAAGCTTCGCTCTCACCTCCCATCCCCCACATCAGTCTTGTTCGGTTTTCTTTCAATATGTCCAACTCCTTTCCTCTGCCTTCCTGCTAGACTGTTGGTCTCACCCAGTGTCCCTGTGACGCCTCTAAGCTGACCTATCTGATCCTAATTCTCTATATTCCAGGCAACTCTGCCTCCTGTTTCTTGGTTAACTGTCCCAAAACATGCTTCTAGAATATCCCTCCCCAACTCAGAAACCTGCCATGCTCCCTATGGCTTGCCAGGCATCATCCAGTGTCCTCTGCCTGAGTCCCTACCCTTCGTAATTCAGCCAGTCCCACACATCCCAGCATACGCTCATGTTTCACTACTAAACATGCTTTGCTTTATCCACTTACCGTGAACAAGCCGTGATCATTTCAGGGCCAATGGGTCTGGTTGTACAAGTCGGACACTTTCATGCCCAAGGGCATTGTTCACATTGATTGTGACCTGAATGACAGCCCCTGGCACAGTGCATCATGCAGCACTTGTCATTTCTATGTCCCTCATTCACTCCTTCCCATTACTTGTCCGTCTAAATCCTTCTCCCTCACAGTGTACCTTAGCTGTGACGTCTTCACCAAGCCAACTCTCATTTGTGTCCTCCTCCTTTGAAGTTCTGGAAGTCATATAAGCTCTTATCCCCAAAACAATTCCTAGTAAGAATTCCCCTGCTCCAGAGGGCGTGAACCCTTTCTGATTCATCCTTCCATCTCTAAGGCAGAACACAGTGAGGCTTGGTGACTATCGAGTAATTTTCTCTTTTTTCAAATGGGATTGTTTGAACTTTCCCAGTTAGTTTCTGAGCTCTTTAAGGAAATGGATGCCACCAGCGATATGTGTTGCTAGCATTGTGCTGAGCACAGGATTGGCATTTTATAAATATTGATGATCTGATTCCTGGACGTGGAAAATACCTCAAGTGTTGATATATTTCTTAAGGCAAAACCAGCATCATCTCTATTTTGTTTCTAGAAATATCTAAATGAACCAAAGATGTGATCTTGAAGCAGTAAGACCCTTTCCAGGAAGTTGTCAAAATTTTCCAGAGAGAAGAAAGAATTCATCATTTTAAAACCAACAATAATAAAGTAGATTTCAAGCAAGGCAGCTTCAATTATTTAGAATACCGAGTAGCTCTTCAAGGTTATTAATATGCAAACCGAAAGGCAGAAAAGCTAGGAAAGCAACATCCCTGCCCTCTTGTTGGAGATTGAAATTTTATGAGGATTACCTGTTGTCATGGCAGAAAATTATTCTAAATACATATCTAACAGTAACTATGAGGAGTCATAAATTCTCCAGTAAATGCTCCAGAAAACACAGCCACAAAATTCTGTCATCCCATCTGTCTTTTTCTTCTCATGGAGGATCTGTGCTGCCTTAGCAAGACAAATGCAAAACCGGAACAGAAAATAAAGTTGCCTCCTGCAAATGCCTTCTCTTGGCATTTTCTCCTCTCACATTTACCTCTCATATCTGATCCTGTGATGATTGTCACTTCAGTGTATTTTTAGGATTCTAGCATCAACAGATGTGATGGATTTCCATTTGTTTTGCCCCTTCCCAAACTGCCTCCAATCCCTCCAAAAATCTCTGTGCCAGCAGCTAATGGTCCACGTCACACACGCCCGCATGGAGTGTTAACCTTTGTTCATTTTCAGGTTTGTATGTTTGGGGGGTGGGGGTGGGGAGCGTCGATTTGTACTACTTAGGTGTTCACTAAGAGAAGGAGCACTCCTTTTGATTGTAGTTGAATTCATAGTTAACGCCTTGGTGTATACGGGCAGCTTACATCTATCTTTGTTTCTGGCCTGTCTGTACACACTCACGTCTAAGAAGGTAGACCCCAGTCCAAATGCTGTAGGTTTTAGAGATGCCGTTATTAGATTACCTTCTTGGAAAATCTGATGAAGCCTTTGTCTCTTCATCAGAAAGGTGCACAGACATTTTTCATGTAATTTCAGGAGGTTCCCAGCTGTTGTAAAGCCCACGGACCCCTGATGGGAAAGAATAATACGGATAATCTCCAATACATCTGTCCTCCTGACTGCCCCATCTCCAGTCTAAGTACTTGACACAAAATAACTCACTTATTTCCCCACACAAATCTAATGAGGCAGGTCCTATGAGTATCTTCATTTTACAAAAGGGAAAACTAGGGCCAAAGATGTGGCCTGTGGAACTTCTTGGGACTGGTAAAGGCAGTGGGAGGATTTGAATCCAGCCAGCCTCGCCACAGAGACCCCCATACTACAGTGGTGCTCATCTAGGATTCCTGAATTAGACACTATAAGGAAAGCTGAGAAGAAGTGAGTTATTAAGATGGAACACCCAGTGCTTCCAAATCTTTCCTATGATTTCATGGACTCTTGACTTCATTTCATCATCTCTTCTAATGTCTACATCATAAATAGAGATCTAAAAAATCACCTTTTTATTTTTTTTATTTTTTATTTTTTTTAAAGATTTTATTTATTTACTTATTTATTTGACAGAGATAGAGACAGCCAGCGAGAGAGGGAACACAAGCAGGGGGAGTGGGAGAGGAGGAAGCAGGCTCATAGCAGAGGAGCCTGATATGGGGCTCGATCCCATAACGCCGGGATCACGCCCTGAGTCCGAAGGCAGACGCTTAACTCCTGTGCCACCCAGGCGCCCCAAAAAATCACCTTTTTAAAAAAAATATATTTTATTTATTTGTTTATTTGACAGAGAGAGAGAGAACAAGCAGGGGGAGTGGCAGAGGGAGAGGGAGAGGGAGAAGCTGGGAGCCCCATGCAAGACTCAATCCTAGGACCCTGGGATCATGACCTGAGCCAGAGGCAGCTGCTTAACCAACTGAGCCACCCAGGCACCCCTAAAAATCACCTTGTTCATATAGCCTGGGATAAACTATGAAAACTCTCCAAACATGAAGGCTTACCAATTCTTTGATTGTCCCCTGTAAGTAAATATGAAATTTTGTTGTTACCATTGTGAATGGTATCTAAGAGAATGTTTCAAATCTACCTATTTGTAAAGTGAAACATTATCAGTTTTAATCTGGAATTGTAAAATTACAGTTCCAGGTAATGCCCACTGTGCCGAGAACAAGACAATAAGGAATGGGAAATTTACATGATATTCACAAGGACTGACATCAATCCTTAGGAACTGCACAGCTAAAGAGGAGTCAAGAGTAACAAATATGCAGATACCCCAGTGGACTGTGACCAAAACTGGCTGGTCTTGATTGGACTGGAAAATGGAGTCAGTTCTCTCAGCCCTGACAACTCAGGTTTTAACATTTCACCAGGAGTAAACAGAAACTTTATGACTAACAGCTTTTCCTACTTATAAATCAATAGACATAAAAGAGCACCTGTTCAGATGTAGTCAGCAGCTCGGCTAATAGCAGTTACGAATTATCACCTCTTCAGTGTCTCAGAGCTGTCCTTTCCTTCCCAAAGGATCAGGTCATAAGGAGAGAATCAGATGAATGCCACATTTTTAACTTTTTAAGAAAGTTCTTTGTTGCTGCTCTTATCAATATTACCTCTTTTAAATAGGTTTATTTAGAAATAAAGATTGATGTGCCTTAGAGTTTCTCTTTATCTGGGTTTGACATAAAGCTTTAGACTAGAAAAACGAATTTGGGGGATTGCCCAGAACACATTCACAGCATTTGTGTGCTTGTAAAAATTAGTGCAAATTTCATGTTAACATCCAATAAATGTATGTGTGTGGAGATAATTTTGATTAAATATTCATTGTGGAATTTTTTAGGCTAGACCAATATTTTGAACATAGAGTAGATGGGATTTATTAATGACAACAAATACATTTTTACAATTTGTGAGGTGTTTTCATAAGCATTGTTTACTTTAGCCTTTATAACCACCCCACAGATTGTTATAATTATATACGTTATAATTGGTTTTATTATCCCTTTTTATAGGCGAGGAAACAGGCTCAAAGAGGTGAAGTGCTTACCTAAGTTCACAGAGCTAGCCAATCAGTCAGTCCATCCATCCATCCATCAATCAATCAATGTGGAACATGACCTGGGTTTTTTAAGTCCACGTTCAGTGCTTATTCTGCTATCCCACCCCTGTATTCAGAGGATGAGGAAGTTACATTTTGATGTTTGGCAGTGAAGAAGGTGCTTCAGGAATGACTTGTTTCAAGCTGTGGAGTTTTCCTCGACAGGAACTATGTGGGGAAAGTTAGGGAAAATCCTACCTAGACCTTCGTTTGTTCATCAGGTCATGCAGTCTCCCTGGGGTTCCCTGGGGACTGAGTAATGGCAGCTCTGGCCACACAGAGAGCTACAGTTTAAGGGGCATTGCATTGGGTTAGATTCTGCACATGTGTCTTGTCTAATCTTCTCAACAACCTGGGACTTTTAAGTATTACACAGCACAGAACATAGACACTCAGAGAGGCCAAGTAATTTAAGGCCACATGACTAGGAGATAGAAAAATCCAGGTTTGAATTCAGGCCCATCCAGTTCCATAGCATGGGTCTTCTCATTTCAGCATCTGTGTCCCTACAGTAGCTACCTTTGAGGAAATTACTAGCTCTGTGTCAGGATAAAAGTGGTGTTAGCTCAAGTGGTGTTAGTACTTGGGAAGTGGGCCAAGAAGAAAACCTTCTAACCTGTTCGCATCTTCCTCCTTTCTTAATATTAAAGATAAATCCTCTTCTGACCATGCTCCATAATAGCAGCCCTCAAGGTTTTTGGTCTTAGGATCGCATTATATTCTTAAATTATTGAGGACCCCCCTAAGAGCTTTTGTTTATATGGGTTATATCTATAGATACTTACTACACTAAAACTTACAACAGCAAAATTTTAAAAATATTAATTCATTTAATAATAAGCTGATTATACATTAATATAAGTGATAGGTTTTATGAAAAAGAACTGTTTTCCAGAACAAACAGAATTTTGTGAAAAGAGTGGCATTGCGTACATCTTTGTGAATTTCTTTAATGTCTGGCTTACTAGAAGCAGCTAGATTCTCATATCTGCTCCTGTATTCTCTCGGTTGCCTCATCATGTCTGTAGGCTCTGGAAAATACCAATGTACACTCATGATAGAATAACAACAAGAAGGGTAAATAACGTTTTAGAATTATTAAGAGAATACGTTCAGCCTGGTGGAATCCCTGAAAGTGTCTTGAGGGTTCCCAGAAGTCTCCAGACCACACTTCGAGAACCTCTGCCCTATAATTGCTTCTGTACGCGCACCAGCCAGTGAAATTACTGAATCTTTGGGTTGGAAGGAACATTCCAGGTGATTGAGTCCAGTCATCTGGCTGATCACATGAAATCCCATGAAGTCCAGTCTCCCCTGCCCATTTTGCAAGGATAAGGACCATGTTCAAAAAGACTTAAAATGGATAGAAAAGCCTTTACTATGAGAAGAAACTTTTTTTTTTCCTCTGTGGTTTCCTTGTTTGGTCTTAGCCATGTGTAGAACGAATCCAATTCCTCTTCTACCTATTCAAAATATTTGAAAACAGCTAACTTGTTGCCCCTTGAGTGCTGTCATCATCTTCAAACTAAGGACCTTCTTTGGGTTTAAGAACTTCGGAGACCTTCTTGCTCCTGCAGGAAGCCCTAGCTCGTCCTGGTTTTTAGCCCCATCTACATCTTCTCTCCAAGGTCTTCAAAAGTCTGTTTGAGCTCATACAATGTTGCCAGACCCTCTAAGGCAGATTTTTCATGGCCTATCCTGCGTCTGGCTTGGATCAATGCTACAAATGCTTACTATTCACAAACAGGAAGCAACATATTCTTAGCGGCCTTTGTCTTGTGGCTGAGCTTCATCTTCCACACCGTTTCCTTTCCCGCTCCTTTCTGTCATCCCAGTCCAGGCTCTGCTTCCTCCAAGGCGTCATTTCATCTGCCCACCCTTCTACCCCCACAGAAAGGTCGTGTTTTTTGTGTAGTGCCTTAAAATATCCAAACAACTTTACAAACATCAGCTCATTTAATTAGCACAGACACTTTGTACACAGAACACACCCGTACAAATGGTATAAGGAAAACACAGACATTTCCATCAGCCCAAGTTTATGGATTACCATTTTCATACTTCATGCCTGGGATCCTGTAACCTGCTTTGCTGGCTGCCCAGCTTTCCGCATCTCCCTATTCTGAAGCACTTCACATACTGCTGCTAAAATCATCTTCCTTCTCGGCTGATCTGAACACGCCACCATCTGGAGTCCATTTATAGCCTCCCCTCACCCTTGGGATAATGTATTTTCCTGCGACCTCCGAGATTCTGCATCTGCTAAGACCTCTGTCTTGCTTTTTTCTACTTATGATGGCGGTATTTAGCTAATCATGATTTTGTTTATTCATTTTTGTTTATTCATCCATCTGGCATTCATTAACTTAGCATCTACTATGTGCTAGGCACGGCCATAGACACTAGAGGGGAATGCAAAGATGAATAATTTCTGCCCTCAAGGACTTTTAACTTCACATAGGTCTTCCTTTTTTTTTTTTTTTTAAGATTTTATTTATTTATTTGACAGAGCACAAGCAGAGCAGTAGAAGGAGAGGGAGAAGCAGGCTCCCCGCCGAGCAGGGAGCCCCATGCGAGGCTCGATCCGAGACCCTGGAGTCATGACCTGAGCCGAAGGTAGATACTTAACGATCTGAGCCACCCAGGTGCCCCTTCACAAAGGTCTTCTGCGTAAACATTTAATTCAAATATACGACAGATATTCAGACAGAATGTTATAAGGGAGGCAGTAAAAGTAGATTCATAGTTGTAGGTAAACCCTTAAATTTACCTGACGAAGAATTCTTTCCAGATGGGAAAAGCAGAAAAGGCTTCTAGGAGGTTTTGTTTGTCTGTGTAAGGGTGAGTAGGTTTGCATCAGCAAGGCAGGGATGCTGGGACAAGGTTGGCTTGACTTTCTAGCTGTCTGCTGGTCAAGTTAGTTCTCTTACTGCCCTCTTCCTCTGTCTTCTTGAGCATTTAACCAAAGAATTTTTTTTTTTTTTTGCAAACTGTCCTAAATACCCAGAGGCTTGGTAATCTTGTACACTTGACTTACAGAAAGAAATTTCCACGATGACAATAGTAAATAACATATGAAAAGTGTAAATAGATTTTGTTTCAAGATTATGAGTAATGAATAGAAGAAGAACTTACCATGGCACCCATCTTTATCAGCCAGTCTCTGGCTGGAGTCACCAATGCAAATAGTGTAAGGAAAATGTCTCATCCACAAGGGGAATACTTGTGTGTGCTGCATTACAAAAATAATAGCACGGCATCACAAAGGTTTGTCATGAACAGTCTGACAGCATATAGTTCTATTTATGATTCTTGAAAACTAAAATAAAATGAGTAAGCCTTAATATTTTTAGTTTTGAAACAGGTTTCATCATTTTGCTACAGTTCTCCCAATTGCATATTCATTCCCTAAGAAAACATAAAAATAGCGTTAATGTCAAGTACACCAACAGTTATATCTGGACTTCTCCATAGAGGCAGTATGGGCAGCACCGGATTACCTGCGCAAGGTCTGCCTTCTGAGCTCCCACTGCTCAATGCTGGCTTTTGGGAAGGTCAGGTTTAGTCCATTTTGATCATTACATACTAAAGTGTTGGCAGGCTTTAATAGGGAGACACAATTGTATTTAGGTTTGTTTGTTTTTTTAAGAGCTGGTAAGCAATGCAAAATATCTTAAGTGGAGGAAAAATTTAAAAATGAGATGCTGGGAAGGGATGAATTCCAAGAAGACTTATCAAAGTCCTCTAATAGCAATGCGTGTTAGGAGACTTATTAGCATGACCTGTCTTTTTACATTTATCGGAAGACAAGTGGGGGCACGAGGTGTGGAAGAACACAAGGGAAAGCGCAGCCAGTAGATACTGCGGTAACCCTGGTGATCACACGGGACTACAAGAATTAAAGGAGGAAAAGCCACAAGAGTCCTTATCCCAAATTTCATACAAATGGAAATGGAAAGTCATCCGCTGTGTGTTCTCCGAGGGCCCAGCTTAGGAAGGGGAAGACGGTCTCTGCTCCTCCTCTGTCCTCTGAGCAACTTGGTTTAGTTCTGCTCTTTACTGTCAGACTTGTTAGTGCACTGACACTGGCCTATCTATTGCTTTTGTCCTGTCTCTCGAGCTCCAGCTCACTCTCTGCCTGCTGGCTGCATTTTCCCTGGGGCGCCTTCTAGTTTAGCCAAGTTGAACTTCTGTGAAAAATGAAATCCTCCAAACCAGCTTCTTCCACCTTCCTGACTCGTCTAAATCCAGAGACGTTTTTTAAATGTAATTGTTTAGGGACACCTTGGTGGCTCAGTTGGTTAAGCATCTGTCTTCAGCTCAGATCATGATCCCAGCGTCCTGGGATCAAGCCCTGCATTCGGCTCCCTGCTCAGTGGAGAGCCTGCTTCTCCCTCTCCCTCTGCCTGTCACCCCGCTGCTTGTGCTCTCTCTCTCTGACAAAGAAATAAATAAAATCTTTTTTAAAAATTTAATTATTTTAAATAGGTAATACAGTTACATGTTTTAAAAAAACAAAGATCATAGAAAGTTACACATGAAAAATCTTCCTTCTTTCCTTTCCCCATGTAGCCAGTTCTGACCACTTGCAAGAAAGTTCAAGTTTCTTCGTGCATACAAATATGAATATAAATTTCCTTCCTCTTTACTCACAGGGGAGTATGTTCTTCATACTTTTCGGAACTATGTGTCTGGTCACCTATTGTATAACAGATACCTCTAAACTTAGTGGCTTTAAACAATTTATTATTTCTCATAGTTTGGTGGGTTGATTGGGCTCAGCTGGGTAGTTCTTGCTTTGGTTTCTTACCTCCATGTGGCTGTAGTCAGTTGTTGGCTCGTGCAAAGGTGGTGTGAAGACTCAGCTGGACCGCGTGTCCAAAATGGCATACAAATGGCCAGCAAATGGTTGGATCAGAGCTCTGCTGCCAAAGCACCTCCACGTGGTCTCTCCAGGTGTCTTGGCTTCTCACAGCAAGGACGCTGGGCTCTGAGAGGGAGCATCCCTGGAGTGAGCATTCCAGGTCAATTAAGGGCTACTTACAGACTGGCACTGTTACTTCTGTATTCCATTGGCCACAGTAGTCCCAGGGCTGGCCCAGGGGAAAGGCAATGGAGGAAGAAACCCTGTCTTGTCATGGGGGAGTAGAAAGATCATATTGCAGAAGAGGACTATGGGGGATACAAGGTCCCGAGTTGGTCATCTCTGTAAGATACAATGAGTAACACCACCTGAAGTACTTTTCTTCTCCTCCTAACACATGTTAGGCCTGAGGATCTTTCTTTGCAATGTCTGACATCTCACCTCCCCCAGTTTCCACTGACCCCACTAATTCTGACCCTCATCTCTTTGTAGCTAGTTAAATGTCAGCAGTATCTTCCCAGTCTCCAATTTCCCCTCACTGCAAATAGCCAATAAAACTTGCGTTTTCTTACCATAAGTATTTCCATAAACTTTAGCCTTGACTATTGTCATTCTCCTAAGTAAAAATAGGCCCTGGTACCCAAGTGGCTCTGTTTGACTTGGGTGATGTTGGCACGTATAGGATTTGCATGTTTTTTTAAGAACTTCCAAAATTGCAAAATTGGGAGATTTCCTGTAAAAATCCAGATTAAGCTCCTTTTGAAAAACTGAGTCCTCATGTGGAAAAATTCTTCAACTAATATGTTCTTGATACTGAACAAAAGGAACAAAAATCAGGTCCTTGGAACATTTACATTCTTATGGAAAAGCAGATAATAGATGAAATGAATAAGTAAAATATATGGAATCCTGGATGGCAGTAAGCTCTGTGGAAGGTCAGAAGGAGATAGAAAAAGGAGCAGATGGGAAGGGCTACAATTTTAAATCACATGGTCATGGAAGCCCTCACTGAAATGGAGACATTTTAGTTAAAAAAAAATTAAGGAATACAGGAAGGGAAACATGGATTTAGAAACTTGCTTTCCAGTAGGGTAGCCCAGAGCCATCTGTGGCTAACTAAATTTATAATACTTAAATTAAAATTAAAAATTCAGTTTTTTAAGCACACTAGCCACATTTCAAGTGCTGAAAAGCCACATGTGGCTACTGGCTACAAAACAGAGAACATTACCACCATTGTAGGAGTTCTGTTGGTTAGCATTGCAGAGGAAGAGTATTCCAGACAGAGGGTATAGCAACTGCAAAGGTCCCACGTTGGGACATGGCTTGATTTGAGCTATACAGTGACATAGCTCTTCTGTTTACACATTTCTACATTCCCTATTGTTTGCTTTACACTATGGCTGTGTGGCAATTGACCTTTATCACCTTAACCCAAGCCAACTTTCCAAAGGCCCTTACAGGTATTGTGTTTTAGACTCTTGATCAGTGCCATAGAATCCATGGGATAAAGTCTCAGCTCCTTGGTCTTACATTGAGAAGCTATGTGAAAGAATATGAAGACCAAGAAACTGGGATTCAGAACACCCATGTTCTATTTTGGAGCAGAGTAGGTTCATGGTGTGATTCGAAAGGTATTACCAGGTGTGATCTGGCACAAGCCATAACAGAGTTATGTTGACCCAAAGTGTCCTGGAGGACCTCTACTGGACCAGGACTAAACTAAACGTCTAGTGGACCTCTAGTTGATGTTTCAGGAAGAAGTCTGGAGTATGGGGTGGCATTCTAGGGCTCAAGATGATGGCTGATTACCAACTGGAGTGGAAGTACTTAAGCATTATGTAAACTGGTATAGTCTTAGATGATAACACAAGGGGAATTTCAGCCTGGAATAATTGTGATAGGTATTTGGAAACTGGAATGGATGATAGAGTTCACTGCAGAGCTCTTTCCAGTAAACACACATGACTGAAGGTGACAGGATTTAAGGCCTTCTCCAGTGTCTGACCAGCATCCATTCTGATATTTTTTCCTGCTTCTCCATTATGCTATCCCTCTCTCTCAGCAGTATGACATATTCAGTGTCCAATAAGTTTGGTGTCATACCACCTTGGTGTTTTTCTCATGTTTTTCCTCCTTACCTGAAGGATCCTCACCTTCCTTTCTGCATGATTGAATCTTTTACTCTCAACCTTACGGTCTGGCTCAAACTCCCTTCATTGATTTTTTTCCCCCCATCCCAGGGCAGAAACATTTCTCACTTTTGTGGCCTGGAATGCTCATTATCCATACTCACTTGGCAATTACTAAGAGTACAAGGCAATATCTTTGTTTTTCTATGTGTTTTTCTACTGGGCGAAAATCTTAAGTTCCTCAAGGGCAGAGATCACAGGTCGTTCTTTTTTCTGACTGTGGCCATATTTCCCCATATGGTGGCCAAGCATCTATAACGTGAGGGGCTGAGGGTACAATAGTTAAACCAACTGAGAGCTCTGACCTGTAATCCTTACTTGTCCATTCTTTTTTTTTTTTTAACATGAATAAACTTACCCAATTTTAACAAGTCTTGGGCAAAGATGGAACCCCAGCGTCCTACCAGTGAAGACTAAAAGGCCTAGCTGCCCCTTGTTGAAGACAGACTGCGTGGGGATGTGAAGATATGCGGCTATCGGGATTGTAAGGCCCTGCCGCAACAGGTTCACTCCAGATGCTCCACTCTTCCTAGCTCCTGGAAGGGTGTAAACAATGATTCACACCATGGTCGGCCTGCGCAGTTTACCAAGCACATTCATCACATGCATCAGGCTTTCAGGGAAGGTCAGGTTCCAACACGTAGCCGAGATTCACCTTCAGGTCAGCAGACTTACATCTGTTTTGCTAAACACCTATCATAGCCAAGGAAAGTTTTCTCCCCTTATTCTTGAGCGATGGATGTGCCAAAGAGGGGACAGTGTGGGGGCAGTTCTGTCTCAGTGCTGTTTGACTTGTACCAGAATATGGAGCCGATTTTGAAGTTCTTTGGCAAAAACCGTTTTGAGGAATAGCGATTACGGTTTGGGTCTGGATTGTGGCAAAAGCAAGGAGGGGCTGGAAGAGGGAGGAGTGCCCCAGACTTCCCAGTTCACACGGTCGAAGTCCAACTCAACCCAGGCTGTTAGGTAAAGGGAAGTGAAGGGAGACTTTTCAGCCTCAAGGGAATTTGGGGGTGGGGTGGGGTGGGATGGGCAGTAGAGTGGCTTTGGTGGAGGATTCTGGGAATCCCGCACCTGTGGATGAGCCGGTGCCCAAGGTGTTCCACCCTCTTCCTCTTGGGTTCCGGGAGTGGCTGAGGGGGGCCCGGCCGCGGGCAGAGGTGAGCCGCCGGAGGGGCGGGGCGGGGCGGGGCGGGGCCCGGCGCACCTGGGCGGGGAGGGGGAGGTGCGCGGGGCCGAGCCTGCCGGGGGCCGCGGCGCGCGCCAATGGGCAGCTGCTGGCAGCGCGCCCCGCGCCCGAGCCGCAGTCGCGCCCTCTCGCTGCCTGGCGAAGGCGCGGACTGCGCGCGGAGGCGAGCGCGGGGGAGAAGAGCTGCCGGCGCTGCAGCCGCCGTCAGGGCATGAGGATGGCCGTGGGCTCCGTCAAGATGCAGCCGCCGTGCGAGAGCCCGGCCCTGGCCGCGGCGGCGGCGGTGGCGGCGGCGGACGGCGCCCTGCGCCGCAGCCCCAGCGCCCGCGAGCAGGAGCGCGAACAGCCGCCGGCGCCGCCGCGGCCGCGGCTGAGGGACCTGCCGGCGTTGCTGCGGAGCGGGCTTACGCTGCGGAGGAAGCGGAGCGCCGCCGGGGCCCGGGTGAGTGGCCCCGACCGGCCCGGCCCGAGTGGGCACGGGCGGCGCGCACGTGGAGCCCGCGCCCACCCTCCCGGGCCGCAGAGGGGGCGTCTGGAAGTTGGGGAGGTAGCGGAAGGGGTGCCCTCGTGCGGGGTCCCGGGACGGCGGGGTCGTGGGGTACCCCCCCTCCAGTGAGCGACGGCTTCCCCTTCCCCCAGATGCACCTGACTTAACCCAGGGGCGTCTGGATTTGGAGAGGCGGACCATGGGCATCGCCGGAAGAAGGGCCGTTGCCTCTCCCCAGAGGGGGAGCTGCAGGTGTCCCGTACCTAACAGTCGGCCAGCCCTGTTCCGACAGCAAGCCTCAGGCCCCAGAAATGGGAGCCCAGGCTGCAGGAGGCGTGAGACGTGAGCTTGTTTGGGACGCCCCGTGGCAAGCTTTGGGCATCGGCTATGGTTCTGGCCGCCGCTGCCACCACCGCCACTGCCGAGGTGGAGACAAGGGAGTTGGAAGTTCCCGGGCGAGCTTGTAGCTCCTGGGTTCTGGAGTCTCCAGCGCTTAGTACTTGGTGACGCCCCCTTGAGCGGGAGGGTGCACGCCCCCACCCCGCCAAATCTTAAATACTGACTTCCTGATGGTGTGTTCAGATACGATTTCCTGGTGAGGGAGTGTCCTTGCTTGTGCATCTAAGTGCATTTAATGGCCCGAGCAGGTCGGACATGTTTTGTTTGTTAAGAAAAGGGGGATGGCCTGCTGATTTTCTCTTGGGACCTTTCACAAGCCTCTTAGGAGGGGTCTCAGGCCAAGGGGCTGACTTACTCGGGTTTCCCTGCCCACCAGGGCTTTGGGGCAACTTTGGTGGGTTCTACTTAGTTCTTTAGAATTTGTCACCATTAAACAGGCTTTACTGAGAAGCTGCAACAATGTAGATTTGGGGGGGGGGGTGTAAGAAATTGAAGTCTTGGTTGCCTGCTTTAAAAGAAGACCTTACTGGAGGACCTGTAGCTCTTAAAAAGATAGGTTTGTGGAAACGTGAGAACTGGGGAGGAACATTTGTTTTGGTGTGGCTTCTTTGGGCAAGATGGGTAGGAATTGGTGTAGGTCTTCAGCCTCTCCAGGTTGTGTTTCTCCTTTCTTACCTACTTTCCTTCCAGTGTAGGGATGCCCGTAGATGATCTACCTCAGAAGGATGTTCTGAGGATTAGCTGGGTGTAGGACGGCTTAAAGTCCACGACCAGTGGAGTTTAGGAATTGCCCACAAGTGACCTTAACGTGGGGCATGCCAGATTGGCTGCAAAGAAAGCGAGGCAATGTGTCCCAAAGATGTGATAGCTAGATAAACACAAGAACCAGAGTTATAGACTTTGCGAGAATCTAGGGAAAAGTAGGTCAAATCGTGTTCCTATTATCCTTGACAGTTACTTTTTCATGGCACAGAATACTGAAGCCATGAGGGCAGCCAGGCAATCTGTGAGGGGAATTGCTGAAGGTTTCTGTATAAATAGATCTGTGTGTTCATCTGCATAAAGGCTTGTGTTTCTTGCTGCCTGGGATGATGTTGTGTGCCTTGCCAATATACATATTTGCTCTTCTTAATTATTCTGAATGTGGTTACTTCAAATAATATGTACTTCGTTAACCCTTCTTTGATCCTAATACTGTAATACTTTGGGACATTCCAAACACATTTCATATATGCATGGCCAGTTTTTTATTGGGGAAAGATTGTCAAGTTTTCCAATGTTGGAAACCCATGCTTTTTCAACTATTTCCCCTTCCTTTGGCCTTGGAACCACCTTTGTGATTTTGGAAACTTCCCTAACACATATAGGAAGGAGTTTGAAAGAAAGAAAGAAAAAAAAAACAGGTGAAATATGTACCTGTATTAGTCTGTTCAGGCTGCTGTAACAACATACCATAGACTGGGTGGCTTAAACACTAGAAGTTGATTTTCTCACAGTTCCTGGAGGCTTGACAGTCCAAGATCAAGGTGCCAGCAGACGGGGCCATTCCTCGGTGCACATGGATGCAAAGAGAGATCTCCCTCTCTTCCTGGAAGTCCCCTAATTCCATCATGGAAGCTCCACCCTCATGACTGAGTCTACCTCTGAATACCTCCCAAAGGCTCCATCTCCTAATACCGCCACAGTAGGGGGTAGGGCTGCAACAGACATTCAGTCCAGAAGGGTTATGTAGGAAAGAGAGAAACAGGCGAAATGTGTACCAAACCAGCGGGTGACTTGTGAGCATCTGGGGTCACCTGGTTAGCCCTTTAATTAGATCAGTGATGCTCAGGCAAACAAATCATGGCTTAGATCCTTCTGGCGACTTCAGTTTTATATTTTATGGGCTGCACCTCCAGATTATAGCTGAGTGATTGTAGGGACAAATAAACACAAATTTATTACCACTGGTTATGAAAAAAAAAAAGGCAGCTCTAGGTATTACACAAGTTGGTAAGAAGGTTTGCAATTTCTGTATTGACCAAGATTTGGTTTAGGAATACTTGTGGCACTTGTCCATGCTGCCTTGGGCTCTCACAAATCTGGACAATCTGACATCAACTGTCATCAAGTAAGCGCTTTGTAGGTTGTGTTGCCCAACCCAGGTGCCTTGTAGGCTGTCTCTTACTGGGAAAAATTAAGCTGACATTTGGTTAATACTGCAGAACTCCTGCGTGCCTTGGTGTAGTCACTTCTAATCATATGGAATTCAAAATGCAAACTATTAAGACTTTGCACTCTTTGGGCTAAGTGCGGAATAACTACATTTCGCTTTGTGGGAGGACCCTAGCTATCTCCTAAAATAGTGGCAAGATAAGGCACAGCTTGAATTCCCACCAAAACCCTTCAGTCATTTTTTAAAAACTGTGTTATGGAGATTATAAATTATGAGAAGTAGTACGATAAACACCCAGCCTTCAACACTTACTAACATTTTGCCAGTCTTTTTTCATTTATTTCTCTTCCCCACTTTTTTTGTGAGGGCTGGTGTATTTTAAAGCAAAATCCTAAACTTCCTATCATCTTACTCATAAATGCATCAGTTTACATCTCTGGTAAGGAGTTTTTTTCTTTAAAAACAAAAACAAAAAACAAACCCAAAGACTTCTATGTGTTTTTCATGCCTAAAAATACTAACAATGATTTTTTAGAAGATTTTATTTATTTGAGAGAGGGAGAGAAAACGAGCAGGGGGAGGGGCAGAGGGAGAGGGAGAAACAGACTCCGCACTGAGCAGGGAGTCCCAGACATGGGGCTCAATCTCAGGACTCCTGGATCATGACCCGAGCCAAAGGCAGATGCTTAATTGACTGAGCCACCCAGGTGCCCCTTAACAACGATTTCTTAATATGATTCCCGTATTCTCAGAGATCTCTTTTTACTTATGATTTGTTGGAATCAGGAACTAAATAAGGTCCACACATTTTATTCAGTTGTTAGGTTTTTAAATCTATTTTATTTTGTTATAGTCCCCCTTCCCTTCTTTTTTCATGCCATTGATTTGATAGAGAAAGTGGGTACAGGTCATTTGTCTGGTAGAATGATCCATTTGCTGGGTCAGTTTCTCACTTGTGTCATTTAACTTGTTTCTCTATTCCCCATGTCTCCTAGAATATGGCAATTAGATGTGGAGGCCTGATTAGATTTAGGTTCAAAGGCAAACATCCTTTGTAGGTCGTGCTGTTCAAATCTGTTGTATCACAACCACAAGACACATGATGTCTGCATGTGTCTCTTTTTGAGATGTTAAAATTGATTAGTGGGTTCTTACCTTTCTACCTCTCACCTAATGATTGTAACATCCATAGATGTTTGTAGCCTAGATCCATTGTGTTAGGGATTGCAAAATGGTGATTATCGAAATCTATCATTTCTCTTGCATTTATTGTTTGGTATTCTGACTATAAAGAAGTTACTCTCCTGAGCTGTTGGGATCTCCTGAAATTCATACGGTATAGGAAAGACAGGAAAAGGCTTAATTTTTTTTCTTTTATCAGTTTTCTGAGTGATGATTTGGTACCCCTAACAGTCTCCCATGATAATCTTGAAGTATTATAAGAACTTGTGGATCTCCGTTTATTTGTTTCAGTCCATTGCAGTCAATATTCTTTTTGACCCACAAGTTGTCCTTATCTGCTGTATACCTTTTAGAAGGCCCTAGTAGTCTCTGATACCTTTCTTTCTTTCTGGCACAATATACTCAGCTTATCTTGTCCATTTCCTGCTCCAGACATGAAATCAGCCATGTCCCCAAAGAGCACTAATTCTTTTTACTGAAACTGTTCATTTCCCCCCAGCCTTTGCCTCTCTTAGTGGTTGTGTTATTTTTTTTTTTAAGATTTTATTTATTTATTCGACAGAGATAGAGACAGCCAGCGAGAGAGGGAACACAAGCAGGGGGAGTGGGAGAGGAAGAAGCAGGCTCATAGCGGAAGAGCCTGATGTGGGGCTCGATCCTATAACACCGGGATCACGCCCTGAGCCGAAGGCAGACGTTTAACCGCCGTGCCACCCAGGCGCCCCGGTTGTGTTATTTTTTACCCTGGTCTTATGCCTTCCATCTTAAGTTTTTTGTTTCTTCTTAAATTCTTCTCATCAGGCTGCTTCTAAGACTGTCATTTTCTCCCTCTAATAAAATAGCTGGTAACTACCATTCCCTCTTTCTATATATACTGTCAAATTGCTGGGGCTGACTTATTTTGGGCTTTGGCGGCTGTGATCTTTTCTGCAGTGTTCTACCACTTCATCTCTTCAAAGTCTGTTTCATTTACAGCAGACAGAATGATTCACCAATTGTGCCAAATTGACTGTTCACCAAACAGTGAGAGTCCGCTTTTGGATTAGTGTTCTCTCCCCTGATTTCTTCTCGCTCAGGCAGGGTCCCCGAGGCATGGCAGGTGCTCTTCAAACTTGAGCAATTGGAAGAACAGCTAGTGGCTCTCTGCATGAGGTTCTCTCTTTTTCATTTATAGTCTCTACCCAGATGATTCCTTCTCAAAAAAGAACAAGGTAGCCCATTTCCTTTGTCCAAGCTAGAGTATTTTAGGTGTGACTTAACACCCTCCTCTGCTGGAAATAAGACCTTATTGATTGAGAAACACATACTGCTTCAAGTTGTACCAGTGTGCCTGATTTATAGTCACTTCGTAAACATATCTTACAGGCAAAGCATGTAATTTTAATTCATTCTTTGTATGTAAATTCAAACCAATGGCTAACACCTCATGGCACTTAATTATGTACCATGTGTGTTCTGATCCAGTCTTCATTTAGCCCTCACAACAAGCCCGTGAGTCCGATGCTATTATTTGCATTCTACAGATGAGGAGACTGGAACAGAGGTGGAACTCGCCCAAGATCACAGAGGCAGAGGGAGGTTTGAATCTAGCCAGTCTGGTTCTATAGTCCGGGCTCTGAATTGACTTTCTGGTTGTCCTCAAATGCACTGAGGACAAAGGGTCTATTTTAGTCTAAACTAATTAGCCTTCTAGTACCCGAGAGTACTATATTACCTTACCACTCTGAGAGTAAGTGGTTGATAATGCCAGATGCTAATCTTTCTTTCATTTGAGCACTCTGAGGCTTGTGATAGACCTACTGGGTGTGGGGCAGGGAGAAGGGGGAAATATTGTGGTTACAGGCGAATGGTAACTAATATTGACTAAAATTAAAAATAGCATTCAGTGTGTCATAAGCGAAAATCACCCAGGCCCACCTTGATCAAGGCCAATACAAAAAGGTTGTGAATTCACCCGCTTACTTTTTTCTTATCTGCTTCTGGTAGCCTGTCAGAGATCAGGGCCATTAAGGGAGGCAGGCATCTTCCAGGGAAGGTGAGTCAGATCAGGTATGAGGGACACGTGATGATCTTCTTTGAGAAACCCTGACTTTGCACCAGCTCAAACCTTGATATTATGAACCTGTGTTGACCATGGCTACAAAGTAAAACTCCATGAACGCTACCTCTAAAAATATTTATTTGACAAGAAAGAAAAGAAATGATAGATCCATTTATTCTACTTTAATTTCATGTGAATTCTGGTAAAGGACCTCAATGACAAGTTAATGGAGTATTTACTTTCTCTGTCCCTCCTCTGACCCCTGGCGTAGGCTTTGTTTGCCTAATTAGATCCAAGGAAAAGAGCATGCGCTATGGCTTCAGAAACTGGGTTTTGATTGCAGTACTGTGATTCTGTATCCTTGCGTGAGTTTTTCTTGGAGTTCTCCGAGTCTCCGTTCTTCCTCTAGAATGACATATATCATGGGTCAAGTTTTTCCGAGAAGAGAGACAATATATGGAAAGGTTGGGGTACATTGGAGTTTGTATTTTTCCTTCCCCAGCTGGATGCTTATTCTGCACAAATTGAAATTTATAGACATACTTATAGGAATCTAGTAACAAAAAAATTTTGCTTTCATATGCAATGTCAGATAACATGTTTTTAAAAAACAGAATATCCTAACATATAGTGACTATCTTAGGTGTTATCTAAATACTGGTACCATAACAAAATATTCTGTTTCACATTTGCACTGTTTCTTAAATTGACTTGGCAGTAATTGGTAACTTGTGTAGCTGAAAATAGATGGAAAGGTGGGAGATAAGTCACTGGTGATGACTTTGAGTACTTGTGATTTTTTTTTTCCCTCAGTGTTGCATAACAACCTTTGTTAGGAATACTGATAATCCCAGTAATGCTGTGGGATCTAGAAGTAGTTCGTGAGAAGTTAGAGAATTTCATGTGAAGGCAAAATAGTTAAAATCAGTGACTTAATTTTTTGTGGTCAATTGTGATAAATAATTCATAAATGGATGTGGAAAAGGGATGGTCGGCAGACACCACTGTGGATACTGGCACATCTTTGCCAGATTTAGCCTCCTAAAGACACGACGTATGTTCACCTGTGAGGAAACTACAGTCTAGAGAGGTTAGGTAACTTTCCCCTGGTCACCCAGCTAGAAAGTTGTAGAGGCAGAATGGAGCCCAGGACTGTCTGATTCCAAAATCTATGGCTTTTCCTCAACACCATGTTGTCTAAGACTTTGACATAATTATAGCCAGTGGTATATTGAAACAGTAGATGCACGAGACATTTCAAGTCAGTGCAAAACGTAGCTCATTTTCTTCCTGGTGTCTTCAGTAATGGCTTCTAGGATCAGTCTTTAATTACTCACAGGTTTGACAATGGCTTGGGCAGCAGCTGTCCCTCATCTTCCAGCAATACCAGCCATTGTACAAGAAAGAAGGCTTGGCATGACTCATCCTGGAGGCCCTTGTTTTCCCAGGAGGTTTGGAAGCTGACTAGCTTCCCAGTACAAATGCACTTGGAAATTTATAAAGCAAGCAGGCCCCTTTTCTGGCGTGTCTAGAAGATGAAGAAAAAAAGGAGGAGTTTCTTAGAACCCAAAATACCCCAGGATTTGGGTTCCCAATGGCAACTTGTTTGCTGTTTAAGAAACTTCAAGAATTAAGAAGTATGTGTACCTGTCAAAGTAACTGAATCCATTTACAACTGAATAAAAGCATCAAGAATATACAAATATATTAATAAAATTAAACTTTGGTATGGTTACCTTTTAAGGTGGTATTACTACCTGAGGCAAATGGCTCTTACTTGTTTTTTATCTCCGGCCTTTTTAAGAATCAAAAGCTAGCACCCCAGAAAAATGCACGTGTAGATATACTTTCTGCATCTCATTTCAGAGGGCTGTGAATATCCTGAAGCCTGGTCGCCCTCTAATTTAAAAGCCTTTCCCTACTCTGTCTTCCAGAAAGTACCACCATGGTTCTGTAATTATTTTACTTTGTAACCTTACTTCTAAACATTTAGCATAGTATTAAGCACTCATTCAGTTGTCAGTAAATATTTTCTTGAATTAACATATTTTATCAGTGTGTTGAATTAGAAATTATTTGCCTCTGAATGTAGCAAATGTTTCCATAGACCCTGGTGGTGGTGGTGATAATTGTTATTGTTTAACAAATCCTTATATCACACTTGTGGTGTTGAGGTTCTTTGGAGTACTAGTAAACAACCTCGTGTGGCAGTTACCCTCATTGTCTTCTTTTTCCCCAAAGAGGGGAACAGAGAGGTACAGAAGTACAGATTTTGGTATCTCCCAAAATGAGGTACAGAGAGGCTTAGGAAGATGCCTGAGGTCACCCAGTAAGTGGAGGAGCCAAGAATCGAACCCAGGAAAATAGGCTCCATATTATGAGGTCTATCTGTTCTGCTGTAGCCTCTCTCTAAATAAAATAATTAATGTATTTCTTTAATTACAGTCTCTCTTTTTTTTTATTTTAATGCTTTTGAAATAGGGATGTGTATTAAAATTCATGTGAACATTTAGTGGGATACTTTTTCCCCCCTGTAAACCTATTATTAAATTGGTGGTATGTCTTAAAATTTTGATATGTTAGAATAAAGGTACTATAGTAAGTCATGTTTTAGTTTTTAAAAGTAGCTGCATGGTTTACTTGTAGAAATATCTAAGTAAATCACAGCTTTAAAACAGTGCATGTAAACACAACCATGTCTGTTTATAAAGTGTGGAAAATTTGGGTTAAGATTATATTAACAATTTATATGAACACTGATATTGCTTGGGTAATAATATAAATGTCAAAGGAGAGTAAATTTAATATTTTCCTACAAAAAGCATGAGTAGCCTCAGAGTAATGTTGAAGATTGAAGAAACTGAAATTCTTTTAAGTGAAATGTTGTATATATATATTTTATATTTCTATATTTTGTATATGACTTCTTATATATAATATAATATAAACAAAGTTATATTATGTATGATTACATATAAATTATAATTTATTTTTTAAATTATATTTAAATGTAATCTATAATTTGTATATAATGAATATTATATAACTATATAATTTATTATACAATTGGTTATATAATTTATTGGTTTCCCAGGCTTTTTTAAAGTAAAATTTAAAAGTTAAACTTCTTATATAAATTTATTTTTTTAAATGAAGAACTATGAATATACTGAAATGATAATAGATTTAGACTTGTCTTTGAGTCACCACTTTGTGTGGTGAGTTGGCAGATCTTACCTTCTGTGACTCAGTTAAACTTCTAAAATTTTGTCTGCTTTGTTCATAAGGCATTGGCTTCTCCCTTTTAAAATGCTTTTCATTTTGCACTATTTGTGTTATCCTAGAAAAAATCTTTACTAAAGTTAAAGAGTTCTGAAAACCAGGGCTTCTTCAGTCTACCTGGTTGTCTTCCCATATTTTTTTTCTAACTGGTCTAGCAACTTAAACTCCAGCCCCATTGGTGGTTTTGTTGTTCAGTTGAATTTGACCTTGTCAAATCATTTACCTGCAGCTGTTCTGAGGTATACATGCAAGTACTTGTGATTGCCCAATGCTTACACCTTTGGTGCTGACTGTAAATTTGTTTTACTCTCTCCTGTAACTGTTGCGGGAAGTGAACAGCTTATCACTTCTGTTTGGTCTAACACTCTAAATGTTGACTATAATGAACAAACACTACAAACGGTTTGCTCCATCATTTTGTGCTGTGAATTTATATATAGGTATGAAATCTTCTTTGGTAGAAAAAAAAGGAGGAAAGATGTGTGATGATACCTTCTAGAAATAGAGCAAGTATTATGCCTATTCAATCTATTAAAATAGAATTTGATTGTGACATAGTAACAACTGTGTGACCTGGAATAAGTTAAATAACCTTTCTGAGTTTGTCCCTAAAGTGGAATACCATTGCTCTGTCATGAGAATCCATAGTGTATGGATAGGGGACCAGTTTTCATTTCTTACTTCTTGTCTGACTAAGGTCAGAGAAATGGTCTTTCTCCACTGAGATGCCAGTTGAACCCCAGAACACTTCGGGTCATATCTTAGACAAATGGAAAGATGATCATTAATATTCACCAGATCTCTTGAGTTGGAGAGAGAGAAGATAATGCATTAGTAGAACAAGCATTTGAAGATGCAGGGCGAATCTGATTAAATCAAGAATCTGTCATATGAAAAGAGTAAAAAGAACACATCTATAAATCTGTTTCTGCCAGATTAAATTGTTTGGCCATAAACAGAATTCTCAGAGAGGTATCAGAAGAGAACGTATGGCAGCCAACCCTTTGTGTCCAGGGAGATCTTACCAGTAAGTTTTATCTTCTTTCAGGTAAGAGGTTTGTTGCTATTTCTTGTCATCACTGAAAGCTGTTTCTTCGCCTCAAATTGGCATCAATATTTGTTTTCCTCTACTATTTTAAATTTATCACAAGTCTTCAAATAGCACCCATTGAAGCATTCAGATTTCCTATTCTTCTTGGCACATAACTCCTTAAAAAAAAAAAAAGCAATCTAGTTATATTCTAATCTACCTTGACCATCTCATGAATTTTGAGCTTAAAAAAACAGCAAGTTCAATTCATTAGTAGTAGGCCGCTCACTCTGCCCTCTTATATAATGATTTACATTTACAAAGTGCTTTCACATACATTCTTATTTTACTGTTTTCAAACTCTGGAATAAAGTATTCCTTTCTTATAAGGATTCAAAGGCAAGTTACTGAGTTTTCTTATATGCCACAACCTCAGCATCTGTGAAGCAAAGACAGGGTGGTGAGACTAAGTAAATTAATATGTGGAGGCTATTTAGACAGAGGTAGTTATGCAGAGAAAACCTAGTGTGAGCTGTCACTGTCGTCATTGCCATCATCATCATCACCTCATTGTCTGAAATGACAGATCTGAGGGAGTCCAAGGTCAATCTCTTTGAAAAACTGAAAGAGCTCTTACTGGTTGTATTGATAGCAATTAACTGAGAAAACTGAGGCTCAAATATTGCTGAATACTGAAGAGCACAGTGAGGAAGTTAAAGGAGTGAGGGCCTCTGTAGCCTGGACTCCTGGTTTGTCCGAGGGTCTCTGTAAGGTTATCTGTGGACTCCCTACGCTATCTTTAGTCTCTAAAGCTAAAAGAAGACCTCTCAAATTTTAGCATACTTGAGGATCCCTGGAGGACTTGTGAAAACAGATTCCAGGAGTCCCACGCTTAGAGACTTTGAGTCAGTCTCTAGCATGGGTAGGGCCCAAGAATCTGCATTTCCGTCAAGTTCCAGGTGATGCTGCTGATCCGTGGGCCACACTTAGTAGCACTGGTCTAAAGGGCTTCAAGAGTTTGGTGATCCTCATAATCAGAAAATTACTGAGGCCCAGAGTCTACCTGGTTTTCTGTTTGCCACTTCCATGGTGGGAAGCCAAATCAAGATGGAGGACCATGACCATGAGAATTTTATTCAATTAATGATATTGGAAACTACCCCTTATTGGTTTCTACAGAGTGACCGGTAGTTAAAAAATAAGTGATAAACATTTGAAACCTAAAGAGTTTATGGCACCTGGGCTCGTTCTTCTGTTTGTCCATCCCATGTACTCTCTACCCTTTTTTGTTCTGCTCCGTACCTTGGAGGCTGCTTCTGGGTGTTCATCACTGCGGACTTTGGTTTGGGTTCAGTCAATGGAAGGCCGGGAGAGAGAAGTCAGCAGTATCTGGCCCGTGTGCTCCCTGTCCTTCCCAGTGGTGATGGCGACGGCCGTCTAGAACTAGCTACCACTGGGCGGTCACTCCTCAGTCGCTTGGGCACTCTCCAGCCTCCAGTGAAACTGTCTTTTCCTAGTCCCTCCCACTTGTGGCTTTTGAAGGCTTGTTGTTACTAGCTCCTGGGTGCTGCAACATCTCCTGCGAGGTCTCTGAACCTTGCCTGCACATCTTCGATAGGCTCTTTGCTGAGAGGACCCTTGCCTGATGTAGGAGCCAAGGAAGAGCAGTGTTGGGAAGAGTGACAGTAGAAGGTATAGCCTTGGGGAGAAGAGTTTCATGAGTGGAGTGGACATTGGCAGTGACTGAGGCAAGGAATCCAGCCTCTAGCCCCTGAAGTTTAGGTAGAAGATGAGGGCGAGGAATGCAGGGAAGGGGCCTGGCCTCTAAGGTGACGCTGGACTTAACAGAAGGCCCTGAGAGGTCCCTGGTAAGAATCTAGAACTTGTGCTAGAATGTGACTGACTGCCATTCCTGCCTCATTCCTGTTCACGCACCTGGGTTGCTGGGGTTCACGGTCAGAGAAGCTTTTACGTGAGGAATTTGCGTCCTTTCTCTATGATTGCCTTAGTTTTGTTTTTTTTTTTTCCCTGCCCCTGCCGTTTTCCCAGACACCCTTAGCATTGCTAGTCTATACATAGGCGCTGTAAGACCTTTATGTGGTACTTTGATCTTGGTTAATTTTGTTGCAGTATATTGAACATGTTCTGAAATGCCTGGGAACACGACATTCACAAAGTAACAAACAGTTGAATAGAATAATTACACCTTCAGTTCCTTTGCCCGTGGGTTCCAGTGGTGGGCGTGTCAATAAGATAAAAACCATTTTTCATGGTTTTGGTGCTCAGCCAAGTCATCTGCAGTAACCGCACCATGAAGCAAGGCAACAACACAAACTCATAGCAGTTCTGTGTGTTTATTATATTGAAATGTTATGCTCAGGGTGAAACTATTTCACACCCTTTATAGATCATTGTGGGGTAGTACAGGTCGAATGCTACCAACACCTAAATACTTTGTGTTAATCAATGAAACATTTAAAGACAAAACAGGCTCTCAATTTCAAATTTTCCATTGTTAAAGTTTTTTAGGAAGAAAAAAATTTCTCTATGAGGGAAAATTAACTCTAGGATTTTTTCCCTCTTTCTGGGTTTTCATATGTTTACATGTTGGAAAACATGGGTGTTTTCCAACATGGGAGTCAGGGCTACGACCTCATATAATTGAGGCAAATCATATCGAATCACCTCATGTTACGTACTGTGGCACAGATTGAAGGCATATGAGCCCTTCGTGTTTACTCCATTTCCCCTCCTTTCTGGTCATTGATGCATTGAGGCTTGGTGGCCGGGCACAGAGGAGAGGAGCCCTACTGTGCCAGGAAGGGGATGGAACCCTAGGTGAGGGTTGCCCAGAAGTAGTGGTGCATGAGCAGCTCCTGTTCACCTGCTAGTGGAACCTGACCAGTGGAAGTAAGAGGGATTCCAGTGCAAATGACCCCAGTGAGGGAGTCCAGAGCCTGTTCAGTGAGCAGAGAGGAGCTCAGTGTGGGGGAATGGGCTGGCTGTGCCCCAGTCAGACAGGCTTTCTAGTCTCCAGTGCTTGTTTCCACTTCTAGTCTAGAGCCCAGGTCCTTCCAATCCCCCCCACTGGGGAAGGAGCTCTAACTTTTTTAGTATGTCCTTCCCTGGGTTGGCCCCAAGAAATCTCTGGTTAGCCTTTCTCCTGGTGTTTTGAAGACTCATCTCCTTACTCACTTCCCTTGGAATGAGCTATCCGTCTTCCTTTGGGTCTAGTTTCCGTTGGCTGTATCACCCCTGTTTTCTTCTCCTCCTCCCCTCCCAGCTTTTGTTCCTCTAAGGCTTCGCGGGTGGGCTGTTTGCCCAGAACGTCTTCTGTGAACCAGCTCATCCTATTGTTTGGTTTCCCTGCTTCAGTAAAGAGCCCTCCTATTTCTTCATCCTTTACTGGTTACCTGGCCCCCGCTGAGGGCTGTTTCATATGGAAGAGCGTGCCAGATGCTCTTCTTAGGAGTTGGGGCGATTCAGCCCATTTTGCGTGTTAAAGAGAATTATGTTAAGATCCTTGGGAATGTCCTCATCCAACCTCCCTTCAGTTTTTTTTTAGATGACTGACAGAATTTATATCATTCTCTCCTCCTCCTGCCTTCACTTCCTCTCCCCTACCCCCAACCTGCCACCCCAAAAGAAGAGGAACTTTTGCAAGGGTAACCACTATCTAACTGGTCTGCATTATGAGATGGAAAATTTATAATTGTATTGATTGCTGATTAGCATTGCATTTTCAAAACTACATCCTTTAAATAGGGACTTCTGTTTTGGTCAAAGGATGCATACAAGAAGGTATTGCTCTCGTAAGAAGTAGGATTGTGAAATTCAAAATCCATTTCATTTCTTAATGACTGTCATAAATGTAGAAGCTTCTGTGTAAGCAATTAGCTTTGGGAGTACAAGGCTAAACAGAGGACCAAGTATTGTGGATTAATGATTTTGTTCATTGTTCCCTCACGGCAGGCAGTCTCTTGTAACATAGCCCCTGCCCTTCCCATCCCAGACTGCCCCCCAGCACAGTCATCCCCACTTTGGCGTTTCCTGGTATCTTTCCTTCCTTCTAAAAATCTGTTATACAGAACTATCTGATTTGTCAGTCAGGATAGTCTAGGTTTTGCTGCAGTAACAGAAATACACCAAAATCTGTGAGGCTTAACACAACAACGTTTATTTCTTGCTTACAAAAAGATCTTTTTTGTGTCTGGGTGCTTTCCAGGGTAGCTGTCCTCTGGTGGCTCCGTTTCCATCTGATGACATTTCCATGTCATGACCCTCCACAGTGACTACAGCATGTGAAAAAAAGAAGGGGGAATTTCACACAGGCATTTCAGTGCTTCTGCTCATATCTCATTGGCCAGAGCAAGTCCTATTACCTCACTGATCTCAAAGCACCGGGGAAGTCTCCTCTTTCTAGGAGCTTTGACGAAGAAGAGAAGAACCAGTATTAGTAACATCTGGAAGCTCAGACTACAGAAATGAATAAAGCCATGATCCCAGTCTTAAGTCCAGCAAAGGAGAGAAACATGTTAATAGTATTACCATCTAGTTTTAAAGAACTATATGAATTACAAAATGCATAGCCGGATAACTGCTGTGAGAGAACAGAAAGTATGCTGGGGCACAAAGGGAGAGGGTCCACCTCCCTGAGCCTGGAAATGAGAGGAAGACTTCAGAGTAGAGGTGACATAGGGCTGGGGCTTGTCGTTTGCCAGCTTCAGATCTATGTTACCTTGGTCAGGGTGGTGTCCGATTTTATTTTGTGTGCTGTAACACATCTAAACTAATAATGTGGGATACAGTCTGGGAAATAGGCTTTCTTCTCTGAGACCTCAGAAAAGAAATGAGAGCCGTCAGCAATGGAACACATTGGCTAATTCATATGAAATGCAACACAAAGGTATCCTTTTAATGAAGACTTACAAAAACTACTTTTACTGAGCAATTATGCCACTGACAGTTCTTTGATCTCAGAAATTGAACTCGCTGTTACAGTATGAAAGGAATAAAGGCAAGTGTAAAATAACAATCAAGGTTAGCTATTAGTCAACAAAGGTTGCATATACAGTACTTTGATTTGCCCAGAGACTCTGACATATTTTACATTAGATATAAATATGAGTGGTGTGGTAACGGTGCAAAGAATTTGTTTTATAGACAAAAGAAGAGTTTCACCCTGAGATCTAATAAAGCCGTATTCTTATTTTCCTTCACTACTTTGGCCCCACTGGCCTTCTTGTGGGTCCTTCATCATGCTGGGCATGCTCTCACCCCAAGGCCTTTGCAGGTCTGAACCCGTTTTTCTTCAGATAACCATTCACTTGCTTCAAGTCTTTGCTCAAAGACCATTGCCTTGATGAAGCCCCTTGGCCACCCTCTTTAGGATTGTAACATCTGTCTCCTTCCCATATCCTATTCCTAAAATAGTTGATAATTTGCTTATTTGTTTTATCTATGATCTGTCTTTCACCACTACTATGTAAGCTACCCAAGGACAAGGATTATTGTCGGTTTCATACATGGTTGTATTTTCAATCAGTTAGACCACTGCCTAGAGCATAATAGATTCTCAGTAATACTTGTTGAACACATGGGTGGGGTTCCATTAGAGTTCCTGTAAACTGTACACAAAGTTGTATATTTACATGCATTTCCTCCTATAAACCATGACCACTTTTTGATTCAGTATTATAATGTGCCAGCTACCATCCCTAGGGGAGCAGGAGTGAGGATCATTTCAGGAGCTCATAGTCTGGTGGAGAGACTTGTTTGCTTCTGCCTGTAATACTTAATTAAATGTAGCAAGTATTGGAGTGCATAATGCATGTAGATATTGAATAGTATTCCTGAATTCTAGAAGCTTACTGTTTTTAAGTGTGACATGCCAGGACTTGAGATTTGTCTCTTTGTGTCATGAACTTTGATAAGATAGCTGTGCCATGATGTTTCTTGGTCAATCCAGTGGCTCTCGGCTTCTTCCTCTGTCATGAGACACGTGAAGTGTAGCGGTCATGCTCACATGCCTGACCATTCCAGCGGTATGTCGAATTCTTGGTCAACAACTGGTGGATTATTTTTCTCATAAGAATTCCACCAAGTTGTACATGAAGTTGTTCTTCACCTCTGCTTCACCCATTCAGGAAAGTATACTGGGAAAAGATGTTGTTTTAGAGAACCAATCTGCTTTGATTAAAAAAAAAAAAAACTATTCATAAACCACAGTACTTCTCTTACTGTCCTTGGGGGCACAGAATAGATTAGGTAACTTATAATAAAGTTTTTGTGGCATATAGCAACTAAGCAAAGGCTGTCATGACAGCTCATTTAAGAATAATTGGTTTAGAGGATATATACTATGAGGAAAAAGGAGATTGAGCCTGATTACTAAGATTTAAGGAAACTACTGGGTAGAGGTAGTATTTGAGGACTAAGTAGTTAGTAAGAATAATAGGTAAGGAAGACAGTAGAACAGGTCAGGGCAGAAAGGAGCATGGCATGTGATAGGGACATTGAGGGATGGGCCTGGCTAGAGCCAGGTTCAGTGTTAAAGGGTCAGACTTGTAAATCAAGGGAAGATGATAGGTAACCTTGAGTTTGTCTTTGTATTGACCTTGTTATCAGCAATGGAAAATGTCCACGGAAAACCTATATACTGTAGAGGTGACCAGACTTTGTGTTTAATGCCCTAGTAAAAAAAGAAACAAAGCTGTGAGAATAGCGTAATAGAGAAATTGAATCACTGTGTTGTACAGTTGAAACTCATGTAACATGGTGTGTCAACTATACTCAAAAAAATTATAAATAAATAGGAAGTCCCAAAGATTTACCTCTAAAAAAATAAAATAAGATAGATAGCAAGTGAGAACTAACTTGTGACTTCAGACTTCCATTTTGCCAAATAAGGGCACAAAGAAATTCAATAGGTCTTACATTTCATAAGAGAAAGACATTTTAATGCAAAAGCAAAAAATCACACAACCTGCTACTACGGGACTGCTCTTCATGAGTAAGTAAATACAGCTTTATTGAAGGCTAGCCACATTGTCCTTATTCTTTTTGTGCCTCATGTTGACATTGGGGAACTACTTCATGAGATACGTGTGTGGGTTTGGGGGACAGAATAAAGTTGAGGCTTTGTGGCGACATCATCTAACATGTCAGGTGGCAGTCACCACCAGCTGACAAAAACACTACTTTAGAAAGATCAGTGCGGGTGGGTGGTGTGCACAATGGACAAAGGAGAGGTTGAAGGCAGGGGAATCACCGGGGGCTATAGTCCAGGTGGCAGAGGCCAGGGTCTGACATGGAGGTCTTGGGGATGAGAAGTCAGAGTTTGGGGAGGACAGGACGCTGGGATTCAGTGGCGTCCATTCTGTTTTCATGGGCAGCTAAAAATCAGCAAGAATTCAAAATAAATTTCTGGTTTTGAGAGGAATATAACTCTGTCCGAAATATGACCAAAGTTTATCTGTATTCTATACATAGGGTCTCTTAGATTCACAAGACTGTTATTTAAGAAATTATCGGGGGCGGGGGAGAGAGCGCATGAGGGCGCAGACACTGGTATGCTCGAATGAAAAACTGTCTCTGCACGTGTAAGTCACCTTATGTGAAGGAAAAAGAGAGGCGATGCTTTTTAAATGACTAAGGGTGGTATATGTGTTTTGTACATTTTTTGAAGTTTCAGTTTTTTTGATTTGGGGAAGGAGAACTAAATTATGGCAGTCTGCTCCCGTTCTGGTGGGCCTGTAGAGTTGGTGCTGCCTTATGGCCTCCAAGCAGATGGAAAGGATGCCTCCCCACCCCCTCCCCCCTCCTGCCCTCCTCTCCCGCCCTCCCTCCCTCCCAACACCTTGTCCTTAGGCTGCATCTGCCTCAGTGCCAGGGCTCCACCTTCAAAGCCAGATAAGCTTTGTGCCTCCTGCCCTCACACCCAACCTTGGGTTAGGTAGGGGAAGATAAGGCAGAAGATAATAGCCTATGTGGAAGAGAGGCAGCTGGCTGGGTACACAGGGGAGTGTTTATTTCCTTTAAACACTCCTGACTTTTTCCAGTTCTTAAGTTTCTGTGTGTGAAGTCCAGGGAATTGTGGCTTGAAGATACTCAGAGCTGCTTTTCACAGTAGGCTCAGGTAGAAAATTGGGAAGTTCTGTAGCTGTTCACATGAAATCCACGTCCTCCTCCAGTGATGGTAACCAACACCACTGTTTCTTCCTTTCATAAATTTCACCATGGCTGTTGTGTCCCCACCCCCCCTAAGATGAGGCTTTGCTGGCTCATTTACATGACAAATATGCCTCCCCCTTTCCGTGTTCCTCAGGTAATTGACTTGTTATTGGGCCAGGGTACAGAGGAGGCTTTTGTGTTCACATAAGCTTGTCTCTATAATTGGATTTGGGACTGAGTCAGTCAAGGGTCTTGATTGCAAACAAGAGAAACCAACTCTGAAATTACTAGAAGGATGTTGGAGTGCAGGTCAGCCTGCAGAATTATTGGGGGACCGGAGAGGTAGGTTTCAAAAGGGGCAGGACCCCAGGACATTTACAGAGAAGCCACCGAATGTAGGGATGAAAAGCACGGAAACCAGCCAGCCTGGGTTTCCCTGCCACTCACCAGCTGAATGACTGCGGGCAAGTTACCTAATCATTCTGTGCCCCCAAGGACAGTTATGAGGAATAAATGCATTAATGTTTGCAAAAATTGCTTGAAACAGTGACTGATAAAAGATGAGTATATATTAATGTCTGATAAGTATTTCTAATTGAATTTGTGTGTATACATGTATATATATTGGCATTTAACTGCTAAACATAATGCTATGTTGCTCTCTAGGCTACAGACTTTTCTTCCATGCCCACCACCTGCTCTTTGCTCAAACTAGCTTTTCCCTTATCACAAATTGCCAACCTTTGTTCAAGGGCTTTGTTTCAGTTCTTTGTGGTTCCCGCAGAAACGTCGATTCTGGAACATTATTCACAACAGAAGACATAAAGATCATAGTCTGTATATTTGGGACTTTAGTCTTACTTTACTACCCTTAGGGATAGGATAGAAAATTTTTTCTGCTACTTTGTCTTTTTTTTTTAATACTATGTTTTCGTGATCGTTATTAATATCTGCTTTAGTCTTTCGTCCTGTTATTTTGTTAAATGAGAGACAGACAAAATGGAAAACTCTTGTAGAAGATAAACCATCCTACCTCTATGAAGGTTTTTATAGCCCCCCTGTAAAAGTGTAGCATTAATATTTAACTATTAATATTAATAATTTTTAAAAGAACAGAAGATTTCTGCAATACGTATTGTTTTCCCTTTTCAGTTTGGTTCAAAGAAAATTACATTGTACATTCTTTTGTTGAAATAGCTTTTCCTTTAAGTAGGAAGTTGAGTGTTGGTTATTCTGGCAAACCGGAGTATAGTCTACTTAGAGAAGCTTTACTTCAAAAAAAAAAAACAAAACAAAACAATGACTTAATGTATCTCATGTGTTGAATATTCTGTGCTGGGTCCCAAGGTTAGCTGATTAGTTTCCTTTTCTCTCTTCACATAAACACACATATAAAATCTAGGCGCATAGTCTGTGGTTCGGCCTGATTTTGAATATGTAACAGTGTAAGTACTTAAATATTTACCTGAAGAGTTCGAAGATTCAAGTAGCTAAAATAAAGTGGAAGTTTTTCATCGGCAATTTAACATGAGAATTGCAGAATCATAATGAAATGCTAACATGTGAATGTATATAAAGTAACAGGCTCAGAGTATATCTCTTTTGGTGGGCAGTAGAAGGGGGTGAATAAAAGTGTTTTCAGTTAGGTACATATATGCATATATGTGTGTGACCTGGGTCACCGCAGAAAACGTACTCCTTACTGTAGGTGGCAGTCAAAAAAAGTCTGAAAGGCACTGGTTTAAGATGACAGTCACAGCCTCTTCCGTTGGGCCTCTACTCACCTTGTAATGGGTCGGTTGCTCCCTCAGGCAGAGAAGGGTGTGAGAAAGTCAGAGAGAAGGTGCTTCAAGATTTAATGCATCACCTGATGGTTAATAGCACTGCGATTGTGTTGAAGTGCTTGTTGTCCAGCTTGAGACACGTTCAGTGAGAATTCTGTGAAAGGAATTGCCTGCCATGAGTCAGAGCATTAATTTGTGATTGAAAAGCCTTCAAAATAAGTTTCCCCGTGTGTGTCAAATATAGTCAGGAATAAAAAATGGGGATTGCCTCTTGAAAACCTTTTGTTAGCATTGAAACGTGGGTGAGAGTAGAGGGAGAAAGTGCTTTGCCAGGAACGAGCGAAGCTCTGTACCCGGCAGGTGAACAGTCCTCATTTTTACCTTCATGGATAAGGCTTGATTTAAATGATGACCTTTGTGCTGTATTTAAATATATTCATAAGAAGAAACCGAGGGTACACAGTTGTGTTAATTAACTCCTGGAGCTTCCTTTGCTTGTGATTACATTTCCAACGGTTGCCATGTAAAACATCATTGAAATTGAGACGTGGGTTTGACAAGGCCAAATCTGCACATGGCGTGGGGACGCAGGCAAAGTGAGAGTGGCCTGGAAGAGAACCCTCAACCTGGACAGGATGGCTTTTGTTACGTGCCTATGTACTTCATGTTGCAGATTATTAGTTTTAAGTAAATTTGGAATTTCAGAGTCTATCAAATATGGCTTAAAATTTTTAAATATTTAATATCTAATTTAATGTGGCAAAATACACATCACATAAAATTTACCATCTGAACTTTCTTCAAGTATTCAATAGTGTTAAGCACATTGACACTGTTGTGCAACCAATCTCCAGAATCGTTATGGGTTTAATGCCAGAGGGTAGAAAAGCTTTTTCAAGTATGCTTTTAACAATATTTCAGTATTCTAAACAAGTGTCTTTTAATGCATGGCTTTTGAGATTTGTGATGGAAGGAAAATCATGGTTCTTTGCTCACTGCTAAATGTACTCCTTTCTTGAAAGTTCTTGGTCAACTCAGTAGCTCTTATAACTATTTTTAAACAAGTCTTGGTCTTTTATTCCAAGGGACACAAATAATATCCAACTAAAAATGGTGAAGAAATACCAAACTTCTTCTGCAAGACTCATATCCTGAAGAGGGGCATAGCCCTTAGAAAAAATGAAAAGGTTCCAATCTTGTGTTCTTTTGAAAAGATTTTGGTCTAATTCAGTTTTATATTCCATTGATGAGGTGCGTTTTTTTGTTTTTGTTTTTAAGGTTTACTTATTTATTTTAGAGAGAGAAAGAGCCTGGGGGAAGGGCAGAGGCAGAGGGAGAGAAAGTCTTAAACGGATTCTGAACAAAGCCCGATGTGGGGCTTGATCCCACAACCCATGAGATCATGACCTGAGCCAAAACCAAGAGTCAAACACTTAACCAGTTGAGCCACCCAAGCACCCCATCAATGAGTTTTAAAATAGTTTTCAGCCTAGCTTAGGAACTGATTTGAAAATGACTGTCTTAGTGACTTAATCTTACCTTCAGTGAAAGATCTATGTGGAAAAGTACCTAATGGCTCTTTAAATCCAATTTTCCTACCATGGGTCAAGAACTGTGTCTCTATCTGCATGCTGGCATCTGAGTACTGACACTGGCTTGTATGTGACTGGAGAGGGGTCACTCAGGACTCGGGGAGGAGTGTGATGAACAATGAAGGCCACGAGACTGGTACTAAAACTTAAATTCTTATGGCTCTGATGAAGTCAGTGTCCTATACATGAGGAATCATGAATAATTAAAAAAATAATGTGCAGGGGTGCCTGGGTGGCTCAGTTAGTTGGGCGACTGTCTTCAGCTCAGGTCATGATCCTGGAGTGCCCGGATCAAATCCCACATTGAGCTGCCTGCTTAGCGGGGAGTCTGCTTCTCCCTCTGACCCACCCCCGTCTCATGCTCGCTCTCTCTCATTTAAAAAAAAAAAATTGTGCAGTTTCATGTCTGACAGTAGTGAATGCAGTACCTGTTCTCTGGGACAGAAGAGAGAGTTTAGATTTTACTGGAAACTACATTGACCATGTGGCTTCATATCATGCATTAAACATATTTGTCATATCATAATCCATTGTGTATCTCACATTCTTCCCTTGGAAGCTGATATCTAACCAGGCTGTGTACAGACAAATTCAAACACCAGGAACCCAGAAATTATTGATATTTGACTTTGGGGCATTTACTTCCTGAATTTTTTCTTAAGATGTTGTTAGTTCTGAGTATTCAGAGGTTAATGGCAAGAGAAAGTGATCCTAAAAACTTGAGCAAATTGGCCACGAAACAGATACTCTGAACACTGATGTTATTAATTAGAGTAGGAACTTTGGGCAGAGGAAATTGATACCCTTTACCCACCAAGGGTACTTAGAAATGGAAGGGCTGCCCATCTCATCTTGCTGTGCTGTTTGAGATGATCCCACGATCGTCTCTCACTGTCTTCGGTCTCCTGTCTTCTGTCACAGAGGGCTCCTTCCGCTAAACCTCCACGCGCTGCTGTCTTTTTAGGGCAGGCGGAGATGGGGGACTCCATAAGCAGAAAGGGGAAATGAATAAAAACATCCTTCCTAGCAGAATCTTCAGCCCCATCCTATCTTCTTGGCTCTTTACCTAGAGGTTTATCTCACTCTCCTCGAACCCATGAATATACTTTTATTAGAACTAACTGAAGTTTGGATTTCTTTCTGACTGTAGTTATGTTCTTAATCATTTATGTATGAAGAGTCACCGTCTTCATCTGTGTAACCTGGCCTTTCCTTTATAGGGTTGGAGGTGGAGGATAATGGTGTAAGTGGAAGTGTTATCTTTTACAGTAGCTTAGATGGGAAATTTGGAAAGATAGAAACAAAATTCTGCCATGACTATTACTAATAGTAACCTATTAGATTACTATTGGATATACATTGGCATATTCCTATTTGTTTTTTTTTTTTTTTAAGATTTTATTTTTCAGTAATCTCTACACCCAAAGTGGGGCTTAAACTCACAACCCCAGGATCAAGAGTCCCACACTCCACCAGGCAGGCACCCCTCTATTTGGTTTTTAGTCTTTATTCCATTTTACTTTTTTTTCCCACTTTTCACCAAAATACTTCTGTGTATTACAAGTTTGTTAAAATATGTGTATGGCTGCATAATATTTCATCATGTACCTGGAGTAAGAAGGGAGGAAAGGAGTGTGGGTGGAGGAGGAATAGAAGGCCGGGCCGTAGAGGGGGGCATGGTGTTTTTAGATAAGCAAGGATTGTAAAACCCTTTTGAGTGGTAAAAACACCCTAAGAAAAGGTCACCCCTCTATCATTCATACATGCAGTGTTGGTTAATTCCTCAACCACCTACTTTTGGAATGTAGAGTACATTGCTAACTTTCCATCTTTCATCTAGAAACAGATTATCAACGTTAACATACTTTGAAAGGGGCCTCTTAAAAAACTAGGGTTGTGATTGAGTCTAGCTGAGCCTAATAAAGTTAGCGAAGATAATAACTTTGTTACCCAATTTCATACAGATAGAAAGCAGAAAGAGTACAGTTGTAGGTTAAGATGAAGTTTGATTAAAAATTGAGGGAGTTCTAAAAATGGAACGTCTTATGAAGGTACCTCTTATGGTAATTATGCTGAAAGAGGAGGGGTGAACACAAAAACCTTGAAGTTTCTTTTGGATCTTTTATTTTAATTTTATTTTTAAAGATTTTATTTATTTGTCAGAGAGAGAGAGCACAAGTGGGGCTGGGGGGGTGGGGAGAGCCAGAGGGAGACAGAGAAGCAGACTCCTCACTGAGCAGGGAGCCCAGTGTGGGACTTGATCACAGGACCCTGGGACCATGACCTGAGCCAAAGGCAGACGTTTAACTGACTGAGCCACCCAGGCGCTCTGCTTTTGGATCTTTTATAGCAGAATACAAGTAAATTGGAATTTGATGTGACCTTTTCCTCTTAGATGGTGAGAAACAGCAAAGTATGTCCAGAAGGTTTGGGGGAATCATAGGCTGGTTTAAGTGGGGGATTTATTAGCTCTGTGTTTGGCCTCTTTCCCTTCTTGTTCATCTAGGCTGTATAATGTCCTGCCAGGGCTGGTCTCTGCTTGACCTCCCCAACCATGAAGGTCGGAGGCAACATCTATTGAACTTGATTAATATATGTACTGAAAAGTCATTGTTGTACAAGCCAGAGGAGTAACTGCCGTGCTTTGTAATTGTCAAATGGAGGTGCTTAGCCTCTGGGGTGGGCTTTTTAATTTACTGCTTTCCATTTACACCAATAACGTGCTTTGAGATGGTAACAGATGTTGATAGAAATAAATTTTTTAAAATTCCTTGGCCAGATGTGTCTGGGAAATGTGGGATTACTGCAGGAGGTCTTCTCCAATATCCTTAGGTGCATTATTTCATCTTTAAGGAAGGAGAGTAGAATAAGCAACATCTTTAAAACTCGTTTTGCACATATAATCCTTTTTCAGGAGGACCTCTGTTGACACCTTCAAGGGCTTTTTAGGATTTAGAAACAAGTGTAGCAGAGGCAGGCTTTTGCCTCTAGGTAGTACAGGTGAATGCTCTGTGATCTTTACTGTGATAGGGTTCACCTGGGGCTCTTGTTAAGCCTCGTCTAACTGCGTCGCTGTGGGGTGGGGCCGAGGCTCTCTAGTTCCCAGCAGTGCTCAGGTCTGCACCACAGACCACCCTTGTGGAAGAGTGTAGGTACCTGTTGGTTAGTAGCATCTGAGATTCGTGAGATGAGACCTGGAGAAGAAAGTACTTGCCAAGCTGTTGGAATAGCATTCCAGAAGCTTCTATTGGGAGGCCCATAATGAGCTGGGAGAACTGATGGGCAGTTGCTGATGTCTGCTGTGGTGGAAGGGGAATTTCCAGGGGGAGACCGGAGAACTTGAGATCACCTTGAATTCCAGAACATCTGAACACCGCCCTGGGGACCTGCGGGGTAGGGGCTGTCTTTCTTGTTCTGGCTGAAGGATCACTGGTTGTGTTTGCTGGGACCGTAGGGGGCCTTCGTGCCAGAGTAGAAAGTTGGGGGAGGAGGGAAACAGTTGGAAGAAGGACTCTCTATGGTGATTTACTAGAGAAAGGAAAAGATGTGTAGACAGGCTAGAAGAGGTAATTTTGTAGGGGGACTAGAAAGAAGGTGATTCAGTGGAGGTAGAAGGGCATGTCAGGGTTCAGGGATGGGCAGGTGTGTGCATACAGTCAGGACGGGAAACCCCGTGGCAGCCAAGTGCAGCACAAGCCTGCCCGGGCTGTCTGCTTTAGAGATGGACCTAAGGGGAAGGGGCCCCGTGGTGAACCCTGCCCTTCATGGAATCGGATTTTAACAAACGAAGAGAAGTGATAGTTAGGGTGTCATAACTGGAAACGCGAAAAGGAGAGGGGCTCAAGATGTGAATGGAACTCAGATTCTGTAGTATTATTGGTACGAGGTGTTTGAAAAGTCAGAGGCAGTGAAAGAAGCTGCTGTGGCTTTACGGTGAGCCTTCAGTGGACCTCAGATTTTTAAAAAGTCAAGGGCACGAGAGAATGGGGGACATGTGACCCAAGATAAATAGTTTCACAAGCCTGTAAGACTCAAGTGCCCTCTGAGTGCTTGCGAAGTGAGGGCCGACTAAGCTAATATTTTCTGTGTGATCGGAGCCTGAAGAGAAGGAGAGCACAGGCCTGCTCCTTGTGGCAAATGGTAAGCTGTTGACCAATGACATGACACTCTTCTACGACCATCAAGAGAATGATTCTTCAAACTGGAAGTACACATGATAGGCAGTAATAGTTCCCAACTGCTTTAAATGACTTCGGGGAGCTAGAAAAATCATCTCGCCTGATACCGAAGTCTGCACATGAGGTCACAGCACTGCTGTTAGGATTATTTGCAAAATTGTGGAGGATCTGTGTCCTAACCCTAGCATTGCAGGTGTCCTGAATTTCATAAGCTGCATATGTGAAATTGTAGACTGCTAGCTAGGTGAATACTGATTCTCTCAAATTCTAAAATCAGTTACTAACTAAAAGATTTGGGAATGCTAAAGAAGGTAGGTGGTTAATAGCCAGAAAGGTTTTAACTTTCAAATGAATGACAGGATTTCCGCTTGGCAGTGTCCAGATGAAACTCTTATTTGTGTAAGAACTGTACCTAGAGAGGGTGTGTGTGTGTGTGTGTGTGTGTGTGTGTGTGTGTGTTTTAAAGAGAGCATGGGGAGAGGGGCAGACGGAGAGAGAAAATCTTAAGCAGACTCCACGCCCAGCTCGGTTGCGGCGTTGCAGGGCAGGGCTCCATCTCATGACCCTGAGATCATGACCTGAGCTGAAAGCAAGACTAGGGTGCTTAAACTGACTGAGTCACCCAGGTGCCCCGACTGTACCTAGAGTCTTAAACAGTGGTAGTGGCAGGTGGTTATCATTGACAGAAGCCCACAGAAACTCTGTACCCATTTGAGAACAGACCTGGTCCCAAGAACCTTGTAAAAGCTCACTGATTATGCGTTTGCTCTTGCAGACCCCCACGTATGGGATATGGGACCTAACCCTCATGAGTTGTGCATGATGTGAGATCCCTGGGAATGTTGCCGGTAGGAACAGTTTCTTCCCCACAAGTCCTATTTTCTTTTCCAACCAGGGGGAACCTTGGGCAAGATGCAGAGAATTCTGTCAGTGCTCCACTCATGTTGCTTTGGCAGAGCACTGTGTCCTGACCTAGGGATGTGGATGAAAAACGTACAATCCTGTCCCTTGAGAAGCTCAAGGTGTAGTAGACGAGACCCACATTCATGGACATGGTAATAGTCAAGTTTGCTGCGCGCTCAACACTAGTTGCCACTCACTATATAGCAGGCAGTGTTCTAAACTCTTTACGTATTTGGGGCGCCTCAGTGACTCTGTCAGTTGAGTGTCTGCCTTTGGCTCAGGTCATGATCCCAGGGTCCTTGGATGGAGCCCCATGTCAGGCTCCCTGCTTGGCGGAGAGCCTGCTTCTCCCTCTCCCTCTGCTGCTCCCCCTGCTTGTGAGTTCTCTCTCTCTCTCTGTCAAATAAATAAAATCATTCTTTTTTAAAACTCTATACTATTTTATTTTTTTATTTTTATTTTTTTTTTAAAGATTTCATTCATTTGACAGAGCACAAGTGGGGGAGCAGCAGGCAGGGGGAATGGAAAAAGCAGGCTTCCTGCTGAGCAAGGAGCCTGATGTGGGGCTCGATCCCAGGACCTTGAGATCATGACCTGAGCTGCAGGCGCCCCCTCTATACATATTTTAAGTCAGTGGTTCTTCAAGTGTAGTCTGTCAACATTAACATCCTCTAGGAGCTTATTAGAAATGCAGATTCATAGGCACCCCCCTAGTCCTGCTGAACCCAAAACTTCTGGGGATGGGGGCCTAGCAGTCAGGTTTCATAAGCCCTCCAGATGCATGAAGTTTGAGAACCACTGTTGAAGTCCTTTAATCTTACAACCACCTTATGAGCAGATTTTATTTCTCCCATTTAAAGACCTGGAAAGAGAGGCAGAAAGAAGTTTAACTTGTTCAAGGACACATAATACAGATGGGCTTTGAATCTAAGCCACATAAATTCAGAGCTCTGCTTGCCTCCCAGGAGCAGAAGGTGCAGGGCATGGAGAAGGAGCTGTAAACTCCCGAAGGGGAGAGGGTTTGAGGAAGGTATTAACAGAGCTGGATTTGTTTTTCCTTGACAGGCATTCAGCGAGAATTAACTGTGTGCGATGAATCATGTTAGATATTGTGGATATTTATATATATGAGTAAAAGATAGAACTTACCTTTAAGATTCTTATGAACTACGGGGAATCCAAAAGTTAATAAGTATCTGGAATCTAAAGTACTTTGAAATACTTATGTTAGAACTTAAGAAGTTCTAACAGGGGAGTATTGAGCATGTGAATACATTTTAACATAAACTCAATGAAAATTTAAATGTATGAGGAGGAAGTTATTCCAAGCAGAGAGACTACTGTGTGCAAGATGCAGATATTTGAAACAGGATATTCTGGCATTTTCTAGTACTTTTGTATATTTGACCCTTGGCATTAGCTTTCTGTAGTCTAGACGTGTCTACATCACGATAAAGGTTGCAAGTTCCTAATGTAGAAGGAGGAATTTGTGAAGCTAATTACCCCTCTTTCGTTTGTTTTAATCTTGGGAGCCAAAAATTGTTTTGACCTATTTCTTGCTTTTATGTGACATGTAAGTGAAGATGGAAATGTGCCTTAAACATTTTTGGAGCAAAGAATCTCCCAATGGCAGTGGGAGATAATGTGGTTCAAGAGGGGAAAGAAATTCTTATCAATACCTAGTGGAGCATGGGAATGTACTGATAGGGATTTTATAGAGTACCTCCTGTTCTGTAAAGTTTGATTGTCTAGACCAGGGTTGGTAAACCTTTTTTTGTGAAGTGCTATATAGTAAATATTTTTGGCAAGAAAATAGCCAAAGACCATATGCAAACAAATGGACGCAGCTGTGTTCCAATAAAACTTTATGAAAAACAGGTGGCAGCTGGGTTTGGCCTGTGGGCTGTAGTTTACGGACTCCTGATCCAGATTCCCACCTGACTCAGAGCGTAGGTGAAGGCCGTGGAGTGGGCCAGGTGACCTCAGGATGTCTTTCCTGGTGCTGTATTTCTGAGGTTGTTCGTATGTCTTATATGAGTAATTGAGAAAGAAAATCTAGATCTAGTTTTCTAAATCTTCCGTCTGCTGGAAGACAACATTATCACCTTTATAACATTGTAGCTTTCAAAAACTTATATGGAAATTAACAAGAAACATTCAAGAGACTAATTTATTCCCAGAGCCATGGAAGGAAAGAAAGGTGGCTGCTCCAAGGTGTATTTCTTTTGCATTTCTGACTTGCCAGTTAACGTAGAAGGAAAGTGAACATTTTTTCCTCTTGAAGACCCCACACAAAGTGACTTAATGGAAATGTTTTTCACTACAAAGAAACAATTGGTATTCAAGTCTATCTTTAAGTTTTAAAACGAGCACATAAATAATTCAGTGTATAGAAATATACTATGTATATACCCTTGCTGCTTACTCGATCACTTAAAACAGAGTCAAGAAATAAGAGAAAAGAAGGGCGGTGGTTTCTCTCTCTGTCAAATAAATAAATAAAATCTTAAAAAAAAAAGCAGGGGTGGGGGGTCCCTGGGGGGCTCAGTTAGTTAAGTGTCTGCCTTCAGCTCAGGTCATGATCTCGGGGTCCTGGAATTGAGCCCCGCATTGGGCTCCCTGCTCAGCTGGGAGTCTGCTTCTCCCTCTGCCTCTGCTGTTCCCCCTGCTTGTTCTCTCTTTCTCTCTCTCTCTGTCAAATAAATAAAATCTTTTTTTTTTTTTCCTTAAAGGAAGGTGGTGGTGGTATGGCAGAGGTGGCGATGGGTTTCATAGATTTTGAGGTGGTAATATCTCATTCGCCACTTGGCCTGAGAGTTTCGAACATCAGGTACTGTGACAAGGGGAAAAGTCACCATTGGGTGGCCATCCCCTGCTACACACCATAGAAGGGCCTTGATTTACAGAAGGGACCAGTAAATACTGGGGCTTTGCGAGGCTGGCTGAGGAGAGAGGCATCCACGTACAAATGGAGGCAGGAGGCATTGTATCCTAGTGGCAGATAAAGCCAAGTGTTAGAGTTAGAAATTAGAGTGTTTGGGGAAGAGATTAGTCTGGGGTGGCTGAGGGCCGGAGGGGGCTTCATGCAGCATTTGCACAGATCTCAGGAAGAGTAGGGTGTGGAAATGTAGAGAGCGGAAGTCATGGCAAGGGCTTGGGCACGGAGGTGAGAATGGGCACAGTTTGGGTAGTGAAAATCAGACAGTCTGCCCTGGCTAGAGCAGAGCCTTTGTAGGACAGAAATGTGGCAGGATATCATTGAGGGTATCGACCACTGGGCGCATTGTGAGCACTCAGCGAGAGGGAACTGTATTTTTTAAATAGCTATTTTATTAAAAAAAAAAAAAGGTGATATGTAAGAAGTAGTTTTAGGGAGCTCTGATTTGTACTAGAGGTCAGAGTGTGCAGGGCAACAGGTAGGGTCATTCTGTTTTGCAGCCTGAGATAGTGTTATGGTAAGGGCCACCCAGCATTTAGCAAAGAAATAGATGGTTTGTTTTGAAATAATATTTGAATGTTTTTGAAACTTTATTTGTGGGGAGGAAAGAGGCCATTACTTTTTTTTTTTTTTTTGGTCAACTTCTCCTTTTGAAATAATTTCAGACTCAGAAGTTACACAGATAGTACAGAGTCCTCTTAAAACCTTCATCCAACTTCCCCAAATGTTCACATTTTATGAAACCACAGTACATTTGACAAAAACGGCATTCATAGTCAATTAACTCAAAAGGGACCTCATTCAGAGTTTACCCATTGTCCCATTAAGGTCCTTATCCTAGTCCAGAATCACACATGGCCTTTCGTTGTGTTTCCTTTTGTCCCCTCTAACCGGGGAAAGCCCTTCAGTATTTCTTGGTCTTTCAGAGCCTTGACAATTTTTGCAGAGTTAAAGGCTTACTTACATTGAAGAATGTCCCTCCATTTGGAATTGTCTGTTTTCTCATTGAATTCAGGTACGCAGTTTTACAAAAATGCCATAAAAGTGTCTTTCTTATTGTATCCTTTCAGTGGGCAAACAATGTCAACGTGTCTGATGATTGGTGATAACTTTATCACTTAATTAGGGTGAGGCCTGCTATGCTCCACTGAAAAGTGACTCTTTTCCTCCATGCATACTATGTTGTGAGAAGCCACTTTGACACTGAGCAGATAGCCTGTATATCACACTTGTGTCCACTAATTTTGGCATCCGCTCCTTTCTTTCTTTCCTTTTTGTCTGCAACATTTAGTACTGTGGTATTTGCCTAACGGTGATCTTATTTTCTGAAATCTTCTTCTTGAATTTAGTAATTGGAACTCTGTAGGGAAGGGCTGTCCCCACTCCCTCCAGCCTGGTTGGCCCAACATTTATTCAGTCATTTATGTCAGTATAGACTCATGGATAGTCTGTGGGTTATAATGCAACTCTTTGATTATTTTGATGCTCAGATTGTCTCAGTGGGAGCATCTTGATGTTGGTTGCTGTGGAAAGGGTTCATCTTGGAGTCCAGGTGTGACTGGGTGGGTTGATATTAATACAAGTAGGGGTCGGGGTGCCTGGGTGGCTCAGTCGGTGAAGTGTCTGCCTTTGGCTCAGGTCATGATCCCGGGGTGCTGGGATCGAGCCCTACATCGGGCTCCCTGCTTAATGGGGGAGTCTACTTCTCCCTCTCTCCCTCTGCCTGTCTCACCAGTTTGTGCTGTCTCTCTGAAATAAATAATATCTTAAAAAAAAAAAACCAAGTAGGGAATCCAGTGACAAGTGAAGATAAGTAAGCTTGCTAATTTAACTGTTGTTCTAAAATCTTTAGTGACTTGATTCCTAAATTTTAAAGACTTTTCTGTGATTGCATTAACCAGAAAAGCCCACCGTGTTAGGCAGAGCTATTCTCTTGCTTGTAAATGCAGCAAAAAGAAAGATTTCCCCAAGAACTGAATAAAAATCAAGTTGATGACAGGTTGGGGTTTGCTTCTGTTGTACCTATTGTGTATTTTTTTCTCAGAAGCTGCTGCTGCTTGCTGATTTATTTTCCTAGGCAGGCAAGATTTTGAAATATTTGTAAGTATTTCTAGAACCCACTTCAATTTTCTACTTTAGCTTTTAAGTGAGGCAAACATGTTTATACTAGAAGAGAGTCCTTTACTAATGGGAAGTAAAAATTAAGTTTAATGCTGCGGATGCCATGAAAAGGGTATGCCTTTTCCAAAGGTATATAGCTGCTTTCTTTTCTGCCAACACGACGGTACCTTGGCTTAGGGCTGTGTCTGGGATGGGGTAAAAGTAAAACACATAACACAAACAGGGACGAGGTGGGATTTCCAGAAACACTGGCCCTTTGTTTTACACAAGCCAGACTTAGAAGCTCAGCCACAGATCCCGGTGCTTTCGGTCGGAGGACTTGCACCTCTGCGAGCTTCTGAACTCATCGGCCTGCGAAGGAGGCAGTGCGAAGAGTCCTCCAGGTCTCATAGTTGAAGTGGATGATGAGAGGTTCAAATTGCCAACTCCAACCACGGATTTGTACAGTGGTTACATATTAGAACCACCTGGGGAGCTTGGCGGAAACCGCCCAGGGCCCGCTCCTGAAGGTTCTAATTCTGTGGTCTGGGGGTGGGTCGTGAGCTCCTGTTGGGTTTTTCTCTTCGGTTTCTCAGATGGCTCTAATTTATATTCAGGGTTGAGAATCCCTGGATCCAGTGCTGTTTGTGACTTCTTAGTGCCATGAGATGCACTCAGTTTGTCATGTTACTCTTAAATCATCACAGTCTCTTATGAAGGACACCTGTGGAGTAGTAACTACAGATGGGCTTGGGCTGCAAAGTTGGGTGAATTTCTTAACCTCTTGAAGTCTAGTTCTGTTATCTGTGAAATAGAATTAATAATAGTACCTACCTCCAAGTTTTTCACAGATTAAGTGGTATGTTGCATGTAAAATACTTAGCACAATCTGTGGCATTATTATTTAATAGTGTGTAGTCTATTATAGCAGAGTGGTGGCTTTGGAATCAGTCGCTTTTGTTTCAGTCCTGGCTCTGTAACTTTCCAGCTCAGGGACTTTAAATAAATTCCTTCCTTCCTTCCTTCTTCCCTTCCTTCCTTCCTCCTTCCTTCCTTCCTCTCTTTTTTTCTTTCTTTCTTTAGAGAGGGAGAGAATGAATCTTAAACAGATTCCATGATGCAGGGCTCAATCTCACAACCCTGAGACCATGACATGAGGCAAAATTAAGAGTCAGATGCCTAACTGACCGCATACCCAGAGGCCCCATTTAAGTTTCTTAATTTCTCTCTCCCTCAGGCCTTTTGTCTGTAAAAATGTGAATAGATGGGTGCAGTTACTATTAAGGGAAAGTGCTGAAGACAAAGGAGGTGCTCAGTAAGCATTTCTGCTACTTTCCCTTTCATTCCATTTTTCTTAACACCTCACTGGGCAGTAGAAAAATACAGTTTTGAGAATATTCTTGACATCGGTGTGGCAAGGCTGTGCCAAGAAGGTGCTATTACAAATGGCCTTGTGGCTGTGACTGATGGTGGGAGCACATCCCTTGGAGCTCCAAGGACGTGGTGGGGGGCCTGAGCCCCAGCAGAGCTTGCAGGAGGGTGGGGCGCCCTGCCCCCATGCTTCCCTTTCAGCAGTTGGCTCCAGCTTGAGTAATGCCTAACTTGTGATGCTGTGTAATTCTCAAGCCTACATACTGGCTGGGGCTTGGCCCCTTTTACCTTCATCAAGCTCTGATTGAGTTAGAAGTGTATCCTGGGGCTTAAAAAGCACTCATAGTCTTAGAACTCCACTGGACAGCCTGCTCAGTCACAGCCTTTATTGTTTGCGTTGGTAGTTATCTCTTTACATAGGGGCCCGCTGGTAACTTTGGAAGCTTTCTGGTTTCCTAGGAGTGTAAGAAAAGCAAGTGTACTCATTCCCCTTTGATGTCTTCATCTTCTACTTGCTGGGCTAGAACAGGGAAAAGGCAGGGCTACAGATGACAGAAAGTCATGTCAGGACTGAATTCTCAAGGCATCAATACCTCTGGTAGTTCTTGTTGGTTCCTCTTTGAATAGAGCAGGTCATACTTTTGCAGGGATTGAAATAATTCAGTCTTTCTCCTTTCTGTCTCCCCTTGGCACCTATCTACTTTAATTCAATCTAAGGAGAATATTAAGGCATGCTCTTTAAGAGCTGGTAAGAAATGTGCTGTAAGTCTATAATATAGTAAGATATTTTCACTCATTCTGGAATGAGTTCTGTGCTTGGTTCAGACCGAGCATCTTGGACCATTATAGTTTAACTTTAGTGGACACCCAACTTTTAAAAAATGAAGATAATACATGATTGCTAACCAGTTACCCTTTTGAGTTATGCCCTTATTTGTTTCTGAAGTTCATTTGTGAATATTAAAGGGTTGCAGTTTTCTAATACATGTTTAACATATGAAAAATATTTGCCTAGAATCATTTAGGGAATCCTTTTCTGTGGTTTACTAAAATGGAAAGGAGAAGAAATAAATTTGAACTAAAATCTAATTTCATTTGTATTGTTACTAGTCTTCTCTCTATGGTAGGTATATGTCTTTCACGAAAATATCATTACATCTAGCTGAAGTAATTCTAGGAAATTGGAAATAATGGGGAAAATAATCATTTCACCTGGGCATTGTATCATGAGATATTGTGGTGAGAGCCATTTAAACAGAGGACACTCTGTATCATTGGGAAGAGCCATCCAAAATTCTAGAGTAAATTAATAGGAAATGAGGATCAAGAAAAAGAATTCATGGGTTTAAAGTGTTGTTTAGAGCCTATGTGTTCTGGTAAATGGATTTAGATTAGAAATGGTATCATGTCCTTGTGTATGTTTCTGGAAGCTCCCACAGTGCCTGGCAAGGAGCTCAGCAGGTCCTTTGTAAATGAGAAATGAATGGAAGTTCATTGCCACAGGAGGGATTAGATGAAGCTTTGGAATTCTCAGAGGGGAAATAAAACCAAGGGGTTCAAAGATGGGACGAAAACAGCTGATGACATATTAGGAAAGAATATCGAAACAGAGAGGGGTGCATTTTTAAGAGTATTCTTGTGATAGATGCTCTTTCAGATAAATGCTGGAGAGCAACCCATGAGGTGATTTAGAGCAGTAATTCTCAGATTCCTGTGAGGTGGCCCACCGCGTTCCTCTGACAAAATTACATAATTTCCTAATACCTCTTAAAAATGAGGTCATGGATGGACTATTCCATGTTCTTTTTTCTCCAGGTCTTTGCCGCTTGCTATTTTGGGTCCATATCAACAACTAGCAAAAAGTGGTGTCTAAAGCACATAGCTAGGAGCGTTGTTTTAAGTTGAACACATCAGAGCTTGACAGAGTTCTGCAGGGAGCCGTGTGGCTTCCCGGAGCCCAGCTGAGTTTGAGAGCCTCTGTCCTAGAGCGTTAATGAAACAGAGCCCTCCTGGGACCGGTTAAGAGAGCGCTTCACAGGAGTTTCTGACAACAAATGTAGGGATCGTGTTCTGGAAAAGGCTGTTCTTGCGTTGTTGCTCTTGTGGATTCCCTGTGGGCTAGTAGCTTATCTGTCACTGTTATCTAGTCCGCACGGAAGAATCTCATGGCTTTATTTACTCACCTTACCAGTCTTTTGAAACCAGCCGTCCATGGGGAAGCTTCTGTGAAGTAGAATTGTGTGAGTGCAACACTAGTGTGGGGACAGCCAGATTTAGGTTGGCAGCCAAAAGAAAGGAAATGGTTTGCTTTCTTTTGTGAATGTGCCTCTACCTAGTTCTTGAGAACTCGTTTCCACCTAAAAGCTTTTTTTTTTTTTTTTTTTAACTAAATCATGTGAAGTAGTTGCTTTTCTGAGCTGATTCAGGCAATTAGATGAGTAACAAAGACTGTCCGTTCTGGCCTGCCATATTGACTTTTAAAAGTCTCTCTCTTTAGGAGGAGAAAAATCACTTATGATGATTCATCTTCAAATGATAAAGCTAGTGCATATGCAAATTTTAAATTGTTTGGTATTTCAATAAGTGAATATATTACATAGGCATAGACGACAGAAGGCCTGAGAAGGGGTGATTGGGAGTGTGTATAGACCACACCAGAGGCGTGGCGGATGTTTTATTTTAATACATGGGAATTTAAAAATGGCCTGTCTACCTTTGTAAATTTCATTTTCTTTGAAGCCTTTGCAAATCTTTAGCAGAGTAAACCAGTTGGCATTTCTGGATAGGGTTTGTGTGTTTCTTTCGGTTTAATTAAGTAATAGGGGAACCATGTGGAGTGGGGAAGATGCAGAAGGGAATTGTGCCTTAGATGAAGGTTGGATAGGTTCAGAGGCTGGAAAGGGATGACTGGCAGGCTATGTTTTGTAATTTAGCCAATGATTTTGAGAAGCGGAGGCGGCAGACTAAAAACGATGGGATCTCAAAAGACAGCAAGCCTTGGAATAGAGGTGTAAAGAGCTTTTAAACATAGGTTGGGAGCTCAGTAAATGTTAGTTTCTCTTTTCTGTTCCCCATACCACAATGGGAAACGATAATAGTTTTCCCTTGTGCTGAAGCATATGTGGGTGATGGTGCTGCCTACAGGATCATTAGGTACAGAAAATTAGCTCCTACAATTCAAATCATTCAGCAGATACTTACTAACTTGATACAGAGATGTAAATATCTATAAGTAAGTGAATAGAAAAGTAAACATTTCTGTGCAAGGTTGTGTGCCAGATGCTGTGAAAGCAAGGCAGTATGATCTGCCAGCACCCCGTCAAGGAGCTTGTGGATTGAGTTGGGGCAAATGCACAGAGAATGACAGCCCGCAATGCAGAGCCTCCAGCAGCTGCCATGCGACTAGTACAGAAAAACAGCTGCAAAGAGGGACAAACCCCAGTGGACCCGGGCAGGTGGGAGGAGCTTCACCCACAAGCTGACTGCACTAAACCTGGCCTTCGAAGTCTGGCGGGATTCAGGGAAGGGTCAGGGAAGACGGAGGGCTCTCCAGTGTGGAGAATGGTGTGAGCAGAGGCAGGCATGAGTGGCGAGCTCTTCTGATAAGTAGGTCTTGTCCTGCAGGGAGGTGGAGGGAGAATACTGGAAACCTGTTGGAGGCAGACCGTCATGGGTCGGATTGACTCACCTGAGCAGTAAGAGACCCACGGTGAGGCAAGGGGACATTTGTTCAGTTGAGGTTTGCAGGATGGCCTGCGGGGGTGTGACCAGAGGTCAGGGAAGTCCACGGAGAAGCTGAAGCAGGAGTGCAGATGCATAGTGATGAGAGTCTGAGTTAGCTGGTGAAACAGGAAATGAAAAGGAAAGGAGAAACAGAATAAAATCACATGGAGAATAAAATCGCAAGTATGAAAACCTCCATCTTTTCATGGCACTCCTTAAAGTTGTACCCTTTCAGTTGGGAGCTGTTCAAATGGAATAACTTGTCCCATTGGAATGAATGTTGACCAGATGCTTGCACTGAATGAGAATAAGGACATGAATCCAATCGGGCCCATGACTTGAGATTTAAGCACAGTTTTTGGTTTGGACAACTGCTGGGCCTGCCACATTGCAGACATTGTCCCTGCTGGTACAAAGATTTGTTTGGTTCTAATTTTTCCCATCTTCTTTCTTTCAAAATAGACTCTATCGAGAAGAATTTCCAATCCATACCTTGAACACACTCCTTCCCAGGTACGATTCTTTTCTGCATTTTCTGAAACAATGATTTATGAATCCTGGTGTAGAATTCTCTAGTTAATAGCTCTTCCCTTTGCTCCTGGGCACCCTGTCTCCTTCACCTGGTGATGACACAGCTGAAGGTTTTCGAAATGCTCTGATAATCATGTCATGGTACAAGATGTTCCCCGGATAGGGAAAAAAAGTATTTTCCCATCTTCAAGTCCTTATATTAATGCATTAGCAAGGTGGCAGAGTTAAAAATATATTTTTTCAGTTTGCTGTGTTAATAGGAATGCTGTATTTTTAAAATAGTGGATATGTTACACTAAAAACTTGGTGTAAGAGGGGATTATTTATATTTATAGTTATCTATGAGTAGATTATATCTGTGTTCATTGAAAAAAGATGGGGAAGCCTTCATTGTGTTTAAAAATCATTTGCCAAGAGTTCCTTTTTTTTTCTTTCTTTCTTTCTTTTTCTTTTTTTTCTTTAAATAAGAGGAACAGGAGACTGTGAGCATTGTGAGGTCTGGAACTTTTTGACCTTATTCACTACTGCATCCCCAGATCTAGAATGGGGTCTGAGAACCTCTCATTAAGTGGTTTTTGAAAGACTGAGTGAATGAACATTGGTACTTTGTCAGGACCCGCCAGGGGTGAGCTGATTTGTACCTCTTTTAAGATAGTACTTTTTTTTTTTCTTCCGAATTTTTATTTAAATTCTAGTTAATATATGTGTAATACTGGTTTCAGGAGTTGAATTTAGTGATTCATCATTTACGTAGAACACCCAGTGCTGATCATGACAAGTGGCTTCTTAGTGCCCATCACCCATCCAGCCCAAGTCCTCACACTAGGGTAGTACTTGCTGTCATCTGACTTATCGCAGTTTTTTTGTTTGTTTTATTTTGTTTTGTTTTGTTTTGTTTTTTTGTATATAGTTGCAACATGTTAAAAAATCATTTCCTGCCCTTCACGCTTTCTCATCCGGTTGTTTTTAGGAGGTGATAATAGGAATATTAGGGAAGTGTAAGAATGGGGTTGAAATGTTCCCTCTCAAGTCATAGTCATATACTATTAATTGGTTTGCTTCAAGAAAAGGTATATTTTTTAGGTGCAAAACAGTGTAGGTGCAGAAAGAGTTCACCCAGAAATAAGTAAACGATGTAGCATGCATTCCCAATATATTACTTTTCATGAGCATGAAGACTGTTCGTTTTTATTTAGCTTTGTTTGTGAAGCAGCATTGCACTGTGGAGGACGGTGCCAGTTATAGAGAAAGCAGGTAGTATGTAAAGTCAGACATGGACCTCTCTAGATTTAAGGAGTACCCTCCTTCAGACTCTAAGGATTAGAGATGCATATGGGTGAATTAGAAGATGAAAAAGGAAGTTAAGTAAAATTTTTATCTGCCAGGTAGAATCATGAAGTAGATGAAACCAGGATGCTTGGAATTAACTATGAGCTCTGCAGCTAAGTGAAGCTTAAAAGCGAAGCAGACAACAGCCTATCACATTGTGTCACAGTATGAGATGGTCAGTAGATAGGAAAATGTTATTTTCCCATCGTCCGAGACTTTTACATGAATGCATTATCAATATGGCAGAGTCATATGTAATATAAATGTACTTCGATTTGCTGTATTGATAGAAACACTATTTAAAAAAACATTTTATTCTGGAAATTTGGTATAAAAGATTACTTATAGTTAAAGCAGTTTATTTGGATAATAGTCACTGTAGCTTAATAGCACAAGTGGACCAATAGCAAAAATAAAATGGGTCGTAGTTGGTCTGTAGCTAACGTAGGCTAAAGTGTTTTAAACTCCGGCATGTGGACATGATTTTTTTTATATAGTGTGCCCTTGGCAGCTCACAGGTTGTCATATCATTCTAAATTTACGGAAAATATTTGTCTTTTTCCATTTAGATTTATGGAGAGAATTCTTCTTGTGCAGGAAGAGCATTGAGGAATATTATTATCGTTCAGGCAGCTGACCTGATAAAGGACAGAGTGAACCTCAAGGGATTTTACAGGTAACACAGTTTTCTAACACCTTGTCAAAAATTCTCCTTGAATAAAAAAAAAATGTACTGAAATCATAACCTTGATCACAGAGAGCTGGGCTCTATCAGTACTGGGAGGATTTGTTTGTTTGAAGTGTCTAGTTGGGGTACTGATGGTGATTTTTCTGTTAAACTCAGCCAAATGTTTGTTGACAGTAGACTCCTGGTTCTGAAGTTAGGGTATGGAATCTCCAGGTGCAAGTGGATGGGTTCCTAAGAGAGTGTCTGCTCTGCTTCCTCTGAAATGTGATGTTTTATAATATTTGCACTGGGCATGTGCTGTATTAGGACATCAATAAGCATAGGTCTCTTCTTCAGGGACCTTATGAGGTCTCTTTGAGGACTCTTGGGAGATCCGTGGGAGAGGGATTCTTTTTTTTTTTTTTTTTTATGGTATGTTAGTCACCATACAGTACATCATTAGTTTTTGATGTAGTGTTCCATGATTCATTGTTTGCATGTAACACCCAGTGCTCCATGCAATACGTGCCCTCCTTAATACCCTTCACCAGGCTAGCCCCCCTACCCCAAAACCCTCAGTTTGTTTCTCAGAGTCCATAGTCTCTCATGGTTCATTCCCCCTTATGTTCCCCCCCCCCTTCATTCTTCCCTTCCTTCTCCTAACGATCTCCCTGCTATTCCTTCTGTTCCACAAATGAGTGAAACCATATGATAATTGTCTTTCTCTGCTTGACTTATTTCACTTAGCATAATCTCCTCCAGTCCCGTCCATGTTAATGCAAATGTTGGGTAATCATTCTTTCTGATGGCTGAGTAATATTCCACTGTATATATGGACCACATCTTCTTTTTCCATTCGTCTGTTGAAGGGCATCTCGGCTCCTTCCACAGTTTGGCTATTGTGGACATTGCTGCTATGAACATTGGGGCGCATATAGCCCTTTCACTACATCTGTATCTTTGGGGTAAATACCTAGTAGTGCAATTGCTGGGTCATAGGGTAGCTCTATTTTTAATTTTTTAAGGAACCTCCACACTGTTTTCTAAAGTGGCTGTACCAGCTTGTATTCTATGGGAGAGGGATTCTGCTCTAACTTGCCGGGTGAGGATGAGCCCCTCCTTGGCACTGCAAGGAGGGGGAAGGGCAGGTGGCAAATGGTTGGCGTTTCTCCACCTTGGCTTGTGAATAAAGGCAGAGGTATGAGTAAATGGATGGGCTAATGGTTAGTTTTAAAGGTGGACTAAGAGAATGGTCACTTAGAAGGTCTAGGACACATGTTTTCATTTCATGGAGCCATTTAAAGAACAAACAAAAGTGAATTACCAGCTTTTTATTTTATCAAGTAAAGGTATTAAACCATATCAAACAATACCAAAACCAAGTTATAAAAATAGGACAAAAAGAGAAAAAAAATAGCATTTATTATCATTATTTTTTTCTTACAGAAATGAGTTTGCACTATACCATAAAGAATAGGAGGCATACTTAGAATCCATGACACCAAAAAAAGTAGGAAAGGGGTGCCTGGGTGGCACAGTCGGTTAAGCATCTGACTCTTGGTTTCAGCTCAGGTTGTGATCTCAGGGTCATGAGTTCGAGCCCTGCCTCAGGCTCCATGCTTAGCGTGGAGTCAGCTTGAGACTCGCTCTTCCTCTTCCCCTTCCCCCAAAATAAATAAATTTTTTTTTTAAAAAATAGCAAAGATTCTCAGAATAAAGGATATTTTGTTAACTAAATTTAGTTTTATTGCAAACTCATTGTTAATATTCCTGTTTTTTCCATTTGTCACAGTTGGGAAAAATTTCATCATGGCCTGGATTTGGGGGATAGTGATTCCCAACCTATTTGAGTAAAAAGACCTCCTTTTTATTGAGACATGATTTAAAATGAACAATTCTTGAGGGTACAGCTTGATGAATTTTTGATTATTATATACATATATGTAACTATTATCCATACCCTAGTTTCTTAATGTTCTTTTCTAGTTACTATCCCGTGCTACCAAGTACTTTCTAATCAGACTCTTGGCAGAATCTGTTTTCTGAGGTACCATTGAGCAAGGGTGGGAGGGGAGTTGGGAGAACTACAATGAATTAATACTTTAAAATCCCATATTAAATTTTTTTTTTAAAGATTTTATTTATTTATTCGACAGAGATAGAGACAGCCAGCGAGAGAGGGAACACAGGGGGAGTGGGAGTGGAAGAAGCAGGCTCATAGCGGAGGAGCCTGATGTGGGGCTCGATCCCATAACACCGGGATCACGCCCTGAGCCGAAGGCAGACGCCCAACCGCTGTGCCACCCAGGCGCCCCCCATATTAAATTTTTTTAAAAGATTTTATTTATTTGAGAGGGAGAGCACAAGAGTGGAGGGGGAGGGGCAGAGGGAGAAGACGACTCCCTGCTGAGCAGAGAGCCTGATGCGGGACTTGATCCCAGGACCCTGAGATCATGACCTGAGCTGAAGGCAGACACTTAATGACTGAGCCACCCAGGTGCCCCAAAATCCCATATTAAATTACCCACATTAGTACATATATAGGTTTTGAAAAATATAACCTGTGTAAGACATGATCTATTCTGTTGAAAAAGCATGTTTTTGTGTATATGGACTCATGAACCCCTGGAAAAACCTTACCCCGCCCCACCATAAACAATTCATAGCCCAAGGTCTGAGAACCTTCAGTTTAGAGCCTGGGCCAAGTAGACACGACAGGTGAGAAGAGCAGTTGCAGTCATGGCTGGACCACTTTACATAGAGCCTTTTTAATTTTTTTTTTAATAGATGATAGTATCAACTTTAAACCTAATTTTTTTTTTCATTTTTAAAAAATAAAAACTGGTTGGATAAGGCTTTGGGTCTAGCCGTGAGCAGGCTCCTACGATTCTTTTTAGCTACCGCATAAGGCTATGTGTAAGATCTGTCATTGCTCTCAGTTGCTTTATGTGGTCTCCATGGATATAGATTGAAAAAAGCATTGGGAGACGTACATTAATGAGGTTCATGGAAAAGAACCATCCGTCCAAGTTAGAACAGATTTAGGGTTCAGTGGGAGTAGAATGGAGAGAGAGCATGTGCTGTGCTATTTCAGATTCCCAGTGGTTGGGCCAGAACTTCCTATCTTTCATAATCTAAGGATTGATTAGTGCCCTGGGTCTAAAGATAAAGTGCTAATATGATTGCCTAGGATGAGTCATTTTCCTTGTCTGGTGGTAAATTGAGGTGAAGTGTTCCCATGTACTACATGAGAATTACTTTCAGAACTTTGAGATGTTTTCTATTCCTTTTGCACTGTAGGAAAAATCATACTGGTTTCTGAGACTCCAAAGAAGTCTCTAAATACCATCACCCCATTTACATTTGAGATTAGGGTTCCGTCTGCAGTACCATGAATGAATTGCTAAAAATGCAACCAGAGACAGAAGGAGACGAGGAGAAATCAAATTTCCAGCTCCAGAAATTGGAGCTGAAATGATATTTAGTGTTTTGTTACAGCAGTCGCATTGGCCTTGTAGCTAATCACCTCCGTATCACAATGTTCCCGTCTCATTGCAGCTCTAGTTAGATCGTCATGTACTCAGATGGTTTCTGGATCTAGCACAAGACTGAAAATACACTGGGAGTAGGAACTGGGTGTTCAGATCGCTCCCTCCCATCTATCCCTTTTCTTCTTCATTGCTCTCCCCTAAGTCCTGTAGGCTTAGGTCTGGTAGCTGGATTGTTGCCGCCCTGGTCAGCAAGTCAGGAGAGTAGGCGTTCAGTGCAGGCGCACCTCACCGCATGCTGTTTGCTTTGGTGATATTAATGATAGTGTTTATCTCTATTCCTAGTGGGGTTTTCCCTGGTGCAGATGGATTGTTGAAGGACATTTGAAACATAACTTGATAAAGTTGGAGGGTAGAGAAGAGGGTCAGGAACAACTGAAACAGTAGCTTGCTGGCTGGGGTGGGGGGCTCTGACGAACTGTTGTTGTCATGGCAGCACTCGGTGATATGTTTTAGCGTGTGGACTCAGCCCTGCTCCCTAAGCCAGCGTGAGCCTTTCCCAGTGAGAAGGTAGAGCTTGGGGACTGAGGCTTTGTAGTCACCAGTATCACCTAGGTCCCATTCAGCCACACTGCATCAATCTATACATTCACCGAATCCCCCAGGTGCTCCTAAACACCATTCTGAGAAGCCACAGTCTGGGAAACTTCTTCCCCATCTCCTGTGAGCAAGGCAAACACACTCATCCGTCTAGGCACCTTTTGCAGTTTGGCAGTTTGGTTTACTTAGTAAATGTTTGGTTGTGCCCTGTTCCGGGTGGTCAGACACTGAGAGCAGGTCGAGGACTGGATTGCTCTTAGAATAAGGATTATGATGATACAGTGTTTTAATCCATGGGATAAAAGTGCTTTACAAGCCCAAAGATGCTGGCTAATTGACAGAGGTGTTGAGGAATTAATTAACACTTTGAGCCTTTAACATGAAAGGTGTCTTATAGAATTAGAAGTTAATATTGACTGTTTTGTCTAATTGCCTAGTTTATTGTGATCTGTTTTCTCCTTTTTCAAAACACATCCATTTATTTGACAGTTAATCTTTCTAATGGCTTAATGCTAACCTGCAAATAAACGTGTCGGGTATTGCCCTAATTGCCTTAGAGTATCTTTCAAATAGTGACACGTCACCAAAAAAAAGAAGAAAAAGTGATGCTTTATCAAAAGCCGGAATATTTGTTCAAATATCTCAGCGGAAGGGCACCTGGCTGGCTTAGTCGGTAGAGCTTGCGACTCTTGATCTTGGGGTCGTGAGTCCAAGCCCCACCTGGAGGTAAAAAATAAATAAATAAATAAAATAAACCCCAAACCATAAAACAAATATCTCAGCACAAAAGTTTATTTTTCCTTTTACCCCTGAAAATGTAGTACCTCGTGGCATTTCTTCAGATAGTTGGTTACTGTGTGATTTCTAGGTATTGAGGACCATGGCCAGTCACAGAGAAATAAGCAGTATTTTTCTGTTTTAGGAATAAAATAAATGTTGATGTGTTTTGCTCCTTAAATACCAAATATAGAATAAAGGCAGCCATTTACATGATACGTCTTTTTTTAAAAAACATTTTGATGACGTTTTCATAAGGGAGAATGATTTTCAGTGAAATTTCTGCAAATGAAAACCATATTTCAGGGAGTTGTCTTCTTTTGGGTTTTCATCTGAGGCTGATAACGATGAAAAAGTAGGCATGAAAATACTGCTTCTCATGCCCAGATTGGGGCATGCTTCGAATATAGTTGTGTATTTTAAGACAGATTACAGGGGATATTTTTGTGAATGTGGTTAGTGGCATCCATCACACACATCTGGGTTTATGGCTCTATGAGTTTATGATCTAGGCTGCTTAGCTAGATTGCTTAGACAATATTAAAAAGAATAATGGTCATATTTGTTCTTTGGGACACATTTTAGGATTTAATATGTTTGGAGAGTAGCAAACAAAACTCATTACCACTCACTATGGTCCCAACTTTGTGTAATGTTCTTGGAGTTATTTTGTTCTCCAAAAGACTAGATAAAAATCTATAAAGAGTTGAACAAAAGTTTATCACCATTACCTTGAGGTACTAGTCTTACCAAGGCAGAAGGATTATCTTTATATAAAGGATTGCTGAATTTATTCCTTCATTTGTTCAAACACATGTTTTTGAGAACTTGCTATGTGCCTGGAATGTTCTAATTGTTGGGGTTTAACAGTGAGTTATACACATAGTCCCTGATATCCTGAAAATGATTCTGAAGTGAGGAAAGCAGCTATTATTCATTCAGAAAAATGTGTAATTACTAAATGGTAGGTGATTTGAAGCAAAAGTATAAGAGGGTATGATTCTAAGTTTCCTTAAGGAAGTGATATTTTAGCTGAAATCAGAAAGATGAATAAGAGGTCCCTGTTCATTTATTATTGAGTCCCTTGTTTAAAAAAGCACATGACCAGGATGATATTAAATGTCAATTCTTCGGCAAATGAGCGCAACAGTGTCTTACTATGAATGGCTTTCCTTTTGTTTAGGAGGAGCTGTGTTGGGTCAGAGCTGGTAGACTGGCTTCTAGAGCACTGTCCTTTTGTCCAGTGCAGATCTATGGCCATAGGGGTCTGGCAGCTCCTACTGGATATGGGAATTATGCTATCAGGTCAGTATTACATGTTTTGAAAGCATGGAAACATTATTTTATTAAGCCACCAGAACAAAACTTACTTGCTTTTCTGTAGGATATTACAGCCTGAATGGAAATTGTTTTCACAGGTAAATATTTGCATTCTCTCACATTTTATAAACAAAAGTGACCAGTCATCTTTCGATTGTTATTTCTCACACCTTTTGTGAAAATAATTAGGTACTTGCTGATTCATAGACTACTTAATGTCTCAGAGTCTTCTCCCTTACCCCCTCTTCTACTTAAAAGGCTGCTCACAATTTTTTTTTAATCAGTGACATCTTTAGTTGCTCTAAATGTGTGAGTTATCTAAGTGTTCGTAGAATAATTATCAGAAACTGATTTTATGAGTGGAATGTTATGCCATTTTAATTGACTAATCATGAACAATTAGAGATATGACCTATGAAAATTAGCTGTTTAAACAGAACACAAAATTGATGGCAACTAAAATAGATGGCAGATAGCTCTTTTCTTAGTTGAGCCTGGGGAATTAAAGAATTAGAAGTCAAGTAATCCGGATTCTTTATTTAGCTCTATCATGCAGGTGCTAGTTGGTCACCAGGAAGCCCCTTTGTCCCCATAGGTAATAAATATTGAGTGTCAGAGCATAGTAAGGTTCAGAAAGTCATACCCCAAGCCCAGTATAGCACAGATGGGGATGTGGGTATAATTTCAGTGAGTTCTTAATACCTAGCACCCGATCCTCTTAGAAAAGCAGTAACTACCTTTGAGGAGTGTTACCAGCTTGCTTGTGAGGTTCATGTTTCTGGTGAGCAAAAATATTTGTGTCAGTGGTTTTTTTTGGATAAGTCTCCAATTCTTGATTCCTTTTAAAACAGCCATGGTAGCATTGACATTTTATGCTAGATAGTTCTCTTGAAGGGACCTGTCCTGTACATTATAGAATGTTCAGCAGTATCACTTTCTCTACCCACCTGTAGCACCCTCTAGTAGTGAAAACCAAAAACGTCTCCAGACATCGCCAGATGTCCCTGGGGTGGCACCGTTGCCCCCGGTTGAGAACCATGGGCTTAAAACCTGGGATAGTGTTGTATTTGTGTATCACTCAAGTAATTAAATATATTCGTTTGCTTGGAGACACACAAGAAATTCTCCCCACTTTCTGAATTGCTACCGTTTTCACCTGTCTGTGAAGCAGAAGAGTCATAAAGTACATATGCATATGCCGGCTAAAGCCTCAAGTAATAAAAGTAGGTTGGTCAGGAAGTCCCTTTTAATTCAATGGGGTTGTGAACATGAATGGACTTAGACTATATAATTATAGTCCTACCCCTGGGTTCTCCCTAATAATTAGTAGGGCTTTCAATTTATTATTTGGTTTATGACTCTCTAAATAATAGACTTTAAAAAAACAGATCCTCCTCTTTTTGGTTTCCAACAGTGGACCACAATTTATACTTTCAAGATACCTATGTTTTCTACCAGTTTTCTTCTGATGAATGTAGCTACTTGTACTGTGAATTTGAAAGAGAAGAAGAATGGCAGAATGGTGTCAAACTTTTACTGCAACTTGTGCCTCTTATTCCTGCTAGAGCTGGCATCTGTGAACTGTAAGTAGATGTTCTTTTGTTCTAATATAAAATTATTCTCACTTAGAGACTATTTCCTGTTTCTAGGGACTGTGCTCTGCTCTTTAAGGTCACCATCTCCTGTAAGAGATAGCTGTCCCATCCCCATTTCTCAGATGCAAGTTCAGAAAGGTAAAAGAAATGGCTAGAAATTAAATCCAGCTAAAAAATGGCTGAACTGATATTCAAATCCCAGAAGTTCATGCCTCGCCAGCTGCACCATGCTGCATCTAATTTAATCATCACTGTGTGAGTAGTGAGCTAAATTAGGAGTAAAGATGATTTGGCTGAGGTTGAAATAAAATAATAACTGACATATTATCTGCTCTCCAAATCGTGACTTTCCTAGGAAAGAGCTCAACAGACCTTTCTGAAAATAAGCAAGAAGCAACATTTGGCAAATTAAAACACGTGAATCACTATCACATGAAGATAGTGAATCACTATATGATTAAAATGAATTAAAATTCATTAGAGAAGACTTGGGAACAGGGCTTGAGTCATGATATGGTGCTGTTGACATGTCTTTATCTCTCCGTGGAATTCATGATAAGCTTATTTTGGAATAATGAAATTCAGATTAAAATTTTCCATCAATAACTTTTCCATATTCAGTTTTCAAAATACGTTCCCATGCTGTTGACTCTCGGGTCTAACATTAGCAGGGCAAGTGGTATCATTTTATCTCATGGGTAGGAAAATAGGTTCCAGGAGAAACACCTACAATCATCACAAAGATGAGTTACTCTTAAAAAAAAATACTGGACAGTTAATCCAGCCTTCTAGAAAAGAAATAAATGTTAGAATATTAATGAGATACCATGCTAATAGGTTGATTGTAGAAACACATCTTATGTCAGGAACTATGCTAACTGCTTTATATTATTTCATCTTCAGATGAATTCTAGAAGTTACTACTATTGTCAACCATTTTGTGAGGAAAATGAGGGACAGAGGTCAGGTGACCTGTCTAAGGTCACACGAGTGGTGAGTGGAACCTTATGGTTTGAATCCATGTCCATGTGACTCTAACACCCACTCTTTTAACACCTGCCAGGGTGTGTTCCAGGAATGATGGGGGTCATTCCAGCTTCCCCTTCTGAGACACTATAAACAGAAACTGTAAAAATGTTAGACTGACTCCAAAATGGTTGACATTACAACCACCACCGCACATAGAGGACCTTGGAATGGTAAAGCAAAATTCGAGTGTAATTCTTCACTCAGTTGTCTAAGTACAGAAGATGGTCTTTAGTATAAGATGCTTTTAATAGAGGTCAGAATTTCCTGAGAGAAGTCAAAGAGTATCATACTAAACTTTAACAAGCTTTCCAAGAAGGAGTGTGTGCTTCGGAAGCTAGAGATGACTGTGACTTGCTTTGACGCCGTGGGACTGGCATTCTCTAGTAGCTCTTCTTAACCATTTCCTGTCCTGCATGCAGGATGGAAGAGTGTCCAGTCGCATGGGTGTGCATGGGTTACCAGGGGCATAAGGGCAACTGAAATCAACTTGCAGGCAGTCCTCAGAGTTCGCTCCAGTGCTTTCTCCCTGACGCGTACAGCAGATTGGAATGCCATTGAGTGAGATGACCTTGTTATAGGGAAACCCTGAGTCCACTCTAGATTCTAAAAATTATTTTCAAAAATTTGGTTCCTAATATTAATTCCAGATTATCTGCAGTCATTTGTCACACCGATCACTGAACAGAAATGTCATGCTTCTGGAGTTGAGAATCACCGTAAATGTGCTTTAATCGGTGGATTTTTTGTTGATGGTGGTGGTGTGAACATGTACATTGGGTGTGGTCATTCCTCTGGGGCAGTTGTCATTGGGGAGCTGTGGATCCATCTGTCCCATATTATAACTGCTAACTATAAAAAGATAAAATTAATGAACCACTGCAAGTCTTTAATGGCAGGAGATAGATGTATACACATATAAAATATCTGTATATAATATTACAAATAAATAACTTTTTTCTATGCTAGAGTTACAAACAAACCTCTAAGCTAGGATAAAATTTTTGGCTAAATTTTGGAAAGCCAAGGTTTAGGTTATCCAGACTTGGAAGAAATTATTGTCAGAGAAAAGTGCCCAGGGACACTGTCCTCTTCCAGCTGTGATGGCGCAGCCTTCCTGTGGCTCGATGCATGTGATTCCCATTTAACTTCTGCTCTCTTTTGGTGATCCCCATTCATTCTGACCCCCATCTCACACCCATTTATTCCCTCCTGCCCCTGTGGTACTCCTCTCCTTCCTCTGCCTCTTTCCTTATCTAGTAGAATTCTACCCACCCCTCAAGGGGGAGCCCAAGTCCTACCTTGACTACAAAACTTCCAATGTCTGCAGTTCCTGTCAGTCTTTCTGGTAAGTAATGGCTCTTGCTGTTTGCATCCAAAAAATTTTCCATTCTTCTGTGTCATTCGTAGTCCTGTGTTAACCATTCTGCTCTCTTAATCCATTTTTATCAATTCTACTGAAATAGCCTTGAAAGTCCTCTTGATTCATTAACTTGCGTCGTCTATTCCGGAGCTGAAAATCCTGTCCTGTGGTCCTTTTACGAGCCTTTTGATATTTGAAGGCTATTAAGGTCTGTGTATGTGGTTCTGCATTAGGTCCCTCTAGTTTGCTGTCTTCTAAATCTCTAAAATTATGTGAGGAAACCACTTAACATCTCTATGTAAACACAATTCTGTACAAATGTATTTTTTTTAAAGTGGATTTTTGTTTTCCATTTAGAAAAATGTTTAAAGCAGGACAGCAAATGAAGCTGTTGCAGGTTTCTGGGCTAATTTGAGGGAAAAAACCTCCTATTCTATACAATAACTTTTGCATCCAAACTGAGTAGATAATTTGAAAGGAGTGTCGAGGGTACTATCTCTGGGAGAAAAAGTAGCAGTCATGGTATTTTATTCAAACCGAAAGCCAAATCAAGTCATCCAGAATGGACTTTTTTCTAACTTTTTTTTTTTTTTTGAATTGTGTGTGGAGGGGTGGGTTGGGGGTTGGTTAGAAATGCCGAAGTGACAGCATAGAGGAAGGCAGCCTGATAGTTCCTTCAGGACTAGTGAGCACTTGGAGGATTTACTCTGTGAGGAAGCTTGGCTGTTTCAGTTCAGCTGCCTTTACAGCGGCTGCCGGCTTACCAGGGGTGGGAGCGGTAGGGCTCTGAATGGACGGAGTCCATGAACCTCGAATACACGAGAACTGTATCCTCCAGTTACAGGGCAGGTAACATTTAAGCTGTTATTTAAAGAGTTCTAGAGGATTGCTGAAATGTAGCTCGGGCTACACGCAGACATGTAAAGAAAAATGTTATGTCTTCATTTGTCCTCTGAGCAACTGTTATTGATTGTCCACGCGAGCCTCCGCCTTGCTAGGTAGCCAGAAAGAAGGGAAAGAAGCCCCTAGTTTTAGTCTAATCCAGTTAGATTATTCTAATAAGGTAATTTAAAAGGCTGTGGAGCCTATTTTGGTAAAAAGGTCAGTCTGTGCCCACTCCCTGTTCCTCAGCAAGACGACATCTGGTATGTGGGGAGTGGTTCGGGTCTCTGAAGCCTGGTAGAGGAGGCTCTCCTGTCAGGGTGGGCCCTTTCCCATCCGCACTGATTTTGCCTAGTGGATGGGCAGCCACTTGCCTAATGATCCCTGAAGTATAACTGGGGTGTTCCGTTGGCATCTGCTGTGGAGCCTGGGGCTGGCACAAGTTGGGTTTGTCCATGCTGGCTGGATCAGCGTCTGTTGGTCCTGCCTGGCTGATGGGCCTTCCTGTGTACCTCCTGGCATTGCTCATGCTCCTGAGGGGTCTGGCTGTGGCTTCCACAGTTGGCCTGTTCAGCCACTTGACCTCTGTTGAAACAGCTCCCTCTCATAGCGTCCCAGCCTGACTTTTCCTGATTCTAACTATTGTTCATTGTTGTTACTCTTATTTAACAGTGCACTTAATTGAATGGTATCTTAGCCTTCAGATTCCTAACTAACCAGCTCTAGGGAAAGCTCAGTCCAGTGGGTTAAGATGAATTTATTAGCGGGGCGCCTGGGTGGCTCAGTCGATAAAGCGTCTGAGTCTTGATTTCGGCTCAGGTCATGATCTCAGGGTTGTGACCGGGAGCTCTGCATTGGGCTCTATGCTGGGCGTGGAGCTCACTTAAGATTCTCTCTCTCTCCCTGACCCTCCCCTCCATTCCCTCTCTCTCTCTTCCCCCTCTTAAAAAAAAAACAAAAAAACAGAAAACAGATGAATTTATTAGCATTCATTATTTCATGCTCTAGGCAGACAAGCAAAAGTGTACTTGAGGTAGGTGGCACAGTGTGCAGGGCATGAAGTCAGAAGGAGCGGTGGCATGCTGAGGCTGCGCAGGGCAGCTTGATGCGGCTGGAACGGTGAGTCACAGTGAGAGGAACTCAGACTTTAAGAGTGGGGAGCACATCTCAGATGGAGCACAGGGGGGTGTAGACCCATAGGGAAGACAAGCATTATCTTTACATTGAATAAAGAGAATGACTTAACTGTGTATCGTTGGTTCTGAAATAAATAAAATACAGTTTGTTGCTTGAATTCACAGTTAACACTTTTATCGTGTGTTTGCTTAATCATCATGTACAGAGTTCATGGGTCTGTGATCCGTTTCTATGGAAAAGGGGTCTCCCTAATTAAAAAGTGGGGAAGAATTGGCTTAGTCACTTGGCCTAAGCTGGCCTGGCAGTGACAACAATAATAAAATCAATAGTAGCAGTAATGATTAACACTTTTTACAACAGGAGTTTGAAGTTACAGATGAAGGAGCTGAGGCAAGGCGGGTTACGTAACTTGCCAAAGGAACAGGCCTCTGTACTTGGTGGCAGTGACGTGATATGAAGGCAAAAGGTGAACTTGGAAGTGACCTCTATGGCAGTGGTTCTCAACCATGATCCTTTCAAAAAGAAGGAGGCATAGTCTGAGAAATACTGAACCAGGCTTGGGATGGAGAGCTGAGACAATCATATCAGTACTTCATATCAAGTTCTAAAGATGAGGCAAATGTACAGCAGAGTTGAAGTCTACCGTTTATAAAGTCAGCCATACAGAAAGAACTTGGTTAAGTGATAGGAAATGTGAATGGTAATTAAGTCAAAGTTGTAAAATACTATGTAAAGAAATCAGATTAATACCATTATGATGAAGATTTTATCAAGCATGGTACTTACTACCACTTGGCTGACATTCCTGAAATGCCATACATTTAGCTTCATAAACATTTATATTTGGGAGGGAGTCCGGAGTCCTTAGATAAGTGAATTTGCTCCTCTTCATTTCTAGGTAAGGAAAAGGGGCAGGGAGAAGAAGGTCTGGGAAAAGGCAACCACTTGTCACCAATACTCTTCCTCAACAGGCATACACTGAGCATCAGGTTCGTGTGAAGTACAAATTTGTGCTTGGCCCTCCGGAGATACGACCCTATGTAAATCATGTAAAGCCCTTTATGAAGCCAGCATTATTAGGGCAAAGTTCAGAAAGAGAAAATGAATGTGAAAACCGAAACTTTCTCAACAAATATTAGTAAATGGGATCCAGCAATATATAAAAGTGATAGTACATCATGAAAAACAGGTCGTAGTTTAAAAATCAATCAGTATAATTCACCAGATTTAGTCTAACAGGAAAAACTGCGACAAACTCCATAGATACAGAGAAAACATTTAAAAAAATTCAGTATCTATTCAGGATAAAAATTCTTAGAAAACTAGGAATATAAGGAAACTTCTTCAGTCTGATAAACCTTACGTAAAACCTATGGCTTACATCATACTTAATAGTGAAAGACTGAATACTTTCCCACTAAGGGAACAAGGCTAATACATCTCCTTTTAATCACTTCTCTTCAACGCTAGTCAGTGCAATAAGGCAAGATAAAGAAATAAAAGGTATACAGACTAGAAGACAGACGAAAGCCACCTGTCTTTGCAGATGACCTAATTATATAAGTAGAAAATCCCAAGGAATCTACAAAAAACCTACTAGAACTAATAAGCAGGTTTAGCAGGGTCATGAGATACAAGGTCAGCATGCAAAAATCAGTTATGTTTCTATGTACTAGCACAAAAAACACTGTGAAATACTTAGGTACAAATCTAAAAAGTGTGCAAGGGCTGTATGTCAAACACTTCATGAGTCTGATATAAAAAAAAAGATCTAGTAAGATTTAAATAAGAGGATCTCTCCATGTTCATGGATTGGAAGACTCAATTATTATTAAGACCTTAATTCTCCCCAGACTGACCTGTCTTTTCAGTGGCAGTCATCTCCTTGTCTGTTGGCCTCACCATACCTGCATAATAATAATAACTACTTTCGGAAACACTGACTTCTGAAGGGGGAGTGTCCTGGTGCTCAGTCCTAAGACCTCTTTCTCTGTTCTTACTCTGGCGGTGCCCTCACGCAGGCCTTTATTTAATATCCTCCCCACTGTGGTGATTTCCAAAATTCAGATCCCTGTCTCTCCTTGGCACCCTACATATGCTAATGCCACCACCACCTTCCACCCTGTCACCTCCACTCCGTGTCCTTATCCCGCCTAACTTTGCCTTGTCTACCTGACATGTTTAAGCAAGGTGAGAAATCCTTTGGCATCCTTAGTTTCTGAACTGGTGCTCGATTAACATCTTCTAAGTGGAGATCAACTTCAAGTCCACCATTCCTATGTCCCAAACCTACCTTTTATACTCCTGACTTTTCCTAATTAGATTCTCATTTTATGCTCTTTGGGGAAGAGGAAATAAATACTGGATGAATAAACATTTTTTTGAGTATTTCTCAAAAAAAAATTTCATGGTGGAACTTGGTTTAAGTTTTGTGTTAGAATCATAGGTGAAGAAAATTTCCATTTGCTGCTTTAAATTGTATAAAAAAATGCTATGAAATCAGCTGGTCTTAGTCTTTGTTATTACTCATCACCCCCTCTCCCAAGGAAACACTAAGCCCTCCAAAATTTCCATTGTTTACAGAAAAGGCTTATTCTAGATGTGGAAACAGATTGCTTATTTTTATCAGAGTACATAATTATTTAAGAGTAGTACAGGAATTTTAACAAAAATTGAACTTTCAGGCCTCGTTGTGCCAGCATTTGAAATATAGCTGCTTAATTAAATATTAACTATTCTCAAATCTTCAATGTAAAATGCAAAAATATCAATAATAACTAATTTTATTCAGTTTTGGATGAATATATAGCTATATATCCTGACCCCAGCGAAACCCGTCATATTCACATTTTACTAGTGTTTGGTAAATGGCCTCTGTAAGCACAACTAGTAGCCTGATCCTGTGAAAAATTAACTTTCCTTTAGAAGATTGAACAGAAGGTTGTATTCATGATATCAAAGATCACAAGAAAAATCTAATTCTCATTTTTCTACCATCCCACTTTTTCTTTTTTGTCATAAGAATTTGCTTTGTTATGCAAAATAGATGTGTCCAGAATATAGATGTTAGAGAAGGGACAGTACTTGAGTGGACTTTCTTACTCTTCTGGGATCAGTGGGTGTTAGATGTGGTGGAGATTGAGTCTGTGCTCCTAGAAGAGCATTCTCTTTGGTAGTGTCTAGGACTTGGTATCAGTGATTTCTAAAACAGAAAAATTTCAAATCTGGCCCAGGAAATATTTCTGCAAGAGAAAGGCCCTGAAGTTTCCTTGCTGGACAGTCAGCAAGTACAGAACAGACTCTGGGTTGTCCCAGGAGAATGTGAATTGTAGCATCATCTGTTGACTTAACATCATTTGTTCTCAGTTTGGTGGAGGGGGAGCCCTTCTTTCTGCTCAAAACTCATTCTTCTCTCTGGGCTGTGGGTCCTACCCTTCCTTGGAGACTTCCCTTTCCTGCTTTCTCAGTACCTCTCTGTTGGCTCTTCCCTTTCAGCAAACAAATGATTCCTTTAATCGTAATAACAAGAAACCAACCAACCTTTGATTTTATATCTTCTAGTTACTTCTCCATCCTTCTTGTTTGTTTTATAGCCGAAGTTCATAGCCCTCAGCACAAAACAAAAACTCTTAAGCAGTATCAGATGAGGCCCTGACTGGTCTGGCCTTGGCCTTATCTCCTGCCATTTCCTACTTCCCTGTCCTGGTAATCCTGCTGCAACTCCAGGGCCACTCCTTATCCATCCGAACCTTACCCTGGGTATCACTTCTCCCAAGAAGTGGCCTCTGACAACAGCAGATGAGGCTAAGTGACTCTCACTTGTGTTGGCAGAATATCCTAAAGGTGGATTTTGCTAAACCCACTGATTGTTTTGTTTCCCTATGTGTGTGTGCTATGCATCTCCTCTTTGTTGTGGGATCGTGTTTGAAAGATTCCTGTATAGTTTGTCTTGGTTCTGGTTTTTTCCATGCCCTAGAATTTCATCAGCCTCTAGCAGAGGTAGTCTCAGGTCCATCCTAAATATTGTATTTCCCTCCAGTCCCTCCAAACCAAACAGACAGCACAGGACAGCTCAACATCAGCCCGGCTTTGGGGGTTGGTGATGGTGGGAAGTAGTGAACAGGCCTGCCTGACATCCCCCTAGAACAGACTCTTCCCTGTTAGAATTCTGATTTGGAGATGGGCATGTTCCCCACCCTCCTTGGGTCCCAATCTAGAATATCTCTGTTTAATGTGAAGGTTGATGTGTAGTGTGTATGCAAGAAGCGCTCAGACACAACCGAAGCCCCTGGGAGAGCAGTAATAGCATTTTACGTGAAAGCTGACCAAGGCCACAACTCCTGGTGTTAGGTCTCTTTGTAATGTGCAGCTCAGAATAGTATTGGCACAGGTGCGTCTGGAAGGTCGTGGATAACCACTCAGCTGGTTTGGCACGTGCCAATTATGGACAGTCTCCACCTCTTGAACTACTTGACTCCAGATCTCTGCAATTCCAGCAACCATAAAATAGACATTTAACACATTTTCCTAAAGGAACAATGTTATGCATAGTGGTAGCTCTTGGCAGCCCACATAGGCTATTCAATGTTGAGACACAGATGGACAGACAGAACCCATGCGTTTTTGAAGTATCAATATATAAATGTAAAGTATTATTTGGATAATATTTCCATAATAAAATGCCTCCAGTTTTCTACCCTAAAATACCATGAAACTTCTTCCAGTTAAAAAGGAAGTAGGGTTTTCCAACTCCGAGAGAGTTTTAGTTGCTCTTGAATCTTAAGGCACATATTTTGGCCAAAATCTGGTTGAGGAGTGTGGGTTCTGTCTCTCATATAGAAGATGTATGACAAGCTCTATTTTTAAGAACTTCATTGGAATAATTTCAAACCCATTATACTACTTCTCATGAAGGAATTCTCACTAAGAGCATTCTGGGAAGCCCTGCAGGGATACCAGTTAAATCCAAGTTGTTAGAAATTATACTGGGCCAGAGTGGTATAAAATAAATTCCATTGCCCAGATAATGGCCCCCGGGTGCTGCCTCCTGGGGCTCTTTATTAGAACTCAACCCTATGTGACTACTGAGCCGTCAGAACTCAGAGAGATGTTCTTGGGTGGGGACTTACTTTTCTGCTGCAGGATGAATTGTGCAAATGACTGTCAAACAATTGGCTGGGTTGTAAACTGTTATTACATCTATACTGTTATTCCTTAGAAGAAGATGGGGGGGGTGATCCTTGTAATGCTATTACTTTAAGATACTTTCAGAGTTAGCACATCTTTGGTATTTTATATAAGAAAGTCATGGTTGGATTTGAATGATGAGAAGGCCCCTGAAAGATAGAACTGCTGCAGGGAGCTGGGAGAACGATGGAACAGCTCAGGGAAAGTGTTCTTGAGTAGAAGCAGGGTCCTTCCGTTGAACTGACTACAGATAAAAAGCTAATACCTTATGCAGTGGTAGTCCTGGGATAGTGATTCATGGAGCATTCCTTGAAGTTTCAGGTACTCCATTAATTTATTCAACAGTTATTTATTGAATGCCTCTAATGGACTAGGTTGTGTTCTAAGTGTCGGGGATATAATCATGAACAAAACCGAAATGTCTAGTCCCCTGGAGCCTACAGTCAAGTAGGGGAGGACAGACAATGTCCTAATTAAGCAGATTTAGGTTGGTTAAAGGTAGAAAACTTTATGAAGATACATAAAGTAGGAAATGAGAGATATGTAGATAAGGGTCAGGAAAGAAGTTGACAGAGACCTCAAGGCTGTGAGACAGAAGTGAGGTGCATATCTGAGGGAAGAGTGCTAGGTCAAGGGGATAGCCAGTGCCGAGGTCTAAGGTAGAGCATTAAAGGCAAAGCAAATGTGAAGGGAGGGAGAGTTGTCAGCAACTCTAACGACTTCGGTTTTATATGAGGGCGATGGGGAGTCATTTAAGGATTTTGAACAGAGGAGGAACGTGATCTGACTTACATATTAACAAGACCACTCTGGCTCCTGGGTCCAGGTAAGAGGTTAGGTGTCTGGGACAATAGTGGTGGTGGTGCTAGCAGTGGTGAGAAGTGCTCAAATGGAAGATACACCTAGAAGGTAGAGCTGATAAGATTTCAGGATGGCTATAGTGGGTAGAGTGTAAGAGAGCTGGGATCAAGGATAACTTCTAGCTGGAAGGAAGGGATTGTCGTTGATTAAGGTGAGGAAGACTGTAGAGAGGCAGTGGTTGGCTTGGTTTTGTTTTTGTTGGGGACTGGTTAGAATGATAATGTGTTCTGTTTGATGGTTGAAGGGACAAAGGCAGCTTTTGCCATTCCTGTATCCTCACATTGGCACCCTTAGATACTGCAGACCTCTCAAACTACTGAAGACATCTGCCCAAAGTACAAGCACTCAGTACTTTCTGTTGGAGAATTACTGGGCCTGGCATGGGCTGTTGGTAAGCAGGGACCTTGAGAAGCAGCCATGGGAATTCGTAAATCTGTGGTGCCTGCTGGGCCGGAGCTTCCTGCTGGCACAAACACTCTGGGATGGGTCTTCCTTCCTGGGGTCACTGCTGGTCTCTTTCTGTCTCATGTCACTTGTCACTGCCGATTCCAGCCGGGGTTTCTCTGCTTCCCTTCTCTAACCACTGACAAACCACACAGAGCTTCTCTCTTCCTCTCCTGTTCACTGATCCCTTTGAGTAATAATGGGAAAATAGGCAAGTATTACAGTTGATTCTTTTCTTTATTCCCCCTTGCCCTGTTTCGTTACCTGTTTTGATCTGACATGGGAGAACTTTGTCTTCACTGTATTGCACTGACCTCTACTTACATAAAATCAGAATTTAATAAATGCCTTTGTTGGGGAAAGAGAGTCTGGTATTTCTGGGCATTTTGGCAGAGAGCTGGGGAGGGGACACAGTGGTGGGGAAGGAAGGAGGGTGATTGGTGTTACCCTTCCCCTTCTCTAAGCTCTTCCACTGTTTACCGGTTACCACCAGACCCGCTCCTAAGACCTTACTCTATGCCAGGTCAAATGGAGGTGCCTGCGGGTGCAGAGGGGGATAGGGCACATGAGTGGGAAAGGAAGAGTATTTCCGAATTCTAGGACTTTGAGAAGGCCGTAGGATAATCTCTGAAGATTTGGACTCTGAGAGAAGCAGGACCAGGTCTCAGTTTTAAAAAGATAATCCTGGTATTTATAGGAGATTGGGCACAAGAGGAGAATCCAGAGACAAAGAAGTTGGTTAGAAGATAGTAAAAATAATTTGTGCAAGAGAAGTAAAAGGCTTCAGTGGTGAGTGAGGCTTAATAGAGGTAAACTGAAGGAAACAGATGGAATGGCCACAGGGTGACCATGGAGCTGAGTCATGAGAGGTGCTTATGGAACCCGCAGAGGCAGGAGGCAGTAGGAGTACAATGTCAGTTATGTTGACTTCAAGGAGACTATAGAAAATAAGGTTCCTGGAATTGCCCCCCAGCACTCCTTTGAAGGCAGATGGTAAAACAAGGTGAGCTCAGGGGAGATTCGGGGGCTGGAGAAAGACTTAAGAGCTCTGGGCATAAGTCGTGGTGGTTGTGGTGATAAAAATGGGATGAGGGCTGCAGGACAGCTCTTGGGAGGTCATCTCTGTCTTTCTTACACATACTTCCTTCAGAAACGTTTTTTGCCAAGGCATGTTTTGTGCTGGAAGAATGACCAAAGGTAGCTTTGCTCCTGAACAGGGACTAAATTATTTGTCAATGAACCATCAGCGGCTCAGCCATTACTCAGAAAGTAGCCATTATCAGTCACATACACAAGGACTTCCCCTGGAATTCGGAGTTCCTTTCAGCTGTTTGTTGAAAACACGTTCATGATGGCATCTGTGCTGGTGCGAAATACCTCATGCCTGTGAACTCATCGTTGAGCTATGTGCAGGGGTCTGAGAACCAGGAGCCGGCGTGATCAGCCCCTGCTTCACTGCAGATGCAGACGGGTGCTGAAGCCCTTGCTGGTGCCCTTGTGCCCAGTGCATTTGGCTCTTGATTTCCTGTCACATCTGTTCAGTCACCTCAGCTTAACCCTATAAACCTGGTTGGGTGGCTTAGGTTATAAAGGGTTACAAATCTTTTCTCCATAGAACGTCATGTATATGGAAACCTTGTGAATAGATCATTTTAATAATAAAGTTCATTGTTCAAAGTATTCATTTTCAGGGTAGTTTACTTTTTGGGGAATACGGGAAGTTATAATGCTCAATTTCCACTGTCTTTATTGGGCGGATAATTAGCTCACATTTCAAACACTTTGCAGCACAGGTCATTAAGGGACTTGACAAAATCAAGTCTTTGTACCCAGATCATGCCGTTCTTGTAAAGGCAAGTGGTTTATCATCCACTGCTCTGATTTAGAGGGTTGTTTTTTTTTTTCTATGAAAGGTTTTAAAAACATAGAAACAGGAAGCCAATGCCAGAATTGATCCGACTTGCTTTTCCCTTCTTAAAGAGCTTCTCCTTAGCCCTCCTGCCCGGCAAGGCAAGCGCTTGAGCCGGCCCTGCAGTTACCGAGATTGAAATCAATCATTGCGCTGCCCTTCGAGAACACCACCCTGCCGGGCAATTACCAGCAATCCCTCCGAGTCCACAGAAGGTGTCGAAAGGGATTGCCGTGGAGTAGATCTGGGAGACAGTTACATACATTCAGTTGGCATTAATTTTTTTTTCTTTGACCAAGCCCAGAAAAAAATGTCATTTTATAAAATTTGCTTTAAGTAGATAATTTTAGTACACCTGAAACTAAGCTAATATTGTGTGTCAAATATGCTTCAATAAAAAAAAAGAATAGATAATTTTATATGTTAGTGTATATATTTGTGTGGTGAAAATTTTTTCATGAGTTACATTACAAAGGTGATTTCCCTAAACAGACAAACTGATCTTATACTATATTATATGTTATATGTCTCTTTAGTTATTTAGCATATGCACAATTTTCTTGGCTTCTCAACTGGGCTGTGGCATTTTCTCTTCTCTTTGTGTGTGTGTGTGAGAGAGAGAGAGAGAGAGAGAGCTCAGAGCTTTCTCAGGTATAGGCTATGGTATTTTAAAAAAAGAGTGAAGAGCTTCTGCTGCTATTGTATTGCATGTAATTCCTGTCACCATTTTAGGCCTATAATAGACCATTTCAAAACAAATCTGTTTTGGGTGAAATTCAAATGTAGTGGGAAATTCATGTGTCAGATTTTCAAAATCTGGATTTCATTTAGACTAGGAGGGAATTTTGGTACTTAACCACCTTCCATTCACATCTGTTTATGATTTAGACATGCCTATATTCGTAAATCTCCTGTATCAGAACTATTCTGTGATATCATTTGGAGACAAATAACTTGATCCTCAGGATTTAATTGGTATATTGTGAAGAGATTCCTGCTAATTGATTTTGAAGGAACAGTTGGGCTGCAACAGAGCTGGGTCTCCTGGCATTATTGACACCACCTTATTTGCATGGGTACTTTCACTCATGTATTAAACAATAATACCATTGTTTGTCATGTGTTCCCTATAACTTGGTAGATAAGCTTGAGCAGCCAAAACTAAGAGGAAATCATTCTTTGTTTTTCAAAGGTCTCATCAGAAAATCGAAGACTCAGAAGAAAGCAGTGATGAAATTCTCGCTCGTCTAACATCTGCGGTAAGGCAACCAGTTTTCCCTGCTTATGGGGGCAGAAAATCAGGAGGGCCAGGGTCTTCAAAGGAAGGCAGTTTGGGTGGCAGTGCAGAGAGACGCTTGCTCTGTGGGTGCACATCAGTGTGGGAGGCCCACGTCAAGGCAAAAGGAGACATGGCATTGACTTCCTATCCTCAGTGCAGCTTCTCCAGCAAGATCATAGATATTCCTGGTGGAAAGTTCCGGAACCGTAACCGCACAAAGGAGAAAAGACCTTATGTTTCATAAGGGGGGAAAAAAAGAATTACCTCAACCATCAAAAGGCCAGGTTGTTGGTTTCTAACATGCTAGGTTGCAGCATTTTCGGTTGTTTTCTGAAGCCACAGTCAGAGTTGGTAATTGCCTTGTTAGTTGAAGAAAAGCTCTTAATAGAAAAAGCTAGATATGGTTGCTAATCATTGAGCCCTAGTGTTTGACAGGCTCTAACTATCCTGACAAAATCTTTATCCATTGGTTTGGCTTTTTGGAAACTTTTCTAACCTCCCCAAAGATTCTCCAGTTGTGCTTTTAACTGCATTATGGAAATGGTAATTGCTAAAAATCGTGCTGGATGGGGTTGTATACGTGGATGAAACTGATCTTTCACAGAGTTTCATACACCAGGTCTTAGGATCTGCACACAGCTTGAAAGTTAAAAGTTGCCTTTCCTACTCTTCTAGAATGTAGCTTAGAAAAGTAGTTGTTGACTAAATACAGTGATTGGTGCTATAAAGCTTCATGTGAAATGGACTCCTGACAGCATGTTAAGAAAAAATATTTAATGTGACCTTTGTAGTTTTTTATTTAACCCTTTTTTAAATTGAGGCATACTTGACATACAACATACGTTAATTTCAGGTGTATAACCTGATGATTTGGTATTTGTATATATGTTGTGAAATGATCACCACAATAAGTGCAGTTAGCATCCATCACCTCACATAGTTACAGAATATTTTTTCTTGTGATGTGGACTTTTAAGATTTGCTCTCTTAGCAACTTTTAAATATACAGTAGTCACCATGCAGTACAGTACATCCCAGGACTTATTTTATTACTGGAAGTCTACCTTTTGACAACCTTTACCCATTGTGCCGACGCCTGAACTTCTCATCTCTGGCAACCGCCAATCTGTTCCATATATCTATGCACTTGTTTTTACTGTTGCTGTTATTATTGTTTTCAGATTACACATATATGTGAGATCATATGCTATTTCTCTTTCTCCGATTTATTTCACTTAGCAAAATGCCTCAAGTTCCATCCATGTTGTCACCAATGGCAAGATCTCATTCTTTTTTATCTCAAAGTAGTTTTCTAGTTTGTATGTGTGTGTGTGTGTGTGTGTGTGCATGCACATGTGTGTGTATATCCCATCTATTTTATCTCTTCATCCATTGATGGACACAGGTTATCTCCGTATCTTGGCTGTTGTGAATAATGCTGCAGTGAACATAGGAGTGCATATATCTTTTAGTGTTCTTGTTTTCTTTGGCTAAATACCCAGAGATGGAATTGTTGGATCATATAGTAGTTCTGTTTTTAATTTTTTGAGGCACCTCCATACTGTTTTCCAGAGTGGCTACACCAATTTACGTTCTCACAAACAGTGCACAACAGTTCCCTTTTCTCGATACCCTCTCCAACATTGTTATTGCTTGTCTTTTTGATTACCGCCATTTGGACAGGTGGGAGGCAATATCTCACTGTGGTTTTGATTTGCGTTTCCCTGACAATTAGTGCTGTTGAGCATCTTTTCAAGTACCTGTTGGCCGTCTTTTGTCTTCTTGGGGAAAATGTGCATTCAGGTCTTCTGCCCATTTTTCAGTTGGATTGTTTGGTTTTTGCTATTGACTTATATTAGTTCTTTATATGTTTTGATAGATATGACTTGTAAATATTTATCAGATATATGACCTGCAAATATTCCCATTTAACAGTTGCCTTTTCATTTTGTTGGTGGTTTCCTTTTGCTGTACAGAAACTTTTTAATTTGATATAGTCCCACTTACTGATTTTTGCTTTTGCTTTTTTGCTTTTGGTATTGGATCCAAAAAACCTTTGCCAAGACCAATGTCAGGGAGGTTACCACCTATATTGTCTTCTGAGAGTTTTATGTTGTTTCAGGTCTTACAGTCAAGTCTTTAATCCATTTTGAATTTATTTTGTGTATGATGTTTGATTCTTCTGCATGCAGCTGTCCAGTTTTTCCAGCACCATTTATTAGGAGATCATACTTTGTTCATTGTATATTCTTGGCTCCTTTGTCATACATTAATTGACCATATATGCATGGGTTTATTTTTGACCTCTGTTCTCTTCCATTGATCTGTGTGTCTGTTTTTATGCCAATACCATAGTGTTTTGATTACTGTAGCTTTGTGATCCAGTTTGAAATCAGGGAGCATGATGCCTCCAGCTTTATTTTTCTTTCTCAAGATTGCTTTGACTTTTTGGGCTCTATAGGTTCCATACAAATTTTAGAATTCTTATCCTATTTCTGTGAAAAATGCCTTTGGAGTTTTGATAGGGATTGCACTGAATCTGTAGAGCATGCAGTATAAAATATTGACCAGAGAGGAGTACCTGTTGTGTGCAGTCCTAACAGCCATCTGTTTAGAAAACACTCACTATGGACCAGTTACTGTGTTAAACATTCTGTGTGTTTGTACATACACATACATATACATTCTGTTAAACTTCACAACAACCCTATGAAATAGGTGGCGTTATCTGGCTTGTGAAGGTTAAGTAAGTTGCCCAAGGTCACTCACCTCAAAAAGAGCAAAGCCAGAGTCTGAACTCAGAATTTTCTATTCCCTAATCATGTTTCCTTAACTACTGTGCCTCATTTTTTTGTAATGTAGTATATTATTGGGATAGTTTCAGAAGCAGTGAAGCCCTGTGACATGTTTCCTACAGTCATACCAGGAAGACAAGTACATTCAGAGAGTTCAGGTACAAAGCGAGTGGCAACTGAGCACTGAAAATATAGTGGTGTATAGACAGTAGGTTCAGGAGCAGTAACAGCTTCATCCAAGAGACTTGAACTACCATGGAAGGCAGTCAGGATTTGAACATGTGGTAATTAGGAGGACGTGTACTCTAGCAGTGGGGTTTCTTGTGTGCAGATGGAGGAATGAGAAAGTAGAAAGAGCCAACTGGTTAGAGAAGAAGCTCCTAGTTAAGCAAAGTGAAAGACTTTTTGAACAACAGATTAACAAAATGAAATAGACACGTAAGAAAAAAGAAAGATGAGGGGCACCTGGCTCAGTCAGTAGAGCACGCAACTCTTGGTCTAGGGGTTGTGAGACCAAGCCCCACATTGGGCATCGAGCTTACTTAAGAAAAGAAAAAAAAAAAAAAGAAAAAAGAGAAAAAAGAAGATGAGTTGGAGGTGGGGATACTGATTGAGAGGCTGCCAAAAACCCACTTTATTGTGTTTTTTGTGGGAACCAAAAGAAAAATGAGTTCAAAAAGGAGCACAAAGAATTTTTAAAAAATCAGTAGGACTAGGTAAAGGTAGAAGAGGAGTCAGAATGGAAAAGTGATGATACTCTTAAGAAGTTGAGTAAAATATCTGGAAGGAGACATGGAGTTGGGACATGCTGAGTTTGAGGACAAAGAAATGTAAAATATGCAGGTGTTCAAGAAGCACCTGGAGATGTGAATCTGAAGCTTAGAGAGGTCAGGGCCAAAGTTAGAGGGACCAGTCGCAGAGAGACTGGCAGTTGAAGAGCGTACTTGGGAAACGTTCAAAGATAGGACATGGAAACATGAACATCTTTGAGTAGGAGATAAAGCTGATTATGGGCCTCCATCTCTTGCTTACTTAAGACCGACTTCCAAAACAAACCCAATCAGGCTGTTTCTCTTTCTTTAAATTTTCATGGTGGAAACTGTAGAGATAAGAAAACACAAATACCTTCCCTGGGCTTGACTGAAATTTGTGATTTTGTTCCCAGAGTGTAATTGTCGAGCCACTGAGGTCATGTAAGTTAGGCTACATTGTGATTTATGTGTATTAGATGCCTGTTTGGTGGGATGGGTACATTAGTGGCATTTCCAGAAGGACAAGGGGGCACGTGGTGTGGCGTGCTGCGCTGCTAGGTCCAGTGAAGTCAGCCATCACTTAGATGGTGAAGAAGAACAGTGCTGAGCATCTGCGATAAAACACTAGCCTGGTAGTGGTAGCGATGGGGAGTTTGTGGACATATCTTGAGAGATGAATTAAAATTACAGATCAAGGGGCACCTGGCGGGCTCAGTCAGTAGAGCGTGTGACTCTTGATCTTGGGGTTGTGAGTTTGAGCGCCCCCGTTAGGTGTGGAGATTACTTAAAATCTTTTTTTAAAAATGACAAATCAACTGTGCTGAATTTAGGAAGAAAGATCAGTGAGGAAGAGGGCAAAACCTAAAACTCTGGGACCATTAACTAGACACTCTTACTCCCTTACATTCCCTCTAAAAGCTGATTTGGTTTATCATTCTCATCAGTTTCAATTTCTCTGTATGTTACTGCTCTATCGCCTTGCTCATTTTCTTCAGTTCATCCAACTTTATCATAGAAGCTCTGCATATGATGCTTTTAATGGAATTTCTAAATTCCTTCTCGTAGGGTACAGTATCACTCCTCTAAGAAATACCACTGAGCTGAAAAAAAATTCTAACCCAAATTATAAATGGAGTGTCGGCTACAAGTTCTCGAAGACCTTGAAGCAAGTAAATCCCCTCCAAAGTGAAAATGCATGCTAGGATATATAACGTTTAGTGAAAGTGTTAGAGAAAAAGAAACCTGCTATGAAATTTCTTTTAACACCTCTCTAGGAACAAAAAACATGGTTATAACTGCCTGCTGCCCATTATCAGTGTCACAAAACATTCTTCCCTGCTCAGTGTCCATAAGTTGTGATGTAACTCCATCAGTTTTCACATCACCTGTGAAGTTCTCTCATGATTTCTAGCATTCTTTGTAGTTAATGTCTTTTTTTTTTTTTTTAATTTTATTCACTTATTTGACAGAGAGAGAGACAGCCAGAGAGAGAGGGAACACAGGCAGGGGGAGTGGGAGAGGAAGAAGCAGGCTTCCAGCAGAGGAGCCCGATGTGGGGCTCGATCCTAGAACACCGGGATCATGCCCTGAGCCAAAGGCAGACGCTTAACGACTGAGCCACCCAGGTGCCCCTGTAGTTAAAGTCTTGCTCTCACTTTCTTTCCATTTGGGGTTCTACTTTCTGGGTAGAACAGATCTTGTTTACTCTCATTCACTAAGACCTGTGCAGAACTTAGGCCTTTGTCTGATTCTTCTCCCAATTTGTCTTTTCCTTAGAGTTGTCTTGGGAAATACTTGTTACAGGGGCATGAGGAACTGCATCTTCATAAACAGGCAGCTATCATCCAGTGCCTGATGGAACTCAAGGATGCGGACTTTTCAAAGATGCTCTGTCTTGCTGCTCTCTCCTTCCTCTGCTGTTGCCTGTTTGTGTGTTCTGCTTTTGCCTATTTGGATTTCTTCTCCTTTGCCATCTCACCTGAAGCTCAGTCATTTTCTCTAAGGATGTGCCTTTTACAGGACTCTGTTCATGCTCTTTCTGGGTCTGGGAAGCATGTAATGTGGCTGGGATTCCCTGCATTTGTCCTTCGTGATGAATCTACACATGGGGTTTGGTACTTGACGTTGGAGGATTCCCTTTTTGACGGTAGTATCTGAAGATAACAGTGACAGCTTTTTCAACTGGAAACTTTCAAGATGGTACCAGTTCAGGAAGCCGAAATAGCATGGGATTTGGGTTTTGATGAACTTTAGAAAGTTAGAATTCTCTTAAGAGGTTGTGTGCCAAGTTAGCAAGGTTTGGAGATAATCTTAGGTTAGTGAGCGTGGGGAAGACTCAGTCACATTTAGTACATGGGGAGCACAACCCAGTGATGATTTTTACCATATTTAGAGAGAAATTTTTTAAAACGCTGAAATGCTAGTTTCCACTCACCCTTTTTCCTGGCTATCTGCCTCTCCCCTTCTGGGGAGCGGAGAAATGGAGTGTAGTTAATCTCCCTTTTCTTAGTCTATCACAGACCTGAGCAGGCATGTTTGCTCAGAGCATAAAAGTAAGTTAATCCCCTGGGGAATGACTAACCTGTCCGACTGCTACAGAATCGTGAACATCTTGTTACCTTATGTTTCTTATCTGTAGGGAACATAAAATTCCTACTTGGAATCCTTACCTTGGCTCCGATTTTTCCCGGGGCTTAAGAGCTACTGTGTGATTTGGGGAAAGGCCAAGTAGATTGAGTTTTGAGACAAAGTGTCAGGGGAGGCCGGAGAAGACGGACCTGGTTTCAAAGATCATCAGAAAGGCACCAGAGGAATTGTAGCACATCTCGGGCACAGTATTCACTGTTCTTGTTATTTATAAGGAGCCCTGGGACTTGTCAGTACCTTTCCTCGTTATTCTTTAGAGCTACCCTCGTCCACTAGAGTGTCCACAGGGCCTCGGGCTATGGATTGTAGGTCTCGGGAACCGCATGGACAGCTGCAGTTTTGCTCAGGGAGGACCTCACAGTGACGCTTCACCAAGCCGTGACTGTCAGTACTTGAAGAGGCCGCTGAATAGTAGATCACTCTCCTTTGTCCATAAAAAATGCTTATGTGTTTTGTATCTATTGCACATCAAAATGGTTTTCTTCATCCTGGGAATGGATCCCGAAATGCCACATGTACACACACACAACGTTTTAACATTAATTACTAAGTTATCTCTATTTCTAAAGAAACCATCTGCCATACTCAGATTATGTGGTCATTTAACTCTAGCCTTGGTGAGCAGCATAATACATGCTCTTTTGCCTACTGAAATGATGCCAGTGAGGGGACATTTATTTAAAAGCGTTTGTTCAGAAAGGTGTGGGTGTATAGAACCCATTCAAGAATAAAACAGGTCTCATCAAATCCCTTCTGAATAGAAGTGTGTGTATGTGTGTGTGTGTGTGTGTGTGTGTGTACACGTGTGCATTCATGTATATTATGGTATTTGGTTCTCTCTTCCCAAGGTGAGGAAAATTATTTTGATATGCAATACACATAGAAAACAGACATTTTTAATCAACAAGGAATGGAAATACACCATTCAGCTATCAGTTTCTATGCTGAGAGTCATGGGTTTGTAAAATGTTACTGTGAAGTCTTATCTGAGGGAAGTTGAAAGAGTTTAAAAAGGATGATTCATGAACATTTCGTATTGGCCGCTGCTTTGTGCATTTGTTTAAAATAGAACATCTTATAGTTGCTTAGAGGAAGTGCAATTTTGCATCCTTAAGGCAACATTATAGCTTTATACATTATGTCCATACATGCAGAAGGACCACGAGGCATATAAAAGAGTGAAAATTACTTGAGTTTTTGGTGATGATTGAATAAGGTAGATTTTGACTTAGTTCCTGTTATTTTATATTGTTTAGAGCTTAAGTATATAATGAAATTTTATGTGAATATGTGGTAGAGATAATGTGAATTCCAGTGCTATATTTGTAAATGTCAAAATCATGGTAAAGCTGGTAGTGAGTTGTCCTTACTGTGGTTATGTTTGCAGTTCTCTTTTATTTATCTGACACTTGGATTGTTTGGTTTGAACATAACGACTTTGCAATTTAAAAAAATTCCAGAATAGAAAAAAATTTCCATAATGGAACCATTCATTAGTAACTCATTATTAACTTAAGTGTTTATTAGTTCCTAGGTTATTTTTCTTGTATGTATACTTTTTACAAAAAAAAAAAAAAAAAAGACCCTTTTATTTTGTGGTCTGTACTTTTCACCGAATATGTTTTCAGTGCTGAAAAGCTCCTCCTATGGCATTTTTGTGGTTCTAAAGTATCATGTTCCATGGATTTTTCATTATGTCCTGTTCTGGGCATTGTGGTTATTTTCAATCTTTTGCTGTTATAAACAATGTAGAGATGAAATTCTGTGTGGGGGAAATTATTAAAGAAACTTGCTTGCAGATGTCATTTATTAGCATGCTGTTGATTTATGAAGACCAAGTGAGAAATGGGTGAAAGGCTAAGACTGGCTAATATTTATTGAGTTCTGACCTTGTGCAGGCATTCTGCTAATGCTTTTCATGTACTGTCATATTTCATTCTCCCAGAGCAAGATGTATTATCATTCACATTAGAGAGATGGAGCGTTTAAGACAAGAAATATTGGAGCACCTGGGTGGCTCAGTCAGTTGAGCATCCAACTCTTGATTTCCGGCTCAGGTCGCAATCTCAGGGTCGTGAGATGAAGCCCCAAGGCTGGGGGGGGGGGGTGGTCCTGGCTCAGCAGGGAGTCTGCTTGAGATTCTCTCCCTCCCTCTCCCTTGGCCCCTCCCCCCACTCTCTCTCTCTCTCACTCTCAAATAAATACATCAATCTTAAAAAAAAAAAAAGGAAGTATTAAGAGTCCACATTAATTTAAAGTAACAGTTTAGGGTTCAAAAAGCAATTTTCCACATTATCTTCATTTAAAATACTTCATAGTTACTAAATAGGTCTCAGCAAGGTGGGTATGGGATTTGATTTTAGAATTCTCTTCTTATTTAAGCAGTATTATGAAATGAGATCTATGAAGTTACATTAAATAGTATTTTAATTTTTAACTTGTTAGGAATCATTCAGTACTGGTAAACACGGCTGCATAGTTTAGCAATTGAGAAATTCATTCAGACTGGTTCTTAAGGTCTTCTGGTTCTATTGTGTGAACTCGGAGGTTCGCTCAGAGGTTAATCATGTTCCAGAACTAGGCAGTATTGGCAAGTTATGACAAGGCCCTCAAAAGTGTCCAGGGATAATTTTTTGGAAGGCTCTGAGGATCTGTGTTACTATTCTTCGGTAGAGAGAATGGTCTTCCAAAGATGAATACATTACTTGGCACCTGCAAATATTACATTACATAGCAAAAGAGATTTTGCAGTTACAATTAAGGCTTCAGACCTGGATTGTCTGCATGGACGCAGTCTAATCACATGAGCCCTTAAAGACAGAGATGTTGGTCTGGCAGGAGTCAAAGAGAAACAGCAGAAGAGAAGGTAAGAAAGAATCCTTGCTGGACCCTGGCATGGCTGGAAGTGAAAGTAGGATCCAATGTATGAGGACCATAGAAAGGTCTCGGGGGCTCGGGGCAGGCTGCCGGGGTCCAGGAAGGAAACAGCTGCCTCAGTTTTACAGATGCAAGAACTAGATTCTGCCGACAACCTGAATAAGCCTGGAAGCATCTTCTGTCCCAGAGCCGCCAGTAAGGAGTACAGCGGTGCCCATACCTTGGTTTTGGCCTCGTTGAGTGTCTAAGCAGAGGATCCAGTTGAGCCCCACTAGACCCAGACTCCTGACGTTTGGAAATGGTTGATAAGTGGATGTCATTTTAAGCCAGTTAATCGGTGGTAGTTTGCAGTGGCAGAAATACAAAATAAACACACCTTCCTCGTTGAGTCATAGCCACCATCCCTTGTTCATAAAAGTGCAATTAATCTCTCATACATCCCAAGCTGCCAGGCCAGAGCTGGTTCAGTTTGTGGATACCTGTGGAGTTTGAAAGTGAATTTTTAAAACTTTATTCTGTCCTTCGTACATTTATGAAATCTTCAAAATTCTGTGGACATTTACAAGTTGATTCTTTTTTTTTTTTTTTAAAGATTTTATTTTATTCGACAGAGATAGAGAGAGCCAGCGAGACAGGGAACACAAGCAGGGGGAGTGGGAGAGGAAGAAGCAGGCTCATAGCAGAGGAGCCTGATGTGGGGCTCGATCCCATAACGCCGGGATCATGCCCTGAGCTGAAGGCAGACGCTTAACCGCTGTGCCACCCAGGCGCCCCTACAAGTTGATTCTTAAAATATAGAAAATACAAACACTTTAAACAGTGTTCACAACTTTTCAGTGAAACCCGTCCGTCCTTTTATGTGCATCACAGCGGAGCAGGGGCTAGGTAGGTAGAATGCGATAAGCAGGGGCAACACTGGTTGTCAAGGGGTATAATTCAGGTGGGAAGAAGGGGCTTAAGCATGTGAAGTAGTAAAGTAATTAAGGACTGGATCCTTATATTTATTGGTAAGCTCAACTATATTAATTATAATAATAATATGATGATGATAGTGCCAGGCACTGTTCCAGGTGCTTTAGGTGTTAACGAGTTTGAGTCTAAAACAATCCTCTGAGGTGTAGAGGGCTATGACTCCACCCCACAAACGGCGATCCTAGAACTTCTTCCAAAGTTGACATAAAATAAATGGAGATTTCCTTCTCCTATTTCAGGCTTTTGGATCTTAAGCTCTGAATCTGTTCTTCCGGGGAGCCCTCCCATGTTGCAATTTTTATAGATGGACTTCCTGATTGAAAAGGGTTTTAGTTGATCTCAATTCATCTGACTACAGGTGTTTCTAATGTAACATCCATACAAATAGGAGACCCCTGGAATTTCTGGGACCTGACCGGTGTTACAGTTACACTGTTGCCGCAGTTGAGAACTTTACCTCCGAAAAGCACAATGATAGAGAAAAGGCATTTTACCATGTAAGGATGGACATGTAATAAGGAATAAAAGAAATTAGTTTGCAACTTATATTATGTCCTTAAGGATAACTTTGTTAAATAAACTCTAAATCCACTGAAGAATTATTTAAATGTGGTTTAGATTGAAAATGCTCTGGACTTACTAGAAAATGGAAAAAATAATGAAACGTAAAAACTAAAGATAGAAATGAAGTGAACATGTGATTTTTCTTGGTTATTATAACTAAAATCAGAATGTCCAGCATATCATTGTTAACTTAAAATGCATTTCATATATATGATATTTTTATTCGTCAAGAAATTCATGCTGTCCAGCAGTGAGGGCTTTGGGGAAATCACTGATCAGAAGCTGTAAGAGCAGTTTTGAAGGCTGAAGGAGCAGACACACCTGCTCTTCGGGGAACATGGTAGTGCTGTTAGCTTGCTCTTTTCAGATTTCTTTCAACCAGTACCTCTGTAGCTTCTCCTGCGATTTGTGTCATGAAATTGATGAGATTTCAAAGAAAAGGCCCCCAGCAGTTATTTTTCATCTGTTTAAGATTTGTCCCACCTTTATCTCTGTTGGGGGGGTTAGATGGCTGTGACATCACCAACTTTTCAACTGTAAGCTGACAGATACCACTACCTCCAGGAGGCCTCTGCAAGCAGAGGCCTTGTTCTCTCTGGGTAGTGAATGATTTTGAAAGGAGGCATTGGTAAAACTAATCTATAGAACAGTCCTTTAGTGTGAGTGCTTTTGATCTTTACCTTCCCCTGTAAAGCATCCTCTCCCGAAGCTCACATGGTAGACCACTTCCATGGTGGATAGCTCTGATGATTTGAAAGCTCTTAGAACTAAAACATACCTTTTTGTGACTTGACTCCATTGGTCTGAATTTTACCTTCAACTTTTCAAATATCTGAAGCTCATGATCCTGTTCCCCCTAATTCTTTTCTTCTTTACAGCAACTACAGACACTTCACTTCTTCCTTGACCACAAACGTACATACTGTGAGTGGTACCAAGAACCAGGGTCAGAATGATGAGTAAAGGAGTTCATTTCAGGGGGCTTATAATAAACTATTGGGGACCCCCAACTGAAGGGGAGATTTCACTAGCCTGTTATAGCCTTATAATTGAGGTAAATGTTATTGGGGTATAAGCAGGGAGGATGTGGCCCCATTGGGGGAGGTGGGTAGCACTCAAGAGAAGACAGTAACTAAGGTGGGCCCTGAAGGACAAGTAAGTGACAGTCACACAAAGTGGGGAGTTGGAGAGGTATTCCAGACAGAAGAACATGTGGAAAGGCCCAATTGAGGAAAGAACATGGCCCTTTCAGAGAATTACAAGGGTTCTGTTTTACTAAGACTGGAGCATTGACTTTTTTTTGAACATAGATTTTGAGAGGAGGAATGGAGATAGAGATAATACTGACAACCAGATCAGAAGAATACTACATACGCAGTGTTAGACATTGGACTCTGTCCTAGGGTCACGGGGAAGTATTTGAAGAGTTTTTTAGCAAGAGATGTAATGTAAAATTTATATTGTAAGAATATTAGTTTTGCTGTAAAGAATGATGTGGTTTGAAGAGAGAGAAGTTAGAGACAACAGTCTGAATGGGAAAAGATGGTGGGCTGAGCTAAGTCAGGGACACCTCACTTTTTGGCTTGAGACCCTGGGTGCGTGGTGGTACCATTTTCTGACCTGGTATGTGGGACATGGAGCAATTATGTGGGGTAGGAAGAAGTGGTAAGAATGTGACTTCGCATTTGGAAATGTTGAGTTCAGGCTACTCCTGGAGTGGCCCTAGAGATACAGATATAATTGAAGCCCTGGGAGTAAATGAAATGACCTATGGAGAATGAACAGAAAGAGAAGAAGGTCTCGTGGGCTGAGGATAGTTCACTAAGGATCATCAAAATTTAAAGGTAGAAGAAAAGGAGAGCCTTGGGAGACAAGAAATAGCAGCCAGAGAAGAAAGAGAAAAGCCTGGAGTATGTGGTGTCATGAAATCCTGGTGGTTAAGAAGAGAATAGGTAACAGTGTCAACTGTACAGAGAGGACCAGGTAAATAGAGTGCTGCACCCAGCGCATTCAGCTGCAAGGAGGTGGCTGTCCCCTAGTTTCCTCCTGTGGATACTGTCTCCTCATGAACCTGAGCATATGGTGCTCCACACCGAATACAACCCAGATGTTGATCTTTCTGGATTCTTTCAGTTTTAGTTTTTTTGTTTGTTTGTTTTTTTGTGGCCTGAATGTCATCCTTCTAGTAATATTCCTAAAAACATTGTTATTTATTCTAAGTAATCTCATTTCCATTGTTAACTCACACCATGCTTGTGATCACCTAAAAACTACCAGCTCTTTTTAATGTGAAGCTCTGTCAAAACAAATGTATGTGCATATAGCCAACTTAAAGAGCAAATGTAAAAATTTAAGTGGAGAACTTTCTTCCAAAGCATCTGTCTTGTTGCTTTCAGGCCATTTCTACATATATATTGGTCTTTGAACGGTCAGCTGTTGTCTAAGTTTTGATAAAATTAATAGGCATATCTGTATATGTTCTACAGAATATTCTGCATAAAAGATTTTTTAAATATCCCTAATAGCCTTGAAATAGATGAGTAAGCATATTTCTTACCATCCTAGCATGCTTAACAAATACATCTTCGATGTGGTGACAGCAATTACTGGGAAAACAGCTATTTGTTAAATAAACTGTTAGGTAGAGAGCAATAGTGTCTAGACCAATGTATAAATAACTTTCTTAATTTTCTAATTATTGGTTTCTAATTATTGGTTCTCTAATAACAGGTAATCGCAAGATTATCCATGTGTCAGGCTTGTGGCAATATTAGTTCTTTGGAACAAAATAATGAATTTGGAAAGAGGAAACAGGCCTCTGAGGAAGGAACAAAGGAAGTTGTAACTTAGCTCATGGGTGTTCCTTCATAGGACAAAGGTCTAGCCACCCTCACTGCTCAGTCTGTGTCTTATCTAAAAGTGTGTTAAGGCATATATTGGTTTCTTTCTGGAGTTCTTAATGTCCTTACTAGCTTATGATTTTATAGTCATTTAAAAGTGAGTATATTTGGGAATAGAACAGGAAAGAGAATTGGATTATGTTTCTTCTTATATTTAATGTAGGAAATTGAGAAAATAGTTTCCATGTTTATAAAACTTTTCTATCATGGTATCAAAATTTAAATGCTTCTAAAATAGATTTACTGAAAACCTTCAGGAAATCTTTCAATTGGCGATTTATTCAAAGTTAGTTTGTAAGGACAACACTTTGGTTAGCTAAGACCTTTGCCACAATTGATCTGTCCCCCAAAATGACCTTCATTCTTTCCAGCTTGGTTTTCAAGGGCCTCTTCCTCTATGGCTTCTCAGTTAACCTCTCCCAGAGATGCTCCCTGACACTCCGAGTTTGCATTGGACACTTTCTTTTGCCTCTTGGGTCTTGGCTTTGCCACAAAACAACTTCGTGAGCATTTGGATTTGGGGGCTGAAGGCACTATTAAAGCGCCAAAGAGAAGACAAGACAAAATGCTAGAAGACAGACCAGCTCTTACTCTTGTTGAATTTCAGGGCTATTTTGTGAACAGCCCTGCTGATGATTGAAGAAGTTTAAAATATTGCAACATGTTTCTGATGGGTAACAAGGGGAGAGAGAAAGTTTCCGTGGATGTCTTCTTAGTCCCTTAATTACTCTATCTATGTAGATATTTACAAAAGCAAGTATACCCTAAGCTACAGATGTGTTTTTAATTATTTAGTGCTCTTGTATATTGCATAAACTAGGTTTTCAGTTAAAGTTTCAGCTTCTTAAAAAGTGTCCTTGCAGTTTTCCTTGTACTGGAGTAGTTGGTGTCTGTGAAACTGCTGATGTGGTAACTGAATCTTATCATTTGATTGGATTATAGCATAATTCTATAGCTAAAATACAGGGAAGGCCATGTTCCTTTACAAATGAATTAAATTAGAGGGAAACAACATAGAAAGTAAAGATGGACTGCCATTTGAAATGATTATAAGATTAGAAGTTTGAGTCTTGGGAAAACTAAGATACCTTATCGAATAGAGAGCAGTGATTGTCAGCCCGGCATACAGCCTGGAATCACTTGGGGACTTTGAAACAACAGCGGCAGCAAGTACTGATGCCTGGGCTCTCCCCCAGACAGTCTGACTTAGTGGGGGCTCAGCGTCAGTAGTTTTTTAAAGCTCCCCAAGTGATTCTCATGTGCGCTCAGGCTTGGGAACGGCTGAAATAGATTGATGAAAATCCAAGCTCATTAAAGAAACCATTTCTTTAATAAAGCAGTGACTCCAGAGGTATTTGACAAGAGGAAACACAAGGGGAAAAAAATGAGGGAGAGAAGCTTTTAGTGAACAGTTTGTAGAGGTTTACCATCTTTTATTCACTTGTGAAATACAAAGGCTCTGGAAAACAAGTTTCTCCGTACTTGGTGACAAAACCTAACCTACGCTGAACATACATCGTGAAACTCCCGAAGCTTCCATTGTCTCGTTTGGTATGAATGATTACACATTTCACTGCAGACATATATTCATGTGTCTGATTTCTGATGACGAGCTGCTGCCCCAGACCTCCCTGAGGATGTGAGATAGATAGGACACCCTTCTGAAATGGATAAAAGTTTCAAGTACATCTAGCCGCAGGGGCTGTAGATCATAGCGGGGAAGGCTGGTGACAGGGAAGGCCAAGGTAATAATGTACCCTTCTTCTGCTTACGGAGGCGGGGTTAGCACCCACGCTAAATAAAAACAGGGGCCAATATCAGAACGTGGCTCTCGGCTCTGCATACGTACGTGTCATGAGCCTGATCTAAGAAGGGGGTTCATATCAGTCACAGGGAAACTAAGGTTAACCAACAACACGAGTAGATCAAGTAGAAAAATAGTCATTTTCTTATAAAAGATTTCTCGGTAGAACAAACTACCTCAAACATGGGTGGTTCAGAACGACACATTTATTATCTCAAACAGGTCCTGACTGTCAGCAGTTCCCGAGCAGCTTAGGGCTGGGCGGCTTTTGCTCGGGGTGTCAGGAAGTTGTCAGGATGTGGGCCAGGATCCCGGCCGTCTGAAGGCTTCACAGGTGCCGGAACCCGGGACTTCGTGTTCAGTGCCCACCTCCTCCTAGAAAATTCTAGTTTCTGTTTCTGCAGCTGTTCACAGTTTTGGTTTTCAATATAAAAGTAATTATTGGCAGAGGAGTCCCTGAGTCCTTCTAATATTCTGTTCTGAAGGTTCCTCCTGGGAGTAGCTTACTAGTGGGGAATGCCTTCTCCTGACATTTTTCTCTCCCCCTAGGTCCTCTCCAAGTTTTTCCTAAAGCTGCGCATGCTTCCACTTCCTGTGGGCAAGTGTGTGGTTTTTGGTGATTGCTGTGCATAATGCCCTAAAAGACAAACGGGTCCCTGCCTCCGTGCAGCTTTCCTCTAGAAGACAGGAATTAGTCATTCATTTGAAAATAAGTAAATACTTGACAGTGTGCTTTAAAAAAAAAAAAAGATGCTGTCGGAACGTGTAATAAGATCTTAGCTAGTTTATGTTTTTGCTTGATCAGCCCGTTGTCCTTTGTATTTTATAGGAAGAATACCTGCCCTTGGGGTTTTGTCAAAAGCCTGGGGCAGAAACACAGAAGCTGTTCCACACCCCACTCCGCATAACACGCTCGTAAATCCTCCCTGACTGCAGACACTCGGGATTTTGTGTACTGCATTTACTTTAAAACGTTTTTTTTTTTTTAACTTAAGTTCCCTCTACATTCACCTGTGAAGTTCTTGTGTCTCTCACTGCCCTCTCTCCCCTCCTTCCAGCTCTGCCAAAACGTTGTGTCCTTTCCGCACGCATCCCCTTCTTCCCTTTCTTGCCCCGCTACATCCTTGAAAAGATGAGGTGGTGTACGAAGTTGGGAATCTAATACCTTCCTTTTCTGAGCTCTTTGTATTTTGAGACATTTCTAATTAGAGAAAGAAAAACTGAAGATCTGCTGAAGAGAATTTCAAGTATGGAAACTGAGAGGAGGGTGAGGAAGACTGTTTTTGATCTTCTGTGAGCAAATGAAGGGATCTGTCTCCGCCGTCCTTTCCCACGTGTGCTTTCTCCCCGGCCCTGAGCCGCGGTGGGATCCTCCCTGAGAGGTCGTAAAATCAGGAAGCTGTTGACAAGATCCCAGTGGATGTTCATAGTCTGCCTCTCTGCCCCCAGCCCCGAGTATTTGTGACACCGTGAGGGAAGAAAATCCTGAAGAGAGAGGCTGATAGTACAGTAAACCTTACAAACCGTTACAAATCTACAAAGTATGCAATAAATGATGTTTTCAGTGAGTGGCTGTTTTTATTTGACTACCCGTACAAGTGTTTGTAAAGGTTTTCTGTGCTCGTGTATCCCTTCCCCTTCCCATGGCCCTCTTTTTCTCCCTATGTTGTTCAACTGCAAATTTTCCTACCATGAGCATTTTCAGAGCTGACACTCCCAGGGTTGGAGAGGGACTGATGGCCTCCTCATTGCTGTATAATTTTCCGGAGAGAGAGAGTCTGAAGGTTTCAAAGAATGGGCTAAATGGAGAGTATGCCCTTTTGCATGGCTTGCCTATTAGCCAGGCGGGGAAAACACCGGCAGTAAAGCAGTGGCGAGGGAAGCTGCCTCCCTCGGGGCGGTGGTCCTGGCCCCTGTGAGAGCAGTCCGCAGTGGGGTCCCAGAGTCTAGCACGTAGATCTACTCTTGCCGTCAAGTAAATGAATATTAATTGGATTAACTTCAAAAGCAAGTCTTATGTAATGTTGAACTTGTGTGTTCTCCCTGTAAATCGTCATTGGTATAATAAGCTGCAGGATGCTTCCAGACTCACCAGCACCTCCAAACACCCGAACACACATGTACTTCTAAGCTTTGAAGACTGTGTCCTAGAGAGGAATGAGCTTGTTCATTATGGAATTTTTATTGCTGCTAAACATAGATTTCCCAAAGATTATCTTCATGGTATCTTTTTTTTTTTTTTTCATCTTATCTTTGAAAGTGAGTACGGTCATCTTTTTTGTCTCCGTTTATGTTCCTCTTTGGGAATGCTTTTAGGAACGGATTTAAGCATTCAGAGTTGGGGTGGGGGGCAGGTGGAGAGAGAGAGTGAGCAAGCAGAAATGTGGACAAATAAGTGGGGTTGAAGGCCCTGAGGATTTTAAAGGTCGTCTTGTCTGTTCCCATTTCACCTACCCTGTGAGTCAATGGCACTTGATTTTCTGGGACGTATTTTCCAAAATGGTTGCTGTAAACCTGTCAGACTTCAAGTGAGCATTGATTGTGTTTGAGTAGAGATCCAGTCACACCAGGATCACCTATTTAATTTTTCGAGAATTTCTGTATAAGCTAGAAACTTTGAGGGCTTAAATAGTATTTAGTATCTTTGCTAAGGTATCATACATGTTTTAATAATTGGTTATTTGCGTTATTTCTAAATGTTTTACAGTTGAAATTTTGAGGCTCTTCCCATCATCGTAGCAAAAATACCAATGTTTTACAGTGTATACATTCTGGCAACTGTCTAATTTCTTTTGAAAGTAAGTCGATACGATTCTTCCAGATTTTTGGCCTAAAATTCCTATGCAGAGGTTGTTCCCTGATACTAAGAACAAACAAAACCCCAAAACGTGACTGCAAACTTAACTTTCATTGCAGTAATTCTTAATTTCGGTGCATAGCTAACCACAAAGTACAGTTTTTGATAACCACAGTTTTCTTTTTCTAATTCGATTTTTTCCCCCTAATTTCTTACTAGGTGCAGAGAGAACTAGCAGCTGTTATTGCTTTGAAAGCAAGGAAATCTGGTGAGTAGTCTTTCCTGGGGCTGAGTGTATATCAGGAAGTTTTGATGCAGAATGCAGAAAAGTATCACTGTTTGTTTTCAAAATTATCTGTTCTGCCATTGGGATAGCACAGGCTATTGTGTATAGTTCCTTAAAATGTCACTGCTTTGCTTTAATTTATTTCATATTTCAAGGAAAAATGAAATTAAAAATAAGAAGTACATTTGTAGTCCACTGCAACCATGAAGAAAGTCTAAGTACACAACCCAAGAAAGCAAGCCACGTTTGCTTGTCAGAATGATAGCGGAAAATAACACAAAGGTGGTCTTTGTTTAAAGGTCTGTTTTTCATCTCCAAGTAGTTTCTTCTAAAAATAATTGCGTAATGACATTTAAAAGCAAGCATTTTATGTAGGACTCATTGTGTGGATCTGATCCCTGATACCTGTAGGACACAATCTAGAAGCGATATGTGGAGAGGAAAAGGGAGCTTTCAGATAAATTTTGAAGGAGAGAAAGCCATACTCTGGGGAATTCAGTATGAGATGGAGACTCACTGAGGTAGAAAAACACTTAAGAGGAGGGTAAGAAGGACGCATCGTTTGCTCTTCAGAGGGGGAGGTCAATGCTGAAGAGAATGACAAACTGAAGGGAGATGCTGCTTGAAGAACGGTAAACTGGAATAAGACTTTTCAGGCAGAAAGACCATGACAACATCAAAGACATGACAAAAATCGAAGAAATAAATGGAACCGAAATGTCTTGAAAACACAAACCATGCATTTTACGTCTTTCTTTTTCCACTTAGAAACTCTAAGAGTTTGCTTTTCCCTCGGTTACTTTTTGAACCAAACCCACCTCAGCATGAATTAGCTTTTCATATGTAATCTCTTGTCTTTGTTGATTTGGCTGGGGGAGAGGACACAGAAACTGTACGCTATAAAGGTGGAGAGGAGGCTGCAAAGAACAGCCATCTTGATCCCAGGGTGGTGAACAGAGAGGGCAGCGTGAATAGGGCTCCTCGTGCCGGCATTAGATTGTGGCTGTTAGCATAGGGAGAGGAGGAAAGGACATCAATATAAAGGTTTTTGGAGAGGGGGCCTAGATAGAAATAAATTGTGCTAGAGCTGTTCTTCACTCCTGTTATCAGGAGACAAAACTTACAGTCTGTATGAGTTGGAAAAGGCAGTGCCATAGAGGGTAGGATTTTTTTTTTTTTTAAGTTTCAGAAGGAAGGGAAATAATAAACCTACAATGTGTCATTGCTGGAGAAAAATAGAGCAAATAAATACAGATAGGAAGGCTGGAGAAGAGGGATACTAATTCACACAGGGTGGGCTGGAAGGGCCTCTGGTAGGGGACATTTGAATAAAGACCTGAAGTCAGTGAAGGGTGAGCCCTGTGGACATCCAAACAAGAGCATTTGGGCACAGGTGTGCAAAGTGTGTTTGAGGAATGGCAAGGAGGTGTGAGTGGCTGGAGCCAAGTGAACAGGGCAAAAAGAGGTGGATTTGGGATATCAGGCTAAGAAGTTCGAACTTTCTGGAGGTGAAGAGAAGTAAGTAAGACCTACACATGTTAGAGCGTGCAAAATAAAAGATTGGGGTGTGGAGTTAATTTTATTAAATCCTGATGTGATTGTATAAAGTTATGTATCTTTCTTCCTTACTCAGTTGATCTATGGAGCTTAGAGTGTGAACACAGCTTTGGCAGCTGCTCAGGACAGAGTGAAACGGTGTCTCACACGTACACTAATGGTGGGGACATAAAATCACAGTTTTACAGAAAAGCAATGTTTCAGTGTGTTCTAGAAGCCCTAACTCTGTGATCCAGTAACTCCATTGACTGGAGGTCCAGCTGCAGCACAGAATCAGAGATGCATGTGAGGATTCAGGTAGAAGGACTCTATTGCATTTTTTTTTAATAATAAGAAATTAGAAACAATCATTAAGTCCCTGTAGTAGAGAAATAATAAAATTAATCAATGTAATGGAATGTTTAAATAACTTTAAAATGATATTTTGAAGAATTAATATAGTAAAATGTTCAGTGGAAAAAATATACAGCTAGCATATATTCTTTTCATAATAAAATTAGTTTTGTTCTTTTTCTTACTATCGTAGCGTAGTGTGCGCAACGCAAAAACTTCGGTAGCACATGAATGTATGAAGAAAGGGAAAAATCAGCCATCATCTCACCAACAGAGATAACCACCGTTCCTTTTCTTGTATTTGTTTCCAGACATTTCCCTTTTAATATGTAGATACTATATTATTATATATTAATATTGCAGATTTGATAAAAGTGGGATCATTTTGTCAGCACTCTTTTATTTTGAGGTAATCATATATTCACAGGCAGTTATAAGAAGTAATAGAGATCCCATGTTTTCTTTTCCCGGTTTCACCTAACAGTAACATTTGCAAAACTATGGGACAGTTTCACAACCAGGGTATTGACACTGATACAGAATACTTCCGGCACCAGAAGGATCCCTCTTGTTTCTCTTTAATAGCTACACTGACTTTCTTTCTGCTCCTCCTTCCATAACCCTTGGCAGTTACTAACCTGTTCTCTATTTCTGTAATTTTTGTCACTTCAAAAATACTAAATAAATGGAATCATACAGTATATATAACCTTTTGGGAGTAGCTCTTTTCACTTGCCATAATTCTCTGGAGATTCATTCAGGTTGTTGGACATCAATAGTTGATTACATTTTATTGCTGAATAGGATTCCATCATATGAATGTATGACAGTACGTTTACCACTCACCCATTGAAGGACATCTGGATTGTTCTAAGTTTGGGGCTACTATGACTTAAACTACATCTGCCAACATTCATGTACAGGTTTTTGTGTGAACCTAAGTCTTCATTCCTCTGGAATAAAAGCCCACAAGTACGATTGCTGGGTTGTTAGGTAGTGCATACTTAGTTTTTAAAGAAACTACCAAACTGTTTTGCAGACTGGCTATACCATTTTACATTGTCCCTGGCGCCGTGTAAGTGATCCAGCTTCTCTGTGCCTTTGTCAGCATTTGGTATCATCACTGTGTTTTATTTTAGGCATTCCCATAGGCATGAAGTGTTTTCTCACTTTTTTGTATTTCCCTAATGGCTAATGATATTGGTCATCTTAGGTTGCTTATTTGCCACCTGAATGTCATCTTTGGTGAAATGTCTCTTTATGTCTTTTGCCCTTTTTGTAATCGAATTGTTGGTTTACAGTTGAATTTTTAGAGTTCTTTGCATATTACAGATATCAGTCTTTTGTTGGATATGTGGTTGGCAAATATTTTCTCCCAGTCTCTAGCTTGTCCTTTCATTTTCTCATCAAAGTCTTTCACAGAGCAAAAGTTTTTAATTTGGGAAAAGTCAATTTATTAAATTTTTTAATGAATCATGTCTTTGGGGTGTGTCTAAGAACGCTTCATCCAGCACTAGATCTCAGAGATTTCTCTTGTCTTTTTTTGCCTTGAAAGTTTTATAGTTTCGTGTTTTAAGTTTGAATCCATTATTTATTTTGAGTTAGTTTTTGTGTAAGGTGTGAGACTTAGGTCAAGGGTTTTTTTGGTTGTTTTTTGGCTTTGGAATGTCCGTTACCCCAGCACCTTTGTTGAAGAGACCATCTTTCTTTCACTGAATCACTTTTGCACCTTTGTCAAAAGTAAGCCGGGCTTATTTGTGTGGCTGCATTTCTGGGTTCTCTGTTACTCTGCACTGAGCAGACTCCATTGGTGTACGCCAGTCTTGATTACTGTAGTTCTATATAATCCACTTTTTATAGGATTTATTTTCATGTCAGTAATGCAGATCTGCATCATCAGTTGTATTAGTTATATATGCTGTACACTTTATTTACCTAATTCTTGGTTGTACATTTAGGTTTTTAATTTTTTTCCTATTATAAATAATAATAGAAGGACCTAAAGATATATTCTTGCGCTTGTGTTATTTGCCCTTTTCCAATTATTTTCTCATAATAAATTATTAAAATTGGAATAGCTAGGTTGATAGCTAGGTGTAGACAGTGTCAACGTTTTGTTTTTCACATTTAGGACTTTAAGCCATCTGGAATTTGTTTTTGTATACGGTGTCAGGTAGAAATTAAATTTTATGTTTTCCTTATGCTAAGCAAGTTACCCCAGGGGCATTCACTGGACATGATGCTAACTCCATCATACGTGAAATTCATATATATTATTTCAATTACCTACCAGAGCTTTATAATAAGACTTTTTCTAGGGTGGGGATAAGGCAGATCTCTTCTTACCTTGCTTGTCCCCTCACAGTTTTATTTTGTCAGGTTCTGTGAAATCTCCTTTGGGATTTTTTAAAATATATTGCATTTAAAGATCATTAGATAAATTTGACACTTTGGAAATAAGTGTTTCCATCCATGAACCTAGGATATCTTATTTTTTCAAATTTTCAGTACTGCTGTGAAAATGTTTCCATAAAGGCCTTGCACATTTTGTTTGTATTTTTAGTTGCCTTGTGATTTTAGTTACTATTGTAAATGAACTATCTTTCTATTTTCCCTCTCTCTTTTAGTCTCTTCTGTGTGGTTTCTCAAGTCTTTATCTTTCATGACACTTTTTGTTTTAATAGATGTACTTTTTAGAGAAGTTTTGGATTTGCAGAAAAATTGAGCAGAGAGTACGAAAGTTCCCATATACCCTTTGCCCCTACCTGTGCACGGCCTCTCCCACTATCAGCATCTCCGAGTGGCACGTCTGTTACGATCAGTGAACCTACACTGATACATTGTTATTGCTCAAAGTCTGTAGTTTACGTTAGGGTTCACTCTGTATTGTACATCTTATGGGTTTGGACAAATGTATAAGGGTACGTATCTATCATTATGGTATCATATAAAATAGTTTCCCTACCCTAAGAATCCTCTGTGCTTCACCTAATTATTTCTTTCTCCCACCCCTTGGCAACCACTCATCTTTTTAATGTTTTCATAGTCTTGCCTTTGCCAGAAAGTCATATAGTTGGATTCATACAGTATGTAGCCTTTTCAGATTGGCTCCTGTTGCTTAGTAATATGCATTTAAGGTTCCTTCATGACTTTTCATGGCTTGAAAGCTCATTTCTTTTTAGCCGTCAGTAACATTCCATTGTCTACGTGTTCTACAGTTTATTTATCCAGTCGTCTACTGAGGGACATCTTGGTTACTTCCTAGTTTGGGCAGTTACGGAATAAAGCTGCTGTGACGCTGTGCGGGTTTTTGTGCAGATGTAAATTTTCACCTCCTTTGTGTAAATGTCAAGGGGCACAATTACCGGGTGGTATGGTAAGAGCATGGTTCATTTTAGAGGAAACCACTGAACTGCCTGCCAAAGTGGCTATACCATTTTGCATTCCCACCAGCAATGCGTGAGAGTTACTGTTGCTCTGTATCTTTGCCGGCATTGGTTGTTCTAAGTGTTCTGGATTTTGACATGCTAATAGTTGTGTTGTGGTAGCTCGTTGTTTTAATTTGCTTTTTCCTGATGACGTAAGAAGTAGAGCATCTTTCCATACGTTAATTCACGATCCGTATATCTCTGGTGAAGTGTCTGTTAAGGTCTTTGGATTAATTTTTGAGTTTTCAAGAGTTTTTTATATACTTTGGGGAAGAATCCTTTTTCAGATGTCTTTTTTGCAAATATTTTCTTCCCGTCTGTGGCTTGTCTTCTCATTCTCTTCACATTGTCCTTTGAAGAGCAGATGTTTTTAATTTTAATGAAGTCAGGTTTATTTTTCTTTGATGGAGTCATGTCTTTGGTGTTGTATCTAGAAAGTCACGCCATACTCAAGGTCATCTAAGTTTTCTCCTATGTCATATTCTAGGAATTTTATAGTTTTCCATTTTATATTTAGATCTGTGATCTATTTTGAGTTAAATTTTGTGAAAGGTCAGGACTATGTCTAGGTTTGTTTTTTCTACATGTAGATGTCTAGTTGTTCCAGCATCATTTGGTTCATTATTTCTAAGTGCTCTACTGTCTCAATTGCTGTAGCTTTCTGGTAAGTGTTGACATCATGTAGTGTTAGTCCTCTAACTTTGTCCTTCTCCTTTAATATTGTGTTGGCTATTCTGGGTCTTTTCCTTCCATATAAACTTTAGAATCAGTTTGTTAATACCCACATCTATTATCTTTTACAATCGGTAATTTATGCTGTATGAGAATGCTTGATTTGGGGTCTAGCGAAAGTGTTGAACTCAAATGAATTCTAATAACTTGTTTTAAAATGATCTTGGATTTCCTGTATGGGCAAATATATCATCTATCAATAATGACTAGTTTTTCTCTGTCTCATCCATCCAAGTAACTCCTTTTTATCTCACATTATTTCATTAGCTAGTGTCTTCCAATATAAAGTTGACTAAGGTCATTGATAGTTGGCATTCTTTTTTTGTTCTTGAATTTAAATATAATATTTTTGGTTAGAAAAGTAACATGAGGGCGCCTGGGTGGCTCAGTGGTGGGGCATCTGCCTTCAGCTCAGGTCAGGATCCCAGGGTCCTGGGATCAAGTCCCGTGTCAGGTGCCCTGCTCTGAGGGGAGTCTGCTTCTACCTCTGCCCCTCCTCCCACTCGTTCTCTCAATCTCTCTCTCTCTTTCACTCTCTCTCAAATAAATAAAATCTTAAAAAAAAAAAAGGTAACATGAGTCAACAAGATTATTTTAGAGAGAAACAAAGACAATTTCTCTCCTGCACCCCCAAACAAATTTGGTAAGCAGTCTAGGGACAGAAATAACCAACAGGTCCAACAAGCTGTATATTAAAATATTCAAAGAATCCAAAAATGAAAAGTACTAGAGATACTTACCTGTTTCACTCCGTACTCTCACTACTTGAGTTGACATTGAGAGTAGATAAAAAATGACAATGGCAAGGTACAAGAGAGTCTATCATAGGTATTGCATTCCTTCATACCTTTTTCAGATTCTAATTTGGCACCTGCTGTATGCCAGGTACATTGTAAGGTGTGAGGATATAATAGCAAAGATAAATATGGCCCCTGCTCTTTTAAAATTACAACACATGTTTCGTAAATGGAAAACATTAATGAATCACTGGTTGTTTGAAAAAGAAGAACTTATCACTGTGTAGTTAGGAGGTGATAAAATGTGGAGACATTAAGCGTAGCCTTAATTAAATAGAGTTCCAGCTGCAGAATGATACTTTCTGTGTATGCTTGATGTGGTTTTCTAAAACTATTTTTTTAAAAGATTTTATTTATTTATTTGACAGAGATAGAGACAGCCAGCGAGAGAGGGAACACAAGCAGGGGGAGTGGGAGAGGAAGAAGCAGGCTCATAGCGGAGGAGCCTGATGTGGGGCTTGATCCCATAACGCCGGGATCACGCCCTGAGCCGAAGGCAGATGCTTAACCGCTGTGCCACCCAGGCACCCCTAAAACTATTTTGAGGTTGTTTTTTAAGGAAGAAGAAAAAGAAGTTGGTGTACATCTAATAAAAAGTATGAAAATGATAGCACATTTGGGGCTTGACAGAAGGAATTGATTACCCTAATATCTTATGTCTTGCAGTAAAACTGTTAATTAGGGCTCAGGTGGCCATGCCAGATTTATGTCTCATTGCCAAGGGTTATTAAAACAAGAATTAGTATAAAGCAAAAGTTTTTTATTTCAGTTCACCGTACAAACAGAAATAAAAGTAACTGCCAATCAATAGATTATATAAATGATTCAAGGCTCTAGCTTAGTAAAAAATCCATTTTGTTGTAATTTTCTAAAAGGCCATTAGGATGTGCCTTTAAACAGTTTTCTCCTCCAAATGCTAACCTTAGTGAACGTGAATAGCATTTTAAGGCTTCAAGAGATTTACAAAAATTAGCACAGATATCCTTGCATTTTCTTTTTGTTCGATTGCTTATTCCACTGCTAATGTTAGCTAATTAGAGTCTTGGGAGATATGTTTTTTCCCTTTTCCAGGAATCCACAGCCAAAGCACTTTTAGCTCTCATTATCTTTAGATCATGTGAAATTTGTGCTGTGGTGGGCTTCTATTTCTGGAAAGCCAGAAATACCATATTGGTAAATCTCCCTGGCAATTGTTATATTTTACTCTGTCCGCTTAGTCCATAGCTAGTTAAGTGCTTTAAAACTAAGTATCTAGGAAATGAAAGTTTGGAAAAGAAAGAAAGGGATTCTAGGCTCTGTTTATGCCATTAATTGTCACTGTGACCTTAGCAAAATGATTTTGATTTGTATCATGAGGGGATTGGTGTAGAATCTGATAACCTGAGAGATGCCTTTCAGCTCTAATATTTAATTATAGCAATACATATTTTTATTAATTACCTTCATTATCCTTAATGGAGTCACACCCTTGGGAATATTTTATCCAGGACTCTTTTAGGTGCAAGTGCTAAAAAAAAAAAACCAAACAAACCGAAAACCACAAAGGGAATTTATGGGCTCAGAGAACCTCTGGAGTTAATCTCAGCAGAAAGGGAGAAAACCTCTATCCAGGTAGTGCCCATAGACGTCTCGCTGGGGACCTTGTTGGAAGAGTGACATGCCCGCCTCTGGAGCAGTAGAAGCATGGCAGGGGTGGTTCGAGAGGTCAGGTGGCCCACACACAGGAGAAGACACATGGACTAAGGCTGGGATGGATGTGGCCCCTCAAGGAAAACCAGCAGAAGAGGGACCCGTGGTAAGCGGGCACAGCGTGTGCTCACCGCAGGAGCCACTGTTTGCGTTGTGTCTCAGTCTCCAGATTTAGAGAGGAAATGTTTTGCTTGAGATGACCTAGGCTAGCAAGCCCACAGCTAGAATGCACACCCAAGTGTTTCAACGCCCAGTCTCCAGTTTTTCTGACTATACTACATTCCCTCCCTTGTTAGTAATTTTCTGGATTATGAGAATAAAGATGGGATTTGTGAAAAGACATTCGCATTTTCCACTTTGGTTCCTGGAATGGAAAAGACCAGAGTAAGAGCTCATACATTTTTCAAGTAGCAGATAGCAACACTTTTTTCCCCTTCTTCCCAGGATAAATTAGCCAGGGATTGAGGTTAAAGTGGTATTTGTGTACCGAGATATTTTATTATTGCTCGGGGATATTAAATTTATATAATATAAAATAGTGTAAAATAGCTTCACTCTATTGTGTTTAATTTTAGCTTTTTGTAAACGTTATTTTTAATAAGCTTTAATAGAAAGGAGGAGAGGGAAGCCAGTGTTTTACATTGAAGTAAAATTGTCTCTCCTAGCCTTCTAGATCTTCATGTTTGTTTTCTCATCTTTGAACCCTATAGTCAAGCTTAATTAGGCATTTGAATGGGTGTGTGATTTCAACAACCTGGTTGCTACTATTTGCCATGCAGTGAACTCTGTGCGTGTAACATATTCAAGCAGCAACCCCTGGATCTGGTCGTCGGGATGAACCCATTAGACAGGTTTTAGGGCTTCTGTCACCCCCGTAGTCTGGGTCAATTGCCAGCTTTGAAGATTTCCTGTTAGTAATAATCACTGGGCATCAGCAATACTTCTTAGGAAATTTTAGCAGCTTTAAGCCCCCTTCTTAAGAATATGTATTTAAGATGGCGGCAAGTGAAGTGTTGACAGGAAGCTCTGGTCTGACACAATTGAAAAAACATCTTCTCCTTCAGGGCAGAAGCATTACAAAGACAAGATATTCACGTTGCTTTGTCATGAGAAATGAAATAGATTGATTATTTTTAGCAGTAGAGAAGGCTTTTCCTTTTACACATTTAGAAGAAAAAAATAACCATTAAAGCTATGGAATTGCTCTGACTTTTATGGTCCTCTAAATTTTTACTTTTTGTTTTTAGTTGACAGCTTTCTCCTTTTCATGGAGAACCCTGTTTGACTTGAACCTTTCCCTTTTGTAAACACATAGCTCATATATAGGAGAAGGCGCAGCAGAAGGGGATTTTAGAGTGGATGGTAATAATACGGTGAGGGCCGGCAGAGACAGCCTCCCGTGCTAGTACAGTTACTGCTGCGTCAGACTCCGACGACCTTTCCAGTGTTCTGTGATCTTTTATATTGAACATTTAAAACTAAAAGCTATGGTGATCTTCTCTTACAGGCCTTTTTTCATCTGGTCTCTGAGGGCTTTAATAGTGAATGTTGGAGCTAAAAAAGACTCTCGTGGCAGAAGTCTGTTGGCTGGATTTTAAGTAATTAAGATATTATGCTTAATTTTTAGGGATACTTTCAAACACTTAAATTTTCTGAAGTCTTCCTTAGCCTGCCCTCTAAGGATACACCTTGTTCTCTCAGAATTGGTATTTCTACATAGGGTGGTTTTTTGTCCTTTTCTTCTCCTTTGCCGCCTCCCGGACTCCACGCCGGCCAGCGGCCATTGCTCTCATTCCAGGTCAGCACAGACCCACCCTGATTGTCTTGAAGCCCCACTGAATGTGTTCTGTAGCATTTGTCAGCCAAGAGGAAAGAAGACGCATGTGTTTTCCCCTAAAATTATCAACACAACATTGTGGTCTTCCTGACTGATTGACGACGTAGGATGTTTTCCCTAGAAGAGAGAGCTTTGCCTAACACCATGCTGATGGTTGAAGCTTGTAAAAAATCTCTCTCCTTCTCTGGTGCCGTAATAACTCCTTGTTCTAACATTTCCAGAGCCCGTTCTGTCTCTGCTTGCTGACAGGTTTTGTACGTCCGTCCGTATCCTGTCTCCACTAGTGCGTGTTCTTATCAGAGATGAATTCAGTGGTTGACAGGTTAGATCTTTCTTTTTTTTTTTTTTTTTAATGGCATAAAACCACAGTAAGAGTCTTAAGATCATAATTATCAATGCAATGTCAAGTTAAGGATCTTTGAAAATGTAAAATTGTTGCAATCAAGGAAATAATAGCATTGGTAAAACCCAGAAACCATTGAAAATGCAGGCAGCAGATGCTTTGTAAATTTTTCTAACTCTCCCACTGGGATACAAAGAAAATTGCCTTTAAAAAAAAATCCCGAGACACTGTCTTTTGTAATTAGAGCTATTAAGTCGAAATGATAAATAACCATTCAATGGCATACTATAAAAGAAAATAGCCCTTTGCCCTGATTTCTCCTTGAACAGCAAGAGGTCTGAGTGTATTGAAGTTGGGTTCCTTTAACCCTGAGGATTGTTTAGAATTGAGGAAAGCAAGCAAGCTGATTTTCTTTTTCATCCTTCAACATGGTCATGTCCATTAGGATAGTAAATGAAACTGATTGGCCAAGGAGGTGAACAATTACAACCACAACAGAGTGTGCTCCAGAATGCAGGGGTTTTGTTTTCAAAACAAAGTGCTGCGGGGCACTTCAGTGGCGGTATGTAATGCTTCAAAGGTTCAGTAGACAAAGGTAATTATCGCTCTATATGGGCACTCATCCCTGTCTTAGGGAATCAGACCCTGGGAAGGTGAACTGAGTACCGATGGTACCTGTCTCCAGGAATATGAGGGCTCAGACTAGGCTCTTGTCCTGAGTGTCATTCGGATTTTTACCTGTTAGTGCCTATGCTTTATACATGTTGCCAAGCCTCCCTGAGGTTTGGAGCAGAGAGGTGGGTGGAAGGCAGGAGAAGCTTTAAAGGAAGAATCAAGTTTTCTATTTGAGTGCCCGAAAGCAGCTTCTAGCATTGCAGCTCCTGGGAGCATTATTTTCTGTGAGGAAACTAGATGAGTATAATGAGTATACCCTGTGCATAAATTCAATATTAGTTCTACACCCAAGGTCAAATGAAAGTTAATGACCGTTTGCACACCAGAGATCTGAAACCCACATTTTACTTCTTTCTCGTAATGACAAAAAAGGAGAGCAATTTATATTTAAATTGATTTAAATTTCAAAGCATAAACACAGAGGTCTCCCTGGTACTCTCTCCTTGTCAGTGAAACTTCCTGGCAGGGCTCGACTTTCATAAAAAATGGAGCCCCATCCCATTCCAGTTCCCTAGTGTGGACAGTTTTTTGTTTTCTGTGGAACTACCCTGTTCCCACCCTGCTGGGTGCGTGACACCAAATCAGAAGCCAGCAATGCAATCAGGGCCACTTTCTTTAATGATTTAGGTTTTGCATTTGTTGAGCTAATTAGCTGATTGAGGCAACTAATGGGTGTCTTTAATCCACTGTTGACTGGGCAGCTTGTCCCTGAAGCCTGCCAGCTCCTTTGTTCTTGGTCTTCTGGGGAGTGGGAGCTGCTTCCCAGATGAACATATGATATATGCCACCCAGTGTCCCGAGGCCAGCCTGAGAGGCTGGTACACTAATTACCAAGTGCCCTAAAAGGCCGGGCATCCACATAAAGCCCTGTGGCTGACAAATTCTTTGTGTATGAATAAAGGGTTGCGTTTGAGGAGTGCCCAGGTGAGGGTGGGGAAGAGGATTGATCTATCATCCACTTTCAGAATTGAGAATTCTGTGATTGCTTCTTAATATAGCCCTAAGGTGCAAAATGAAAGCTATGTAGCTGTCTTAAATATTAGAATATTTGAGGAAATATTTGAAGAAGATGCTTAGATAATTAAATGAAAAGCTGTAGTAAAATCATGTCTCTTACGAACTAAAATGTTCCTTAAAAAGAACCCTTGCCATACGCTGTTCTTACAAAGTTAGAAAGTTTGACAGCCCAGTAAACACACCTTCCTATAAAAATCCAGCAGTGCCGGGTGTGTAGTTAGGAAATTTGATTCCCGTGCTGTCCTGTCTTTCGTCACTCTGGTAAGTCACCTGCCCTCAGCCTCAGTTTCCAATTTTCATAAAAGGAAGCGGTCGGGCGTGGTTGATGAGGAGAGTGCCGTGCTAAGCCTGTGGGTTGTGTCCTGAGTACCAAGTTCTGGGCAGCTTTACTTCTCTTTAATTATACATTGATGCCCACCTACTCAGTAAGAATATGGGAATAATAACTTTTGATCATTTAATTTCCTTTCTAAACTTTTGTGATTCATTGCCTTTTCCTCCGTGAAAATGTGTGGAAGGCCCTTCCTGCTCCTGCCTCCCTCCTCAGAGAACATTTTCTAACTCTCATTTGTATTGACAAGTAAGAGCTATCAAGGGAAATCTTTGTCTTGGCCACATGACCCAGCTATTGTCCAGCATTCGTCACATTAAAAGTCTAATTGTGTAAACAGCCATGAAAATGGAGCTGTTCTCAGTAAAACTGCAATGACATGAACACAGCGTGTGTGACTATAAGAAACCGTGCTCCATAGTATGGAACGCAAAGCAAGCCATTGATTTAGCTGAATTCTGCCAGTGACGCTGTTGCAATAAAAGTGAAATTTGCTTCGTGTACTGTTCTTTCTGTTTACATAAGACACGCATAAATACTGAACATTTGAGAATTTTTAATCAGACGTTTTCTTTGTAAGTGGCCAACCTGCAGTCCTAACTATTTGCTTTTTTCAGATAGGTTATAAAAATACTGCATTTGAATGCTGCATACAGTGATTGAGATCTGTTTTTGGAATGAAATGGGCGGTAGAAATTTTGACCCCAGAGTCCATGAAGTCTTGTATTGTTTCTTACATTTTGACAAAGTGTTTTTGTTTGGCGATCAGGAAACAGGGATGGAGAGATACTTTAAAAAAATAATCCTAGGTTTCTTTCTGAATGGCTGCCTCAAAATTCTTCCCTAACTAAAGAGAATTTTGTTTTTCTAAAGCAGTGGTTCTCAAATATAATTTGCATAGCAGTTAATTTGCAGTGCTTGTAATTCCTGCGCCCCCCCACTCCTCCCCCCTCTCCTCCCCCCACTCCAGTTAAGCTTGGATGGAGGCCTTGGTGTCTGAATTTTTAACCAGCCTTCACCCCTAAGCGATTTAGGTGCCACACTTTGACAGACGCATTCCAAAGTCTGTGCATTCTGCAGTCTCAGGGCGTGAGCTGGTGTTTTATGAAGGGTGTTGGTCTAATGAAGCAAGCATGGTAGAGGCAATCAAAATGTTGTTTATACTTCGGCTGCTAACTCATTTATTGGACAACTGCCTAACTTGTCAGTGTTTCCCTCCCCGACTGGAGATTTTGTCATGGGAATGATAACAGAATTTTAACGCTCTCATGGCATTGGCAGTAAAAGCTTTATAAATGAAGTGGATTATTACCAAGGTTTATTTGCTGGGCAGACTCAGGAATAAGTGAACATTGTCTCTGAAGTTTTCCATACTAAACTTACCAGGAAGACATTTGAGAGGGGAGTGGTGGACACTGTTTGAAGGGGAAGGGGATTTAACCCTGGCTCCCAACAAGTGCCCCTGAACCAACGCCTCATCCTTGTAAAGCCAATCCTTGTAAATCGTGGGCCGTCCCAAGTCAGTAGAACAGACGGGCTTGTCTGATTGCCCTTTTGCTAAAAGGTAGCTACCGTCTATCTATTGAAAATGTAAACATTGAATAAAACAAAGCATGAAAGAAAAAAACACAAAGCCTTTGCTTTAAGGCCTATTAAAATTAATGAAGGAAATTTACACATTAGCATGTCATTGTCTTCTGGCAGAAAAATGACTGTGGGAAATGTGAGATTGAGGTTACTTTGTACCTATCCTGGGGAACAGATGGTAGAGAGCCAAGCAGGACAGATACAGTCGCCGTCTCAGTTTCATAGATTCTTATTTTCTTCATTTTGATTTTTAGTTTTGTTCTTATACGTTTAAAGATTTTATTGTTCTTATATGTTTAAAAGGCCCATTTCTATATCATCGTCCCAAAAGTGGAGCTAAGTACAGGTGATTTTCCTCTGTCTGAATGGGGCAGTATACAGTAAACACAAAATTGTTACATATTGGCAACAAAACCAACTTCCCCACCCTTCAGAGGTGGGTCTTTAAGGGAGTTGGGAAATGTGGATAAGCCGTGGCTGAGAGCCTCTCTTGCTAACAGTGCAGGTGTAGGGGGGCATTGAATCAGCAGCCTGGGGTCCCCAGGCGGTGGTGTGGTGTGTGTCTACCTTGTCAGGGAAGGGACACTTTCCATCACAGGGCTTCACAGTGTTAGCGCTGCACACGTGGGCTGTAGGCTCGAACAGTGGGCACCTCGGACCCTCTGGGCCTCTTAGACTCATCTGTGAAACAAATGACAGATGTAGAATTCACACTTAGCATTTGTACCTGAGTCCAAGTTACCAAAGTTGCTTCATTTTGCTGGTAACATTAGGCCCACATGAATTAACTAATTTCAGGGTGAGGTTAAAACCAAAGGGACAGTTTAATCAAAAGATGACATTTACATGGGTGGGTCAGGCCCCTCTAAGGAGCTTTTCATGGGACCTGGTCTAAGTGCGGTTTTTTTATTACCTTGATATTTCAAGAGGAAAGACAAATAAAACTACCAATAGTTTTATCAACTTTATATGAAAATCAAAATACATATACTTCTATTTGAGAGGAAATATGACTCAGTGCCTTTGGCATGAATGTGAAAAATTGTTTGGGCTGACAGGCCATGCTTTATCGAAAACCTTTTTTCCCCACATGTGTTTTGGCTTGATTTTTTGTGATCTGGTAATCTTAGGAGATTATTTTGTTTTATGAGCCATTAAAGCCCTTTCATTGACACTCAGATGTGGTAATTAACGGATGCTCAGAATTATTCTCTACGCTGAAATGTAGGTGGGAAACGCTGTGTTCCTCCCTTGAGACCACTACACTGTGGTCCTCAGCAAGCTGCCCCCTCCTGCCAGGGAGCAGCATTTGAGCTGTTTTTGATTGGAACTCTCTTTGTGATGGTGTTCCGTTCAGGATAGTGCGCCTGCCTGGGCTGAGGATGAAATATCCCCGTTTGGATCACTCAGTCCCCGGCATGGGAGGGTCCTTGGAACCCCACGGTGCTTCTGGGCTTCTGGTCTCTGCAGAGGTGTCCATGCCTCTCTTTGTTGCCCCTGTGGTATTTGCAGTGATAGTCAGGGGTGCATCTCAGTTACGGTCTCTGGGCCTTTCTGGCTGTCTTGCCCTATGTTGCCTCTTGCTGAGTCTGTAAACCCCATTGCTTCCCAGCCGCTTACTTCTTGCAGCCTCTGGCCCTTTTTAAGGTGGGCTCCCTTGCAGGCAGGCCTCTGTCCCCAGGGCATGTAGAAACTTGAATCCTTGCAGATTTCCCGTCCTGGGAAAGAGGAGCAACTCAGGAATCATAAGCTCTGGACCTCATCTACCCCTTGCTTGCCCTTAGCTTTACCATGCTCACTGCTGAATCTTCCGCCACTTGGGGCTGAGGGTAGACTGACACAGTCTCCTCCGTGTGCTAAGTTGTTGCACTCTGTGTGTGAAACTGCGTTCCTGTCTTCGGTGTTCACTCAGCCATCTACCTGACCTCGCCTTCTCAGAGCCCAAGTCCAGCCAGGGAAGATGAGGCCCATAGCTCTTACCTTTCATCTCCGCTGCCTCTTTACTGCCCTGCCACTCCCCCCACACCCAAACCTGACAGTCCCCTTGCAGTAACTTGGGGATAGCCTTGAGCTTTTCTAGCCCATTACTTCCTGACTTCTTCATGAGGGGGACGGGCCTGTGGCTTCACTATTCCAGGAGGCAGGGATTTGAGATTTGAAACTTAGAGAGTTGATTCTTGATGTGCAAAGGAAGGTAACATTTCTCTATAAATTTTGCCCTTTCAAGCCAAATTCTAACTTGGATGTCAGAATACAGATAGTAATGACTTTGTTTCTGTGTTCCTTATCTTGCACTCTACCCTAACATTGGGTGGGTCTGATAAGGAGAAAGGCCTCATGCATGGCTAAAAATGAAAAAGCACATTGCTGTGTTGGGAGGAAAGGGTAACTGCCCTCGATCGAGCACTCAGGTCCACCTTTCTTCTACGTACTCATCCTATTGGGTGGTGGTGATTATCTCCTTTTTTCAAGTAATGAAGCAATGAAGGTTTCATGAAGCGATAGAACTTGACAAAGGTCATACACTAGAAGGACTGTAGGAATGATGTTGTTTCCCCCAAATGTGTAATAAAAGGAAGTTTCTTTAAATTCTAGCAGGACGGATTAGATGAGGGTTAAGGAAAATTCACATCTTGCCCTGGCCCTCTCTTGAGCTGCTTACCCACTATTGATTGCTCTATTGATTGAACTATTTCGTGTCTTCGCTTGTATTTGCAAACACAAGGACTCTTAGGGAATTGGTGATGGTTGCTCTGTATGTTTTAGAATTTCCCTGTAATGTCAATGGGAAGATTTAGCGGTAGCATTACTGACAATTCGGGAACAAAAAAAAAAAAGCTTATGAACATTATATATGTGGCAGAAAGCTGTAATGTTATTTTTAAAAAGCAGATCGCTGGTCTACCACCATAAAACCTTAGTTAAGTGTCAGTGTAGATATGACCTGTTGTGTTTTCTTCTTTACAGTCCTTGAGGCAGATTTGTGTAGCTTGAAAAGCACATCAAGAAACTCAGGTTCAGTTCTAGCTTAGCCACTTGCTATGACTTAGTGACTTCCAGAGGCTCATTTTCTTATTCTGCAAAGTGGAGCTAATGGCACATGGCTCTGGGGCTTGTTAGGAGTGCGGGGAGTTAAATGAGATGCCATAGAGCACATAGCCCCACACTGGCACACAGTTAGACTCAGAAATTACTTTTCTTTTCCCTGAGATAAATCTTTTTATTTTTTTCTTTTCCAAATTTTTATTTAGATTCTAGTTAGCATACAGTGCAGTGTTGGTTTCAGGAGTAGAATTCAGTGATTCATCATGCACATACAGCGCTCAGTGCTCATCAGAGCAAGTGTCCTCCTCAATACCCATCACCCTTCTTGCCCATCCCCCACCCACGTCGATCCATCAACCCTCAGTTTGTTCTTTATCCTTAAGAGTCTCCTACGGTTTCTTTCCCGCTCTCTCTCTCGCACGTGCGCATTTTCTCTTTTTCCTCCTCCCCATATGAAAAAATGCTGAGCATCAGTCATCATCAGGGAAGTATAAATCAAAACATGAAATACCACATCACACCTGTCAGAATGGCTAAAATTAATAACACAAGAAACAACGTGTTGGTGAGGCTGTGGAGAAAGGGGAACCCTCTTACACTGTTGGTAGGAATGCAAACTGGAGAACAGTATGGAGATTCCTCAAAAAGTTGAAAATAGAACTACCCAATGATCTAGCATTTGCACGACTAGGTATTTACCCAAAGGATACAAAAATACGGATTCAAAGGGCTACGTGTACCCCCGTGTTTATAGCAGCATTGTCAACAATAGCCAAACTATGGAAAGAGCCCAAATAGCCATTGACTAATGAATGGATAAAGAAGATGTGGGGTGTGTGTGTGTGTGTGTGTGTGTGTGTATTATTCAGCCATTAAAAAGAATGAAATCTTACCATTTGCAATGATGTGGATGGAGCTAGAATGTATTATGCTAAGCAAGATAAGTCAGTCAGAGAAAGATAATACCATATGATTTCACTCAGATGTGGAATTTAAGAAACAAAACTGATGAGATAAATCTTTTAAAATTTTAACTCCTGAGAGAGATACAGAGTAGAGAAGTGCACTGGGGACTTTATTTTATTCTACTATTTTTAGGGGGGGAGGAGCAGAGGCCGAGGGAGAGGAGGAGAGAGAATCTTAAGCAAGCTCCACACCCAGCATGGAGCTGGACTGGGGGCTCCATCTCACCACCCTGAGATCATGACCTGAGCTGAAATCAAGAGTCGGACGCTTAACTGACTGAGCCACCCAGGCTCCTCTCTGCACTAGAGTCTTTTTAAATGAATGAACATCTTGGAGTGTCTAAGTACCATTGCTGCTCAGTCTTTAAGATGTACTTACAGCAGATTGGCCTGAACCTGTCCTGTCACCAGAACATATCTTTGCAAGGCACTTAAAAACCGAAAGCTTTTCTGTCTCTCAACAGAAATGCTGAAGAAAAATTGTAGCTAGGGTTACCTCGATTTTTTAAGTTTTATTTTAGTTTGATCATGTACAAGCTATCTTTGTGTTAAAAGGAAACTTGTGTTTTTCTGGTATGTTTCCTCCAAAGAAGGGCAACCAGACAGGTTCCTGGGCTCAAGGACTGATTACTCTGATCAATGAGCAAATATTTATGATCTAATTAAAGGATTTCATATAGGATACACTTTGCTCTTTTGACGTTATCATTTTTCTCTGTTGAGTAACTTTTCCATTGACTGGACGTCTGTTAAATGGTACTCAAAAGAAAGCACTGTAAAAACCTATTACAAAGTGGAGGAAAGGGAATTTGAAGAGTCTTGGCTCTAAGACAAAGGCATAAGAATTGAAGGGGCACCCTCTCTGCCTGAGAGCAGGATAAATCATGCAGTCAGCAAGGCCGGGCGGGGGCTGGGTGGGGGGAGCAGGGAGCAGTCCAGAGCTGGTGTTTCTCTGGCTTGAGCCACCTTCAGCCAAGTGTGCAGAGCATGTAGCATCTGATGCGGGTTTTAAAATGGCAGTTTTTCAGCGACCTCTTATTTTAACCTCCTCACTATAGATGTAATATGTGGTCTGAATGCTGTGAATTTCCAGAACATCGGTGCCTGTATATTCAAATGTTAGTACAAGCAATACCTTTCTTTTGTGCAGCAAACATGTATTATCTTCTCTATATAGGGTTCAGGGTTTAGGAAGCATGGTGAGGGTTGAAGGGGTATGTGGGAGCACTTCACAATGAGTAAGTCGTTATGACTCCAAATTTTTCCTCATAGGAAATTCAAGTCAGTTCTCACTTAGACTTTTTACAGTAAACCTCCTATTTCCTTTGTTTTCGTTCTCACTCCTGTTCAATTCATTTTGGACAATTTAAGTCTTCATGGTATATTGGAGCAGGTAAAGAGTCAGACCTGGGTACTTAACCATCTCCTCCGCTGACTTCCTGTGTGATTCTGGGCCAGCCAGTTAGCACAGTTCAGTTGTCTCAGCTCAGTTGTCTCATGTGTGGAAAGAGGATAATCGTAATAGCTCTTGGGACCTGATCAAGGAGAAGGCCAACCGTACATCTGCCCTAACACGTCCACAGGATCTGATTTAACTCCGATTTCTACGTGAAATGAATCAAGTAGCTATTAAATGGTAATGGCTTTGGCCAGGGAAGCTGTCTGTATCTACTGGAAGTGTATGAATGTTCCTTGCTGGGTCTGAATGTGGCTGATCAGTACTTTGTCTGTGAACATGCACACATTGCTGAAGGCCCACCAAGGCGGCCCTGTCAACCTGTGGACTTGCTAGCTTTTGGTTGGCAATGAGTCATCATTCCGAAACCAAGTCATGCATGGGGTATTGCTAGGTTTGGGCAACATGGTTTTATCCATGTCCACAATTGACATGTCCACATGTCCTCTCTCCTTAGTAAGTGTGTTGGAAAAATTACGTGTGTGGAAAATTAGGAAGTAAGAATGTCGGTTAAGGGTGCCTGGGTGGCTCAGTCGGTTAAGCATCTGCCTTCAGCTCAGGTCATGATCCCAGGGTCCTGGGATCGAGCCCCACATCGGGCTCCCTGCTCAGCTGGGCGTCTGCTTCTCCCATTCCCTCTGCCCTGCCCCCACTCATGTGTGCATGCTCGCCATCTCTCTCTAATAAAGAAATAAAATCTTAAAAAAAAAAATGTCAGTTAAATTACTAAATGACACAATTTGAAAGAAGCAAATTGCTAAATTCCAAGAAAAAGAATTTAGTAAATTATTGAATTTTTTATTAAATGAAAAGTTAAGAATTATTAAAAGTTCTTTCATTAAGAGAAACTAAGTTTCTCACTAGCCCTACTAAAAAAGTACTGAACAGATACTTAACAAACATTGGCAAAAAGAAGTAGTAAATTAGTAGCCTGCTCACAGTGGCCACGTACCTCCGGCCAGCCTTGCCAGTACCTCCAGCAGAGGGGTAAGGGAAGATGAAACGGGAGAGCCCACACTGAGAACATGCATCTGAAACGTAACACCTCAAGAGCTGTCCATGTTTAGCATAATGATGATAATAGTTTCTTTGCTCACATCACCTCACTTGCTACTAAATGAGTCTCCTCAGCCTAACATGGAAACCCAACTAACTTTTCTGGCTTTGTTTTCTGGTATTTCCACAACACTGTGTACTGCTCACTGGTCCCATGTCAGATCCCTTGCTTTTCTCCACCTTACACCTGTTTTTACCAGCTCTCCACCTTGACTGCCTTTCTTCCCCTCACCTCATCCACCTGTCAGAATCCACCTTTTTCTCAAAAACTCTTCTTCCATAATCTTACCCTCTCCCCCAAAGTGGACGTGCCATTGAGAGTTTGTATCTGCCTTAAAATTTTTACTTTCTGAATTAGCATGTTTGTTCAGTTCAATAGACAATCACTTAGCAGCACTATGTTGTAGAAATTATTCCAGGTGCTCGGAATAGGAAAACATGCTCTCTCCCCTTGAGGAACTCATGGTGTAGATTAGTAAAGTCAGGTTTGTGTTGCCAGCTATAAAACACAGATTAAAAAATGAACATGTACAGAAACAGCTTTGTTAGGCCTAGAGGAAGGATTTCATTTAATCTAGGGTCTTGGGTGCAAGTGGTGAGGACTCAGAAGGATCCTCACTAAGGAGATGGTGTTAGAACCGGAGAGCCCAGTGCACAAGAAGATTCTCACCTGTTGAAGGCAGGGACAAGGCATTCCAGGTCCAAAGAAAGAAATGTGGGAGGTGCATCTGGGGACAGAGACTGAGACCCAGGGCCTGGCCTATAGGGGTCAGGTTGAGGCTTCTGCCTGAATGTTTCATAGAGTGGGGATCACAGGTGTTGAAGCTCTCCAGCCTGCACAGCTCTCTAAGTCCCACTGCATCAGGAATGCCAGGGATGGGGCCTCACTTGGTACCCAGGCCCCTGTGTGACTCTCATGTTGTCTGGGCGGGGGGGGGGGGGGGGAGAGGCAGGAGTCTAAAGGGATGGGGAGCTAGTGTGATCAGACTCGCCTTTTGGAAGTGAACTTGGCACCTGTGTGGAGGAGAGAATGAACCAGAGGAGAGGCTGGCTGGGAGGCTGTGGCAGTGGGCCAGGGGAGCAGTGGTATAGTCCTGAGCTATGACCGTGGCAGAGAGGAAGGAGGATGGAGACGTTTCAGAGGTGGAAGTGACGGGGTGTAGCGAGAGACTGATGTGAGAGCAGAGCGGAAGGAGGAACATGAAAACACCTGGTGGAAACTTAAACTAAAATTCTGCAAGAGGAGGAAGAGGCTTGTGAAAGCCAGTGGACATGATGCTTGTGATTTCAGACCTCTGTGTCCTCACCCCCCTCCCCCAGGGACAGAGGCTGCGCCACTGCACTGTGATAGCAGCTTGTCCATCTCAGGTGCATGATGGTCTGCGACGTGAAAATGTTCCTTGTGTAGCTGGAGACATGGTCCGGGACTCTGAGAAGAGGGCAGAGATGGAGATGTAGATTTGGGGATAACCTGCGTAACCATGAAAATTGAAACCATAGGGACAATTAAGATCCCTGAGGAAAGAGGCAGAGAGAGAAAAGAGAGCCTGTGGGAAACTTGCATTTTTAGAGGCTTCGAGGATGATAAGGACCCAGAACAGAGTTTTAAAACAACAATCTCAAGTTCAGCTCAGAGGCTGAACCGATTGGGGCTGAGAAAAGGCAATTGGGACAGAGAGGTCATAGGCATCGGTCAGCTTTCAAAGCGAAGTTCAGAAGGCACTCTGGAAGGGCCAGGTGATAGTACTAAATGGCCTATCTTGATGGTGAATGGTGAGCAGTAGTTTTCAAATTTTAACACTGAAAAAAATACAGTGATGAAGCGAAGGCTATAACTGCTTTTTTCCCCCTTACTTTTTAGAGACCAGAAAAGATGTGAGCATTTTGAAGCATTTGTGATTATATATAGGTAACCAAAAATAAATGGGCCCGATCAGCATTTCTCGCCGCTTTCTCATCAGCTCCTTCGCGCGCCCCCTCCGAGGGAATGCATGGCCTGCTGAATGGGGATGGAGCCTTGGGGAAGGGCCTCCGAAAATAAATATTATGGCCTTTCTCCAGGAATGGTACAAAAAAATGGCTGGTTATTTAGATAATGAGGAACAGGGCTTTGCCTCCTGTGGCCTGGAAACACCTCGGTGTTTGCCTAGCACGGTCGAGTCCACAACCCAGGGAACACACAAAACAGCCCGACCTGCTACGTCTCATCCACATGGGTGAGAAGTACTCAGTGTTACTCGTGGGGATGCATTTGGATGTTTAAATTTCGTTCCTGTTCTTTCTATTGTATTATGTTGTGTTTCATTAGAAAAGGAATACTGATCAGGACCTACATGAACAGACTCGCCGGTGCGCGGTCTGACCAGCACTGTACCGTTCCGTCCGCGACAGACACGGGCTCGAACCGCCGCAGACACATACATCGTACAGGGAGGGCTAGCGCAGGTGGCGTAACCTCATCTCTGAGATGGGGAGGATTTGGCCTGTCCCCGTCTTCAGGGTGTGTGGACGTCAGCTGAGACCCTTGATGACAATTCTCTCTGTAAAAATGCTACAAAGATGAAAGATTCTGTTATTGCCCACATTTCAATTATTGGCCAAGTACTCAGTGAATTCTTTTTCTTGACTGTATTGCTGATTTCTCACATTGAGACTTGAAATGCTAAGTTTCTGTCTGTAGTAAAATTTTGGGTTGGCTTGTCAATTAAAAAAAAATAGTTTGGTTGGTTTGTCAAGAACACTTTCTCGTACAGTCACCTAGTGCTTCATGGTCATTCTGCTTGATATTCTGAGTGCGGCTCCTTCTTACCTTTGCACAGTCGGTCAGGGATTAAAGCAGCATTGTTTTGAAAGGACATCAGTCTTCTTTGTGTTTAAGTAATAACATTAGTGGAGTTATTAAGAAAGTTTTCTTAGCAATTGTCCTAGTAAGTCATGAGGCGAGAAAACCTGTTCTGAAGATAACCAGAAAGTGGCATTAAGGCAGGCCTAACATCTTGGAGGCTGCCTCCCGTGGCTCATCTTGAAGGGCTCTTGGCTAACTCACAGAGAGATGCATTTGAACTACGTGCTCTTCTGTGAATTCGTGCTAATTAAGCCACAGATACACTTAGTTCTCATGCAGGCTCTCATGTTCCCTGCTCAGAACATAGGCTTTAGATGTTGTGCTTCTGCTTCTGTTGTGGTAAGTTATTTTCAAAGGCCTTTTCTTGCTTTTGGACTCTGTGTTGAGAGATAAGGAGATGGTTTGTGTTGGCAGAGAGGGCGGCTCCAAGCCTCCCTCGATCCCAGAAGCTGTCATTCCTGTGTACGTGTTCCACTGGAGGGAACTGTCCCAGAAACAATATTTGCGTAGGAACTTTTCCCCAGCCTACTCTTACTCTGATCAGATAAAAGAAAATTCAGCTAAAAAATCTGAATAGCTGCGTCCTCCTCCTTCTATCACATGAGGCGTACCACCAGGAGGCACGGAGACAGAGCTTGTCTTCTTATGTATTCCTCGACATTCTTCTTCATATTCAAGGATCATTGGAACTCTCCTTTTTAGGTGACTGACTGTGTATTTCATACATGAGGCATCCCGGGGTGATCATAAATCCTCGGAAGTCCGGCATAAGTATATTTTTGTTCCCAAGTAGTGTATGTGAACTCTCACTAAAATATATTCTTGGACTCATACTTTCTCAGTATTTCCAAGAAAATAATGTTATTTATTATTGGAGGAGACCACACTCTTGTCCTTGTCGTCAGGGAGCTGCAGATAAGAGGCTCCGAAACTTCGAGATTCCCCTTTGTGCAGACTGAGATGGGTTGCTGAGGTTCCTTTGCCGTATCCCTGATGAGCCTGGTTGTGTTTGTAGTTCTGGCTTCGTGACTCGAACTGTAGTGCTGGGCAGCTCATTTTGAGGTCTTCAAAGATGTGACAAGAAATGTAGTATTGTTGTTTGAGGATAAGCCAGAAATAGAGGACGAAGTTTTTCTCCCGATTATGCTTTTATGCTAATCCCCTCCTCCTTTTGTTTCTATCTATATATACTAAGAATTCTGCCTAAATCTTAAAAAAAATAGTGTTCACTCTCAGTTCTGAAATTGTTGTGCATTGTCCTGCATGCCCTATGTTGTAGTATAATGTGAAATAACCAATGCCTAGGCGCAGAAATGTTTTAAAAACAAAAACATGGACAGGAAGGTTTCTGCTCAAGCGGTCCTGCCTTCGTGTCCTGCGCCCTGCACGTTTACTATACTGGGTTAACTTCTGGCCTCAGAGTATCCCTTGTCAGAGCCTTGGGCCCCTGAGCCCTTCACTCAGGACCTGGTGGACCATCATCACATCCTCCTACACGGTGGCCCCTGGCTTGCGTGGCTGACTCACGCGGGAGAGTCCTTGTAGCCATGATTTCGTGCGAGTCTAAAGGCATCAGGGATGGTCGGGCTCAACTACTCTGGTTCCTACAGACTTTCCCCTTTGGGATAGTATCTCTCTCCATCTCAACCGCTTACGGACCAAAAGGCCAAAAACACAGTTAAAGAAGATATCCAAAACTTTCTCTGTGCTTTTGACATTCAACTTCAGTGTTTTAGTGGTGGGGGAGGGGGCTGCTGGGGGCTGCTGAGTTTACTTGATCTTTCTACTTTCCAGAAATTGAAGACCCTCTAGTTATTCATTATTTTTTCATACGCTCTGGTTGAACTTGACTAGATAATAGGAAAGGATATGAGCTTCCCAATTCTGCAGACTAACCTACATGGCCGAGGGCCTCCAGCTCCCTTCTCGAGGTCCTTGGCAGTGTTGGTACTCTTCTTATCATCTGGATTAAGCCGTGTACTAAAACTGCTTGTTGGTATAACTTCGCTCCCACCTTCTGACTAAGACACCATACCCTTACCACCCCATCTTACCTCTCCTTTCCCCCAATTTTTTCCACCTTTCTGGAAACCAAGACAGAGTGACATTTCCACAGCACATCAATTCCACACACACTAGGCACCTGTGAGACAGGATCTTATCCTCTCAAACTTCCATTCCTCACACCATGAAGAAAGGTAAGGAAGATGAGCAAGTGCCTGGAATGGGCCAGGCCGAGCAGTAACCTAGAGGCACAGAGGACACACTGAGTACCAAGAGGAGAGATGGAGGAATGCCTTCCCTGACGGTGCCAGCCAGAAGCCGTCCTTCCCTCTGCATGGCCCGGAGGACACAGCACTCCGTGGTGTGCAGGAGTCTGGTGGCCACTGCTAGATGGCTCCTTCCAGTCAGGGTCACATCTTAGCTTGACTGTTTTTCAGCACCTGTCACCTTGCCTTGCACACAGGTGTTCTGTGTTTTCTGAACCATGGACGGAAACTGAATTAACTTTCTACTTGTTCAGTATCATTCCAGTTGTTATCTGAAAACTGCAGAACCCACACAGTGTATTCTCTTCTCAAAGAAAAGCACAGGACTGCCCTTGACTGGTGGTGCCCCCTTTCTGTGGGTCCCCCGGGAGGAAACCTGTATCTTTTTCACACTTGCCTATTCTTCTTCTTCTTTTTTTTTTTTTTTTAATTTATTTGACAGAGAGAGACAGCCAGCGAGAGAGGGAACACAAGCAGGGGGAGTGGGAGAGGAAGAAGCAGGCTCCCAGCAGAGGAGCCTGATGTGGGGCTCGATCCCAGAATGCCAGGATCACGCCCTGAGCCGAAGGCAGACGCTCAACGACTGAGCCACCCAGGCGCCCCCACACTTGCATATTCTTAGTCGCTTTCTCCAGACTCTGTAACGTCTCCCTCCAGCTCCAGCGTACTCAAACACAGACCACAGACATTCCTGAGCTATGGAGTCTAACTGGAAGCTGGTTACTACCTCTCCCACCCACCTGGTTAGGCCTTTTTACTACGGACTGGTCAGGGCGGGAGGGTCACTGACTCTGTCCCCTGACCTTGGCAGAATGACTCTGTCACCTAGTAGCCATTAGGGTTCCTTTCCTGGAGGACCACCTGCCTGTTCTCTAGGGACTAGACCTGATTTTCCTTCTGTGAAGCAGTAGGGCATGTTTTCTGTTTTAAGCAATCATCTATGAGAAATAACTCCTCCCCCCAAAAAGAGGCCCCAGGTAAAAGTACAACCCTGAAAGATTATGGACTATGAACTGTTTCTGGTGGAAATCACTTTCTACAACTAAATCTCAGTTTTCCTGTTTCTCTTGTGATGAAGGGGTTGCCTTTTAGCAAGGAAAAAGATTTTTTTTTTTAAAGATTTTATTTATTTATTTAACAGAGATAGAGACAGCCAGCGAGAGAGGGAACACAAGCAGGGGAGTGGGAGAGGTAGAAGCAGGCTCATAGCAGAGGAGCCTGATGTGGGGCTCGATCCCAGAACGCCGGGATCACGCCCTGAGCCGAAGGCAGACGCTTAACCGCTGTGCCACCCAGGCGCCCTGGAAAAAGATTTTTATTTTTTATTTTTATTTTTTTTTAAAGATTTTATTTATTTATTTGACAGAGATAGAGACAGCCAGTGAGAGAGGGAACACAAGCAGGGGGAGTGGGAGAGGAAGAAGCAGGCTCATAGCAGAGGAGCCTGATGTGGGGCTCGATCCCATAACGCCGGGATCACGCCCTGAGCCGAAGGCAGACGCTTAACCACTGTGCCACCCAGGCGCCCTGGAAAAAGATTTTTAATCATAGAGTTAAACATCATGGAAATCCAACTCAAATTTTTTAAAAGCGTGATCCTCTCAAAAGAGAAACAGTAATGGTAGTAATATTAACAGTGACTGCAACAATATGGCAGATTATTGAATGAAATGGATTAACTTGAATAAATGCCGTGACATGTCTTCTCTTAAAAAATAAGAAGTAAAAAATAAAAACAAAACATGAATTTAGTTGGCAAAATATTCCAAAATTTGGTTTTCTTCATTTTCATCTAAATTAAAAGAGCAAAAATTCAAATTAAAGCATAAATCAAGTGCCAAGATACGGTTCACACTTCATATGAGTGCACTTGTCCCACATTAGTTGCCCTCCAGGAGAATGACTTCCCGTTACAGATTGAGGAAAGACTTGTTTCAGTTAGCTAAATAGAGTTCCTTACTTCTACAGCCAATGAACTTTCTTTTTAAAGTAGGTTCCATGCCTAGCATGGAGTGCAGTGCAGGGGTTGAACTCAAGACCCTGAGATCAAGACCTGAGTTGAGATCAAGAGTCGGACGCTTCACGGACTGAGCCACTCAGGCGCCCCTAGCCAGTGCATTTTTAAGTGGAATTTATAATGTTATTCTGTATTTTTCTCTTGGCATTCTTGCCTCTAGTTTTTCAGAGAAAACATGGGAGTTTTTCTTTCTTCCTAAGTTTTCTCATAATCGGGCAGCAGTAGCAACAGGGGACCCCCTTTGAACAAGCATGAGTGGAAATTTTGCTGAAAATAGAAGAAAAGCTATCCACTTCCGCTGTTCCTGCCTTGCCCGTAGATGCTCAATGATAGAGTTATCCTAGTTATTCGTGGTGTTTAACAGAAGAATTTCCCTCCCCTCTTTTTTCATAAATAGTTAGGAAAGCAGTCGTTTCTGTAAGTAGGGGTAGTCATGGTGTGCCGTTCGGGGCCCTGGGGGAGGAAGTGTTTATCCATTAGTTTTTACAGAGCTCATACTGCGTGCCCAGCATTTTAGGTGCGTCCATGGTAAGCACCACACGGTAGGCATAAAAGGCATATAAAAGCAAAAGGTACATGAAATGATACTTTAAAAAAACACAGAGCAGAGAGCACAGTATTTGAAAGGCCACAAAACAATGCGAACTGAACCCATAAGTACAGTGCGTGACCTCACTATCCGCGAGGTTGGTGGTATTTTTGCCCTGCTTTTGATGGAGAGAGCAAAAGGGAAAAATGGAGTGGCAGATACAAGGAATAACTTATTCTACTGAGGAGTCATCCTTGATTGCTTCTTATCCTCTTCTCACCGACCCCCCCCCCCACCATATTCAGTTTGTGGACAAGTGGTGTCCATTTTGTCTAAAATTCAGCGCAAATCCTCCACGTGTCTTCAGCTCATTGCCACCTCCCTGGTCTGAGTCATTGTCATCTCTAGTCAGGATGTCAGCAACCGTCACCTAACTGGTCTCCCTGTTTCCTCACTTGTTTCTCTTGAGTATCTTCTCCACAAAGAAGCCAAAAAGAACTCTTGAAAATAAGCATCAAATCATGCAACTCCCAATTTAAAATTCCTTGGTGCTTTCCCCTGTTCTTAGGCTGAACTTTGAATTCACAGAGTGGTCTGTGCTGTTTCTAGTTCCTCTTACTCTCACTCGCCGTGGGTGTCTCCATCTCAACCTGGAGGTCCCCCCAGCTATCCCTTTTTCAGGGAAGCACCATCCCTGCCCCCGTTCCTGAAAGTGGCCTCCCCCAGTTTGTTTTTTGTCATATCCCCATTTCTCATGACCATCTTATTATTTTAGTTATTATTATATTTATAATATTATGATTATTATTATTGGTTGCAGTGGTAGGAGTTGCTGTTCCCTGGCTATCTTCCCAGCTAGGACATGTACTTCATGAAGTCAGGGCTCACCTGCCTTGTTCCAGGAGTAGCCCCCGTGCCAGGCACATAGTTGGCACTTGGTAAATATTTTGAAAGCGAAAGAGCAAACTGTACAAAGAGTACAATAATCAAATCCCTCTGCCTGGATCAGGGTTGTAGTGAGTGTCAGTGTGAAGTTGAAGATTAGGAGGAAGCTAGAGAATTCAAGGAAGACCTTCAGTGATGAACAGGGAATTCATTCTTGATAAGATAAGCAATAACAGTACATAGGCCAAAGCATGGCACTGGTTTCCCGTTTTGAGACTGATTATTTAAGCAGTTGTGCCCCAGCTGGATTGTATTAGGGAGAGGGATTAAGAGCTTTGTGTTAGGAGATGATTACACTGGCACAGAAAACGTGACAAGGACTTGGATAGGGAGATGCTGGGGAAAATAAGGGGGAGAAGAGGTAGATTCAAGATTCCACAGTTTGGAATTCTGTGGTAACAGGGCGCTGGAGTGGTCTAAATAGACAATATTATGCTTTCTTTATTACGTGACCACTAACTACCAGCCAAAAAACCCCACATTGTTTTTTTAAAAATGTTCTCAGATAAACTTGATAGAAGCTTTCGACTGCACCCCAGCTCCCCCTTGGATGAAGCCCAGTACTGACATGCTGATGTCAGGCTGGGTTTAGGTGAAGAGAAGAAATGAGAGCAAACTTTTCCACTGACATTGATTTGATAAACAAGATAATGTACATGAAAAGAGCCTGGTGCAGTTAGTTTAACTTTCAACCAAATAATAAAAAATAGTGCGGATACTTAACATTTTGTGAATCTACCTCATATTGTTTTTTCCTGCCAAATTACCATCTGAAAGAAAATGATCTAAAATTGTTTTCTTAGGATGCTACATTTTTTTAACGTTCTTTTTCTTTTCTTTGTATAAAGCAATTGAACAAGATGAAGAAAACAGTGACAAACACGTCATAGTGACAGAAGCTGGAGGGGTTCCAGATTCTCAGGTATGATCAGTTCTGTGGCCATCTCTCATTACACCCGTCTTCATTGAGAGTGGTGACCTAATGCAGGTGTTTGCAGAGGTTACAGGTTTGACCTCCTGTGTTCTGTTAAAAAGTGCTATTACTGGGAATAAAGTGCTTATTTTTGATAAAAAGGCATTTTACAAGAAGGGCCCTAAATTGTCAATTATATTTATAATTTGCTTCATGAGGGAGGGACAGATGGGCAGACATACATCACTTCCCAGAGAAAGCAAGGGAAGTGAAGAACCAGGAGGGACCTCCAAAGAGCAGACCCCTCCTGGAGATGGCAGAGAAGAATCAGCCTGCTGACAGTGTGACAGGCGGGGCGGGGCCAGGTGGGCGAGTGCGCTGCCTCACCTGCCGGAAGATTCTGTGCCAGCGCCTGGTATCTGACTCACAGAGCGGATATGCTTTTAGCAGCAGCTTTCCTCCAAATAGTGCTGTGGCCCCACAGCTTCAGACACCGTAGCATTATCAAACGCTCCCTCAGTGTAAGTCAGAGCATTTAAAGATTCTTGGCTTGGCTGAGCCATTGTACTTCCTTTCAAGTTCTAAATCTGTTGGTTCTGGTCAGAATAATTACCTGAGCGTTTCCAGTCAAGATGGCACAGGCTGCCAGAAGGAGCTGTCGGGAGCTGTTCTGCTGTGGTAACCCTGAAAAGGCTGCAATCACCAAGTACATACTGAAATTGCCTGTCAGGCTTTCAGGCACACGTGGGCAGGGACTCCCCAACTCGGTGTCTCCCAGACTTTCTCGAAGGTTTCTTAAATCATTAAAGTATTAGTGAGATGGAGTTTTCTAAACATAAACTGTTATTCTTTATTTGTTTCGAACTTACTCTGTGGGCAAAGGTCTGTTTTAACGGAATTCTATTTCTGTGTCTCAAGAGGACACACAGACCCGGCTTTTCAAGATTTTGTGCTTTTCTTTGGCTGTGGCACGAGTGTTCATCTACGGGAGTACCGAGGGCCGAAAGCGTGAAACCAGACCAAACCAGTGAGCCGAAAATCAGATCAGGAACAGATTCGGTTTGGGTTTGAAAGGCAGGAGTTAAGTTCCCGGGAGGCATACCTGTGGGGGACAGGCGTAGGCCGTGGAGGAAGGCAGGTAGCGGTCACCTCATCCGACACGTCTAAGAAGCCTGACCTGCCACCACAGTACAAGCAGCACTTCTGTCGGTTCGATTGTGCAGGTCGTCTTTCCAAATGCTCCGGGTAGCGTCCTCAGCCGTTCCGGTCATGGAGGTGACTTTGAGAATTCAGCCGTCAGAATTAGAGATAAACGCGTGTGCACGTGTTTGGTTACACCGACACCAAGTGTGTTGATTTGAGTTTGGCGCGTGTGCATATAGCGGTGGAGCGTCTGTATGCCATGCTCCGTGGTATTTCACGTTCTTGCAGTCTTCACTCCAGAGCGTATTTTAAGCGGGTAGAAATTGGTTTCTCACTCCTTCCCCGTCATGATGAAGTACATCACTATGGGGCAAATGCCCTGGGGCCTTGAAAACTGGGTGCGTGAAGGGTTAAGACGGAGAGAATGGGTCTACTATACATGTTTCCCACCGGCCCGAAAACTCTAATTCTCTCCTCATATGTTAGCTCCTTTCTTCCTTTTCTCCCTAAAAATATCTTTTCTGCCTAAGAAGCTCCCTGTTTTAATGCAGTGGCGTGTGGATGGAACGGAGCGGGCACGGAGACTTGGGTTTGCGTCCCAGCCCGTCTTCTCCGTAGCCTGTGTCTTCACACAAGCTCTTTCGCGTCTACACCTGTGAGGCCCCACAGGGTAGCCTCAGTGTCCTCGTCACCATAGTGCCCTGGCCTGCGAAGTCCCTGCAAGTGACTGGCATGCGTGGTCTCCATCTCTGTGAAGCAGAGATCGTATCAAGTTGTCTGGAGGTCGAAAGGCAGCGATGCGGGAAATGCCGCACGAGCGAGTTTCAGGAACTGTTAGGCAGCGTGCGTGCGGCACAGGGTGCAGCCTCCAGGGCCGGCGGCCCGGGCTCTCCTCCTGGTTCTGCCGCTGTCACCTGGGCAACTTATTCTCTCCTGGCCTCAGAGCCCTTTTCTGTGATACGACTGAGAGTTCACTGGGCAGCCCTTTGGATGCAGCTCTTTGTTTCCTTACCTCCACAACGAACTCTGTATGTACCCCCACTTCCCAGATGAGCTGGTAGGTGCCAGGGCCAGGAGTCACACCAAGGCAGTCCGGCTCTGGCACCCTGTCCCAAACTGCCTTTCTAACGTCTGTAAAATGGGGACCGAGGTGGGGTGGTTGTGAAGATTAGATGAAGATATGTGAAATGGAACAGTGCCCAGCACGTAGTAAGTAGTCAAAGAAGTTCGTCTCTGAGTTATTACCATGATCATGACATCTCTCACATTGCTTTTCGGTTTGAATATTTAAGGTGTTTCCCATGGCTTGGTTGCAGTATTACTCTCTGTCTACCATTAAGGTGTCTTCACATACATAAACTCCTAGACTCTCATTTATCACTCTTTATATAGGACTAAAGGATTAAAGAATTTTTTATCAAAATGTGTTGAACTTGGTTGGCACCTGGGTGGCTCAGTTGGTTGAGCGTCTGACTTTTGATTTTGGCTCAGGTCATGATCTCAGGATCCTATGATTGAGTCCCATGTCGGGCTCTGCACTCAGCATGGAGTCTGCTTGGGATTCTTTCTCCCTCTCCCTCTGCCCCTCCCCCACTTCTCTACCTCAAATAAATAAATAAATCTTTTAAATAAATTAAAAGTATAGAATTTTTGGGGTGCCTGGGTGGCTCAATTGGTGTCCAGTTCTTGGTTTTGGCTCAGGTCATGATCTCAGGGTCATGTATTGAGTCCCACATCGGGCTCTGTGCTCGGTGCGGGTCTACTCAAGGTCCTCTCTTCCTCTGCCCCTCTACCTTGTGCTTGCACACATGCTCTGTCTCTCAAATAAATATTTTAAATGAAAAAAAAAAAGTGTAGAATTTTTGCCAGGTTCTAGTTTAGGGCTCTTAATATGATCTTCAATGAGTAATCTATAATGTACTGAACTTTGGAAATTCTTCCATTGCGTCAGGTTTCCATTGACCCCTGGATTCAGTAATTATTTTCATTTCTCCTATCCTCCATTTGTATCAATCATTTTAGTATTAAGTGATGGTAACTTTAATTGTATAAAGTAATTGCCAAATATTTGATGATTATCAGTAGCTAAAATGTGACTTCTTTTTTTAATACACGGAGGAAAGCTGTATTTAAGGCTGTGATAGTGATCGTAGAAAACAGGTGATCATTTAAAATTCTTTATGTTGAAATGTATTCGCATTTGCTTTTTTTTTTTTCTTCTTTATTATTTGTCAACTTTGCTGCCCTGCTTAGCAATGTGGTCAATGATGTGTACAGACCTGAGCTGTAATTTCAGGTCCAAACAAGACAAAATATTGGTATCCTCCCTACTCTAGTTTGAAAGTTCAAGGAATCACGTATATGAAATAAGCGAACCAGTTACTTCATCAGCTATGTATATGTATGGCAATGTATTTTTTAGTTTTATCAGAAGAGAGGGGTGCCTGAGTGGCTCAGTCGTTAAGCGTCTGCCTTCAGCTCTGGGCTGATCCCGGTGTTCCGGGATCGAGTCCCGCATTGGGCTCCTCTGCTGGGAGCCTGCTTCTTCCTCTCCCACTCCCCCTGCTTGTGTTCCCTCTCTCGCTGGCTGTCTCTCTCTGTCAAATAAATAAATAAAATCTTAAAAAAAAAAGAAGAAGAAGAGAGAATTATGTAAGTATAATAGATTAAGAAAATATTTGAGGGAAACAGCAATTATAAATTCCAGGTAGCCATGGCTTCTGCCTCCTTCCCTCCTCCCCTATGCTCTGGCAGGATGTAGTTTCATAGTGTTTGTATAGGATGGGTCTGTCCAACCCAAATGGTGCTTTAACACTTGTAATTCCAGAAAGGAAGAGGGTCAGAGAAGTGAACCTTCCTGAGGTTGGTGCCTCACCTGTACACTGATGGGCCAGGAGTCACCGGGTGACTCCGAGGCTCTGTGATGCCCTAGCATGGTGTCTGAGGCCTGTCCTAGTGATGCCCTGGGCATGAGTAAACCCGCCTCATGTTTCCCATCACATGCGCTTTTCACTGGGGGCGCCACATGGCCCTTTCCCCCAAGGACAGGGTATATTTTTCTAGCCCAACCAGGAAGAAATTTTCCATAGTTTTCTTTCTCTCTCTGAAGAAATTTGAGAAAATGGGGCGCCTGGGTAGCACAGTCGTTAAGCGTCTGCCTTCGGCTCAGGGCGTGATCCCGGCGTTCGGGGATCGAGTCCCACATCGAGCTCCTCCGCTGGGAGCCTGCTTCTTCCTCTCCCACTCCCTGCTGTGTTCCCTCTCTCACTGGCTGTCTCTCTGTCAAATAAATAAGTAAAATCTTTAAAAAAAAAAAAAAAAAAGAAAAGAAATTTGAGAAAATGAATACTTACTGCCCTACAAAACAAAATACTATTATTTAGTATAATAATATTATGTAATATTATATATGATATATCATATATACTAGAATATATTAAATATAATTATAAATTGATAATATTATATAACATTATATATGGATATAAATTGATCGATAATATTATCTAATATTATGTATTATAGATTAAATATATTAATTATTTAATTAATATATCATTAATATTAATATTACATCAATATATAATGTTATGTATTATAATGCATAATATTAATATAATATTATTTAATAATTTAATTAATTAATTATAAATTATGTTATATTTAATATATAATATTAGATAATATTATATGTTATCAATCAATTTATAATTTATATTTAATGTATTCTAGTATAAATGTTATAATTGTATTATTGCCGTATTATATATTCTATTATATATTACATAGTATTTTATATTAATATATTCTATATTTTAATGTATTTATTATATTGTATGCATTTGTTATTAATATTATACATAATTTATTATCATTATTATTATTTAGTGTGAATTGTCTTCTGAATTTTCCTGGAAGAGACTCTTAATATTAGTTTAGAAAATATGTGCCTACAGTAGAGTCATGTATTATATCTTCCCATCCCGTCACTGTTTCATCATTTGAGTTTTCTGCTTAAAGTAGGAAAAAAATTTATGAATTTCTGTGTGAGATTGAATTATTAAAGAAATGACTCTTTTATGTAGTAATGAATAAGAATTTATCTAATACCATGAATTTGTATTAAGTAGCATTCTGTTACAACGAAAGTGCTCACTTGAAAAGTGGGCTCTTTAATCCTGGTTTTCCTTCTCTTTTGCATGATGTTTTATCTAAGTGTTTTAGAGAAAGTGATTTTTAAAGTGAAGATAATGCAGTATTTTCATACAGAAAATGTGCTCTTTCACCTTTCATCTTCAAGGTTATTCATATATCATCCTTGTAGCCTTTCCTAAGGGAATCCTGTCCAAGCACCATTTTACCACTAAAAGAATGGACCCAACATTTTTATGACTCCGTTTATAAAGGAAACAGACTTTAATTTACATTCATAACATTTCTCTCCTCAGATACTGAAAATCATATGAGTAGCTTTAATTATACATTACAGAGATTTTTTTTTTTTCAAAGCAGACCTTGAAATAAGGCTCTTAAATAACTCTTCTGACAGTTCCAGATTAATCTTTTATTTTTTTTCTGGCTTAGCAGTGTTAGGTAAACTGTTTATAATTAATTTCGTATAGACAAATTAAGTAGTTCAAGAATGTGAAAGTCTAGATCAAGGGCTGTTACTTATCTTGCTTTTCCTGCCATAACAAAGCTCCCAAAATATATTAATAAATTCATGGGCTTTTCAAATTAAATCACTAAATTACAGAGCTGTGAAAGGGACCCCCAGAGAACATCTGGCTTAGCGTCATGCTTCCACAGAGGACTGTCTTAGAAACTATCTAGGATGTATGGGCATCTCTCTGGGCTTCAGGTTCTCCAGGGAGTGAGGAAACATTCATAACTCTCCTTGAAAGCCTTTTTTTTTTTTTTGATAGTTGTTATGTAAGGAGTGCTGTAGAATTGATTATCTTACAAAAATGCACCTAGAAATTAATGCAGAAACCAGAAAATCAGAACAGCAATATTCCTTTTTTAGTTATAAGTTGTTTTAATTATATATGAAATAATTAAGTTGCTCTGAAACCCATTTTTAAAAGTAATAGTATTTTGTGTTTAAAATACATAATTTGTGCACCCAAGTATCTGGTTCTAATAAAAATGTATTTCCTCATTAAAGAAGAGTCTATATTAGAATCCTAAGCATATGATATAAAGAATGTTTAGAGTTGTTTATCATGTTCCCACAGAAACCAAAAAAATAGTTAAGGTGTCTTAAGCTTTCACTACTCAGTCCCACCCTTTTATTGCTGATGTTATTATCCGTTGTTTTAAAAGAATGTGTATGATGGGTACCTGGGTAGCTCAGTTGGTTGGGCGTCCGATTCTTGGTTTCGGCTTGGGTCGTGATCTTGAGTTGTGAGGTTGAGCCCTGCATTGGGCTCCATGTGAGCATGGAGTCTGCTTGAGATTTTCTCTCCCTCTCTCTCCCTCACCCACTTACGCACACTCTCTTTGTCTCTCTAAAATAAATAAAATCTTTTAAAAAAATAAAAGAATGTATATGGGTCTATCTCCCATATACATACCAAGGAAAGACCATCTCCAAATCAGAGTGTATGGGACCTTAGCCCAGTTATCTCTGGAACCCATGCTGGTGAGAAGTAACAGGCTCTGTCTCATGTGCGTATTTAGTTTCAAGACACTTTCCTCCTATGTATCCCCCCTTCCTGGCCCCAATCCCAACACACACCCTCTATTATACAGGGCGCCGCACTGGGGAGCACAGAGAGATTAGGACTAATCCATCACACTGCAGAATAAACAACCACAGGGCAGGTCCTAAGGTTGCAGGGTCACCAGCCTCCTCTCTCCACTAGCAGGACAGTATGTTAAACATCATCGGGATGACATGGATGGAGAGAAAAGAAATTCTAGCTGGCCGACATCACTGAATTTTTTAGATAACAGAAATTTATTCCTCTAAATGTCAAAGCTTTTAAAGGATGTTAATCATTTGTATATAGGAATTCCCTGCCCCCCCAAAGTTTCCTTGTCTTCTTAGTTTAAAGGAGGATATTTAACACCACTGATCCTCTTGTACCCACTCTAGTATTGACTAAAAGTGCCTCTTCAAGATCAGCCCATGCATTTAGCATTATATCAGGTTATGGGCTCCATTAAAATCCTGAGAAACAGAAATACGCGCCAAGAAGGATGGCTAGTATGGTAAAAGGATCTAAAAATAAAATCAAATGGGCCCTTAGTAATGCTTGACAATTTTATTCTACTTCCCTTGTCCTGTTTCCTCCCAAGTCAGGATGGGGCAAACCACAGTCGATTCCCTGTTTTTGTAAGTCAAGTGTTATTGGAACACAGCTGTGCTCTTTCACCTACAGATTGTATCTGCTGCTTTTGCACTAAAATTCCAAAATTGGGTGGTGGCATGAGAGACCACATTGCCCACTAAGCCTGGAATATTGACACTCTGGCCCTTTACAAAAAAAATTGGCTAATCCTTGCAACTGAAATGACCACTACATGCCTTCCTTTTTTTTTTTTTAAAGATTTTATTTACTCATTTGACAGACAGCCAGCGAGAGAGGGAACACAAGCAGGGGGAGTGGGAGAGGAAGAAGCAGGCTCACAGCGGAGGAGCCTGATGTGGGGCTCGATCCCAGAATGCTGGGATCACGCCCTGAGCCTAAGGCAGACGCTTAACGACTGAGCCACCCAGGCGCCCCCACTACATGCCTTCTTATACCTCCACAGCATCTTCTCATATTCCCTACTCTCAGCTAATAACTTGACTTATTTTTTGGGGGAAATAGAAGCATTCAGAAAAGAATTTCAGGGAGTGCCTGGGTGGCTCAGTCGGTTAAGCGTCCAACTCTTGATTTCAGCTCAGGTCATAATCTCAGGGTCCTGCGATCGAGCCCCGTGTCCGTGCTCTGCTGGGAGTCCGCTTGAGATTCTCTCCCTCTGCTCCTCCCCCACCTCGTACACGTGCATGCTTTCTCTCTTTCTCTCGAACCTTTAAGAAGAAAAAAAAAAAGAATTTCCACATTTTCCCCACCACCAAATGTGCCAGCCTACCTGCATATTTACCCCTGTACTTCACCTGCTCTCCTGTTGCAGTGAGTGAAATATTCACAGTCCTATTTCTGTCTGAAAGTAGATCTTTATGCTCTCTTTGCACCTGAAGGACATTACTCCTAAAAGTGCCCCCTCTCCTTCCTGCATCATCAGGTTTCCCTCTGTGCTGGATGATTTCTAATAAGATAAGTACACCGGAACATCCCTCACCAGAAACAAACAAGCAAGCAAAACTCCTTTCAACATCACTCTTTAGCTAGTGCCCTATTGCGTGTAACAAAACTCCTCAGAAGAGTTGTCGCTCATTCTCTGTTGAACCCCAAGCTAATACAGCTTTTTTTCCTACAACTTTTTTGCTCAAAAAAAACCTGTCATCAAAGTCACCAATTACTTCTGTCAAATTCAGCATCCGTCATTTCGAACCCTTCTTACTTGATATTTCAGCAACATTTGATACAGTTTTTCTCTCCCCCCTCCTTGAAACACCTTCACTACTCACTGGCTTCTCCTAGAGCTGCTCCTTCTGTCTCCTCTTCTGACTACTTGTTGTCTTTCCAATATCCAAAGAGAGGACTCAGTTCCTGGATTTCTTCTCTTCTTTGTTTATATCACTCCATTGGTAACCTCTCTTATTCCTTTGGTTTTAAGTACCATCTACACTGATGTCTCCCAGATTCCTGTCAGCAGCCTGGACTTCTCTGAGCCTCCAGATAGCCAACCCGGCAACGCCACTTCGATACCTAGTGGGCATATTCCTTCCCAGATATTCTTCCCCAGTCTTCCCATCTCAGTAAATGACAACCCTACCCTTCCAGTTGCTCAAGCGAAATACCTTGGAGACGACAAAATCTGTTGCCATACCTTTGGAAAGAATTCAAATTCTTTTTTTTTTAAAGGATTCAAATTCTAACCATTTCTCACCATCTCCACCACTACCACAAGTTCCAAGACTTTTCTTCTCTGAAGACCGGTCTCCTTATGGGTCTCTGGTTTCAGCTGCTTCTTCCCACCCAGTAATGTCTTCTCAACCCAGAAAACAGAACGATCTTGTTAAGATGTAAGTCAGATAATGCCAGTCCTACATTCAAAACCTTCTAAAAGATTTCTATCTCATTCAGAAAAAGAATCCAAACTCCTTACCCAGCCTGTAAGGACACAATGTGATCTGATCCCACATCACCTCTTTGGTAGTGCCACATCAGCCATGCAGTTTTCTCTCCTCTTCCTTGAACATGGCAATCACACCCAAGCCTCAGTGCCCTTGCACTTCTGTTCCTCTGCCTGACACACTCATCCTCACTTCTTTTAGATCTCCATTCAAATCTCATTTTACTAATGAATCCTTCCCTGACATGCCTTGTCTTGGTAACACTCCAGTCATTTCTCTGCCCCCTTGCCCTGCTTTATTTTCCTTCCTATCATGTATTACCAGCTGACGTATTATATTTCTATGTTATATAATCCGCATCCCCTAGTGAATGTAAGCTTCATGGCGTGCGGGGTTGTTTCTGTTGTTGTTCAATGCTATATCCCTAAAACCTATAGCTCCTAGTTTGTGTTTGTTGCTCAAATAAAATCTGTTGAGTGAGTGAGTGAGTGAGTGAATGAATGAATGAAAGAAAGAAAGAAAGAAAGAAAGAAAGAAAGAAAGAGAAAAAGAAAAGAAAAATAGGGAGCTGGGAGGGCATATATGGTCAATATTAAAAGGAGAATATAATAAACATTGGTGTTTAAATATTTGAAAAATTATCCTATTGAAAAGAAATAGACATAGTTTCAGTTGCTTTAAGAGGTAAAACTAGGGGCGCCTGGGTGGCTCCGTTGGTTAAGTGCCTTGCTCTTGATTTTGGCTCAGTTTGTGATCTCAGGGTCTTGGTATCCAGCCCCATGTTGGGCTCCATGCTCAGCGGGGTGTCTGCTTGTGTATTCTCTCTCCCTCTGCCCCTCTCCCCACTCGCTCACGTTCTCCCTTTCTAAAATGAATAAATAAATCTTTTTAAAAAATAAAAGGCAAAACTAGTACTCATGGGTTGAAGTTGAATGATTTCAGAGTTTTGTCCAGTGTGGTAAGGGACTTTCCAACAGTTGTCCTCTCCACCAGTGCACAGGCTGTCCTAAGATAAACTGGAATCCCTGTGCAGGAAGCCCGGGAGACAAACTGGAGGACCACTTGTGAGGGATGCTTTAAAAATAAATATCTGACTTTGGGGGAGGAATTCCACTTGCTGTCTCCTGGGAATCTGTGATTTGGGCCACTTGAAGAATTCTGTTTCCTTCCTAGTTGTTGGAGAAGCTGCTAGATAAGGAGCTATCTTTGCCCGTGGGAATAAAGATAATAGACATTGTTTTGCATGGAAGATCCCATTTCTTCTATGCCCGCTCAACAAAATGGGTATCTTTGGCACAATTAAGACCATGAAGCTGACATCACTTGCTGGCCCCTTCTCCATATTTGGCCCTATTGCTAAGTCCATTCAAATCCTGTACATTATATTGTAGATGCCCAGATTTTGCTCTGCGAAGGATAACTTCAGATTTCATTAGATCATGTCCTGATATGTCAGTATGAACCTTTTTTTTTTTTTAAAGAATTTGAGCAGAAACTGTTCACCATTTGTGTTATAATGAACATCTTTTTTTTCTAATCAGAGTCCCAGATTCTCCTCTTTCATATTACTGTTACTTAGGTATTTTGGCATAATAAAAAATGTGATGCTTTTATGGATCATTTCCAATCCCTGATGACATTTGAAGCTTTCTTTTTGCAGTTTATTTTTAATAAACTTCTTAAAACCATATTTCATGCAACACTGGAGGTATTTTGCTAATAAATTCCCATAGTAACTTTCCAGTTGTTAAAAAAAAGAAAAAAATCTTGTGATCTTGTTAAACTGTGTATTTGTACGTGGAATAATCTGGTGGAGTGAAAGAATGAGGAGCCCGTGTATTGTTATTTTTAGTACTCTGTATCATTTCACCCTTTTGTCAGAGTGGTTCCTGGCTAACTTTCCCATGAGTTTTTAACCTCTTGTGAGGCTTTGCTTATGTAACAGGAAACAGGCTGTCAGGAACAAATAGTGGCGTATCAGGAGCACACTTCAGTAGCAAATGATCTCGTTTGCTCTGCCCTTCCCTCTCTTAAAGTAGACCGATACAGGGTCTCAACTTTAAGACTTTTGATGTGGTCTTCCTAGGTTAAAATAATTCAATTTCAGTTTTTGGAAAGGCAAAATATTTTACCAAGACCATGCTTTAATCCAGGCAACAGAGAAGATGAGCTTATCATAAGGCGAATTTTTCAGTGGTGTCATGTCCTGGGACTGCGGATTTAAGTATATCTTCGCTTTTTCTCCAACTCTTAAGGCCGGAGTGATGTGCAAACTTCAGGAGAGAGATGACATCGGACGAATTGAACTGGTCCAGAAGCTGGCGAGAGAAAACTGTCAGTTTCTACAGACAGACAAAAAAGAACAAGAGAAATCTGAACATGTAAGCCCTTTTTCTTTTGGGGACGCAGGTTTGAAGGGGGTGAAAAATGTTTCCGCCTGGTTGTATGTTTGAAGGAAAAAATATTCTAAATTCTTTGGTTTTGTTTTTTACCCCAAAAACATCCTTCTTAGTAAAAATGAGAAAAAACTGTAAGCCAGCCATTTACAACACTGGATTTGTAAGAGAACTCTCCTCAAAAGTAAATCGTGTAGAAATAGAAGAACACATGTAAGCAAACATGAATGCATGTCTGTGACTTCGCGTTGACGGCTTTAAAGTTTGACTTCGGGAATTTGACCCCATCAGATAGTTTGTGGAATGTGAATTTTGAAAGAACATTCTGCTGTACTTTTATGTCGAGTATGGCGTGGCTCTCATTACCAAACAAATGTATCCTGAGTCAGTAGAAAAAGGTAAGAGCAGAGTAACAGAGATGCTTTCACCAAATGGGAGAGTCAGAAGGCAGTTTTCCCAGTCTCTTATGAATGTTTGTGTTCCAACAGAAGTTCTATTGTTTGCATGGAGTTAAACTGGAGGAAAGGGACGCTCTGCTCGGTTCTCCTGAAAGCGGTAATTCAGATTGAGCCTTAGAACTGAGGATGCTGCCCTCACGCTGGGGGAACAATGGCGCCCCTTTCTTCTGCTACACATTGTTGTCTGTTGAATTTTTGTTGTTGTTTGCAAGACTACGCTCTCATTGCTCAACTATCCAGGGTTGCTCATGAAGGGGAAAATTCCTCAGTGCTTATAAACATGTCTTCCTCTGACTTTAATTTTTCCTTGGAATTTTATGTCTAACCCCTTCCAAAGGGGAAAAATTGCTTCATGCTTTTTCTGCTCTAAGGCTCAATACAAACACCAGGGTCTGACTGAGCCGGAGGGGAGGGGAGATGTTCAAGGGGGCAGGCTGTTTGGTTGAACATAACGTGCCGTTAACAGTGCAACGTCAGATGATAGCAAGTGGTGTCTCAAGGGGGAGGATAATCACGCAGTTTCAAAGCCTTGTAACTGAGCTGTTTCAGGGGTGACCATGGACTTTATGTGAGTGTGGATGTCTTAGGAGCCTTCACTTCACTACGTACTATTGAAAAGTCCAGGGACTTATTAAAATTGTTAAAAGCACCCTGAAGGTTGACTATATCAAAGACTGACTCTTAATCTCTGCCATGTCCTTAGAATATTTGAGTATCCTAATGTGTGACTTAAGTTTCTCAAAACAGCATTCCTTTTGGTTCATTTTAATTAGAAGAGCAGTAGTTTTCACATACCATATTTTGTTGATTTGAAAATGCACATTTTCCCCACACTTTAGCATCTCTGAAATCAGGGTAAGTCTTAATGATTGATGATAGGAAAACACATCATAGTTTAACTGAGCATTTTTCTTTCCTCGTGGTCCTTAAAATGAGTGATATATTTTACAATGAAGTGCATATTCAATTCACTGGACCAGTGACAGCCCGCTGGTAGGGCAAGATCTTTTCAAGCCAAACCAATAGTAGAGTTCCACTTCACCAAGGCTAGAAATACATCGACCTATGCCACAAACAACTTTAGGCTTATTTTAAAAGATACCAGTGTTGCCTTGTATTTAGTTCCATCTGAAATATTATAGTTAAAGCTAATGAGACTGTTGTACCCTTCAAATATATAATAGAAATCCAAACTTGGTGCTGGTAATTGTAAAGACTTCTAACCTGAGACAGAAATTTAGTGGTAGAAGATTTACAGCTTTGCTTATGATTATCTACTATTGCTATCTACCATCTGTGGTTCTCTAAAATGAATAAACCTTCATTTTAAGACTGTAAAATAGAACACTAAGGTTTGTTACTTCCTGGGCGAGTGTCATGTTATGAATGCGTTACCAGCTCTGATAGTGTTTACGCTCCTGAGAGGAAACGTGGTATATAAAGAAGCACTGGAATTATGGCCTTTGCTACGTAGACTTTTCCTCCTGAAGCTTAGAGTAAGGAGAGGTGAATTTTGGGGATCTTTCTTTCTTCGTGATGGGTATGATCTCAGCCATCCTGCCACGTCCCTCCTGCAGGATGACAGCAGGTGAACTCACCAGCTCCCAAGGCTGATAATGGCTATCGTGTTCCACTCTATGGATTATTTGATGCTAGATGCCTACACTTCTTGCAATAATGTATTAGGAACAAAAGCTGTCTGGTAGATTATCTAACTCATTTATGTCGTGAGCATTGGATGCAGTTCCACCTTTGCCTCCACACGGAATTCACCGTGTTCATGAGGTGGGTACAGCGTTTGCGTTTTTCCTGCCCTCGCGCTCTTTTCAATGGCAGTCATCTGCCCTCGCTCGTGAAAACTCAGTTATAACATGCAGGATGGACAGAGGAAACTGCAGTTTACCTAATGTAAACCCAGGCCCACAGTTTCTTCTTGTAATAACAGTAACAATAACGACCGAACCCTGGAGTTACATACAGATTTCCTTTCTTTTATGATTTTAAAATGCTTCATCTACCTCATCTGCCATTCCTGGGCCAAAACTATTTAAGTAGACAGTGGTAAAATCTGAGTTAGGGTCTAAGTTACCCATGGAGTCTTTTTTTTTTTTTAACTAAACTACATTGCTTCTCCAGTTCTAGAATACCACATCCCTTTAAATACATATGTGCCAAAATGAGAAAGCTACTTTAAAGTACTACTGAACAGAAAAAGAATACAGCTTTTGTTGCTGGTACATCTTGTTACAAATTGAAGGAGCTTAGAGCTTTCTGAGGAGGCATTTCTCGTATTTCTCAAACTGCTCAATGTCATGATTATAAATGCAGGCAATTAGAGACACACTCACTCTGAGCTTTTGCCCAGGTATTTCTGAAAGAAAAATATTTAAATGTGTCATTGCCACAAGTTTCTCAGGAAGCACTTGCTTTTCTTATTTTATATTAACAGGCTGTAGGCAAAATTAGCCAACATTCATTACTAAGCGTCGAAAATCATTATGTGAGAACTTTAAGAAGGAGACAGAAATTAGGTTATTTCTTCTAGACATTATGATAGTGGGATTAAATTTTGGTCATTTGCTCTTTAAAGAAATTACTTCTTTTGTAGGCATCACATTTCCTAGTCTTACTCTAATTGTATTAATAGAGGAAGGTGCCTGTGTTACCAAATGGGGACTTTCAGCTAGACCTGGAAGGCTGACTAATGGCCTCAGCAGGGTGGGACAGGGAAGAGCCTGGAAGGCAGAGGGACTAGCAGGAACGCACATGACTTGAGCGCTGGGTGATTCATGGGGAAAAAAGGGGAGTGGGTTGTGAGGGCGGTTACAGTTCAGTTGCATAAGACCTGGTAAGCCCCTGTAAGGAGTTTAGACTTGCCCTTCTGGCAAAGGAAAGCCATCAGAGAAGGGAAGCGGCACAATCAGGTGGAGTCTTTGTACATCTCTTTGGCATTGGCTTAGAGGAAGAAATGAGTGGAAAAGAGGAAAGTGTTGGAGAGAACCCTTGGAAAACGATTGTAGTGAGTCAGGTGAAAGATGAAAGCCCGGACCAGGGTGGTAAATGGGAAATGAGAAGGCTGTAGACGGAGACCATAGATGGTAAACTCGGCAGGATTTGATGCCTGGTGACGAGGAGGTGGGAATGGGTGTTATTTTCTTTTAAGTGGTAGACGTAAGAATGTATGTCTAGCAATCGAATGGTTGGTCACCTTTACCAAAAAGCTACAAAACAGTTACTTGCTTTCGTGTTCCTGCAGTGTGTTTCAGGTCTGAGATACATGCTACGGTACACAGTGCTTATCTCATTGGCAAACTGTGAGGTGGGGGTTCCGGCTCACAGCATGGGGACTACATCAGCCATCTTCTCAAACCAGACTTTCTGAAAATCTCTTGGGCAGACAGAATCTCTGGCAGCCCCCAAATGAACTGCATTATTTAGCCAGAGCTTTGGCATTTGCTGCAATGGTGTGTGTGCCTTCTTCAGAATTAACTGTGATTTCAGGAATGCTCTCTTGACCCCTATAGCCTGAATTGTATTACCACGCTGTATGTTCAAGTGTCCTTGGTTGTTTATTCATCGAGTGTACCTTTAGTAAAGCAGTGTCATGGGGGAGTCAGAACAGCCACGGTGGCTGCTACCCTGAAGCAGTGGAGTCACGTTGTGGAAAGAAGACATTGACACAGATAACTGAGATACAAGGAGACAGTGTTGGTAATCCCCAGAGAGATACAAAGAAGTTAGAAGAAGAATTCCCACCTTTGGGAACAGGCTTCTCTCTTACAGTGGAGGTTAGTTTGATGTGGACCTTAAAGTAGGTTTGAGTTTGATTAAACGATTCAAATTGAAGAAAAGCATTGCTAGTGGGGAGAACAGCATTAGCAAATGCACAGAGATGTCGAAGTGCAAGCTGTTTTTGGACATCAGAAGCCATTCTGTGTCACCAGTGTGCCACGAGTGGGGCTGAAATGAGATTGGGACCGGACCATGGGGAATTTTGAGGGCTGAAAAGTTTTACTTCATTCTAGAAGTAATGAGACGTCATTGACGACTTGGTTTTGTTAGTTTTCCTAGAAAAGGAGGAAGGAGCAGGGGGCTTTTGTGAGTAAATGATTGTCATCCAGTTTGACACATCAGAGAGCTGAGGCTGATGAGTGACTAGGCAGAGCTGGGCTAAGAGTGCATTCAACGCTGACGGCTTCTGGGTTGTATCTTCTCTCCACAGTCATTACTGGAGGGAGGGCTGATCAGAGGACAGGAAACCAGGACAAGAATCGTGATAATCCCAAGAAAGAGGAATGGCCAGGACCACCCTGGAGGAAAGAGAACAATTATGTATTGAAGGAATGGCGGTGGCAGATATGGGAAGGAGTAAAGAAAAGAGAATGCTAAGGTGCTTGCTTAGTTTGAGTCCTAACTTAGATTTGAAAAGCATGTAAACTGTTCATATTTTCACATCTGTGAAATAACTGTATTAAAGTATGTATCTAGAGGTGGGTCCTTTTTTCCCCCCTGGAATACAGCCGTGCTCTTGACCACAAAACCAGAGCTATTTTTTCCTAACATGTAGCTTTGGAGTGCATTAACTTGTAGAGTAGAAATTCCAGTGGTGGCTGCTAAACCAGTTCCTAATTTCCAAACTGCGGAAGTGTGGATGTGTGAAACATACGTGAGAGCCGCGCTAAGCAGTCCTTTCCCTAGGGACTCGGTCCGTAGCCCGCCCTACCCCCACCCGTTTTCTTCAGTTCCTTTGTTAAGTCTGAGGACCCACCCTACTTCCTTCCCCTTTTCTCATTCACTTCTGAAAAATGGGTGGGAAGGGGATTTTGCTGAAACCGAATCTTGGCAGAGCCCGCTGCCAGGGTAGGGTCCCTATCACTCAGCCTCGACCGGGGCTTCCTTCTCCCTGTTTCCTGCAGCCTCATCCTGGAATTCTACCTACGTCAAGGGTCCCTTGTTCACGGATGACTAGGGAAGAAGTGGTTTGGGGTATCCTGGCTGCTGTCCCTCTTATTTCACCTCTTACAAGTTAGTCTCTGCCTTTTTCCAACTTTTGTTTGGTCCCTTACTTTGTTTAAAAAATATAGCTAAGTATAAGATGAAAGCCCTGTTTTTACTCTGTATGAAATACTAAAAGCAAAAGTGGTTTTACCATTCCGTATTCAAACTTGCGTTATGTATCTAGTGAAGTTAAGAGCAATCATGGCATTATGTAAGCTTTATCAGTAATTTCATTTAACTGAGAAACTGCTTAAATACAAACAGAATTTTATAACATTATTGCTTAATAACGAAAGCCAGAATTCAGATGTGATAGGCAATTCATCATATATCAAGTTGCCCCCCTATAAACTGACAAATCACTGTGCAGAAGCGATGTTATTTTTCTTAATAACAGAAGCTTGACTTTGTGTTGGTTTGGTACTAAAGTACCTTTTCATAGGACAGAGACTGCCTTGAACAACAGTTTTAGTTCATTTTCGATCAGGATTAATATGGCCACAGAGTAACACAAAAATGGCAGCAGATAGTTCATGCTTCTAAGAAGTTTACAGTTGAGCTGGGGAGGGGGGAGTGGAGGAGAATTCACACATGGAAAACAGTATTTAATCAAGTGTTTAAATACTTTCACAGGCATTGAGAGAGAAGGAAATACCATTTTCACAAATGCAGCAATCCATACTTTTCTCCATTAGACAGCAAGCTTTACAGATTTGGTTCCCTCCATGCGCTCTTTAAATTCTAGTTTTGTTGGGATTAATTATGTATGTATGTATATGTGTATGTATGTATTTATCAGAAAAATGGCAGCCAAGCTGCCAGTGGAGGTGATGTGCTCATGCTGTCTGGTGACACCATCTGCTCATTAGCTGTATTTTTAAGTTCTCACAACAAGCCCACTGCAAGTCCCGACATTTATTTTTAAAAAACGAGTTTCAGCATTTTTAAAGAGAGGAATTTGTCATTACAGTATTTATTTTTCTGAAAATACTCAAGTTTATTTTAAAAGGCTCAATTAAGAAAAGTGATAGTGGCTCAGTTAGATTTATCAGAATCACATTCTTGAAGATCTTGTGTTCCCCATGGGACAGATGCTGTTCCCTAGGTTTATTAAGTTCTTATTCTTACAAAATTAAAATAGCCATATCATCTCTAGAATGTCTGAGAAATCATTAAAGTGAGATATCGAGAAATAGGTTATTTTTCTTTGGTTTATGGCCCCTCAGTGGGCATATCTCACTCTAGGCCCTGGGCAACATTACATTCTTTCCTTTTCTACCCCCCATCAAGGCCTGAAGTGCATTACTATTAATAATACAACAATATTATTACCTTCCAGATGGTTGTCTGGTTAGATAACAGTAGAAATCTTTGGTAGTTTAGTTCCATTCAAGTTTCTAATGGATGCTTTATGACAAAAAGGAGGGGGAAAGAGGCACAGACGGACAGTCCTTTACAGACAGATGAACAGTACTTCGTGACAACTGTGTTCCACTGAGGCTTGGAGAAACAGAAACGTGAAGAGATCTCAGGGAGAAGGGAGACACAGGTACCAATTTATTTATTTTTTATTTTTTTATTTTTATTTTTTTTAAAGATTTTATTTATTTATTTGATAGAGAGAGACAGCCAGCGAGAGAGGGAACACAAGCAGGGGGGGTGGGAGAGGAAGAAGCAGGCTCCTAGTGGAGGAGCCTGATGTGGGGCTCGATCCCGGAATGCCGGGATCACGCTCTGAGGCGGAGGCAGACACTTAACGACTGCGCCACCCAGGCGCCCCACAGGTACCAATTTAAAACGTGCTTTTGTTCTCGCGGAACACCCTGGTACATCACTGCCTTCGGAGAGCTAACACTGCAGGAAATTCCGAGGCTGAATTCACAGTTATCTGTGAGGTAAGCGTTTCGCAGAGCCTTATGGGAGCCTGTCACAGGGAGCTCAATGGGTGTCGGGAGACATGCACATGTCCCTGGGGAGAGAGACTGAAGGGCCAGAAGCATTACTAGGACAATTGAGGAAAGACAGATGTTTCAGGCAGAGGAAAGCACATGTGGTGACCATGATGTGAAGGGCTCACAAAGAGAACCAAGTGGCGGGAGCATGGCATCCAAAAATTGGATGCTATTCACAAAATACCTTTGAGCTCTTGTGAAGAATCTAACACTTGAGAGAGACAGGTGATAACATTTGAATTTTGAGAGATTGCTCTGCTGCCCCACAGGAATGGGTTTCCAGGAAAGAATGGGTCACACTCCCTCCCTTTTCTCAAAGTCCTCTCTTTTGGTTTTACATGAAGCAGTCACCAGCATCAACAAAGGATTTCACGTGAGGAGCTCAGGTCCATGGACTTGTTAAGTCCCTGGGAAGACAGAATGTCCAGTTATAGGACAAATCCAGTTCATTAGCTTTACCCTGAAATACACCACTACATCATCATTTTCTTTAAAAAGTTGACTGCGATTCGGTCCTCTTCTTATAGAAGTGAGTTTTGAGCTTGCATGTCGTATGAATCTTTTCTGTTCATGAATACGACACAGGCTTATATGTTCACTCGAAATACACACTCTGCTGTGTGATATTTACTTCATACTGATTCAGCCAAAGTTTGGTGATTTCTGAGTGATTCAAATACTTCAGTTGATAACGATGAGGAAGAGAAATGTAGAAAAGATTTCCATTTAAGATGTAAAGAACTTTTTTTTTTCCTTTTGCAATGGGAAATGGACGGAAAGGAAAAAATTCCATCTGGCATACAGCAGCCCTAAATGTTGTTTTAAGATAGCAAAAATAGAAGATGGCTTAAAATATCATAACAGAACATAACAGACTGTGGGCAAGTGTACAGTACATATTTCTCTGATAAATCACAATAAATACCCTCATTTTGCTTAAAACATGACCATGTTCTTAATTTTCATTACATAAAAATTCGTCTTTACTTTGAAAAGTCCATTCCCTGGCTGAAGCAGAAAAGGCTTGTTTTAGTCTGTAGAAATTGATGCACAGCCCTTAGGTTTACCTGGGATGGGTTTCTTAATTTTTTGTTGTTGTTTTCCAATATTTTCCTCCTGTATTAAGAAAATGGAGAAATAAGATACGGCGTGTAGATTCATTTAGGGCACACTTGTACATAATTAAGCGAACAAGGCTCAACAATTTTAGCAAACCCTTGTAAATATCCTCTTTGTTCAGTTTCCAGGAATGGCTGGGCATGGTCGAGGCAAGCTGAGTCAGAATAAAAGATTAGGGGCTCCTGGAGATCCAAGAAACACATAGAGGGAGAGAATAATGGTGATAATAAGGCAATTAAGATGGCAGGAAGTGGCTTGGGGGTAGGGATTTGTAAGGAGGCTCATGAAAACTTAATGAGTCATAAGAGCGTATCTTGGTGATTGCAAAGGTGGGGGTGGGGTAGAATAGGTCAAGGTAAAATTTTGGCCCTGTGCAGTCAGTGAGGGGAGAGAATGGTACTTTAGGCAGATGAGTCTTTAAACCTTTCATGATCTTGCCTTGGCTAGGATTTATAGAGGTAAAACAACCTTCATATTGATACTCATATGAATGGAGAAGTCTAATGATCCCCAAATGGTGCAATGCATAATAAAATCCCAAACTGAATTTTATGCTTGATGGATGCTATCACTTTCTCCCTGCTCAGTGAACTTACTGTTATTACAAGTTGGGGGATTGTGATGATGCGTTATTTTTTGCAATCAGTCTCAATATCCTGGAGTTTTCCTCCGAGAGTCATAGCCATTGGAAAGAACTTTAGATATCCTGTGTTTTGATTGTTTGGGTAAGAAAAAAACTTTCAGTCAAAAACTGCCACCTGCTAAATAGGATTATAAAGAGTTTCCTCTAAAATGGGCAATAAATACTATACAATCCATTAATTCTGTTGGAAGTTTGTTGAAAGGTTAGAAATATTTCCGTTGATAATATTCTTCTAGTAAGATAGATACCTTTTAACCTCTGTTATCAGAAGCAAAAAAAAATCATTAATTAAAGTAATAACTAGAGATCTTTCAGGTTTGCTAGAGAAAGTTGTGATTCAAACTTTGGGTTTTTGCATGTGTTCCTAAAGATCTGTTTTGTGGGGACCTAAAGTGAGGCTAGCCTGATTGAAGTGACTCTTGCCCTCATAAAATATTTCTGATGAATTGCTTCTCCCCTGCTTAATAGCAGTTACCCTATCAGAAAATTAACACAGCAACTCCTGAAAGGCACAAAAATTTTTTCAGCAAAAAATAAATGGGATCATCCAGGGCTTCTCATTAAACACCCATAGGGAGTCAGAGATCTAAAAATTAACTCAGTATTAAAACAATACTCAGATACAACTCTAAAAACATGGGAACTGAGAGGGTAATTGAAGCCACGGAGATAATACTGTCTCCTCTAGTAACTTGTCTGACTGGAATTTTAAAAGCTGTGAGTGAGTAGAACCACAGAAAATAGAACGGCAGACACAGTAGCACACATGAGCCCACGTTGGTGTTGATTAATACCTACAGGTTTGAGGTTAAGGGATAAGCCATCAAGGTGGTAAAGGGAAGAATTTGAGCTTGGATGAGGCAGAATACAGACTTAAAATCTAAGAGAAGAAACCTTGGAATAAAACAGCCAATGTTATTCTGGTTGTCTTCTGAGGAATATACTTGAATGCCAGATGCTCATGGACAGAAACCTTTCATGACTTGTTGAACTATTAAATGCCATTTCCATTATAATTTGGCAATCAAGTCTGACTTTATCTCAATTTTAAGTAGATTCCATTTCCGTCCTAACTCAGTAAATCTCAAATTCCTGTCCTTTAGTATTACTCATAATCTTGGCATAGGAAAGAGATACGCACAGACCTGAGGAAAGCTCGCCACACCCTGGAAAAATCCTTGCTACTGAAGATCAGAGGGCCCCAGGTATATTCAACACCTGTGGCTGCTTATTCCCCTGTGCCCCACCCGCTATGGCTTTGCCACTTCGGCATCTTTGCCCCAACCTCTGCTCTTACGTGCCACAGCTGGCGACTTCAGAACCTTTGGGAAAGAACGTTGTGAAAGAAAGTTTTGTTGGTCCATTTTGGCCTAAACCTAAGTTTTTTTTTTTAAGATTTTTATTTATTTATTTGACAGATAGAGACAGCCAGCGAGAGGGGGAACACAAGCAGGGGGAGTGGGAGAGGAAGAAGCAGGCTCACAGCGGAGGAGCCCAATGTGGGGCTCGAACCCACAAGGCCGGGATCACGCCCTGAGCTGAAGGCAGATGCCCAACCACTGTGCCACCCAGGCGCCCCTAAACCTAAGTTTTGAGACTACTTCAATCCAGAATAGAAAAGCCAGGAATGGCGTCTCTTCCTTCTGAGTGACAGAGGACAGAAGGCAGGCTGCAGGCAGATCAGTCTGGGGGTCCCTAAAAAGAAGAGTTAGGTAGCACAGGCTTATGGAAGACCCAGAGTGAATTGAATATGCATTCCTTGGTTGAATGTGGAGACCCATCAACACTGGGGAACTTGGTTACGTACCTGACTGCACTGAGATCTTCAGACAGAAGCCAGCATCCCTCATCAGACATTTAATTTGTCCACCATTAGCAGCTTATCTCGGATTCCCATGCTTGAGCTCATAGAGGTGATTAGAAATAATCCTACCAGGCGAGGATGGGTGGCAGCCAAATAGCTCTTCAGCTTACTGCCATCAGTAGCGATCATTCACCATTACACGTCAAATTAACTTCGTTGAGGGCCAAATTTTTAAGCTCAGTAGAACTGCCTCCTTTTCATATATAGAGCAAATTTTGAAAATACATGGCTAAGATTAATTTAGTCTTGCCTTCCTTCATTGAGAAAAGCGTTTGTTGAGCACCTATGAACCAGGCACCACACAAAATAGAGCAGAGACGGGAGTGAGCAAGATCTGATTTGAGCCCCCAAAGGCACCCTCCAGTTAGTGAGGGAGAGAACAAAGACGGGAGAGTGAACAGCACTCTGCACGGGAAGAAAAAAAAAGGGTGTACATTGAATAAGGTATTTGTTTCCAGAGAATTGTTGCCTCACATTCCTGTGAGGCATTTGCTAAATTAAGCGTCATCTTTTTTTGCTTCCTGGGTTATGACTGGGAAAGGACATAAATCTTAAAAGGCAGAAGATAATAAATCTCAAATCTAAAGAAAGTTACATATTGTTGGCATTTACCATTTTCCCTTCCTCCCACTTTCTAGCTACAAAAAATTTTTTTTAAAGATTTATTTATGAGAGAGAGAGAGCACAGGGGGAGGGGCAGAGGGAGAGGGAGACAAGCTGACTCCCTGCTGAGTGGGGAGCCCAGCACAGGGCTCCATCCCAGGACCCTGAGATCATGACCTGACCAAGAGTCAGACGCTTAACTGACTGAGCCACCCAGGTGCCCCAACTACAAAATATTTTTTTAAAAATAGTATATTGTATATAGCTCTGGACCTGTTTTACTGATTGATTTTGTTCCTGAAAAAAGCTTCTTGAAGAGGTTTATCAGTGTTTAACATTCGAGAGCAAGATATCACGCAACTTGCTGGAATTTATAACACATTTCTGTGGAAGATTTTTGTTTGTTTAAAATGGTTCTACTAATTGTAGAAGTAATACATGCCTTTTGCAGAGAATTTAGTAATGATAGAAAGCTACAAGGAAGAAAAATTCAGTGAGAACTAACCATGATTCCCCCTCCCTTGCCCAGTATATCAGTATATACATTATCTGTCTTTCCTTATGTTTTCATGGCATTCTTTACTTAATTACCCTTCCATTTGTACACAAATATGTTTATAAGATTTTGCTGTTACGAATGATCTGACATGCACACCTGTAGAAAAATTTTTACCTATTTTATATTTATTAAGGATGAATTCCTAGCTGAGTAATTTCTACTTATAGGTTTGAACTGTGTTAATCTCTTTTATGTTTTTGCTCACTTTCCATAAAGCTTGTGCCAGTTTTCCCTTACATCAGCAATACATGAAAGTACTTGTTTTGTAATGCTCTCACCCTTACCTTCATTGAGCATTATGATTCTCAGGGGGAGAAATAAATTATTATTATTTTTTTAGGTTGATGGGGGGAAGTATTATCTTGTTCAGATTTATATTTCTTATGAGGTTGGATATTTGCAATTTATGTCAACCCATTATCTTTCTTCTGCAAATAACCTATTCACCTCCTTTGCCCATTTTTCCATTGGAATTTTTCTCATTGGTCTGAATAAGCTCTTTATATATTAAGGATATGAATCCTGTTTATGGCATGTAGTTTTTCCCCATTTATTTCATATATATATATATATATATGTGTGTGTGTGTGTGTGTGTGTAGGTGTGTGTGTATGTGTGTACACACACACAAGCAAAACTGTTGATTCACATTTTTTAGTTTTTAAAAATACCCTTAAAATGAAAAAGTCCTTCCCCATTCTGTGGCCAGATACTCAATTTTATTTTGTCTATTTCTTTTAGAGTTGCACTTTTCACTCAAGTCTTTAACATAGATGGGATTTATTTTTGTAATATAAAAGTGAAATTTCTTGATTACCTATCACATATAAAATTTTTCTTCAGTTAATTTACTGTTTTGTTACCAGCATTTTAAAAAAAATCCATTTTATTCTGGAGGAATTGAAATTCTGTTAACAAACTTCCTCCAAATTAAATACATTGAGTACAAATTTAGTGAATCATATTACCCCTCTGAGCTTGACTTTTCTCCTCTATAAGGTTAGGAGATTGGAGATCCAAGATTTCATCTAGCTCTGAAATTAAGTTGAAGACCACAGCCCAAAATTCAGCAACATCCGTACCTTTTGAGTGTTGAACACTTTTTGGGAAATTATTGCCACTTTATAGCAGATAAGAATCGATTACCCAGGAGGCTTTCAGTAGCCATTTTTCACTCTGATTGAACATGCCTATCAATGCCAAGAATCATTCTGTTCTTTTATGTTCTAAAAATACTCATGTGGATAGAACTTCTAAAAATCTACTCTTTGTGAAATAGCGTTGATATGGGACAGATGGCTGATCTAGAATGCCCAGCTAGAAGTGTCTCTGCTCTTAGGGTATCATAGTTATATTTCATGTCAAGTCATTAAATATTTGGAATTGTTTTTCTGAGTTCAGAATGTCCTGAGGAGGATTGAGAAATGCAACTCCCAAATAATGACAAACTAAAGAAATGTTAGATCTTACTGCCTTGAACTCCTAGAAATAACAAGATAATGGCCTAGTTATTTATACTGGCTAAGTTCATTAATGAACCACTATCCACAGCCTAGCTCCAAACCGCTCCTTTAAAAAAAAAAAAAAATGCAGATTTATCTCTCTCCTGTAAAGAACTTATTCTTTGAGGGTAATCCCCATTTTTATGTGGACCTTTATCCCCAGTGTCTAGCACTAGGCTTTCAGTTAATATTTGTGAACCTGAATCTAGTCGAGAAGGCAATTGTGGAATTTGAAATGTTTCCCCAGTTCAGGCACCCAAACCAAATCTGTGTAAATCCAAAGTTGTACCAGCTTCAGGCTTCCAGGTCTTGGGAGGTTTTCAGCTTTAAGTGAAAGGTTTTGTACTACAGGGAATTCACCTGGAAATGACAAACAGAAAAGACAAAGAAGTTCATCACCAACCGTCAGTTTTTAAGTATGGACAAGCCTTTGGGAGAATTCATACTTGGTAAAGAGTAGACAGGAGCTTTCAGTCTTCAGTGAGTCACAGTTGATGGAGTAAGGATCTTACCTAGGCAGGTTTGTCTGTGATGGTTTCGATCCTCTTTGTTACCCCAAGTGCAGGTTAATACTCAGAAAAATAGAAAATGTTTCTGTATTATCACAAGTACTAACATTTCTTTTCAGCTCATTTTCTCTTCCCACACCCCCAGCCCCACCCAAGAAAAAAGGGAGAAAGACCAATACTATGCAACGAAATTTATTTTTGTCTTATTTTAACCAAGACTCCCCTTTTTTTTTTTACCTTCTAATTTTGTTTGTGTCCCTCTCAAAGAGTTTAATAATATTTCATTGCATTTTAAATTCTCTTGATGTATTTTAATACCAACTTTCTGTGGTTTTTGCAATGAACCAGAAGTGACACAATCCTACCTTTCTCCCAATCTGCTTTCAAACTGAGAAATGAGGTTTCTGAGATGGTTACTGCAGAGACCAAAGGCGTACCTCTCTAAAAACACCAAGGAATGTACAAAACGTGAAAAAACAAGAGTATTTACTTACATTGCTTGTATCTCCTTGCCCCCATGCCATATGATCTAGCAGTTGCTATGCTAACTAGGAATTTTTCATTCCCTAACTTGCAGAAGTATTCAGGCTGCCGCTTTTATTACTCCTTTGCTCTCTCTGAAGTTACAAATGCATGCATGGGTGTGCACACATCTGTAAACACACATGTACATACACTCAAAAGAAATTTGAAAAGAGTTACAGAGTTCCTTGACTTGAAGCCTTTCTGTTTTCCAAGCATATTATTTTATACTTTATTTTTTACTAAAAAATGTTTTACGGGTTTACTGAGGTGTAATTGACAAGTAAAAACCATATATATTTAAAATATACAAAGGGATGTTTTGATATATGTATACATTGTAAAGTGATTATCACGATGAAGCTAATGAACATCTCTATACCTCGCATAGTTACATGGGGGGTGTGTGGTGTATGTTGAGACACTTACGATCTAGTCATAGCAAATTTCAAGTATTCACTACTTTTTTTTTCCCACTACTTTTTAAATTTGACGAATACTTCTACTGGGTCTATTCCGAGTTAAGAGCTAGCTTTTTCAAGTAACTTCAGTTTATAAATTAGGTTTTCACTTAATCAAGAAGTATTTTCAAACATCTGAATTTCCTACAAGAGGAATTTGGGAGGAGAAGCCAAAGTGATAGGAAACAGGGCTAGCTAGCTATCAAGTGCTGCTCTAAAAATCCGTACTGTCCCCTTGTTACTCAGATTTTAAAGGCTTCTATAAAACTGCTACTGTGAATTATTCAAGCCCCAAGTGACAAGTGTATCTGCAGCCAGAATGCGGAAACTGAGTCTGAGTCATAATTTAGCATAGGTTATCATCCCATCTCTGGGCTGCTTGGGAAGAGTGTCAGGATATTTTCCCTTGAGAATAACTTTGCACGTGTGTCACACACATGCATACACACTCATAGACACACACACATATGCACTGGAAATGATTTGAGAATACTTGGAAACTAGAAGGTATCTCTATGTAACATTCATATTTGTCATTTTTGTAAAGTCTCCTAGGAAGCAAGACTTCAGATATTTTTTTAAGTCTCGGGTAACCTATGTATTGTATTTTGATGGCCGTCAAGATAAACCAATATGAGAGGTAGAAGTAAGTGCTATTCTCAGCACTAAAGTCATCTCAGCTTTTTGAGGGGTGTCCCAGATGTATCAGTCTGCATGGATGCCGTGCATTGATGGAATTCACATTTTCAAAATATTGACTGTTTTTCTCCAGTGACCCCGGTTGTTGAATTTTTCCCCCTTTCTTCTTCCGCGTGTTAGGAAATGCTTACAGATCTAATTTAGAACTTGAAGCATCGTCCTATCTTCTGAATTACCTTCAAATAGGCCTCTATCAGATCATGTATGCACAAGGCAATGCCCTCAATTGCCCTTTGACCCAGACTTCTTAATTCCAGAGAAGCCAAGAGGTGAGTCTTGGTGATTCCCAGGTGACCCTTTGTATACTTCCTCCAGCCCACTAACCAGGGCGAGTGTATGTGACTTGTGAAATGACCATCGTATCTGGGACAGAAAATCAACAGAAGCTGTGGGGTTCAGTGCCCTCATCCCAGTGACCGTGGCTGACCTCACACCTTGTTTATTGCTGCTGGTGTTTTATCCTGTTTATACTTCAGATTTGCTGATGCTAAAGGATGCTGACTACTCCCTCACATTAACTAACTCTTGAAATCGTATTTTAAAAATGTGAGGGTCAGAGACAACTGAAATTCATTGTCCCCCTTCTTTTAGATTTTCACTTCTAGAAGTGTATGGTTTCTTGGCAAGTGAGACTTAGCTTTGAGGAGTGAGGTGGGTGCCAGAGAGAAACAGTCCTGCCTTCCCATGAAAATGATGCGTTTTCTCCATCCTGACCCCAGTTCTCTAGCAGAAGGGCTTGCTGCCTTCTTTCCTCCAGGCTCGGGGAGCTCTGTAACTAACTTGCTGGGATGGCCTCTGGCTCTCTGTGGTGCTTACAGCGCCATGCGGAGTAGTTTTCAGTGCCACTGAAAAAGTTTGATGACATTATTTGTGTTTCTTTAAATATGGATATTTAAACACACATACACATAAACAAAATCGTAGCAAGGCCCTGATACGAATTCAGTTTGTAACGTTTCAGTGTTAATATACCAGAATGGCATGGCGCACAGATGGATGGCACACAGTTACAATACAGTTCCTATGTTTTTCTGCACCCATTTATTGAAGACTTTCTCTACGTCTAGCGCTCATAATTGAGTCAATAAGGCAGATATTATCCCATTTTAAGGGCAGGGAAACTGATGCTGAGAGAGATTGAACAACCTTGTTAAGACCTCCCAGCTAGTAAGGGCAACACTAGGATTTGAACCCAGGTAGGTCTGTCTTCACTCTGGTGACTGTCAGTTTAATTGGATTCAGGTGATAGGTTCTTTGAAGGACTGTCATCATCTGAGTTTAATTTTTGTGCTAAGAATTGATGATTACCAATGAAGTAGAAATGGACCATACCTCCGGCATGGGGTCTGGTGGAAGAGAGCTTAGGAAGGTGTGTTGTTAAACAAATTATTTTATCTAGTCATTTTCAGTAAAAGGGTAGTTGGGTGGGACTATGTTAGGCATTTTGCAGCAAACAGTCTTCTTTAGTGCCTAAAAACCTTCTGAGAGGTATTATATCTGCATATTTCAAATAACAGTTTGGGATTTGGGGAGTACATTTCTTCTCCTGGAACACAGCTATTGAATGGTTGTAGGATTTTACTCTAGATGAGGCAAAGCCTGTAGCTTCTGTCCACTCTGGATAGTTTGAGGCCACCTCTGCAGCTGTGAACCCAGATTCTTTGTGAGGACGGGACTCTCCCTGGATGAGAGTGGCTCAAAAAATCTCAGAGTCAGAATCAAGCGTCATTTCTGTGACGGGTGCGCTGAGTCCATTAATCAGAGTCTTTGCCTCCATCTGACTTTGGAGCCCTGGCTCCGAGCTACAGGTGGCCTAGGTCTTGTCCTTTGGTTCTTCAGAGTTGTAGCTTGAATTTCTCCTTTCTGCCCTAACCTGCCATCTGGACTGAGTCCCTGTGTAGCTGAACCTCTGCCTCCTTACCTCTCCCAGTCTCTCTGTCCTTGATCTTGGGCCATTCTGATGTATCATACCTGAGCACGCATCCATAATTCACCAGGCCATTCATTCGTTTAACAGGCACTGTTGTTCTGGACGGTGACCACAGCACAGAGAATAAGACAGACCAAACCCCTGCTCTCATGCAGCTAATATCACAGTAGAACTTATCCCCACTTCTCCTCTCTTTTCTCTCTTTCATCCTCACCCCCAAATCTGCTCCTCAACCAAATACTTTCATACTGGAACTAGAGGAGGACTTTCTGGGAAATACTTATCAAAATCCAAGCTTTTATGGTAAAAATGAGAGGTGTATGATTTAACAACTCTCAAGGGTCATGTGGGGAGTATCGGGTATGAAGCATGTTGTGGGACTTGACTTGCAGTAAACTGATGTAGGAAGACTGTTAAGACATGGAGGCATGCAGGAATTAGATGAAGTTAGTAGGGTAATACTGACATACCCTTCTCAGAAGCTGCTAGATCTTTGAGTTGCTTTCCTCAAGCGCGATGCTGGACTCCATGACCTGTGCGGGGGCATCTCCATTAATGGTGTGTTGACCCCAGGTTCTCTGGGAACAGAAAGGCCGGTGTGCTGCATCATTGGCCTCCACATCCTCTCCTCCATTTCCGCCTCCGCTCTGTGCTGCTAGCCCAGTGAGTCCTGACTCCTGCAGACCTATCACCTGGGCGGTCTTGCCTACCACCTCCAAATGGGACCTGGCCAGTGGGAGCCACTGCCGGACACCAACGTGTGGCAGGAGAGAGGACAGCTGTTTGTTGTTGCCACCTCTGTCCTACTTCCTCCTGCGGTTCTGACCGTGACCGCGCCCCTCTGGACCACGCCCGATGGACTGCAGCTCCTCCCTGGGAGCCTCTCACTCAGTCTCCAGCTCCCAATGGGATCCAGCACTCACTCTTGCCCTCTTGCCCTTCAAGCCCAAGGGTGGGTGAGATCTCCCTCTAGGCTGGTTATGTCACCCTTTTTTGGTCAATTTCCTCCAAGCTACCAGCACTTCTGTAAGTAGTCCCTTCATTAAACACTTCCAGAACTCTGAGTGTGCCTTCCCTCTTCTCCCCCCAGAATAATCAATCAAGCTAATACAGCATATCATAATATACTTGGGATAAAAACATATTGACTTTATATTTTCAAGATACTTCAGTCTTTTCCCATTTCTTCTGCTCTTATAGTTCAGTAGGTTTACTAGCTGAGATTGGCAGATCAGAGTCCGAGGCTTGCCCTAGTATTAGGATTCTTAGTTTGTTTTATATCATAATAATTACTAGAGGCAATGAAATTTAATAAATACGGTTCTTCTCCAGCAGCCAGAGCTTTCCATCCAGACATGTTCATCGATTTCCTGTGGGAGTTTGGTCACGTTCACTAACAACTTTGTGTTTGCTTTTATACCCATGGAAGGTAGACGGTACCTAGATTTGGTGAGTTTGGGGATGATGATTCCTATTAGTTCCATTTAGGCTTTAGGTTGAGTTATTAATCTTAATATGTTTGGGATTGAAAAAAGGAACCAATTATCATTATTTAAATATTCTCTTTCTGCCTAGGTAGCCTCTGCAAAGATGTAATTGTCAGGTCAGCACTCTGTGGTCCTGTAAGTCCAAGCCACCACTCACCTTGACGCACATCTGCTTACTTAATCTTTCTCTTAGTGTATTCTCTCAATCAGGTCTGTCTTGCCAGCAATATTCTTTTGACCTTTTATTTTTTTTTAATTCCGTTTACTTTTTTCCATGAGAAAAAAGAATCATGAGATACCGTGTCAGCAAATTCTGTGAAGGTTGTTTTCAGACAAAATTGTTTTTGGCTGGGGAGATTTTTTTTCCAGATAAGTATTTTAATTCTGCTGTACCCACATTTACAGTACAAGAATAGATGTGGGCATTGGTGGTTTGGTTTTCAAAGCTGTATGTGAATTTCCTTAGTACAAGATGAGAAGAGCTACTGCTAAATCTCGTGCATCTCTCCTAGTTAGGAGAGCCAAGATTTTGGGCTTCTGTGAGAAAAGTGAAGTCAAAACAGCTGAATTTTTGTAGAATCTTAATGCTGGAAAAGATAGCAAGGTCATCTCGCCTGGCCCCCACTCTCCCTGAAGAACCATTTTCCCTTGTTCCATAATATTACTGACAGGCTCTGCTCCAGCTTGAAGGAGCTCTGTTGTTAATACTTCCTTAAATTGAAACGCAATCAGCCTCTTTTATCTAGCCACCGGTTAGTGGAAGGTCACCTTTCTAGAACATCATGAGTAATGATGGCTCTTTCTCCCACAGGAAGGGTAGGGTAGCTCAGAGAATGGAAATTACCTACCAGGGTTTCATTCTCCCAAGCTTTTCTTTCTTAGACATTCCAGCTACATGAACTGTACTTCACAGGGCATGTTTCTCAGAACCCCTTGTGGCTCCTTGGTGTAGGGTCCCAGGTACCCCAATCAGCAAACTTCTCTGCCCACAGGCTCATCACAGCCCAGTTTTGGTTTGGTTTAGATTTTTCTTTTTATTCTTTTTTTTTTTTTTGGACGTAAAATTCACATTTTAGAGTGTATAATTCAGTATCTGCCCAAGGCAGCTAATGCACTGGAAGTCCCACCAGCCTTAACCTGCAGTGTCTCTGTGTACCCAAGTTGTGTGAGAGACTCCTCTGATCCCTGCCGTGTTTAACTCTGTTCCAGCTAGCACTTCGTTTTTCCTTTGCTGGTTCTTGAGCTCTGCCCTTGCCTGAGCTGGTTTAGTTGTAGTCCTGAAACTATGCTCAGCCCTTTTCAACCCTCTTCTCTTTTCAGTCCCTTGATGGCTTTTCCAAATCATATGGGCCATCTAGAACTGAAAACTGGCTACCCTAGTAGTTTTGAGCCTCACCATGACTTAGACACGCCTGTTACCTGACCCGCAAGCAGATTGGCCTGCTTTGGCTAGCAGCACCAGGGTACACCAAGTCCCCTCGGGTAGTTGTAGTCCATAATGTACATTATTGCCCATCTTGAGGGAAACATCTGTGGTTCTGGTTAAGAGCTCTGTTGTTGAGCCTATCTGGCTTCAGTTTCAGCTTTACCACACCCTCGCCCTAGGATCTTTCTTGGCTAAGTTACTTTATCAAAATGGGGTTTTAATAGTATTTACCTCATGGAATTGTTGTTAACGATAAGATAATGGATGTGCAGCTCTTAGCTTTGCCTGATGTATGGTAAACCCTCAATAAATGCTTGTCCCGGATTCATCTGCCTGGGTCATGGCTTGATCCCTCCCTTGTCGCCCTTCCTAGTGGATCTATTTGTTGCTTATGGCAGTGATGTTTCCTTATGAGTTGTGGTTACCTCCATCCCCTCGATACTAGCTTTCAGTGGTCCAGTAATTAATAATTGCATGATTTTTATACTTCACAAAATATTGATCATGTATTCTCTTAGATAGGGGCCGAGTCCTGGAGCTACCTTGCAGTGATTTTCACATGAACCACCCTCAGGCCCTGAACTAGAACAGGTCATTTTGATCTGCTCTGTAACCCTTGCCTTCATTTATCATCGTCCAGTTTGACGAGCATGCCAGCTGTTCTCCTGAGTTCACCCATTCTGAGTCCCTCACCTAAGTTGATGGTCAGGATGCAGAACAGCCCAAGCCATTATCGTCCACCACTAGAGTAATTTGATGACTGTCCCTTAGCAAGAGCACCTCTCAGCAAAATGTCCCCAAATCAGCACCATCAGACTTCACCACTTGAAATGGATTCTTTGAGATTTAAGGTGTGTTCTCTAAGCCCCCACTCTAAAATACACATTTATCCTTTCATCTTTTGGTTCATTTATTCATGCAGTTCTTTGAATATCTATGAAGTGTTAAGACTTCATTGGGAATTCAAAGTTGAAGATTTGATACCTGCCCCCAAGGGAGGTTTTGCTTTGTGCTTCTCCAAATGCTGAGTCACAAGGAGTCAAGTGGTACCATGGGGTCACAGAGAAGGGCCAGCCAAATCATACTGGACATGAAGGGAGGGGTGTTCCTGGAGGCAGCAGTTTTTAAAGTGAACTTTGTGAGATGGGTAGAGGTTAGACCAAGAAGGTCGTGAGATGAAAGGAGTCATAACGAGTTATTGGCTCTATGTCTTAGTCCATTCGGGCTCCTATCACTGAACACCACAGACTGAGTGGCTTATAAACAACAATGATTTATTTGTCACAGTTCTGGAGGCTAGAAGACCAGGATCAAGGCACTGGCAGATTCAGCATCTGATGAGAGGTTGCTTTCTGGGTCATAGACAGCCATCATTTCACTGTGTCCTCAGGAAGTAGGAGAAAGGAGGGAACTTTCTGGGAGCTCTTTTATAAGGGCACCAGTCTCATGCATGAGGGCTCCACCCTCATGACCTAATCGCCTCCCAAAGGCCCCACCTCCAGACATCATCACACTAGGGATTAGGTTTCAACGCAGGAATTTCTGGAGGGGGGCACATTCAGTCCATAGCAAATGCCTTCCTCTAAATAAGTTCTCCAGGTACTGTTTTCATAAACTTGAGGGAAAACGGCATTGCAACTTGGGCAACTTCTTGAACCCAATGGCATCAAGCCAGGTGATTCTTTGTGTTCTCCATCTGAAAGGTTCTCTGGTGCTGCCTGCTTCAGATGGGTTTGATGATGGAGCACGAGGCCATGTGAGATTACTGAAGATCCTGGTTGGGGCCAAGCAGGAAGGGGAGAATAGAGGGTACAAAATGCACATCTTGCCCAGTTCACGATTTAGCCCACAGTTTGACGTGTTCATGTCCACCCCTTCTCATATGCCCTAGACCGAGGGACAGTACCATTTAGTGAATGCCTTCCTAGTGCTGTGTTAGTTACATGGCTTCTTATATGTTCGTTGCATGGGAGCTTGGTTTGGTAGATGAAATAAGAGATTGTAACACTCAAGTTCAAAACACAATTGGCTCTTGTGATGAGCATTGTAATAGGAAAGTGACTAAGTGGAGGGCGGGGGAAGCCTCGCAGTAAGAATAACCTTTGAGCCTTGCAGCATGGAATTCTGCCTTTTAGAGGCAATTCAGTCCCTCTCTTGCTTGTTCATTAATTTGTATGTACAGTAAACCTTTATCAAGTGAATATCATGTACCCTGAGCTGTGTGTTAGAAAGAGAAATAGAAGTCACAGTCCCCGCCCTCAAGAGGCCGTCATCTAGTGGAGAACACAGAGAACAAATGAACAGAGGTCACTGTGATGGGCATCATGACCGGGTTCTTACAGCATCTCATCTGGGTGGAGGATGTTAGTGGCAGGACTTGCAAAGAAGGTTTCTTAGGTGAGATGATAAGTAGAAGTTCCAGCGTATGGGATAGTTTGTACATCCTGGTGTTCATAGACTTGAGTGAGACTGAGTACTCTGGACTCCGCCTAGAAAAATGTGCTTACACGTAAAACTTTTAGATACTTTTAGAGGGTTCTCTGAGTCCCCAGAGCCCATCCATGAACCTGCAGTTAAGCACTCTTGTAAGAGTTTATGCTCATAGAGCAGCAGGGACACAACGCCATAGAGAATATCAATGGCTGCTTTATGTGAGTATTTGGGAGAGGAATATTTTCCATTATCTGTGATAATGGAAAAAATCAAGCAAGTAGTTGTGACAATTCCAGCAGGCCTGAGAAATCCCTTAGTAATCACTTTCTCTTGCTAGTGCTGGTGATAACTGAAAATATAAATACGGCAGGAACTCGGTTCAGGATAATACAAGCTAAGACCTGCTAAACTGTGAGCATCAATTCTTCACCTTATTTTTAAAAAATCAATAGTTTTATTATTTATGAGGTATTTTCACCCTAAAAATAAATGTCTTTCATGTGAATAAATGAAAGGAAAAAAATTCGATCTAGAAGTACAAAAGCTGATCATGATCACTGAGGTTAATCTAAAGTAAGTTGAAGTTACTGGCTTTCATTCAGAATTGACAGGCAAGATAGCAGTAGAGCCAGAAAAAGGGAAATACATCAGAGCTACCCACCCAAAGAATGGAACAAAGATGAGGCGCAGGGACAACTTGAAAGCCCTCCTCTGTTTTCGTGATCCTGCTGGCTCTGTTCAGTGGTCCTATAATTCTGGGATCCGTCAGCCTTCCCTGTTGGCATTTATTGCCCACACACACATAAGCCATTTCAGCTGAGGACACCTGTTTGGTTTTACATTTCCCCTCCTTCCCCACCTCCCCATTTATCCCAAATCACATCCCGTAGGCAAAGCTGTGAAGACTCCGTGTGAGGCCCAGTTGTTGGAGTTTCTCATTCTTCCCACCATCCCTTCAGGAGAGTAGGGAAAGAACTGGTTTCTGCAGATCTGAAGGCTCATGTGTGTTTTGGGAAGAGATGGGGATTTCACTGAACTTGTACAAAGCAGGGCTGAACACCACAGGCACAGGTATGAAGGAGTGTGGTGCCTTCTGGGAATACACCCTGTGCCCCTCGTCACCTACCATATCATTGGCACACCTGCAGAAGCCCCTTCTCTCCTGAGGCCTGTGCTACCTGCTCAGGTCATCTTTCTTTCTCTCCAGATGCTCTTCTACTTTCCTCAGTAGCTTTATTGTCTGTCTCCTACTTTACCATCCTTTGAGCCCTGTTCCCTGCAGTCACTTTCAAGAACATTCCTTTGTATGACTGGCTCATCACCCTGACAAGAAAATGCTTTCTTTCTTTCCCTTTCTTTCTTTCTTTCTTTCTTTCTTTCTTTCTTTCTTTCTTTCTTTCTTTCTTTCTTTCTTTCTTTTTCTTCTTTCTTCCTTCCTTCCTTCCTTCCTTCCTTCCTTCCTTCCTTCCTTCTCCTCTCCTTCCCCTCCCTCCCTCCCTCCCTCCCTCCCTCCCTCCCCTCTCTTCTCATCTTTCTTTTCTTTCTTCTTCTTCTTTCTTTCTTTCTTTCTTTCTTTCTTTCTTTCTTCTTCTTTCTTTCTTTCTTTCTTTCTTTCTTTCTTCTTCTTTCTTTCTTTCTTTCTTTCTTTCTTTCTTTCTTTCTTTCTTTCTTTCTTTCTCTTTCTTTCTTTCTTTCTTCTTCTTTCTTTCTTTCTTTCTTTCTTTCTTTCTTTCTCTTTCTTTCTTTCTTTCTTTCTTTCTTTCTTTCTTTCTTTCTTTCTTTCTTTCTTTCTTTCTTTCTTTCTTTCTTTCTTTCTTTCTTTCTTTCTTTCTTTCTTCTTTCTTTCTTTCTTTCTTTCTTTCTTTCTTTCTTTCTTTCTTTCTTTCTTTCTTTCTTTCTTTCTTTCTTTCTTTCTTTCTTTCTTTCTTTCTTTCTTTCTTTCTTTCTTTCTCCTTGACTCCAATGACCACCATCTCCACACCATTCCATACCAATGGCAAGGCAACGTCCTCTAATCTCTAATTCTTGTCAATGTCCTCTAGCCAGAGACCTCCAGGGACACACCTGTAGTTGGACAAGCTGGCTCTGTTTCCCATTGCTGAGGGGAAGACCTCACACTATGGGGAGCCATGGGGCAGATCAATATGAGAGGGTGCTAGGAGAAAGGATCCATAGGACTTGGGTTTGTGTCCAGTGATTTGGGGGAGGGTTTAAAGAAGCAGGACTTTGCTATCAGGTAATGGGGTAACTCTGACTGGATATCTTGAGTCTTACCTACAGGGAAGGCAGGGGGCAAAACTAAAGTGGTAATTGGGAAAGAAGCAGCAGTCACTCATTATCTGGGCTTGTTGGTTTTTTCTGGCTTGGCCAATGTTCATGCTTTGTCTGTGTTCAGGTGTGATTACCGTGTGGCCATGTGTTTATCTTGTTCCATCACCATCACAGATTGGCCTTGGTCTGATGTCGATTTTCCACAGTCACTGATGCTCACAGGACAAGCCCCAGCCTAGCTGTGAGTGCCAGGCCAGTTCCTGAATATCAGGGGCTGCTCTGCTCTTTCTCGGTCTTCACCACTCTGAACTGCTCCACTTCACGAATTTGTCTCCCCTTGATAAAACCTTCTACCTGCTTCCTCGTCCACTCCCTGCTGGCTCCCTTAGCTCCTGTGGGGACTTAGCCTCAGCCCCTCCATGTTTTCCCAGGTAATCAACTCCTTCCTTTGGCTCACTGCTTTCCCTAAGCCAGACAGACCCTATGTGGTGATGAGCTGTGTTCATGGTGTGCTGACAGCCACCCAGAGGCCCTCCCATTGTGACCTCCAGTTGTTTCCTCTGCCAGCCCTTTCTTCTGGGTGGGCCCCGTCATTCACTGTTCCCCTCTAAGGTTTGTGAGCCCTTCAGCAGAAAGGCATATAACCATCCCACAAAGCCACTAGGGATGCTCTTTTTCATAACTTATTTATCCCCTGTTGTACCCGTGGAAGCTGTGTGTCCACGAACTTCACCCTGAACCCCCCCCTCCAGAAGGTAGTCTCAATCTCCCCTCTACTAGGAAGATAGAAGCCATCTCATATCCTCTACTGTGGCTTCCTTATTTTCCCTACTTTATTTTTTTTCTAAGTCTCCACCCATCCTGCTTCCCTTAAACCTCTCTGAGTTCAGAAAGAAATATTCATCCTTTTTTAGCCTGCCCCCTCCACTGTGTTCCTGATCTTGTCCCCTCTTCTCAGTATCCCCCTCACCTTGCTACCTTCCCCAGCCACACAGCCTCTGCAGTGTGACCCCATCCCTTCACAATGCAGTCCCAGGAAGTGGTCATCTCTGTCTGTGCACTCCCTCCCCATTCAGTCACACCTTAGCCCTTCTCTTCTCACCCCTGGACCAAAGTGATCTCGTCATCTCTTTTTCTTAGACTTAATCTTTGTAAACTCTACGGCATCAGACCAGCATTTTCCTGACTCTCTTGAGATCATGCCCTCCAGATTCTCCGTGGTTTGACTTCATCATCATCTCAAGAGTCTGACCCTCTACTATTCCCCAACTTTCTGTAGGTTTTCTCCTTCCCCTATTCCCATCTTGATAGTTCCCTTTCTCTCCCCGTTCCCTCTTAACAATCTCAACCACTCCCAAAACTTGAATGATTCACAAATTTGTCTCTGCCCTTGACCTCTGTTGGAAGCCTAGTTCATTATTTCTAACTGCCTGCTAAGTATCTATAACATGATATATTATCGGTACTAAAACATCACTTGTCTGAAACTAGATTCTTCAGTCTCACCAGAACCAGTCTCTGTATGTTCTTGTCCCATTCATGGCATTCCCATTCTCTGTCACTTGCAGCCGTCTTGACTGTCAAATCCCAGGGGTTCTACCTTGGCTTTGTCTCTCCGATTTGGCCTCATCTTAGGGTGCTTGCCAAGTTACAGTCATGTTGTTAGGGAGCCTATTAACTTGTTAGTTAAGGGCAAGGACTTGTCTTACTCATCTCTGCTTGCCACTTGGTATCCAGCACAGTGCCTTTTCCATAAGACACTGTCACTGTTTGTTGAGTGAATGACTATAAATTAAGCATTTTAATGCTTTACTTACACTTCATGAACCATTTGCCATTGAACAGTTTTCCATCGTTAGACCTCTAAATACGTTTATTCTTCACCAAGCGCCAGAACCAAGTTTCACACTCACAATCTCAACCATGATACTTCTGCTCTTTTTCACGAAGAGCAATTAGGTAAGGGTGCATGAGTCGCGAGGCATTCATATTACCTTCCCTTCTGAAAGCCAAATAGAATACCAAGGATTATTATGTTTTCATGGCAATTTCAGATAACTTACATCTCCCTTTATACATTGATTTTTCTGCTTTTTCTTTTCTTTATTTTTTAACAGGTTTTCAAAATGGAAGACTATCACTATGACATAAGATGCTATTGATAGTACATCAATATGATTCAGCTATTTCCCTGCCCAGCAGAGTGTGGCTGCTCTCTGCACAGCCCTGTAATACATATTAGTTACACAGACATTAGAGAAGCCCTTCCCATCCATATGTATGTGCGTGGCCCATGGAAGTTAATAATGCCATATATCACGTGCATGTAGGATGTAAAATGTACTTCAGAATGACAGCAGGCTCATATAAAATGAATATTGGCTTACGATGAGAGGAAAACCAGGGAAAGATTTTTGTCCTTTCAAATCCACTGTCGAGTGAATTATTTGTTTCTGCGTCTCAGTATCCCAGACCCACATTCTGCCTTTTTTTTTTTTTTTTTAGTCAATATATGCCCCTCTCTCCAGCCACCTTATTTCACTTCAAACTACATGGATAACAAAAGAACCCCTTTGGAGAAATGAAAGACAGCAATTACACATTGGTATTCGTGTTACAGGAGTCACACTGCCGTCCTCAGGGAGTTGAACAATGAATATCCAACATTAATTGCCACAGTAACTGAGCGTCTGACCTTGCTGAAATGTAATACACCAGTTTTACATAGTAAAATTATTTGCCACTAAAAGATTTTTTACATTATCATAAAATTATATTACTGTTTAGAGTGACCAGTAATTTTTATTTTTGTCCCCACATTTTCTTGGGAATCAGGACATCAGCAGTTGAAATTCATAATTTTTGTCACCGATTTGGTTGACAATTATAGCGTGATTAGTGCTTTTGTATTCTTAGGAACGGTGAATAAAATACATTGATATCCCTGGTAGATCTATGGAACTGATGAATAAGGTACAGTGGACATAGTACGTTTTACCCACTGGGGAGAAAAATATTCTTTTTTTTTTTTCCTTTAATGTTTGCTCCTAATTATAGGTTGGATTTTCTGCCAGTGGCAGAAACATGCTA